>NC_136061.1:128074486-129274486 GCF_964261635.1 Lissotriton helveticus | reverse complement strand
ATTGCACAGTTTGGGTATGTGTGGTGTCTGAATGAGAGATGTAAACAAACAACATGGCTATATTAAAATCCAAGATGAAAGGCTTTATTTAGCCTAACACAGCAAAATAAAGTTCTGTGAAGTGCAGAATTTTCGTTTTAGAGCAGAAATGTTCATAATTTGTAACACACGTTTCATTAAATGAAAATCAGCATCATCAAATGGAAAATTCAGTAGGGATAGACAGGTAGATCTTTAAGGCCCTGAAGGGGCGTAGACGTACAACAGTTGAGAAAGTATTTTAGGTTCCTCTTGGTAAAAGCCCAGTGATCAAGCATAACGTCTTAAACTGAATGTGCTGCTTGATCAGCAAAGCAAATAGAAGGAGATGATGGACGGAATGCTGAAACTTTTCAGACACACCCCAGTCACAGATCTGGGTTGAATCCATCATTATTCTTTAGCTCACTTTGCCACCCCAGTTCTGACACAGCTATATGCAAATCAGTCTTGGCCCTGTGCCTCATGGGAACAGTCCAGCCTGACTGCCAAGCCAGGTCTTCCCTGGACTGGAACCAAGCACCCTCATCAGCCAGGGTGGCTTGAATCCAGTGGCACAGTGGACCCGCGTCAGCAGCCTGTGCAGTTTATGTGCATTAGAAATGAGATGTACAGAACGGTAACCGCCGTATCGCAATGTTATGAATCCTCTGTAGCTTGTAAATTTGTTCTTCAGGAAGGTCAAGACAGAAAGCCTTAGCTTAGTCTAAGAGAGTGACGACAAGAAAGCTGCCCACTGGAGCATGGGACTCAGGTGGACTCCAGAGGAAGGAAAAGCTAGGTTTATTTGAAGCATCTTCTCAGGTGGCTTACCTTTCTAGGGTCGGTGTGGTGCTAACCTGAACAGGAGCTGGCTAATGACCTGTTCTGGTGTACCAATGTATTATAGTGGTGTAACATATTTCTCATATTAAAACAGCTGTGGTGCCTCAAAGCCGACCAGCACTTGCAGGAAATCTGTGTGAATCTCACACAGTAAAAACATCAAATATACACACGTAACTGGGTGTTGTACTCACAAAGGTTTATTTCCAGGCCTATGTCGCAGCACAGGATAACACAACTATTTGCAACCACTGCCTTCCAGCATGCAAGCGATTGCTCAGGGACAACATATAATCTCTTCAAGCACATCTTGCACATTCAAATCCGTGTGGCTCACACACTTACTGTGTGGCCATGTGCTTCCTCTCCTCCACCACAAAATGGGGAACTATTTCCTATCCTGGTGCTTTATGCCCATAAGTGTCTGGAGTAGGTGCATGTTTCCGCCCTTGAGTCCATATAGGTGACAGACTAAGCCTGAAACTCTTGAATGGGAAGTGTCTGGCTTTCACCAGTGACTGGAGCCCACAATCTGCAGCAACGTCATCCCCCAGTGGCAGTAAAGTAGGATCCCACTAGGTGCCCTGAACTAACCTACTGGGTTGGTTGCCCTTGGTGGTGACAAGTTGCTTATTCTCCACTTACTGCCTCCTCAGTGGAATTGATGGGCATGGCAGCTCCTGTCTAACTATTAAGAAATGCTGTCTTCCAGGGGCTTACCAAGGCCATCCAACAATTATATGCCATACCTTTCTATGGGTAGAGGCCCTTGGCCTTTAAGGGTCTCCATTGTGGGGGTGAAGGCTTTCCCCTGGTATCAGTGCTTGGCTGGTCAGGGCAGAGCCCCACCGCCCTGAGGACCGGCTCTTCTCAGGTTGCTACCAATAGCTCTTCCGAAAGATTCCATTCATGCACACACCGCAGCACAAACATCAACATCCACCGAGACAGCAGCAGTCTGCATCAATCAGTCTCAGCAGTCTGCCTCAATCAGTCTCAGCAGTCTGCATCAATCAATCTCAGCAGTCTGCATCAATCAATCTCAGCACCCTGCATCAATCATACTCAGCAGTCTGCATCAGTCATACTCAGCAGCCTGCATCAGTCATACTCAGCAGTCTGCATCAGTCATACTCAGCAGTCTGCATCAATCATACTGGAATCACTTGCGTCACCACTGCTTGCATCATTCTTTCTGCTTGAAGGAGGAAAATACCTAGCTTTCTCCAAGGCTCCAAACACATCTCTTCTTTCCTCTGCTGCACACTGCACCTACGGAGTCACCAAGCGTCCCTCACATACGCCCTCCAAAGAATACAGCCCTAAAAGATGTTTTTCAGACTCCCGAAGCAAAGGTTCTATTTCACCTGCTGGTTGACACTTTGCAATAAACCATCTGCAAGATGTAATTTTGTGACATAGGTCTTAGTAATAAATAGCTGATTGTTTGTAGTACAAGGAACAAACTTGAGAAAGCCGCTACTGTAACACTACAGGAAATCGCAGAACCACTCCCCTTTGACCAGATTTTTTAAGACCTGCTTCTTTAAAATAGCATAGCATGGAACCTGTGTATTCCCAATCATGCTTCAATCAATCAATCTGTAAGCGCGCTACTCACCTGCCCAGGGTCTCACGGGGCTGAGGAGGGGAGGGGGTCCATAGATCTGTCTAGCCGAAGAGCCAGGTCTTGAGGATCTTCCTGAAGGTGTTCAGGAAGTTGGCTCCTTTGATGTCTTCCGGTAGCTTGTTCCAGGTCTTGGCAGCCATGTGGGAGAAGGATCTTCCGCCTGCTCTGGCTTTGTGGATGCGTGGTGTTTCGGCCAGTGCAATGTTGGAAGATCAGAGGTTTTGTTTAGGTACGTGGAAGTCGATTCTGTCATTGAGGTATTTGGATACGATGTTGTGTAGGCATTTGTAGGTGTGAGTGAGGATTTTGAAGGTGACTCTTTTCTCCATGGGGAGCCAGTGGAGTCTTTATAGGTGCTGGCTGATGTGTTCATGTTGGGGGATGCCGAGGATGAGTCTGGCGGCGGTGTTCTGCATTTGCTTGGAGTTTGTGGAGTAGGGACTCGTTGTTGCCGGCGTAGAGTATGTTTCCGTAGTCCAGTCTGCTGGTGATGAGTGCGTGGGTGACTGTCTTCTTTGACTCAGGTGAGATCCTCTTGAAGGTCTTGCGGAGGATGCGGCGGGTGTTGAAGCAGCTGGAGGTGACGGCGTTGACCTGTCGGTTCATGGTGAGTGATGAGTCGAGTACGATGCCAAGGTTCTTGCCGTGCTATGAGAGAGTAGGCAGGCTTCCAAGTGCGGTCGGCCACCAGGTCCTGTCCCCCGCTGAGGGGGTGGTGACGAGGACGAGGACTTCTGTCTTCTCGGCGTTGAGCTTCGGGCAATTGTTGGTCATCCAGATTGCGACGTCTTGCATTTCTTTCTGGAAGTTGAGTTTGGCGGTGGTGGGGACTTTGGTGAGGGAGAGGATGAGTTGTGTGTCATCGGCATAGGATACGATGTTGAGGCCGTGTTGTCGGACGATGGCTGCGAGGGGGGCCATGTAGATGTTGAAGAGGGTCGGGCTCAGTGATGACCCCTGTGGGACTCCGCAGGTGATTATCGTGGGGCCGGAGAGGAAGGGTGTTAGTCTGATCCTTTGGCTTCTTCCGGTGAGGAATGATCAGATTAATTCTAGGGCTGTTCCTTGAATGCCTGCGTCTTGATCTTTGGTGGCTAGTGTGCGGTGGGAGACTGTGTCAAAGGCCGCAGATAGGTCAAGTAGGATGAGGGCTGTGGAGTGGTCTTGGTCCAGTAGGGTGCGGATGTCATCTGTGGTGGCAAGTAGGGCGGTCTCTGTTCGGTGGTTGCTTCGGAATCAGGATTGGGACGGGTCGAGGACTGCATTCTCTTCGGTGAATTGTGTCAGTTGCCTGTTGACTGTTTTCTCTGCGACTTTGGCTGCGAAGGGGAGGAGCGAGATGGAGCAGTAGTTTTGGAGGTCGGCGGGGTCGGCTGTGGGCTTCTTGAGGAGGGGTCTGACTTCTGCACGCTTACAGTCATCTGGGAAGGTGCCTGTTTTGAAGGTGGTGTTAATGGTGTGTTGTAGTTCGGGTGCGATGGTGGCTTTGGCTCTGTGGTAGATGTGAGCAGGCAGGGCCCTGTGGGGGCCCGAGTGGATGCATTTCATGGTCGAGGCGGTGTCTTCTGGCGGGGGGCTGTCTGTAGTGCCTGGTGGATGGTTGACGAAGTTGTCCTAGAGGTTTTTGATCTTGAGATGGAAGCTTGTCGCAGAGGTTTTGGGATGGGTTCATGTCTGTGGCTTCGCTGCGTGGGTTGGTGAATTCTTGAATGACGCTGAAAAGTTCCTTGGAGGTGGTGGAGTTGGCTTTATTAAGAAGTGCCTTAAAACTGATGCCATGTGGTGCTATCCAAATCTTCTAATTAAAACAAAATTAATTTATAGCTGCAATTGTGTTTTTAAACCAGCAACTAATTTTCAGTTTACTAACCACATCTTAGCACTGCAACTATGATGTTCTACCACAGCAACTCAACAATATATCTGCAAGGAAAATAATATGTTGATATTTTTGTTTAAATCTTTTTATTGTAATTACTAAGATGAGACTTAATATTAATCAAAGGCACCCCCATACCAACTGCTCAATATATTTAGCATCAACAACGATATTTAGGTTAAGAGAACACGTCTTCCAGATTTAAATTATATCGCGTTCACTTATAAGCATGTTTCTTATATTCCTTCCTCCCCAAGGAGTTAATAGAGTAGTGGGAAGGGAGAAAAAGACTGGAGCATGACTCTAAAAGAATTGTATCTGCACCCAAAGCAGTCTATAGGAATCATCTAATAACATTCAATCTAAATTCAAGCCACCGATTCCTCTTGTTGAGGTCTTTATTTTTGCCATGCTCCTGAAAAGATATGTTTGTCCTTAAAAGATAATTAACATCCACTGCAGTTCTTTTTTCATCATAGCCATGCGGGGCAATTTTTTAGAGAGGTACCCTAGTAAGCCTCAAGTGAGAATCACAAAATATTCTTACGCCAATATCTTCAAATGGGTTGTCACATACTGCCTCTCTTCAGCTCACCTCCTTCACTTAAATCCATCTCCGGCTTGTATTGAGTCCAGCTCAGGAAACTTCATCCGTCATATTCTGGTCAATTCTGGAGGCATCTTTTTACAATTTAATTATGTACAGAATAACAGAGGCTCTGAAAGGGTATGAACTTAGAGGAAAGAAAGTAGAGAGGACATTAATAAATACATATACATGCATCGAAATACAAGTAAAAATCACATTACGCGTTATTGCACAGACCATTACATCTAACCAGATGCTCTCAAAATGAATCACGCAGTCCCTTGTTTTGCTCTTGTGAAACCAGGTGAAACATTTCACAAATCTATTTTAACATGTCTAGATTAGCTTTACCCTTCCTGTATTCTACAATATACCTTTTCTCAATCATTTGGGCCTTTGTAATCAATGATTTTAAACCTAATCTACTCTCACGAATAGAGTGAGCAATATCAAATATATTAAACGACTCATCTTCATTTAAACCACTTTGAAATAATAAGTTAATTCAGAAAATAATACCTCTAAAAATACTTGGCATGGAAATAGCATATGAAAAAGGTATGTTCATTCAAGTGCACATTTCCAGTAATTATAATTTTCAGCCATCTTGCTATAAAACATCGCAAGGCTTTATATTAATAAAGCCTCCAGACACTTTTTTGTTGGAACAGTTTTAGGTCAGGGCAGTTTTCACAATTTGAGAACTACTATACCGCCACGTGTCGGCAGCGATCTCAAAAACAATTTTTGATTCCAAGAAAGTTTAATTTTCTTGAGAAAACCTTCATCAGGCTCTAACGCACACACAAAGCTCTCCTTCTAACACTTCTAGTAGAGGGAACTTTTTTAATTAAAGGGTAATCTGCACCATCTCTACTTTCACGACCAAACACATCCTGCCTGTAGTCTCCCAACATCAAATGTCATACTAATTTTCAAGCAAACCACAAAGTTACTATCTGTCCAAACTTGCCCTATTGTCCAGATTATCACTTCATTCCAGGATTTCCAATGAATCATCTTTCCACTATATTTGATCTGGGAGTTCTGCTGTGAAGCATGCATGAGAAAGTGGAGTATTGCAATCCAATGCAGGGGAATACACCAGCAGTACTGTGTTCGAATTGACTTCAGTTCTGGAGTTCTAATCTAATGTTTATTTAAGTCCAGTTTAATGGCATCATCTGGCATGTTGTGCCAGTAATTAGTCAATTTCCTGCGACTTTATGTCCAGTATGGAGGATTTCGTTTGGATTGAATGCAGCTGTGGCTTCTTTCGCTGTTGCCATCACTGGTGAGGATTCATTTTGTCTATTGTGTCCCGTCCTTGAGGCCCAATGCAAGTTATGTTATGCTTCAATCAATCAGTTAATCAATCAGTGGTTTATAAAGCGCGCTACTCACCCGTGAGGGTCTCAAAGCATTGGAGGATGGGGGCGGGTAGCTCTGCTTCGTGGCTGATGTGCATGTTAACCAGCAACTCCAGGAATATAACAGACACACACTATAAAAAGAGCCATGCCAAATACACAGTTGTGTTCCTCTACACAGCATGTAAACGATGTATATCACAAGTAACATGGAGGCGGGGACAGCAAGCCCTGGGAAGATGGCCCCTGGAGCTACAGAACCAGTGGAACCAGCTCTTCGAACAGGAAGTCCAAAGATACTCTCAAATACTGTGCTGCTAGAAACCTGACAAAGTAGCTTGAAGAAACCCTTATAGAGGGGTCCAGTGGTGGGACGTCGAGGCAGACCCATATCAAGATGGAATACTCAAAGCATGACATTGATAACCCTTCCCAAAATGGTGACATTCTCTTCCGGAGCAGCATAGGTAGATAGAGCCACTTCTGAGTTCTAGTTTATAAAGTTTAACTTATGATAAACTATTGATTGCACTGTGTTGCAACACTTTGTGAGCTCTTCTCTGTCACAGCCATCACCCATTTGCCCTGCATTCCCTTCTTTTTTTTGGTATTTCTTTGGTTACCGTTTAGCTTGTTTGTTCTTATTTGTAGCACTGATTTTCTTTTCTCCCTGACTTGTGTTTCTTTCATCTCTTTAGATGCCTTGCTCTCTGTTTCTCTGGAGGCTGTCATCATTTTGTTTTCGCATCTAACTTTTCTCCATATTGTTGCTTGCTTTTTGCCAGATAAGTGACAAGGTGACACTATATAGTAGTTGCTCTCATCGTCCGTTTGAGTTAAGGCCGTTGAGGAAACTTCATCTTGAGTGTTTTCCCAAGTTCCGGGCTTGTAATAAGTCTGGATCTGGAGGGAACATGCTTTGGGTTGGATCCCGCCCTGAAGTTTACTGTGGGGTAAATATGATTGTTTTGAGTCCAGCTCTGGAAGCCTCATCTGGAGTATAGCCTCAAATTCTGCCAATCTCTTCTGAAGTCCTGTAGCAAACTCTGGGATATTGGAGGAATACACCAACATGGTTTAAGCTAGTTGTATGAGACGAGGCTCATAAAATGACACAGGAATGTATTGGGTTAGAGGATGGATGGGGCGGTTTGAGAGGTATTCACATTCTAAAACAGGAGAAAGGTGGGAGGATAGGTGCAAAGCACCCATAGTAGAAGGTTTCCCAATATGAGATTGGGAGTTTTGGATTTAGATGTAAGATACCATGATATGAATCTGCATGGAAAAGAAGGAGCCGAATATTAGAAGGTAGCTCATCTGTAGGTCAACGGTTATCTTCGAGTAGAGATGGTGGAGAAAAAAGTAAATATGTCTAAAGAAAGTATACGTCAGGAATAGCATTAGTGAGCAACTATAGCTAAGGTCTGAGTCCATGTATGGCCAGTGTGTCTAGAGTAGTCATGCAGACTGCTCAGCCATGGCCTTCATAATTTACAGACAATGTTGTTTCTTTACCTGCTGTATATCTCAAGTTTGGCTGTGTGTGACAACCTTGAAGAAAGACATGTTAATGTTTCCTTAGCGGTTGCACTTGGGCGGCTCAGCCTCCCTCGGGCGCTGAACAGCCAGGAGATGTTGGCTGCAGGCCAGTCTACTGGGCCCAAACCATGCATTCCAGTGCCTATGTAATTCACTGTAAATATAGCCACACGCACCGCAGAAAGCAGAGTCGGCTTTAATGGGGGGTGTAACAGAACGTTTTTATAATACGTGCATTCATGATGAACCAATGACATTTCTCCAGACATAATTAAAGCTGGCAAACATATAGTTGGGTTTCGAGTGAGAGTGCGCATCGCGGGTCTTGCTGTGAAGAGTAGGAGTGTCTCATTCCGCCTGTCTCTCATTTTAAAGGGGCTGCACTATTTACATGCTCTTGAACAACAGTTCCTCTGATGTTTAATTGCCAGCGTCGAAAAGCATAGACACACACTATCAACTTAGACAAGGCACTACCAACTTAGACAAGGCACTACCTACCAAGACAAGCACAACCTACCAAGACAAGGCACTGCCTACCAAGACAAGGCACTGCCTACCAAGACAAGACCCTACCAACTAAGACAAAGCACTAACAACAAAGAAAAGCACTACCAATCAAGACATGGCAGCACCAACCAAGAAAAGCACTACCAACCAACACAAAGCACTATCTACCAAGACAAGGCACATCCTACCAAGACAAGCACTAGCAACCAAGACAAAGCACTACCAACCAGGACAGGGTACTACCAACCGGGACATGGCACTACCAACCAAGACAAGGCACTACCAACCAGGACATGGCACTACCAACCAAGACAAGGCACTACCAACCAGGACATGGCACTACCAACCAAGACAAGGTACTACCTACCAAGACAAGACCCTACCAACTAAGACGAGGCACTACCAACAAAGACGAGGCACTACCAACCAAGACATGGCAGCACCAACCAAGACAAGCACTACCAACCAACACATGGCACTATCTACCAAGACAAGGTACATCCTACCAAGACAAGCACTAGCAACCAAGACAAAGCACTACCAACCAGGACAGGGTACTACCAACCAGGACATGGCACTACCAACCAAGACAAGGCACTATCAACCAGGACATGGCACTACCAACCAAGACAAGGCACTACCAACCAGGACATGGCACTACCAACCAAGACAAGGTACTACCTACCAAGACAAGATCCTACCAACTAAGACGAGGCACTACCAACAAAGACGAGGCACTACCAACCAAGACAAGGCACCACCAACCAACCAACACAAGGCACTACCAACCAAGACAAGCACTACAAGCAAAACATGGCACTACCAACCAAGACAAGGCACTATCTACCAAGACAAGGCCCTACAAACTAAGACAAGGCACTAACAACCAAGACAAGGCACTACCTACCAAGACAAGGCCCTACCAACTAAGACAAGGCACTACCAACAAAGACAAGGCACTACCAAACAAGACAAGGCACTACCGACCAAGACAAGGCACTTCCTACCAAGACAAGGCACCACCAACCTAGACAAGGCACTATCAACCAAGACAAGGCACTACAAACAAAGATATGGCATTACCAACCAAGACAAGGTCCTACAAACAAAGACAAGGCAGTACCTACCAAGACAATGCCCTATCAACTAAGACAAGTCACTACCAACAAAGACATGGCACTATCAACCAAGTCAAGGTACTACTAACTAAGACAAGTCACTACCAACCAAGACAAGGCACTACCAACCAAGACAGGGCACTACCAACCAAGACAAGGCAGTACCTACCAAGACAAAGCACTACCAACCAAGAAAAGGCACTACCAACCTAGACAGGGCACTACCAACGAGGACAAGGCACTTAAAACCTAGACAGGGCACTACCAACGAAGACAAAGCACTACCAACAAAGACAAGGCGCTTCCAACCTAGACAGGGCACTACCAACCAAGACAAGGAACTACCTACCTAGTCAGGGCACTACCAACCAAGACAAGGCACTACCAACCAAGACAAGACTCTACCATCAAAGACAAGGCACTACCTACCAAGACAAGGCACTACAGACAAATACAACCAACCGAGAGAAGGTACTACCAAGCAAGACGTCTGCCTTATCGGAGCTCCAAGAAAGAGTACACATACTTGGGGATGATGATTCTCAAAAGCTTTGTTGGTTGAAAGTCCACTCTGGAAAAACATTTCCTCTAGTGGACCCTGTGTGATGGACACTTGAGGACCATCGACAGAGGATAACGAAAGATGATGATTACACTAGTTGAACTTATTCATTAGGTAGAGTCAGTCTCATTTCGAACCTCGAATGTGCACCCATGATGTTCAGATGGATTCAACATTGTATAAAGGAACAGATTTGTAGGACTCAAAGCATTTACATTGTTAACTGAATATATTACCAAAAGAGTGTTCTGGGAGGCATGTTGGCAGCTCACTGCAGCCTGAACCACAACCCGCAAATGGTTATTAGAGAGATGAGGTATATGTTATCACTTTTTAATTAGTTGCACAATGCCACCAATAAAAAAAGTCCAGACCTATAACATCACGGATTGGGTTGGGTCTAAGCAATGTCTGTGCCCTGAACTTCTAGAACACCAGTTCAGTACCTGGTATTACAACATAGTCTTATAAGTGGTGCATCTCGGTCTAGTTGCTGGAGAGCCCATGCGTTACCCAGAAAATGTTCCAGTGAGGATGCAAGATGGTCTGCGCTTACCAGTATCAAGTGAATGGCCTTTAAACAAAGTGTATATGGAAATGTTGTGGTATTAAACCAGAGAAAGGGATTGGAGTGCAGGAGGAACCGAGGTCAAGATGGGGGGCGTGCAGTGCCTGCTGAGCCAGATGGAACTTTGTGGCATTGTATTTCCTTCTATGTTCTGAGGAGGGGTGACAGGAGAATAACACAGGCGCCTGCTGTGAAGTTGGGCCCCAAACCCTTCTGGGGCCCCCAATCCTTCAGAGAGTCCCCAATTCACCCTAGGCCAATGAATATCTGTGAAATGTGGCACCTCTCTTCTCATTCTGCATTGGGCCCCATAATTTTACATTATGCCACTGAGGAGAGAGGCTCTGCAGACCCAACTTAATGGGTCGGAGAGGCTTGTGTCAGGACTTGTGTGGACATTCTGGTACTGAGAATCCAACGTATGAGATCTGCAAACCTCTCTTAGTCTGCCAGCAGTGCCACACACTTGTCGGCCCAGACAGGTGGCTGTCCAATACACAGAAGGTGTAAAAGTCATTTTGCACCCATCTTTGAGTTGGGCAGTGTCAGAACTTTTCCCTGGAGATAGCAATAGAAGTTTCTAGGTATTGATGGAACAGGTCGCAGTAATAGAATTCAATGCCTGGAATCCTTCTCAAGGCTAACAATAGGAGACACTGAGGTTCAGGATCACTAGGCCAACGAGGAAGGCACATGAATCGGATCGTGAAGGATCGTGAATCCTGATCAATGCAATGGAATAGAATTGGAAGAGAGTTATAGATCCTCTATATTGTACTTCCCATTCAGTGTGATAAACATATCTGCTTACAGTTGAATAAGGGAGTAGCATCTTTTGTCAATATCTGTTCACCATCCTATTCATGGACTACTTTCATTGCTGCAACACCATGCAGGTGACATTGAACTATGGGTCTGCATAGATGCTATTCAATGATTAACCCAAACAGGTCATCGACCAGCACTCAGGCCATGCTATCCAATGTCGTAAGGACCGTTCATGCCACATTACATGAAATCAAGAACAACTCTTGTTTCACTTGTTTCACCAACTCCTTGAATGGATGGTGGAGCGTTCTCCCGAGCCTGTTAGCATGCAGATCTATACACCACACACAGAGGTCTGGATTGTACATCATTATTCCTCTGTATACACTCTGTTCCCTGATTAAGTCATAATCGTTAATAACCACACCTCAACCAGTTATGTAGTTTCTCTACTGAGCCCGCCCAGAACCGCAAGGGTCCTAGAATTCACAGTCTTACAACACTACATCCCCCCATTTGTTAGATCCAAAGTGCAAACAGTTATATTTCTTAGATGACTAATCAAATCGCTCGCACTAGTTGACCAGATTGAGTGACATGGAGTTGTTGAGGTGCACTCTGTTTAGGCACTGATGGTTCAAGTTCTGATGTTTGATCTGGACTGTCAGACAGGATGGCCTAATCAGTAGGTGTAGGAGCTTGCAATCACATGATTAGGTATTTCAGATGTGACAAGTTACATTTGATGGACTATCAGGGACAATGTGCAGTCATCATGTGTCCTTTGCATCTCACAACCCTCAGACGATCGAGAGCAAATTGAATATGTGTTTTCCATTTTCACTCCTGCCTAATCAGGACTAAGTCACTTTTATTAAAGACTGTTTCTCGGGTTCTCCAATGCCGATCAGCGTATGTCTTCATCTTGTACTTTAGAGTCAGTGATTCGGACCTTGTCAGCACTCAAGGATCGCTCTGCTGTCCACTGTTCCAATGTGGTTCCGATGGCTCTCCCAAATAGTAAAGTTGCGGGCTTTCACCTGATGTGGAGTGAGGAGTTGGATGATAAGCACAAAGGGCTTGCTTTAGTTCAGTCCCATCAAAGGATGCTTGCTGAATAATTGTTTTGAGGGTACTCATAAATCGTTCCACAAAGCCATTTGCTTGGGGCCACAAATTGATGCTTGACATTCATTCTGATTAAGAACTCTCTGAACTCTTTGCTGTTGAATGGCGGACCGTTGTCAGATTTGAGAATGGCAGGGATACCTCACGATGCAAAGATGTTGTCCAGCTGCTCAATGACCTGTCATGGGTTGTTGATGATAAGTCCTCTACCAAAGGGAAATGTGAATATTCATCATATACTACTATGATATGATGCCCGTTTCCTAGGTGCTCAAAGAAATCAACTACAATCCTTTCCCAAGCTTTTGTAGGGAAGTCAGACATGGTCAGTGGACGTTGAGTCACTTTGGTGGAAAGGCAGTTGCAAACATGACACACTTTAAGTTCCTTCCCAACTCGCTCGTCTAAGTGCGGGAACCACACTTGGGGCCAGATGTAGGTAATCCCAGGTGCTGGTGGAGGAGCTGGTCAAACACCACACCCAGCTCTTTGGCAAGCAGTCTCTGCATGTTGCAGAGTCGGTAAAAATTAACACCTGGCTGGAGATCCAGTCCAAGGTCAATGCCATTGGGGTCATACACAGGGACATAGATGACCTAAAGAAAAGGTGGTATGATCTGCGGATCATTACCAAAAAAAACTTGACACACAGATGAAAGAAGCCGGAGCCACAGGTGGAGTTAGGAGCCGTGCACCAAGACTGACAGACCTGGAGCAGCTGGTGGAATCCACCCTGGAGCCAAACAGTATCCATGGGATCGGGGATGCTGACAGCTCAGCCAGAGCTGCAAGAAAACAAGGTAAGATACATATTCAGGAATTCCCACCCTTTTCCCAGACCCCTTCCCCAATGTGGGTGTCCAGAACTCCAGAACTGGGTTTAGTTTTTAACACCAATGCATCATGGGAGACGTAGTCATAGGAACATACATCAATGCAGTCAACATAGAAATCAGCATGGCATGCCACACACTACATCCATCAGCAGTTGAGGACTAGGCAATTGTGTGATAGGAATGTGATATAATAATGTCACACAGGTGAACAACACCACATCTTCCCACAGGAGAGTCATCGCGCAGTACAGCGCAGGAGAGGGAGGAGAGGGCACCGGCAACGGAGATGAGGGAGAAAACATCTGACAGATCAGGACCAAGCACTGTTCTTGAACAAACATCCACAGCGCAGGCAGCCACTACACCGGAGCGACCCACCACACCACAGCCACTGTCACCTCTGCTGTTTGGGTCACCACATTCGGAAGCACCTGCACTTTCCCCAACACCAACCTCAGAGTCATCTGTGCTGGGAAGGCCAAGGAGGCATGACGTGCCCCCTCTCAGGATCCTCGAAACATCAGATGAGGAAGATGTGGAGGCTCTCACACCAACTAATCCACCTCTGGCTGACAATGCTGGGCATCAGAGTTCATCTGGAGCTGTGCGTGCTGGTGTCCGATGCCGTAGGGTACGGGAAAGAGGCGAAGGCCAGGATGGAGGGGGGTCTTCTGTGGTCTTAAGGCCACCATGGTGAAGGTCCAGCGCCTGCAGGCAAAGGGCATTTGAGCGGTGCATAGACAGGTGTGCATATTAAACAGCAGGATGTCCAACATTGACAGGGGGATTGGCTCCATGACAGAAAGCATGCACTCCATGGCAGAGGGCATGAGGGAAATGACATAGTGCATGAGTGCCCTCTGTGAGAAACTAGAGAGTGACCACTCCAAGAGGCGCTGGGATCGTCAGTGCATGCGGCAACAAACCAAAGCAATGATCCAGCTTGCCACTGCAATATCCCTGCTATGCCGGCGCTCTGTCGCCATGCAGGATGACATTGTGCACTGCTGCACCGATTTGTCCATGGGGATGGGGAGAGTCACCTCTGCCATGGAGGTTTTGCTGACACACCAGGCAGCCACTGCTAGAGACACAGGTGTCAGGGACACAGAAGACTCCACCAGCAGGAGTGGCTCTAGCACTCCTGTTCCTGACATTCGTAGGAGCAGCAGGCGCCAATCTGCTGACCCAGGCACCACTGCGCCTGTTGACACCCAGCATCGTACATCCCGCACTGTAGTACGTGGGCGCAAACATTGACGATGCCCTCAACCCACAGGACAGGTCACGGTGAGCTCAAGTGTGGCCACCTAGTGTGGAATACAGACATTGTAGTACCATGGTGTGGTATTAATAAAGTGCCGTAGTGACTATTAAACTAAGTACTTCAAATACTAAGCATGCCTGTGTCTCCTTACTTACTTAGAAATAGCTGTGTGTGATCTCTGCCCGTCTCAGTCTACCATCTGTTGCAGGCGCTGCTCCTGCTGCATAGGGCTCTGAGTGTTCTGTTCCATCATCAATGTCCTCATGATGTGTGATCTCAACCTCTGTGCCTTCCTTGGTGGCAAGATTGTGCAGCATGGAACAGGTCGCTATTATTTTACAGCAGATTATTGGAGTGTACTGCCGTGCACCTCCACTCTTATGGAGGCAGCGGAATCTGCTTTTTAGTAGTCCAAATGTGCGTTCTACAACGCTGCGTGTTACTCTGTGTGCCACATTGTAACGCCTCTCACTCCTGGTAGATGGATTCATGTAGGGGGTGAGAACAAAGGACCGCAGAGCATATGCACTATCACCTAGGTGGAAAAGAGAATGCCATTAGTTACATACTCATGATTGATCAGTCTGCGTTGACTATCAGGGTGTGTCACAGTTATTTACCTAGCAGGTATGCATCCCCGAAATCGCCAGCAACAAGGCATGTGTATATCCCACTGTTCTGGAAGATGTACGAGTTGTGGGTACTCCCTGGGAATTTGGCCACAATGTCTGTTATGATGTTGCCAGCGTTGCATATCACCTGCACATTGATTGAATGCGTTGACTTCTGGTTCCTGTAAATGTGTTCTGTGGCTGCAGGTGGGCAGAGTGGGATGTGGGTGCCATCTATACAGCCTATCATGTTAGAGAAGTGTGCCAGTTGATAGAAATCTGTTTTGGTCTCAGCAAGTTCCGCAGGTGTGTCAGGGAACCTAATATAATGATGCATTCTCTGCATCATGGCCTCAAGGAGCTTCCTGAAGAAATGGGACAGGCAGCTCTGAGACACACCACCTACTGCAGCAATCACACTCTAGTAACTCCCAGAGGCAAGCAGGTGTAGGCTACTCAGCACCTGCACATGGGGTGGAATGGCGTACGCCCTTGGTGTTGGGTGATCCAGGAGTGGGTGGAGGTCACTGATCAAGTGTAGGATAGTTTGGGGGTGTAGCCTGTACATTTGCAGTATCTCTGGCTCAGTCAGTTGGAAGAGTGCTATCCTCTGCCTGTAGACTTGCTCCTACCTTCTCCATTCCCTCTCTCCTGCTGCCTGTAGCCGTAGCCGCCTTGCTATGACGTAGAATGCAGCCATTCTTGTTGCACTGTTGCATTTTGGGACCTTATTTTATAGCCTGCACCGGGTTACCACCTGCTTTCAATCCAGGGTATTTACCGACTCTTAAATACGGAATTTCATGAAATTCGGTATTTTTTAGGTTCCCTACATCTCGAAAGTCATTTTTTACCATTTCTTAATTACCGATTCGGTAATTAAGAATTCGGTAAATAACAATTCGGAATATTCCGATTCGGTATTTACCGATTCGTATTTACCGATTCGGTAGTATTTTGACCCCTACATCTCTTTTTCCAAATACCGGTCGGTAGCGGCCGAAATTACCGAATTTTGGCCGTTACCGACCGGTATTTGGCTTTTTGACGGGTCTCCTAGGGTTCGTTTTGGTAGCTACAATACCACAATGTCCTTCATGGGCTAGTTCAATGACCTGTCGTCTTAGGCTCTCAAGTATGACAATTCACGAGTCTCTCAATACAACACCTCCTTTGATCACTGACTGTTCATACTGTAAACAAAATTTTAATTTGACGTGTCAGCAAGAGGTTGAACACCACACTTCCACGATTGAGCCAGAATTATGTCTTTGAGCATATGTATGTTCTTGTCAGCATTAGTGGCCTCAATAATCTGTTTGATTGATATGGTCGCTGGCGTACTGGAATTCACAATTAAGTTGATGTACTCCTCAGCTGTCTTGTTGTCAAATTGTGACAATTAAGTTGTACTTGTGAAAAATAATCAGCAGGATTCTGGTCTTTACCCGGCTTGTGCACAGTTGCATAATTGTATTCGTGTAGTCTTAGGCCCCACCTCTCAATGCGAGGGGGCATCTTGGCTTTCGGATTCCTGAAAATGGTGAATAGCGCCTGGTGGTCTGTTATGATAGTGAAATATTTTCCATACAGAAACACATGAAAATGTTTGCAGGCCCACACTACAGCCAGACTCTCCTTCTCTCCTTCTCTGGTTGTATGACGTTACAACGCATACTTTTACAACGCACATCTTTTCAACGCATTTTTTACAACGCAACATCCATTACAACACATTCCATTACAATGCATGCCATTGCAACGAATTTTAAAAAACTACCTTTACAACACATTCCATTATAACGCATACTACCTTTACAACGCATACCATTACAACGCATAACATTACATTGCATGTGTGGTAAGTATTGGATAGTGTAGGGGTATAAATTACTATTCAAACTCCAGGGGGTGCAACAGTAGGGTAAGTGTTGGATAGTGTAGGGGTAAAAATTACTATTCTAACTCCAGGGGGTGCAACAGTAGGGTAAGTGTTGGATGGCAATGATATGCATTGTAATGGTATGCGTTGTAATGACTGCGTTGTAATGACATGCATTGTAATGGTATGCGTTGTAGTGTCATGCGTTGTAATGGTTGCGTTGTAATGGCATGCTATGTAATGGATGTTGCGTTGTAAAAGTTCTGTTGTAATGGTAGTGCGTTGTAAAAGTTGCGTTGTAAAGGTTGTTTCCCCCTTCTCTAGCTGAGAATAGGCACGTTCTGTGTCAGACAGACTCCGACTGGCATAGACCACAATGGATCTCTGAGCATTCGAACAACCATTATGTTGAGCAAGGAATGCCCCCAAACCCACCGGGCTAAACATCCACTGTGATCTCAGTGTGTAGGTGGGGGTCAAAATAGGTCATGTCAGTTGCATTCTCAATTGCATGTTTTGATCTTTTGAAACTTTGGTCACATTCAACAGACCATTGAAACAGGACATTTCGTTTTGTCAACACTCTCAATGGAGCACTTTAGAGTAGCAAAATCACAAATGTAACTTGAGCAATAACTGGCCATGCATAGAAAGGATCGCAGCATGATGACATCTTGCAGGGGGCAAGTAGCTGACAGACCTTTCACTTTACTATGGTGAGGAGCCATTCCTCCCTCAGAAAATATGTGTCCAAAGAATTTGAGTTTGTTCTTGTGAAACTCGCACTTCGCTGCGTTCACATTGAGACCTGAATCAGCAAGTAATTGGCACACTTGTGTTAGAGCTTTGTCATGCTCCTTTCATGTCGTTATAAATACCAATATGTTCTCACTGTAATTAAAAGCATTTGTGACAGGCTGAATTATTCGATGTATGGCAAACTGAAATATTTCTGCAGCTGACGACACTCCAAAACGCAACCTTTTGTATCTGAACAAAATCACATGAGCCAAAAAAGTGGCGATGTACCTGCAATTCCCTTCCAAATTGAGTTGATGATAGCCCGTGTTCAGGTCAAGACGGGAGAAAACCTAGGCACAGTTCAGTTGCATGATCTTGTCCGCTATGTGTGGACCAGGATATCTTTCTCTCTCTATTGCTTTATTGGCCTTGTGCATATGAACACAGATGCGCTCTTCACCCTCACTGTCGGATCAATGGAGATCTCAATGATGTCATGCTTCAACAGCGTTTCTTGTTCTTTCTCGACAGCTTCTTGCAAGTGGAAAGCGACTCTGCTGTGCTGTTGGGCAACAGAGTGACCGTCCTCATTGATGTGAAGGCGCACTTCCATTATCTTGAGCCTGGTCAGGCCGTGAAATAATGACGAGAACTGATTCACAACTTCAGGTTGAGTGTGGTAGGGCCAATTGATAGATATCAGTCCCATGTCATCAGAGGTGGCAAAGCTGACTATGCAAGCACTTGAAGAATCTCATTGTAGTACATGAATTGGCGCTTTCACTAAAACCGCTTTATGCCTCAAAGTCACTGTGTATGACCCTTGACTCTGCAACGGTTTTAGTAGCTGCCCATGTGTACACTTTCATGTTTGAAAAGTGGAGATGTGGCACAGGAGATAAGCTGTTAAACTTTTCAACTGGCATGATATTAATTGACGCACCTCTGCCTATAATGAAAGTTATGGGGCCACCGTTGACCTTTAGTGTAATCTTGGGGCAATGTCCTAAAAAGTTTTTTTGTTTTGTTTGGTGATTTGCTCGTCACTTGTTTTTCCTTGCAAGCAGTCAGACATACATGTGCCCATCAGTCCCTGGTCGATGCCAACAGCGCAGATCCATTTTCCTCACTGGTGCTCGATGATGACGGCGATGAGCCGCTATAGGATGAACTTGATGACAATTGACTTTGTCTGGTTTCTACTTGTCGTAACTGATGCCACCTTTTTGTTTTGTGGGCGTGGCGAGAAGGCTTCTGGAACTTTCTGGCATCCATTTTCTCTTCCTGCTGTGATGCAGTTGATTTCTCTTTTGCTGTGCAAATCGTTATGAAGTGTTTCTCATACCACAGCCTTTGCACGTTTGGCCTATGGCTGGACATTTGTCTTCATGTGGATATGAAAAACCACATCGGAAATGCACCCTTTTTTCTTTGTAGATGGCGACTTACATGTGTCTATTCGGTGTTTGTCCTTATTCTTTATGGCCAGCGCTGATTCATTTTTCACTATCCCAGTTTCTATGTCAACGGCTTGTCGATTTGCTCCTTCTTGGGCCCTGGCAGCCATTAGTACTTTCACTCAGCTAAGCGTCCCCCTCAACATGTGTCTTCTGAAGGAGTCTGAAAGACAGCCATTGATAACTTGGAGGCATATGGCTTCTTCATTATTAAATTCTATAAGTTTGTAATGTTTGATAAGCACATCAAGTCTTTTAACGAAACCTGTTCACTGTTTTACCAGCTTGCTATTGCGCCTGGTTGAAAATGTACCTTTCATAGTCGACGTTCGGCATCGGATTGAACTAGGCTTCCAACGCTTCTTTGACTTCACACTATGATATTTCGTCAGTGTGTGATATTTTCTTCAACACTTCTTTTACTCCATCATGGTAAGGTTCTTTAGGTGCTTAATTATTTTCGCATCGTTTACCTCTTCTAGGGCATATATGAAATCATCGAAGGTCTCGATCCATGCAGTCCATCTTGCGCCGATATTCTGTTTCTTGGAGGTGTCACATGGGGGTAGTGGTTTCAGAAATACATCTGCACCATACTCTACTTTTGCAGCTCCTGAAAAATGTCACTATTCCGAAAGACCTTTGGTAGCTTCTACGGGAACATGCAACCTTGCAAGCATAACCCCTATGTTTGCTCTTGAGTAATCTTGCCCGATTCTGAGGTCGTAAGGCGTTTTAGCTGTTATCGCTGGTAAGTAAAGTGTTGTTTCCCGTACCTGGTTATCACTACTTTTAGCGTATGCTTGGTACCGATGATGGCTCTGTGTTAGACTGTGGGCAGTATCTCTTCCTTTGGCCCAACCAGTGGGTTTCTGGCGAGCTTTCGAAAGTGGTCCTCTGCAGGGTCTTCAACTTTTTCGTGAGCCGTTTGTGGGCTGGAACTGGGCTTCGATTCCATACACGCCAACTTCGAACTACTTGTCATAGAAACACTTGGCACATCCGAGGAGTTTGCTATAGCTTTGCAAATTTCCGAGGAGAGAGCAGTCTTGTTTATTGGGGGCACAGATCCCAGACTCAACTGCAGTTGTAGCGCCCTCCATAGCCCGGGAGGATGCAAAGCAATACGCAACACACGGAGATCTGGAATGTTCGTCTTTATTCCTCTACATACAATCTCACTCTGTTCTCTTATTATATCATAACCAATAATAACCACACCTTGACACCTCCCAACCAGTTACGTACTTCCGCCACAAGGGTCCAAGCACACAGTCTCACAATACTATAGAGGGCTTGTGCTCTCTGATCAGCTTATTTTGCTCACCCACAGTTTGTAACTGGGTGATTATGGAATATTAACCAGTCACTTTCAGACCCATCTCCCAGCACTCTGCCAGTGAGCGAATGGCTCCACATAGCGACAGCAGGGGGCAGTCCTTCCAACAGCTGCACTAGGGTTGGCCAAGGGCGCACCTGTGATCTTCGGTTGCCCTCCCGGCCACATGCGTTCCAAGTCCAACATTACAAATGGCTGTAGACAGCGGGCCCAAAATGGGGTGCCTCAGCCAGCGTGTCCTCCACGCCGCCGCTGCGTGACCGCTCCACCATGCCAGCAGCACGTGGCGGCCCGCCAACTCCAAGACAACCGGTAACTGAAAAGAGGTCGACTGTAACTTCGGATAATTGTCTCATTTCCTGTGGAAACTCGCGACGAAAATAAACCGATGAACTAATATAGAGCGGACTTCACTTCTCAGAGGAAGAGCTCTCGCCGATGGGAACGTTCCACTACTGGGATTTACTCATATATATTTCTTTTTTTTCATGAAAAATAATTTCTGTCAAACGAGCAATCTGCTAATAGGAGCATTTACTCGACGGTCCCGGGGGTGTTCCTGCGAAGAACTAATCCACTGTACCGCATTACACTGTCATGCTTCAGGAGGGCGCGCGCGGCGGCCATGGAGGCAGAGTCCCAGAGCCGGGCTGCCAGCGCGCGCAGCTGAAATGTCAATGTGTGTGTAATCATCTGTGTTGTAATTGGCAGGCCGGATCATGAGTCACTAACCAAATTAACTGAAGTTTCCTTCAGGGAAAAATGTAATCAGTTATTACACTCAGATAGATTTCAGCAAATTAACCATTACTGTGTGCAAGGGCTGTTAATCAGGACGCAACAAGTCCCGCGCGCGGCGTCTCCCCCTCCCGCCCTTCCTGAGGCGCCCCCAGAAGAGTTACTCCGGAATTTGCGTTTTATGTCACTTGGCCTGTGCTCTCCACTAAATGCTTCTCGGGGTTGGGCAGTGTGTGCACCTTTTTTTCAGAGCTCCGAGGGGAGGCTGGAAGAACCATAGCTGTGGGTTGGAATTCGTGGCTCATTGGTTGAAGTTCTGGAACGGGATTTGTGGTTCCCTGATTGAATTTTAGTCGCCGTTGTGGGATGGGATGTGTGAGTTACTGGTTTATATATTGTCTCAAAGTTGTGCTATGGGATGTGCGGCTCACTGGTTGAAATGCTGAGCTATCGCTGTGGTATCTGTTGTAGAGCTCACTGGTTGAGATGTTGAGTCACTATTGTGGTATGTAATGCGTGGCTCACTGGTTGAGTAGTAGAACCGTCGCTGTGGTTTACGATGTGTGGCTCACTGGTTGAAATGCAGAGTCACTGTTGTGGCATTGGATGCGTGGCTCACTGGCTCAGTTGGGGAACCATCGATCTGGTTTAGGATGTGTGGCTCACTGGTTGAAATGCAGAGTCACTGTTGCGGCATGGGATGCGTGGCTCACTGGCTCAGTTGGGGAACCATCGATCTGGTTTAGGATGTGTGGCTCTCTGGTTGAGCATGTAAAGTTAAAGCTGTGGTCTGGGATGCATGGCTCACGTCTCGAATTGTAGGATCAATGTTGTGGTATGGGATGTGCGTCTCATTTGTTGACTTGTAGTCACATTGTTATGGTATGGGATACTTAGCTCAATGGTTGAGATGTAGAGCTATCGCTGTGTTATGTGATGAGTGGCCCACAGGTTGAGTTGTAGAACCATTGCTGTGATTTGGGATGTATGGATCACTGGTTCAGCAATACAGTTATACTGTGGCATGAGATGCGTGTGTCACTGGTTGAAATGCAGAGCCATTGATGTGTTAAGGGATATGCGGCTCACTGTATGAATTTTAGTCTCACTGTTGGTAGGTTTGGCTCACTGGTTCCATTGTAGTCTCTGTTGTGCTCTGGCATGTATGCCTCTGGTTGAATTTTAGAGTCACTTTTGTGGTATTAGACGTGTGTCTCACTGGTTTAATTGTAGTCAGTGTGTTATGACCCATTAGTTAAGTTGCTATAATCGCTGTGGATGCACGGGTCACTGGCTCAGCATGTAGTGTTATCACTGTGGTATGCGATGCTTGGCTCACTCGTTGAATTGCAGTCACTAGTGTGGCATGGCCTGCAAGGTTCACTGGTTGGATTTTAGGGTTACTGGTGTGGCATGGGCTGTGTGGCTCACCGGTTTAATTGTAGTCACCGTTGTGGTATGAACAATGTGGCTCACTGGTTCAATTGTAGTCACTTTTGAAATGGGATGTGTGTCCACTAGTTTATTTGCAGTCACTGTTGTTGGATGGAATGTGTGGCTCAGTGGTTTTATTGGACTTGCCGTTGTGGTGTACAATGCGTGGATCACCGGTTGAGTTTTAGAACCATCACTGTGTTTGAAAGGCTTCTCTTGTTGAGATGCAGACGGTCCTACCAATATGGTATGGAATGCATTTGTCACTGGTTAAGTGGTGTTGGGACAAAGATGTGGCCACTGAGCGGGGAGTACAACCTGCTGCTGGAAGGGGGTACTGTGTGTGCTTTCTGTGAAGAACATGGCTTATGCCACAGTCTTCCTGTAAGAGGACAATCTTCACATAAGAGGGGACAACAAACTGAGCCATAGTTTGTTACAATGTCGAGTTGTGGGTACGTTTATGCCATCATTTGAAGACAACGACCTGTGCAGAAGAGGAGCCACATGAAATGTACATGAAAAGTGATTTCCTCTCTTGGAAGCAGCCCTAGTATGAGGGATGTAGGGAGGTATGTATGTTTATTTATTTAACATTTTCAGTTATCCCTGACGAAGGGCTGGAAGGGCCCGAAATGCATTGGTCTAATAAAACACTGCCTTTGATGGATCTTGGCGTTTGTACTTGTTTTGGGAATAAGGTCCGGATGGACAAACCTGAACATGAGAAAACTGAGAAAATTGGCATGTTGTCTGACGTGTGGAATAATACAGAAATCTCGCAAAAGTGAAATACGTGAGAAAAACATCAGGAAAAACTGAAAAAATGAAAATAATGAAGATAAAAATGTTAATTTCGGTAAAACTGTGCGACAGCACCCAGCAGTGCCGTTGGTTCTGGGGCGACAATTCGCCCCACATACAGTGATGTAGTACCCAGGTGTCAAGAGGGCAAGGCACCATATCCAATGAGCACGCAATACCGGATGAATTTTGAGGACTAAAATGGACGTATACAAAGGAAAGATAGATAAAACTGGTGTGCATCCCCTACCCTTACAGTGCAGTTTTCAAGACGTTGCCCCAAAAACGGGGTCTGCACCCAATGACATGGAGAAATTATATTCTTGGAGAATCGCTGTTTCCACACGGACGACGGAAGATCTGGTTCATCAAAACAAAGTTTTACAGATTGACACTTTCAAAAGGGAAAAGAAAGGGGGCCAGTTGATGAGGACTGACATGATTAAGGGACACAATGTAATCATTTTTAATGGAACTACATATTTGTTTTGTGATTGTCTGACATTCCCGGTACAACTTGGGGCAGAATGCGTTACTTTAAACAATAAGAAAGCTATACAGCATCATGGGAAGTGTAGTTTATTGTTGACAAACTAATAGCATTTTGAAGAACGAATCAGAAGGTTAATTAGCCAGGAGTCATGAAGGCGGAGCAAAGTCACATGCGGGTGTTTAAAACTAGCGGTTAGTGAAATACACACAATGCACCTTTTTTGAATAGAGAGAGGAGGAGGAGAATGGTTTCTAACAGAGGCAGGTACGTTGACAGGGAGAGTGTTTGGTGTGTCACGCTGAGGGTGGTAACGAACGGATATGTAAAATAACATGGGGAGAATTGAAATATCGTTGAGGCACGACACGAGTAAAACAGAAGGCAGAAAAGTGATAAGGAGAGAAAAGCGAGGAGGGTAGCGTGGTAACACGCAAAAGAGAGTACGTGAATGAGGGAATGAAGGGAGGTGATAAGCTGTTCCGATTTCGGCGTTCGTTATTAGAATAATGTGAAGGAGGCATTTTTTTGAGTGAGTATGTAAACAATATCACACAGCCAGAAAGAGGAGGGTGATTTGGACGCTCTAACAAATACATAGGTGTGAAGGCTCGGGTCCTTGGGAGAACAGGTGTGGAATATTAATTGGTGGAGACGACTGGGGTTAAAGCATACACTGATAAAAGAAACCTCTGATTGGTTTGTACCGTACTGGTGTAGAGGAAAGGAATATAGCAGATGTGTGGTTTTCAATAGGAATCGTAAGATATTCATTTTCATTGATTGTCTAGCTTACATAACACTGTATGTTTATTTAACATTTTCAGTTATCCCTGACGAAGGGCTGGAAGGGCCCGAAATGCATTGGTCTAATAAAACACTGCCTTTGATGGATCTTGGCGTTTGTACTTGTTTTGGGAATAAGGTCCGGATGGACAAACCTGAACATGAGAAAACTGAGAAAATTGGCATGTTGTCTGACGTGTGGAATAATACAGAAATCTTGCAAAATTGAAATACGTGAGAAAAACATCAGGAAAAACTGAAAAATGAAAATAATGAAGATAAAAATGTTAATTTAGGTAAAACTGTGCGACAGCACCCAGCAGTGCCGTTGGTTCTCGGGCGACAATTCGCCCCACATACAGTGATGTAGTACCCAGGTGTCAAGAGGGCAAGGCACCATATCCAATGAGCACGCAATACCGGATGAATTTTGAGGACTAAAATGGACGTATACAAAGGAAAGATAGATAAAACTGGTGTGCATCCCCTACCCTTACAGTGCAGTTTTCAAGACGTTGCCCCAAAAACGGGGTCTGCACCCAATGACATAGAGAAATTATATTCTTGGAGAATCGCTGTTTCCACACGGACGACGGAAGATCTGGTTCATCAAAACAAAGTTTTACAGATTGACACTTTCAAAAGGGAAAAGAAAGGGGGCCAGTTGATGAGGACTGACATGATTAAGGGACACAATGTAATAATTTTTAATGGGACTACATATTTATTTTGTGATTGTCTGACATTCCCGGTACAACTTGGGGCAGAATGCGTTACTTTAAACAATAAGAAAGCTATACAGCATCATGGGAAGTGTAGTTTATTGTTGACAAACTAATAGCATTTCAAGGAACGAATCAGAAGGTTAATTAGCCAGGAGTCATGAAGGCGGAGCAAAGTCACATGCGGGTGTTTAAAACTAGCGGTTAGTGAAATACACACAATGCACCTTTTTTGAATAGAGAGAGGAGGAGGAGAATGGTTTCTAACAGAGGCAGGTACGTTGACAGGGAGAGTGTTTGGTGTGCCACGCTGAGGGTGGTAACGAACGGAAATGTAAAATAACATGGGGAGAATTGAAATATCGTTGAGGCACGACACGAGTAAAACAGAAGGCAGAAAAGTGATAAGGAGAGAAAAGCGAGGAGGGTAGCGTGGTAACACGCAAAAGAGAGTACGTGAATGAGGGAATGAAGGGAGGTGATAAGCTGTTCCGGTTTCGGCGTTCGTTATTAGAGTAATGTGAAGGGGGCATTTTTTTGAGTGAGTATGTAAACAATATCACACGGCCAGAAAGAGGAGGGTGATTTAGACGCTCTAACAAATACATAGGTGTGAAGGCTCGGGTCCTTGGGAGAACAGGTGTGGAATAATAATTGGTGGAGACGACTGGGGTTAAAGCATACACTGATAAAAAAACTCTGATTGGTTTGTACCGTACTGGTGTAGAGGAAAGGAATATAGCAGATGTGTGGTTTTCAATAGGAATCGTAAGATATTCATTTTCATTGATTGTCTAGCTTACATAACACTGTACCTGATGATAATGTATGTTTATTTAACATTTTCAGTTATCCCTGACGAAGGGCTGGAAGGGCCCGAAATGCATTGGTCTAATAAAACACTGCCTTTGATGGATCTTGGCACTTGTACTTGTTTTGGGAATAAGGTCCGGAAGGACAAACCTGAACATGAGAAAACTGAGAAAATTGGCATGTTGTCTGACGTGTGGAATAATACAGGATCATATCTCGCAAAATTGAAATACGTGAGAAAAACATCGGGAAAAACTGAAAAAATGAAAATAATGAAGATAAAAATGTTAATTTAGGTAAAACTGTGCGACAGCACCCAGCAGTGACATTGGTTCTGGGGCGACAATTCGCCCCACATACAGTGAGGATGTAGGGAGGAAACACTAAATACTGCGACATGAATACACCTCACAGAACATTTTTTTTGTGGTTTCTGTTGTCGACTGTGGAAGGTAATATTACTGAGTCCTAATGGGTTGGATGAAATCAGTTTAGGGTCAGTAGGCGTGGACACATATACAATCATCCCAATAACACAATTTCGGACTCCTGTTCATGTGCCATCTATAGCTCCTGTATGGCTTTTGGGTAAGTGCTATGAAGTTGTGGCCTAGTCGAGGATACAGATCAATCCACTATTTTGTGTAGTCGGGGATGTCACCTCTGGAAACCTATAAGCTGCTTCTGGGGCCTGCACTTATTGGAATTGAAACTGGCTCAAAAGAAACACTTTAAGATCATGGGTAGGGTAGCTTCAACTGATGACCTGAGAAGGCCAGGCATTGCCTCTTTCTAGAGAAATGAAGTAGAAGTAGAAGTTGGCATTATCAACAGCAGCAGCACAATAGACCACCAAGAATGAATTTTCTCAAACTGAAGCAATGTGTTGGCCTCAGATGTTTCTCAATACCAAGCCATCCTTCAACCATGGATGTTCTGCCACTGGAAGACAAGCCAGTTGAGCGGTTGACATCTATGTGACCTAACATTTGTTTCTAATGACTATGAATGATGATCAAAAGAAGTCCTAAAATTCGACCCCAGGCACCGGAGTTTGGTGGCTAACACATACCCCTGAAGCTTTGCCATGTAAAATTTGGCTGGTGGAAGTTACTGAAATGTATTAAGGGAAAACACCCAGGTATTACTAGGACATTCTGATTTTGGTGTGGCAAGTACCAAGATGCCCATGTTATTCCCCCATTATTTAGGACACAGTCGTAATAGTGAATTATTAATTGCACCCGTTAAATTCCATCCCAGTTTTTCCACCAATGCTTAATTTGTGCTGGTGGTTTGCAGTGCTTGGCACCAGCACTTAATTGTCAGCACCGTCTCTAGTGCCAGTCCCTCACACAGTAGCGCTTTTTTTTTTACTTTGATGAGCACAACAGCCGTGTTTATTAAGTCAATATACATTGAAATTTATTAATACCAACATATCATGCCATTATTATAGCTTTGCGTGTACTGAAATAGTCTGAATTGTCACACTGTAGGAGTGAGATGGTTAGGTATTTGATGGCAGTATCCTCGGCAGCGCTGGCAGGGTATAAGTGGTGCAAGCGGCAGTGATCTTTGGAGAAGAATCCTGGCACTTAATTTTTTACAAATGAAGCACTGGTTTTCACACTACTTTAGTCCATCATCATCGCAGATTGCCTATGGAAGGCTCTCCAGAGTGAATATTGGGACCACACTGAGTCACTCAACACTCGTAGTCATGTTGTGTCTTCACAAGTGATCATGGTAGTTTTACCTAATACATCCCTTTGAGTCTTTCCTTATTAAGTCTGTTCATTGGCTCCACTCATTCCCACAGTTTTATTCAACATGTAAGGTTTGACCTTTGAGAGGTTTTAGAGCCAAACATAGTCTTAGTGAGAAGATCTTACAGTGTTGTCGTAATGTATGGTTCATTTAATCACAGTATCTTGTTAACCACCATGAAATCTTAATTTTTAGGTCTCGGCTAGACAGCATAGGAGCTGTCTCGAAGAGACCTGATGTGTTCTCAGTGAGGGATCACATGGTGCCCCTCTCCTACCATTGGTAAACTTCAGAGTTACTCTCATTTTCTTTGATGCCATTCGTCATGGCATGCGGGCATCATGTCTTCTTCTTGTGTTTAGCCCGTCCATAGCAAATTGACAAGTACGTGTCTCCGTCCATTGCTCCCGGTTTGCGGAACAATTCTTTTTTTTTTTCAAGCCCTCTATAAGAGTACTTGTGTTTCCCTTGGTACACACATACCACTAAAATGCACGTGCGAGTACATAAACAAATGCATTTCGTAAAAAGTTGTTAAAACACAAACAGCACCTGTGTACTTATTTTTGCACTATCTGATGGTATTGGAGCACTTGCTCCGTCCTCCATCTTTTTCTTTGTTTTCAAGCACTTTGTAGGAGTTCTTGGATTTTCAGGCAGTCTCCCTTGTACACATACACACATATCACTAAAATGCATGCAAATGTACATAAACTAATGCGTTTCCTAAAAAGCTGTTAAAACACGAACAGCCCTTGTTTATTTTTTTTCTTGCACGATCCAATGGTATTGCAGCACTATTTCCGTCCTCCATCTTGCCATACTGCTCACATCAGACAATAGAATTGGAGTGCGTTTAGTGCTCACCAGTATATTACACAATGACACATTCATTGTCGTAGGCAGGGGAAGCGTAAGTATCACAAACTGTTCAGCCGACCACGAGATTTGAACCTGGTTCCACAGTTCCCCTGTCGGCAGCTCTGACCATTACACCACACCCTCGCTTCACTACAAAGCTCAACTGTTTCTCACAATCACCAAAGCCAAAATGTTTCTGCAATGCCCAAGTTATTGGTGTTGTCAATGTGAATGTCATTTAGCCTAGCAGCACTTCTGATGATCTGCATGGCTGAAAGCCACTGAAAAACACCTATGATGCAACCAGGACAGGCCACATCATAGTGCTTTTTTGTGTTAGGAGGGGCAGGACATTAAAAATCAATATGGGGGTGAAGAGACTCAGCGCCTGCTCAGCATCTTGTGATTCTGGGTTTTCAGTAACTTTCAGCCATGCTGAAAGGCTGATGTGCTGCTAGACAACATGGCTAAAAGACATTTACATTGGCAGGGCCAATAGCTCGGGCATTGCAGTGACCTATTGGCTTTGCCAATGCTTGTTGTCAACAAGTGCTTGGTGCTTCTTCATTTTTACTCCTAGGATTTGGAACCCTCTGCTTTATATATCAGCTCAATTGGTCTTCCATGGGAACACAAACCCCATTCAATATAATACCACTGTATTTCCTGGCTCTTGGAAGTTGGTCTCCTTTCTTTTTCCACTGTAGTACTGAAAAACGATTTAGTTTGTAGTGTTAGGCGAAGAAAGGATCTGAACATAAACAGGTACACTGCGCAACATAAACGGATACATTGCGCATCTGTGGGTGAGCATATGTAAAAAAGGTATCAGAAGAACCTAGTTCCAAGTTTATGAAATTAATGACATTACCCTTAGATCAGATTAGTGGTTTTACAGCTGCATCTTCCACCTTCAATAATGAAAACTCACTGTATAAATACACAAATGACTTTTGCATTATTGAAAATTATGTATTAGAGATTAGGAAGACCGGCTAATTCAATTACTATTTAATTGAATTAATCAACGTTTCTTTCATCAATTAAAATTATTCTTGTCTTCCAATAACGAAGATAATTATGGTGCCTTGAAATGTATAATGTTTGTGAGTGAATAATATTGAGTAATTTAAAAACGCACCTAAAGCGAATGAACTCAGAAGAAAAGGTGTGAACGTGATTCACACCTTTGGAGATGAATTGGAGATGGAAATGATAAAACAGTGGCTGAAAAACATCATCTTGATATTGACAGGGATGAGTGTGTGTGCAGTACACCAGGCAAGTGTGAAGCCCAGGGTGGTGCTCCGAAATTTACATGTGTGACGTTGTTAGTACAGTGGGCAGAGCAGCCCTAAGTTTGCTTGTAACAAAATTTTCATTTGTGACTGTGAGGATTGTGGTGTATTACACAGTAAGGTTTTGCGACCTTACTGTGTAATACACTCACAGGCTCGTTTGCAAAACCTCTAGTTCAACCCGGGGTAGCTGTGGCTTTGAGCAGCAAGGCTTAAACAAAGGTACCAGTGGAAAGCATTTAGAAATACCAAACAACAAAATAAGAAAGTTGCACAACAAGACAGAAATCCAACACCAATTTATAAAAATAGATTATATTTTTATGAATTTTTACACACCAAGATGAGTAAAATCCACCTTAGCTTTCTGGAGATATAGATGCTTAAGTAAAACGTAAATCTCAGCTTTTTAATGCAAAGCGCAAACAAACACTGGTAACCGTAAAGTTCACAAAGTTTTGAAAATTTGAAAGAGTTGTGTTTGGCTACTCCGTCTCGAGTTGGACAACCAATTCTGACAGGTAGCAGGTCAAGGAGGTCAATAAGGAATATCTGGACAGTTACCTGGTCACCAAAGCTGTCTCAGTTTTAGTTCCACACATTGCATCAAGACCGTCCTAGACATCAACGAAGTGGTCCTGATGCTGGGGATAGAGAATACTGAGGGTGCTGAAAGATGCTCTGGGTGGGTAAATGTCCTTCACAACGAATCCGTTACAACAAAGTCCTTACCCCGCATTCCTTTAGAACGCATCCGACACTATTACGCATACTTTTACTCCGCATACTTTTACCCCGCATATACTTTCACTCCGCAAACTATGACAACGAAAAGCTGTCACAATTACACCCCTCTATTCAGATGACAATGAAACAACTTGTTACTATGACAACGAAAATACAATAAAAGCACACGAAACGGAGTAGAGATATATAAAAAAAATGGTGCAGGAAAAACGGACCCGACCATGTTAACACGGCAAACTTGTGGGAAAAGAAGAACAAGCACTGGGTTATGGTGCTCCTTTTAATTTTGTGCTACAATTGTATCACAACAACATTATTGGCTTAATATGCACCACACATGTTTATTATAAAAATATATCTTTATTTTGTCTATTATATTTTTTAACTTTCATTCAAAATTGATGATATATATTTTTCTTTTTTTCTCTTTTTTCTCACACAGTTGACAAAAAGTGATAAAACTGTGTTAAAACTTTTTGTATCAAATCATGATCAGATAACAATGAATCAAATCCAATCTCTTTCTAAACAAGTACAAATTAATTCCTAAATAACTAAGGCCACTAAGAAAAACAAAAATAAATAAACAGATATAATAGGATGCTTTTTTAAAGATGAATTTGTCCAATATATAAACACCAATTAATTAATGAATACTGTACAAAAAACACTGATATCAGACAGCCATTATCACCAACGCATTTCGGTGTTGGACCTTCCTCAGGGTGATTTTACCAGTGGCATGCTACAAAACGGAAAGAGAGACAAAAACAATAAACATGTGTATGTGATACAACTGTGACCGCACTTGCAACTGAAACAATAAAACAATGTGTCATCCCCCACCACCCCACATTTAATAAAATCTCTGCTGTCATTAAGGCACAACACAATCTGGCCATTGCAAAGTACCCACAATGCCTCTGCAAAAAGTTAGTCCGTTGAACTAATGAAACCAGAATTTCAGAATATTATTTTTCTCTACATGCATATTGAAATAGAAAGGACCTGTTTATGTATATCCATATCTAAGCTGAAGAGACTATAACTAAAGAATCCTATCAAAATGAATGTATGGCTAATTCTATCTCTAATATCAGATGGAGGAAGAGAATTATCTTCAGAAAGGCCGATAAATGCCTATTTGACTAGTTCTATCTCTATTCTCCGGTGAGAAAAGAGGAGTAATGTAATAGGGGGCCATATTGCTATTTTTAAAGTGCTGCTTAAATTAGCAATTCTCAACAATTCTATATCGCTTACAAATCCAATCTGAAGTGCTTCTCGCAAGGTTTTAAAAGATCCAAGGGCCACACGGTTAAGATGTAATGATCTGGGGACTGTGGAAATTTAGTACGGTTTGGTGAACATTATCTGCGCCATCTTGCCTTTTCCCCTGATGCCACACTTTTTGTCGTGCGCGCCCCGCCATTTTAGGTGCCTTGAACAGAACAGCCCCTTCTGCATGCCACTGGCCCCCCTCCCCCAGCATAGCCCTTCGCCCTCACCAAGCCTGCACGCTCACCAACCCCCCAACGCTCGCACCTGCCTTGAGTCATAAACCCCTCTTCAGCGCTGCTCTGCCTCGAAGCCCCATCCTGTTCCCAGCGCGACCCCCCCCTCCATTCTTTTCATAGTCCCCGGCCCTTTGATGCAAAACCCCCCTTTTCCTGTGCCCGTTTGCCTTCCTCGTTCCCAGGCCGACACCTTGCTCTGCCGATACTGTTTATTGCCCCTCCCCGTACAGTAGGAAGCTTCCCTCATCAAAGGACCCCCGAATCCATCAAAGCCCTCACCCTATGAGATCCGATCAAACCCCCCACATTCCGTGAATCGGCGGAATATCCAGCTGCGCGATATTCATCACCTGTTGTGACCGGGGTGGGGACTTCAACTGTAAATGTGTGTGGGAACAGGCCCAAAGGGGAAATTCCGAGAATGTCTTTCCGTACATCAAAGCACTGCCATAAATGTGTAACCTGCAATAAAACCATAAAACCAGGGTATAAGAGGCCAGGCCTCAGAAATGTAGTTAGAGCACCTCAGAACGATACCTGCTGTCTGTTTTGCTGTGTTCTCCTCCGCAGAGAATAAAACCTTGTTTCCTGCTTTCCAGTCTCCAGCGCCTGCCTCTTCATTGCTTAATAATTCGTGGGTTACAGAGGCAATACCGCCGGGCAAATATCGATTGTCCCCAACCCTAGGTTTTACAATTGGCGTCCCAAGCGTGGGGCCCATCAGCGACTCGTGGATCCAGTGGGAGAGGTCCCGACGACAGAGTGAACGACTGCAACGATCGGGCGAGCTCTTGCCCAATAGACCCTCGTCTGGCAGCCGATCATCCGAACTTCACTAGTTCCGAACAGACCTCTCTCGAGTGATCTACGGTCCTGACTGGGAACCATTAGGAGTGCCGTGAGAAATACGAGAAAAAGAGGACGAACGGGCGCTGGATTCGGAAGACAAGAAACTGTCCATACGGTCCGGGTAAGGTCGTGTAAACACGACGAATTGCGAAATAATTGCTTGATTGTTAAAAGAAAAATTGCGAAATAATTGCTTGATTGTTAAAAAGAAAATACTAGTATTACTCTTTATTTGACCTATTTGGAGATTCACTGTCTGCACACGGAGAAACAGTAGGCTCTTTCCCTTTTGCAATCAGTGAAGGATAGGTAACGTAGCCGTCGTGCCTATTTTTCTCCCCCACTGACTCTATTATTTATTAACGGTTTTTGGGAGATTCCCTCTCCCACACTGATTAACTGGGTTCTTTGACCCCGAACCACTGTTCACAGATTGTCTTCTGGAGATTCCCTGTCTGCAAACCGGAAACAACGGATTCCTCTTTGCGGATAGTGAAAGGGTAGAGGACGCAGACTTTTGCGCCCTACTTACTCTCCCCATTGATTCTATTCTATTTTATTTATTATTGATTGTTATTTATTATTGGTTGCTCTTTGCTATTTGTTCATGAGGTATTCACTGCCTGCAAACAACGTAGAATAGAAATATTCTGTCTAGTCTTTGCGCACAGTGATAAGATAGGCAGTTCTGACTTTTTGTCCCTCGTTGCGAGCCGTCATGTCTGTCTTCTCCCCATTGATTGATAATTGGTTCAGCCCGGACCGTTTATTAGAGGTGGATCATCTAGCTCCGCTGGAAGGCACCCCTAATAAGGACATGTTCATAAACTATGGATTAGTTACCATAGCCTATAATAAATTGTGGCACAGGTATACCAAAGAAAGTCAAGACAAACAATGGCCACTGGTAGGATCCTTCGACCTTGATAAAATAGAAACGTTAGAAATAGCCCTTCGTAATAATAAGACAACGCCTATTATGCTCGACAGTCTCGGTATGTGGCGCAGAGAGGCTATGCAACGACAGAGAAAAGACGAGGACAAATCAGGTAGAGAAACATATCGACAGGACAACCCCTGGACACCACGACCCAAAAATTATCCCCCTCCGAGACGACCAGACTTAGGGCCAGACCAATGTGCTTATTGTAGATATGTCGGACACTGGAAAGCCCAATGCCCGACTCTACTGAGCGTGAATAGGAGCAGAGGGCCGACAGGAATAGTAGGCCGACAGAAAGGGAAAAGGTGCGAGACAAAGAAGGACCCGACTCACATAGACAGACCGGATAGAACCACCACGTTCGATTATGCCCGATGGCACAGATTTCGCCAGAACAATTTCAGCGACATGTTCGAGTTTTCCTAGGTCGGACAATATAAAGACGGGAACCCAGCCTAGCTTTAAATTCACAGACGAAAAAAAGATACTTATGGCCAATAACTGTTTTATATTCGTCTTGGGTCTTTGTATGTCGTACTTGTACTGCCCCCGTCTGAGTTTGTGTGTACGTAATGTATGAATCTACGTCATTCCCCTATATGTGTTTCCGTGTTACTTAAACTCTGTTAGCAGAAACTTTAGCATGAAAACAACCTGGAAAGAAAGAAATGGGAAAACAAAATCCGTAGGCCACCGATGAACTTGAACTTTTATTTTTAACGTAACAAACAAAAAACAATAATGCTAGAAACAAGAACGGTAAACTGTAGAAAATGAAAGTCAAACAGAACATTCGCCCCCCCCCCCCCATTCTGGAACCTTCCAAAGTAGGGCAGGGTTACGGCTACGCCCAACCAGCGGCAACCCATATAAGGCGGGCCCCGCTGCCAACTCTCGGTCAGGAAATCTTAACATATGGGGAAGCCGGAGGAGAGGCAGGGGCCAGCAGAGTCCGGCCGCAGCGGCCCTGGATAGTTGCAGGCAGTCCCGCCACATGCCTTCCCGGCCTGGCCTTGGTGGCGCATGGGAGTTTCAGGTAGTCCCGCCACATGTCCCCCGGCCCGGCCGCCAAATGGCCAGGGACCGGGGCCAACTGAGTCCGGCTGCAGCCGATAACCTAAGGAGGCCCGGCCCAGAGAAGGACGGGACACCTTTTTCTTTTCCCTTCCGTGACAGCCGCAGCAACTCTGGGGGGCGGGATGTCCTGTTCGTACCTCCATGGGATTTAGTCCAAGCGGGGCTGGGAGGGAGAGGCGACGCGGACGAGCCTCTCCCACCTCCACCGATAGGAGGCTTCCCAGCCCCAGCCCAACGCCGAACTCCTCCAGCCAAGCGGCGACGCCAATACTTGCGCAGCACCGAACATGCAATGGCTGCACCGATACTTGTGCAGCACCGAATGTGCGCCGCAGGTGGCCATACTCCCACGGCACTGAGCACGAGACTCGTGGAGCACAGGATGTGGAGAGACTTCCGTGCAGGCCCATGAAAAAGTGCAGCTTGGGATGCACCGGGAGTGGGAGATGGCGCGAACGAGCCTCCCTCGCGCTCCCAGGTGAGGGCGCCACAGCTGCACCCCAGCCGAACGTCCCGCTTTCACAAAACAGAGCCTTCTTCCTTTCACTCCGAAGGGCCTCTTCCACTCTTGCAGACTCGGCGAAGGGTGACTGCTGCAGGACCTCAAAATGGCGTCTGGGCCTGCTGGAAGGCAGGTCTCGGCCGCTAGAGTAACTATGAACAGCAATATAACTCGGACGCTCGCCCACCGGAGCACGAGCCCCCATCTCCGACAGCATCTCCACAGCCTTGAAGATTCTACAAAAGTCCCCGGCGGAGCCTTCGGCCCCTGCAGGCTTCCGGTAAGGGACGACTGCCTTGATCACTAACGAAACAGGCATGACATTGCCACTCCTTCTGTTAGCATGAATTCTTGAACTGCCGAAAAGGACTCTGGTCCAACTGCCAGTTGTAGGAAACATTTCCCCCTGATGCTACTTCCGGACTGAACCGGTCCCGCCCAAAATGGCGTTGGTATCAATAGGAACTTACGAACACCTCGTGGTGTTCCTTCGCACTAATACAAACTTGATGTTCTGAGACATATATGATCCTTTGTACACTTGGCTAGAAAGGACAAGGAGAGCTCACTCGACGAACATTGTAAAAGGATCCCGCTAAAAATATTGATTACAAATGTACGGTGTATTATATTTTTATATATAGCTGATGTATAACCTCATTTATGACGCACGCATACGGTATGCATATAGGAAATCTGATTGCAACTATTCTGACTATGCTTCTAAATTATGAAATAAATGCCCCCGAACCCCCAGCCAATTAATAGACGTTTTAGTTTCTTACAAATGAATGAATAAAACTTTCTAATGTTTTTATTGCTGCAAAACGACCCCCCCCCCCACTGTACGCACTTTAGCCATTGCCGTGTCCGGCCAAATATGACCGCACCCTCATAATCCACGTGCTGAAATGATTTTGCAAAATAAAGGTCTTCGAAACTATGAACGGGTATTGCATGCTTTATTTAAAAAAAAAAAATGTGGGATCGGCGGGAGAATTCTTTTCTGTGCACCCTACTCTGCTCTCTCTTTAAGGTTGAAAGAAGATGGTTGCCCAGCCCCGGATGGAGGATCGAATCTGAGACACGACACTCCGCCGTCAAAAAGAAAATGCGACTGACTCCGGGACTCGCGCATGGAGAAAGACCCCGACTTCTGGGGATGGGTAAAAACGAAATGGCGTAATGTAAACGATGGGTAATATGAAACGATGTAAATGTTATGAAGTACAACGCTCGAAGGTACTAGGGAACGGAGTTGATCGAAGAACTAATGAACCTTAGAATGTCACAGCGTTGAAGGAGATTTAAGGACCCCGATAGCTAGATACACCTACCAACTAGATACCTCGCACTAGGTATCTTTGGTTTTCTTCTTAACGTTTTTCCTACTCACAGCCTATAAGGGCACACTGCCCCTCCCCCCCCCGATCCCAGAAACCATACCCCCGGGATTCTATCCCAAGGAGATAAGACGAGTATGAGGTAAGTAAAAAGCTTTCGTATCTGTGCTTTTAATATGCCCGTATGTTGTCCCCTTCCCCTCTTTTCCCTCCCTCTGCAGGTTACATCAGAGATCACAGCCAAGATCTGAAGCCTTGCCACGTCTGATACACGATGCAGACTAGCGCCGCAAGGTGGCACCTAAGCACACCCACGAACTACTGATGTAACAGACAAACCAGCGAATAGTATGACTCGATGAAAAATGATCACCCTCAATCCATGATGCGTGAATGGACACATGTCGCGTGTGAATGAAACTATGAGAGAACGTTTGTGTGTGACTGAAGCGCTGACTCAACTGGTCAAAGGACCAAGAATGCAAGGAGGGCGACACGATGGTGCCCCCTTTTCCTTTTTGTCAATACATGCCCCCCGTACCCGACCTAATGCTCGTCCGTCCCGAACCGCATGTATTCAAAATACTAACACCGACCCGCAATGTCTTGAGCCGAGAAATGCGCTGAATAGCCTATCTTAAATACACGGCCGCTCCCTACGTTGCACGTGTACTGTCTAGACTATTGTTGCTCTCTCTCTCTCTCTCTCTCTCTCTCTCTCTCTCTCTCTCTCTCTCTCTCTCTCTCTCTCTCTCCCCTCCACACTCTCACTCTCCTAAAGGACTAGCACCGAAATTGGCAAATCGCCACCCCTAGCGCACCACCCGATTGGCTTCAAATACCGTCAGTATTTGCACAAAAACTTGTCTTTAATACAATCACCCTGAGACCGTGTCATTACCTCTCCTTTTCTGCTAAAAGTCGATGAAACCGAGGTTGGGCCGTAAGGGAAAGGACAGGTAAGACGACTGAGGTTCCCTAATCTGGCCCGTAATAAGGGAACTACATGTCAACGGCTCCTATGTTATAAAAAGATGCCTCAGATAAACGCGACCTTCCCCGCCCCGAATTGTCGCAATACCCAAACAGTAAAAATGATCAAAACATCCTCATGTTCCATGAACGCCTCTGTCCCCGTATCAGCTGCTCCAGACGGGAGTTATGAAACTGTCCCACGTTCCCGGTTGTGAGAGATGGGTCGATTTGCGCCCTTACCACAAGTTTTCTATGTCCCTAGTTGTTTCCCATAAAACCCCTGTCTTTTCTAATTAAGTAATCAGGCCGTAGGAGGCTACGTAGGAACCAGAATGATGTTTTACAAGGTTAAAAGACTAGACCAAAGTGAAGAAATCATTGAAATGAACCCTGTTAAAAGTGAAAATGTTTAGTTGAAAAGCAGGACGCATTGATAGAAAAGAAATGTTTAGCCTATGTTCGTCCCTCAGCAAAATACCTGTTTAGTACCATGTCGATAGCACACAGTACCCTTGGTAAATATAAAACCCTAGAGAACGGCATATCTTTGTCAAGCTCGTCTTACGAAGGTGGGTCCCCATCAGATGAACTGTCGTAACTGTAATAAATAATTGTGAAGGAAAGTCATAGTAAATCCAACAGGCCCGTCATCGGTCATTCATATGTCAGTTGTGAACACTAAAATAACGGACAATTTCATTTTTGCCTGGAGCTGGGAGAGAAATAGACTTTTGTGATTACCTTCCTCTGCAATTCTCTAAAGACTGTCTTTTCAAACTCGTTTAAGGGTACGGCTGTCGGGAGAGAGAAGGACCGGATGTGGGAGCACGAGGCCTGACTGCAGACTATGGAGCACCTGCGACATTGGCCAAGACGAGACCGCGACAGAAAGAGCTGCGGGACGAGGCACTGTTTTCGACAAAATGAGAAGAAAGGGCCGACCTGATGCCCCTGCTCGATGTCCAGTGTTTGCCGACAAGTCCCCGCTCTCTGAATTCGGTCATGAGCCTGCCTATCTGAAATTCTCCGTCCCCCTAGTCTGTACCCGATCTGGCCCTGCTCCATCCCCCTTTTTTCTCCGACCTACCCAAAAGGACTGCTCACACGCACCCTTCTTCCATCTGAACTTTTTGACAATCACCTCAAAGGACACAGGGCGAAAAGGACCTTTCCGACCAGGAATGCGAGGGAAAGGTCGTGCCCTGCAACGCGAGACCTAGAATAGAGCTGGACCCGTAGCTCCACTGCCGGTGCTCCACAGCGCCAACGAAAGACAACCCCTAAAGGAATCCATAGTAGGACCAAATCACCACCAAATCATGACCCCACCAGACATCACACCTGACAACGACGACCCTGTGACTAGAGATGCCAATACAACGGACTGCCAGAATAATATAATCTCTAACTCCGGAGATTTACCTGAAACTGCGATGGCAATACCGGAGACTGAGATTGAAAGGATAGAGGTATACAATACCCTGGGAAACAAAGAGATGAACCAGACCTCACTAGAAGAGCCGTTGCCACCACCATTCGATGCCACTTCACCTGAAGAGGGTAGCTCAGTTCAGAGTGAGCCCCCCTTTGAAGAGATCTACGAAAGGAACAAGGTAGAGGTTACCTACCTTCCCCAACCTCCCTCGAATACGAATCTAGAGCCCCATCGATACCTATCCACAAAAACACCCCTTACACCTAACAACACAGGAAAAAATGGCGACACCACTAATAGAGCCAGGAATCACAACCTAACTAAGGATACAACGGCAAAATATGTGGCAACGAGAACAGACCAGCCACGGAGGAGAGCAAAATGCCGAACGCTAACAGCCAGATCTATCCCACATAAGAAACCATCCCGAACACAGAAAGAAGTCAAGGAGCTCAAGAAACTAATAGGCAACCTGGCACTAGACTCGATGAAAGTCTCAAAGACAATCGGGAAAATCTGGGAGATGACGATAAATACGCACACCAAGGTCTCACACATCCAGAATCTTGCACTCCGACACAACAGACCAAACAGGACCAATCCCTTACCAAACGAAGAAGCCCTGGCCCTACTCCGATCCTATGAACAATCTGCTCTACGAAGGGAGGAGAATATCGAAATTGTACCTATTGACCCTAATAGATCGTCCAGAAAGAATGATAGGAAAGTAATCCACCACAACTTACAACATATCCAGGTAACTGCAACCGAAACAGAAAATGAAAAGAGCGCTAACTCACAGAAAACCCTGAACTGCCTACTATTTAACTGTCGTTCAGCAACTAAACACGCATCAGACATAGCCGCCCTAATCATTAATAAAGAAATCGACCTAGCCATCCTCACGGAAACTTGGCTCAGTGAATCATCCTCTCCTTCCATGGATCTCCTAGTACCACCACAATATAACATTGTCAGATTAGACAGACCGAGGAAAGTGGGAGGAGGTATAGCGTGTATTCACCGCTCAGAGATCGAGGTCAACAAATTCCAATCTGACCCTATAGAATCTTGTGAATACCTTGGTCTTAATGTAAGATTACCAAAAAATCAAAGCTACAACCTACACGCGTTCTACCACCCACCTGGAGATAACGCAAAGTTCACAGAGCATCTTATAGAGATTATAACTGCCAACTCTAACCCAGATGCCAACAACATATTCCTAGGGGACTTTAACCTCCACTGGGACGACGACAATGACAAACTAGTTAACTCGATCAAAGACTTCCTCTACGAGCTAAACCTTACACAAGCATGCATCCAGCCCACTCACTCACAAGGAGCGACTCTAGACTGGATTATTTCAAGAAACAAAGAGACATCAATCCTCGCTATAGACCCGTGTGATTGGTCGGACCATCACGCCATAACATTCACAATACCTACAATGAAAAAGGGCAGGACCGTGCAACCCCGTAAGTCCAAAAAATTGATACGAGATACAAAAGAAGCTAATATTGAACTTCTGGTCGAAAGACGTGAGAAAGACCTGAAGCCTTGTAACAACAGGCAGAATGTCAATGAGATGACGGATCACTACCTAACGTCGATCGATAAGATAGTTAATGACACATTGCCTCAAAAGTTAAAAAGAGTCTCGGAAAAGCCAAAAAATCCTTGGTTTAATGAGGCACTGAACGAGGACAGGCGAAGACTGAGAATGGCTGAAAGGAAATGGAGACAACATCCATCCTCCCCCGAGCTGAAAGCCCTCAGGAAAATAAGGAAGCAATATAACAAAAAGATCATCAACTCCAAAAAAGAATTTATAAGGGCGGAACTGGACAATGCCAAAAACAGACCACGAAAACTTTTTGAGATCCTAAAACAACAGTCAAATAAACTAACTAAAACGACTCAAGAGAACCCGAAAAATCCCATAAGCTGCGAAGAATTCTCCTCATTTTTCACGGATAAAACTAAACTGCTAGAAGTTGAGCTTACAAGTGCCGCTGCTAATATCACGACCTTTCCCTCATCTGAAAATGAGACTAATGTGACATCGGAAGATCTCCTAACAAAAAATAAGGCAAATTGGGACACATTTGAACTATACGACCAGGGAAAGATCGCCAAAACACTAGCTGTACTTAGACCGAACAACCACTATCAAGACCCGTTAACGGCAAAATGTGTAAGAGAAATCAACCACACTCTAGTTCCGATCTGGACTGAGATAATAAATGCCTCACTTGCACAAGGGACCCTCCCTGACTGCCTAAAAACAGGGCAGGTAGTTCCCATCATCAAAAAACCGACAGCGGATGCAACAGACCCGAATAACTATCGACCAGTGACCAACATCCCTTTACTCGCCAAACTTATTGAGAAATGCGTGCAGGGCCAACTGAGTCAACACATCGCTAAGTTCTCATTACTTGATGACTGCCAATCAGGTTTCAGAACAGGGCACAGTACTGAAACCGCGATCCTACATATTGTTGATGACGCCCTACAAGCCCTGGACCAAAATCATGCGTGTCTACTGATCCTTCTAGACTTGTCATCTGCATTTGACACAGTAAATCATGAGATCCTGATGACCAGGCTACAAGACAGGATGGGTTTATCGGGAAACGTACTGAAATGGTTTAACTCCTTCCTGCAGAACAGGACTCAGCTATTCCTGGTCAACCAAGCAATCTCCTCCCCATGCCCTAACGCAATGGGGGTACCACAAGGCTCAACATTATCCCCAGATCTTTTCAACTTATATGTAGAACCCCTCACGGAGATTCTTCGAAAATCACAGATCTCCTACCATATGTATGCAGACGACACGCAAATATATATGAAGATCACCTGCAGTGACGACATAGACCTACTGAATGCAACTCTAAAGAAAGCGCTGCAATGGCTAACAACCAACCATCTGAAACTTAATGCCAACAAAACAGAATTCCTGTTAATCTCACCGACAAGGAGTCAACCAGAGGTAAAGGAATGGGCTAAATTGGTGACTGCGCTCAACTGCACTCCGACCCTAGTTAACTCAGCCAAATCACTAGGAATTACATTAGATGAGAACCTCGACATGAAAGAACACATCAACTCAATGGCTAAGAGCGCCCGCTTCCACTTGAACTATCTAAGAAAACTGAAACCCTTTATCTCAGAAGCGGATCTAAAACTTGCCATCCAATCGCTAGTTATTTCAAGGATCGAATATGGCTGCACCACGTTAGCTGGCTTACCGAAAACATCGACGGCACCATTAAAGGCCTGTCTCAACGCAGCGGCAAGACTCATCACGGGAACCAGGAAATTCGACCACATATCTCCTCACCTGAAGGCACTAAACTGGCTACCTTATGAAGCTAGAATTAAAATGAAGATAGCCTGTATTTCCCACAAAGCGATCCACTTCAACACGCCTAGATATCTAGCCAAGAAAATTAAGCTATCGGGAGGTAACAGACCAACCAGAAGCGCTAAAGAGTTGCTATTGAAGCCGGCCTTCTTCCGAAAGAAAAAGACATATGACCGAGCATTCTCCGGAGCCGCCCCCAGAGTCTGGAACTCAATCCCTCCTAACATCAGGAAGAATAAAAACACTGCAACATTTAAACGGGAACTGAAGAACCACATGATGAGTATATACCCTACATAAAGATCCCTACAGACTACTGGTGTGAGCATTTATGCCAAAAGAGGATCAGACTCATCTTGAATAATCTGAAGATCGACAAGACAAAGGACTGATTACCGCGCAAACACCGGCTGTACACCTTACTGCTACCTCATATTTATATGATCTCTACACTGTATCTCCCACCTGAAAGATACTACCTATACCTTACTTTGTTTATCTTTACGATCCTCGCTACTAGCTAAACTATCTCTACTCTCAGTGCTAACTACTTAGATAATTGTACTTATAATACTATGTAACCCTACCTCACCGAGGCGAATATTTGACTATGACTCAAGCTTTACGTTATGCACCTCTTAATGCTAATGGCACAGGCGTTAAGAATTTATTTATCTAAATCGCCCTAGATAGTATATCACCATCTACCTCATTTGTTTTGTTTTGTTGTTATAATTGCTACTATAATGTCAATCTGTAATCGTCTATTTTAAGCGCTCTGATACCCACGGGTCTTGTTCGCGCTATATAAAACACTATAAATAAATAAATAAATAAATAAAACAAAGAATACTGAGAACTCGTTAACTTCGAACATTTGACATCCTTAATCACCGTTTCTGCTACGCCTCATTTCTCTCCTACCCACCATTGTATTGATTATGCTCCAATCCGAATCTGATATATGTAATAACCTATCAGTACACATTATGAAATGTACTCGTTGGTCTCGCTACAGAATCGTTTTTGTATTGCATTTCTATGATTTTCCTGCAAACAAGTTTGTCAAAGTTTATCAATATGCCTCCCAAAGACTAGAAATCTTAAATGTTTATGACTCCTTCATCTGGGTTCCTACTGCTTTCCTTATGTCCACCATAATAGACCTGAATAGGAAATGAACCAGCAAGATGTCTTGAATATGTTAAAGGGAGGACTGTGGAAATTTAGTACGGTTTGGTGAACATTATCTGCGCCATCTTGCCTTTTCCCCTGATGCCACACTTTTTGTCGTGCGCGCCCCGCCATTTTAGGTGCCTTGAACAGAACAGCCCCTTCTGCATGCCACTGGCCCCCCCCCCCCAGCATAGCCCTTCGCCCTCACCAAGCCTGCACGCTGACCAACCCCCCCCCGCTCGCACCTGCCTTGAGTCATAAACCCCTCTTCAGCGCTGCTCTGCCTCGAAGCCCCATCCTGTTCCCAGCGCGACCCCCCCCCTCCATTCTTTTCATAGTCCCCGGCCCTTTGATGCAAAACCCCCCTTTTCCTGTGCCCGTTTGCCTTCCTCGTTCCCAGGCCGACACCTTGCTCTGCCGATACTGTTTATTGCCCCTCCCCGTACAGTAGGAAGCTTCCCTCATCAAAGGACCCCCGAATCCATCAAAGCCCCCACCCTATGAGATCCGATCAAACCCCCCACATTCCGTGAATCGGCGGAATATCCAGCTGCGCGATATTCATCACCTGTTGTGACCGGGGTGGGGACTTCAACTGTAAATGTGTGTGGGAACAGGCCCAAAGGGGAAATTCCGAGAATGTCTTTCCGTACATCAAAGCACTGCCATAAATGTGTAACCTGCAATAAAACCATAAAACCAGGGTATAAGAGGCCAGGCCTCAGAAATGTAGTTAGAGCACCTCAGAACGATACCTGCTGTCTGTTTTGCTGTGTTCTCCTCCGGAGAGAATAAAACCTTGTTTCCTGCTTTCCAGTCTCCAGCGCCTGCCTCTTCATTGCTTAATAATTCGTGGGTTACAGAGGCAATACCGCCGGGCAAATATCGATTGTCCCCAACCCTAGGTTTTACAGGACAACAAACTGCGAACTCTATTGTAAGCTAATCATTCATGAAAGCCCTATACTTGAGTCGCACTCATAAAGAGGTTTGTGTTCAAATAAGCACTTACCTAAATTACTGTCAAACATAGAGTATAATATGCTCATATCTTGCTCTAACTTCTGCACAAATGTGCTTAGAATTAGATTATATCTGTATAATTATAGAGAAAGAGAATTGCAAGATGTCAGCTTGGGCTAGATGTATGTCTTGTACTAGCAATTGAATGAAAAGTTGCAGTTCTAGTCTAGTCCTAACTTTACTACTCCTAAACTGCGAAAAATCCTAACGTTAACCACATGAGCGCTAGCGAAATTCCGCTCCTGTGCTCATGTTTTAAAAAACGCACTTTACATGACGAGCTGGGCTCGTCATGAGCGTGCGAGGAGGCTACCTCATGACGAGCCCAGCTCGTCATGAGCGTCGAAGGGGTTAAGACTTTCGGTATTCACAGAAGGCATTTAGGAGTCCTAAAGTTAGGAGTCCTAACTTTACAACTCCTAAACTGAGAAAAATCCTAACTTTAAGACTTTCGGTATTCACAGAAGGCATTTAGGAGTCCTAAACTTAGGACGCCTAACTTCTGTGAATACCGAAATGAGTAAGTGCCTTCTGTGAATACCAAAATGAGTAAGTGCCTTCAGTGAATACCAAAATGGTAGTAAGTTTAGGATTTTGTCTTAAGTTAGTTCTGTGAATTGGGCCCTGAGCCACTGGAATCAAGCTATCCTGGCTGAAGACGGCTGCTAGCCAGACACCGGTCCTAGGATGCTTGATTCCGGTCCAGGGAAGACTTGGCTTGGCAGTTCGGCCTGGACTGTTCCCATGAGGCACAGGGTCAAGACTGATTTGCATATGGCCATGTCTGAACTGGGGTGGCTTGGTGAGCAAAATAACGATGGATTAAACACGGATCTGTGTCTGGGGGTGAAAGTTTTGCATTGTGCAACATTCCGTTCATCATCTTGTGTGTTTTGCTGTTCACCCTATGTGGGAAGGGTATGCCCAGACGTGGGTCCCGCGCTCACTAAGCCACTGGAGTCAAGCTATCCTGGCTGAAGACGGCTGATAGCCAGAAACGGTCCTAGGATGCTTGATTCCGGTCCAGGGAAGACATGGCTTGGCAGTTCGGGCTGGACTGTTCCCATGAGGCACAGGGTCAAGACTGATTTGCATATGGCCATGTTTGAACTGGGGTGGCTTGGTGAGCAAAATAACGATGGATTAAACCCAGATCCGTGACTGGGGGTGAATGTTTTGCCATTGTGCAGCATTCGGTTCATCATCTTGTGTGTTTTGACATATACAATCATCCCAATAACACAAAGCGAGACTCCTGTTCATGTGCCATATATAGCTCCTGTATGGCTTTTGGGTAAGTGCTGTGAAGTTGTGGCCTAGTTGAGGATACAGATCAACCCTGTTTTTTGTGTAGTCGGGGAAGTCACCACCGGAAACCTACAAGCTACTTCTGGGGCCTACGCATCTTGGAGTTGAAACTGGCTCAAAAGAAACACTTTAAGATCATGGATAGGGTGGCTTCAACCGATGACCTGAGAAGGTCAGGCATTGCCTCTTTCTATAGAAATGAAGTAGAAGTTGGCATTATCAACAGCAGCAGCACAATGGACCACCAAGAATGAATTTTCTCAAACTGAAGCAATGTGTTGGCCTCAGATGTTTCTCAATGCCAAGCCATCCTTCAACCATGGATGTTCTGCCACTGGAAGACAAGCCAGTTGAGCGGTTGACATCTATGCAAACTAACGTTTTTTTCTAATGACTATGGATGATGATCAAAAGAAGTCCTAACATTCGACCTTTTAGAACCTCGTCACAAGTGGCCTGGATAATTCCAGTATGTGTGGTATGTTTGCTGCCCCAGGCACCGGAGTTTGGTGGCTAATACATACTCTTGAAGCTTTGCCGGATAAAACTTGGCTGGTGGAAGTTACTGAAATGTAATAAGGGAAAACACCGAGGTATTACTAGGATATTCTGATTCTGGTGTGGCAAGTACCAAGATGCCCATGTTATTCCCCCATTATTTAGGACACACTCGTAATAGTGAATTATTAATTGCACCCGTTAAATTCCATCCCAGTGTTTCCACCAATGCTTAAGTTGTGCTGGTGGTTTGCGGTGCTTGGCACCAGCACGTAATTGTCAGCACAGGCTCCAGTGCCAGTCCATCACATGGTAGCGCTATCTTTTTAATTTTGTGATAAGCACAACAACCGTGTTTATTAAGTCAATATACATTGAAAATTAATAATACCAACATCTTATGCCATTATTATAGCTTTGCGTATCCTGAAATAGTCTGAATTGTCATACTGTAGGAGTGAGATGGTTAGCTGTTTTGTTGGTAGTATCCTCGGCAGCGCTGGCAGGGTATGGGTGGTGCAAGCTGCAGTGATATTCGGAGAAGGGCCCTGGCATTTAAATTATGTACTGGTTTTCACACTACTTTAGTCCATCGTCATCGCAGATTACCCATGGAAGGTTCTCCAGAGTGAATATTGTGATCACACTGACTCACTCAACACTCGTAGTCATGTTGTGTGTTTACAAGTGATCATGGTAGTTTTACCTACTGCATACCATTGAGTCTTTCCTTATTACGTCTGTTCATTAGCTCCACTCCTTGCCACAGTTTTATTCAACATGTAATGTTTGACCGTTGAGAGGTTTTAGAGCCAGGCATCTCTATAGTCTTAGTGAGAAGATCTCACAGTGTTGTCGTGATGTATGGTTCATTTAATCACTCTATCTTGTTAACTTGCTTAAAATCTTCATTTTTAGGTCTCGGCTAGAGAGCATGGGAGCTATCTCGAAGAGACGTGATGTATTCTCAGTGAGGGCTCACAGGGCGCCCATCTCTTACCATTGGGAAATTTCAGAGTCACTCTCATTTTCTTTGATGCCATTCGTCATGGCATGCGGACATCATGTCTTCTTTCTTTTTTTTTCAAGCACTCTATAAGAGCACTTGTGTCTCCCTTGGTACACACATACCACTAAAATGCACGTGCGAGTACATAAACAAATGCATTTAGTAAAAACAGCACTTGTGTACTTTTTTTTTGCACTATGCGATGATATTGGAGCACTTGCTCCGTCCTCTGTCTTGTTCTTTGTTTTCAAGCACTTTACAGGAGTACTTGGGTTTTCAGGCAGCCTCCCTTGTACACATACACACATATCACTAAAATGCATGCACGTGTACATAAACTAATGCATTTCCTAAAAAGTTGTTAAAACACAAGCAGCTCTTGTTTATTTTTTTTATTGCACGATCCAATGGTATTGGAGCACTTTTTCCGTCCTCCATCTTGACATAGGGCTAACATCAGACAATAGAATTGGAGTGCTTTTAGTGCTCACCAGTAACATTACACAATGACACATTCATTGTCGTAGGCAGGGGAAGCATAAGTATCACAAACTGTTCAGCCGACCAGGAGATTCAAACCTGGTACCACAGTTCCCCTGTCGGCAGCTCTGGCCATTACACCACATCCTCGCTTTACTACAAAGCTCAACTGTTTCTCACTATCAGTTCCACATTTGTTCAGTAAGACCCTGTCAACACCGAACAAGCATTGGCAAAACCAATAGGTTTCTGCAATGCCCAAGTTATTGGCCTTGTCAATGTGAATGTCGTTTAGCCATGTTGCCTAGCAGCACATCTGCTCATCAGCATGGCCGAAAGTCACTGAAAATACTCCTATGATGCAAACCAGCACAGGCCACGTCATAGCGCTTTTTTGTGTTAGGAGGGGCAGGACATTAAACGCAACATGGGGGGCCGAAGAGACTCAGCGTCTGCTCAACATCTTGTGATTCTGGGTTTTCAGTAACTTTCAGCCATGCTGAAAGGCTGATGTGCTGCTAGACAACATGGCTAAAAGACATTTACATTGGCAGGGCCTATAGCTCGGGCATTGCAGTGACCTATTGGCTTTGCCAATGCTTGTTGTCAACAAGTGCTTGGTGCTTCTTCATTTTTACTCCTAGGATTTGGAACCCTCTGCTTTATACATCAGCTCAATTGGTCTTCCATGGGAACACAACCCCCATTCAATATAATACCACTGTATTTCATGGCGCTCTTGGAAGTTGGTCTCCTTTCTTTTTCCACTGTAGTACTGAAAAACGATTTAGTTTGTAGTGTTAGGCGAAGAAAGGATCTGAACATAAACAGGTACACTGCGCAACATAAACGGGTACACTGCGAACATAAACGGGTACATTGCGCATCTGTGGTTGAGAATATGTACAAAAGGTATCAGAAGAACCTAGTTCCAAGTTTATGAAATTAATGACATTACCCTTAGAAAAGCATCAGATTAGTGGTTTTACAGCTGCATCTTCCACCTTCAGTAATGAAAACTCACTGTATAAATACACAGATGACTTTTGTATTATTGAAAATGATGTATTAGAGATTAGGAAGACCTGCTGATTCAATTACTATTTAATTGAATTAACCAACGTTTCTTTCATCAATTAAAATTCTTCTTGTCTTCCAATAACGAAGATAATTATGGTGACTTGAAATGTATAATGTTTATGAGTGAATAATATTGAGTAATTTAAAAAAGCACCTAAAGCGAATGAACTCAGAAGAAAAGGTGTGAACGTAGAAAATCTAAGGACCAAAAATAATGAGTTGGAGATGGAAATGATAAAACAGTGGCTGAAAAACATCATCTTGATATTGACAGGGATGAGTGTGTGTGCAGTACACCAGGCAAGTGTGTAGCCCAGGGTGGTGCTCTAGAATTTACATGTGTGATGTTGTTGATACAATGGGCAGAGCAGCCCTAAGTTTGCTTGTAACAAAATTTTAATTTGATGACTGTGAGGATTGCGGTTTATTACACGGTATGGTTTTGCGACCTTACTATGTAAAACACTCACAGGCTCGTTTGTAAAACCTCTAGTTCAAGCCGGGGTAGCTGTGGCTTTGAGCAGCAAGCCTTAAACAAAGGTACTAGTGGAAAGCATGTAGAAGCACCAAACAACAAAATAAGAAAGTCGCGCAACAAAAAAGAAATCCAACACCAATTTTTACAAATAGATTATATTTTTATGAATTTTTAGACACCAAGATGAGTAAAATCCACCATAGCTTTCTGGAGATATAGATGCTTAAGTAAAACGTAAATCTCAGCTTTTTAATCCAAAGCGCAAACAAACATTGGTAACCGTAAAGTTCACAAAGTTTTGAAAAGTTTTAAAGAGTTGTGTTTGGCTACTCCCGCTCGAGTTGTACAACCAATTCTGACAGGTAGCAGGTCAAGGAGGTCAATAAGGAGTATCTGGACAGTTACCTGGTCACCAAAGCAGCCTCAGTTTCAGTTTCACACATTACATCAAGACCACCCTAGACATAAATGGAGTGGTAAGCATGGGCGGATTTTGCGAATTAGCAATCCGCGAAATTGCGTATTTATGGATTCGCAATCCGCAAAATCCGCGAACTCTCGCGAATTTTGCGGATTCCTTTTTTTTGTGTGTTCGCAAGTGTTTCTGCCATTTCGCAAGGTTTTTTTACCAGTTCGCAAACGCGAACTTACTTGTCGGGTAGCAACGGTCGCGACCATGTTGTTTCTACGTCTGGTTCATCACAGCACCCTCTGTTTCACCACTGCCACCCTCTGTTTCACCAATGCCACCCTCTGGCTCACCCATGCCACCCTCTGGCTCACCCATGCCACCCTCTAGTTCATCACTGTAGATTATGGGGGGAAAAGCACACCTGCCCTGCCTCAACTGACATGAATGAATTAGGGGCTGATTAATGTGTCACTGAATTTGAACTTCCAGGCTGGCACCTGCTTCCTTATCTGTAATTGCTTTCTGTTGCAGTGTAATTTTTTTAACAGGACCTTTGTTGTATACTTGTAGCTATTCTCTGAGCCTGCTGTGAGGGTCAGAGCAGGGTCATAGAATAGTTGCAAGTAGGCAACTGAATTCTGAAGGGGCCCCTCAGGAAGCACTACAGGGAATGGTTACTAATGATAAGATTGAACTTTTGCACCTGCTGAGTGCTTTCAGTTTTGCAAAAATCCAAATATCCAGCAGCATCCACGAAAAGTAATCCTTCCAGGTCAAGATCCAAATCAAAGTGACCAGCACATGAAGAAAGCACTGGGAGGAGACTGCTGGACAGGAACAGGAAGTTGGAGACTGTGGGGCACTTCCTTCCACCCCCTCCCCAAAATGGACTCCTTGCAAAAAAAAGTGCAGGCAAATGTCAACCTGAGGAGTTATTCTGAAAAACATCATAATTTTCAAGGTTTATGCTGCCTGCTGGTGGATTTCTTGTGCGAAATTGCAAATTTTGCAATCTCGCAATTGCCAGATTGTCGCTGCCCGCCGCATCTACGTGTTCGCAAGTGTTTACTCCCGCGAAATTGTATAGTATTCTAGTTGGCAAGTGCGACCAAGCAAAAAATCCGCTTCGCATGGATTTACGAATTTTCGGCAAGTTCGCGAGAGTTCGCGGATTGCGAAATTGCCGAAAATCCGCAAAATCCGCAAGCGGAACGGATTTTACGCCCATGCTTAGTCCTGATGCTGGCGATAGAGAATACCGAAGATGCTGAAAGATGCTCTGGGCGCTGTGCGGTCGACGGGGATCTTCCTGTGGTTATCCCTCAGTCTGCCGGTAAAGAGGGTGATTTTGGCCACAGAAGTTAGTCTATCGCAGTCCTCTTTTAGCCAGTAGGAGTCAAGTCAAGTCAAAGATCAAGTCAAAGATATGTTTATTATGATCGTAATCTTTAAACAAGCGTAAAAGGCAATACCATGACTTTAAAATGTCCACATAAAAGTTGATAAAATCATTAAACGAGTCCTCTGATATTAATTAAAAAAACTCTTACCCACCCTCATACATTTCATATCACACCCATAAAATTGTAATTATAACAAAATAAAATAAATTATCTCCTTTAAACAGTCTCATTTCCTTACATCAAGTATATATTTCATTGATTAAGAAGCATAAGATCTTACAGATTACTCCTGTCCACTTAATAGGCTCTGTACCGCCTTTATGTATTTCCCTAGGGCAATTGCAACATCAATGGCGGGCATTTCAATTAAAAGGATAGCCGCCTGCGCCCTTGTTCTTATATCATGTTTTAAAAATACTGGGCGCAGCCATAGTTTCCGCTGTTCTAGTAAAGTTAGGCAGTCAAGAAGAATATGTACGAGATCGCCTTTGGGGCCCAGGTTACACCTGCAGCACCCTTTATGATCTAACATTGTTGATTTTAGGTTTTTGTTTATTAACCAGGGGTTGATCCCAATCCACAACCTTAATATCTCCTGCCTATAGCAGCGGTTTGGTAAGATGTCAAGATAAGGAAACCCATTCTCATTTGACCAAGAGTTCAACATGAATTCTACAGATTTTTTCTTTACTAAGTAGGCCATGTCAGTCTTTCTCGAGACTTCCTTTCCATTCAATTTCAGCTCACTCTTTGTACAGGCTAATTGGTGCGTTTCCTGGTTTACCTCCACCTTTAGCCTTTTACAGACCTGTATCATTCTTTCTCTACAAGTTTTTGCCCAATTTAGGTCGCTGTTTTGGATTTCCTTCCTGCACCATTGTGCAATTTTTTGACCTTCTGTCTCTTCCAAGCGTTTCCAGAGTCTGATTATTGCAGATTGTATTTGTACCTCCCAAGAAATTGTGCCTATCTCTATTCTTATGGCTTGGACCTTAGATGATTGTGGGAGAGATAAAAGGCTTTTGAGGCATTTCCCTTCTATCAGGTCCCAGGCTCCCTTACCGCTCAAATAAAGGATTTCTGCTCCATATAGGACCTGTGAGGGTATCATTGTGTTAAAGGCTTTCAAAAGTGGACGGTGCTACAGATCACCGTAGTCCCGGTTAAATATTTTTAAACCACAAATAGAGGTATGAGCTTTTGCTTTTTGTGCTTCCAAATGAGTACGCCAATTTAGTAATTTATCAAACCATATACCTAGGTAACGATATTCTTTTACCGTCTCCAGTTTAAGATCCCCTAGGTACCAATTGAACTTACTTGTCTTTTTCCTGAAGCATAAAGTTTTTGTTTTATCTAAGTTTACTGTTAAGAATTTCCTAACACAGTATACATTAAATGCGTTCAGCTTTCTTTGGAGGCCTATCTCGGTCTGGTCTACTATTACCAGATCGTCTGCATAAAGTAGGCAGGGCACCTTTTTTCCGTCCATTCTAGGGCTTGCACTACCTTCTACCTCTAGATAGGCCGGTAGGTCTGACAGAAATATGGAGAATAACTGTGGTGCCAGAACGCAGCCCTGTCTTAGGCCATTATCAATGGGTATTTTTTTGCGTCACTGTACCTATGGTATCCCTAATTACTTGGGCCCAGTTTCCTTGATGTAATTCCTTTATTATAGTCAGGAGATCTTTGGGAATTTTTACCTTCATTAGTGTTTCCCATAGGCAGTCCCGATCTACTGAGTCGAAGGCTGCTCGGAAGTCAACGAAACAACAGCATAGTTTGCCGTTTTGTTCCGTTGACTTCTTTGCCATTGCCCACAGTGCGAAACCATGGTCTAATGTGGAGTGTACCTCCCTAAATCCTCCTTTTTCTATAGGTATGATTTGGGACTCCTTGGCCCATGCGTTAAGTTTATTTAGCACGATTTTTGAGAAAATCTTCTCTCCTATATCTAGGAGGTTAATCAGTCTGTAGTTTTGTGGTGCCTCCATGCTCCCTTTCTCATGGATTGGCTGGATTACTGCGCCTTTCCAGTTGGATGGCATTATGCCTTCTGTTAATATTATATGAAACATCTGGGCGAAAAATTTTGCCCACCACTTTACTTCTGACTTTATTATTATTGCGGGAAGATTGTCTGGTCCTGCCGCACGAGTTAGCTTAAGTTCTCTTATTACATGCTCTACTTGCTTCTCGTTAAACTCGGATTTGAGGTCTTCAGATATTTCCTGCCATTTTTGGGGCTCTACATGGTTTCGAGGAGTTCGTACCCCGTACAATTCCTTTATTTACTCCTCCCAGGCTGCCTCACTGACCACACATTTCATTTCTCCGTCTGTCGGACCAGAGGCTGCCTTTACCATTTTCCAGAATTGTCTTAAGTTTTTTTCCTTAATTGCTTCTAGCAGATTCAGCCAGCATTTTTCTTTATATGACCTTTTTGCATCATTTACCATTTTTTTAAAATCTGCTTTCAGCTTGTTTATACGTTTCTGTCTCTCAAGGGTGAAGTTCTTTTTTTGCCTTCTTTGTGCTGCTCGTATCTCCCTTTTTTTAGATTGGCACTCAACAGAGAACCATTTCACTCGGCTAACCGGGGGTTTTGGGCTATTCTTTTTGTCCTTTTTTAGTTCTATTTTTAGACACTGAACTACTTGGTCTATCTTCTCTATGTACCATTCCAGGTTTTTACCTTCCAAGTTTCCTAGTTCCACCTTAGCTTGCATAGCCTTCAATTTTTCCTGGTATTCCTCGGTAAGTCGTGCCGTTACCCGTTTAGGGTACTCGACATCCTGTGGGATCACATTGCATCTAGGCATCTTACTTCCCCCAGATATCCTTAGGAGCAAAGGATTATGGTCACTAAGTTCTTTTTGTTCTATTTTGAAGTCCCGTACCAGATCGAAGTTCCAGGCTGGCATAAACATATAGTCAATTGGACATTTCTGTAGGCCTATTTTAAAGGTCTTCCCTGCTGGGCAGTCTGTCTTCATTCTACCATTCAGACATTGGAGACCCCTACCTCCTAGGAAATGTATTAGTTCTGTTTCCTGTTTCGTGGGCTCACCTGCTGGAAAACTAGCGTGGTTTATTCCATACGCTTCTAACAGTTCTCTATTCCAGCGGTCGGCCTTCTTTGGATTTAATTTATGATTAAAATCTCCCATAATTATCAGTGTATCTGCAGCATACTTTTCTAAAAGAAGGTCCATGTCCTCTGTAAAATGTCCCATCTCCCTCTCATACTCTACTGTGTTATCCCACTGCATATATACATTCATCACAGTCAACATTTTGTATTTCATTTCCAAGGTCAACAGTTCTAGTCTACAAGCCAGTATCCATTTACATTTCCTTTTTAACGAAGTTACTTTTCTCAATACTTTTGTTGAGACTAGTGTCATTAACCCCCCAGACGGACGGCCAAATCTTTTTCTCATGGCCGGGCGATTCAATTGTAGATAACCCTCGATGATTGGGGTTTCGTCGCATGTCCAAGTCTCTTGTAGGCAGGCAATTTCCACTTTATTTACTACTTCTTTAATATATTCTCGCTTTAGCTCATTGCCTAAGCCATTTATATTCCATGTTAGGAGACTTAAACATTGCGACACCCCCCCATCCTATTCTACCTCACTTAGGCCTCCATCTTCTACCCCTTCCTCCGTATAATTCTCGTTTAGATCTCCCACATAACTGCTACTTAGAGACCAGTTGTCCCATGAGGCATCGTTTTCTGCATTGTTTATCACTATATTCATGCAGCTCCGGTTTTCTACATTATCTCTACATAACTTTACTTGTCTCCTCCCCAGACCTGCATGGTATTTTAGAAAGGTACTGCCCGAGAGGCCTTTCACTTCCCTCTCTGGTATTACCCTTATTCCCATTTGATTTATCTCGCTGGTGGCTTTTAAGATTGCCATTTTTACCAGGTCTGAGTGCAGTGACACTTTAGTTATTTCTTTGTCATTTTTATTTTCTTCAAAGCCAACTTGCCTTAGATCCCTTGTACTGATCCCACTCAGGCTGCTGCATTTGGCGAAGGCGGTCAGAATCTGTGCCCTATTTAAGGGGTTTGTATTTCTAACCGTCTTTCCCCTTTTCACAGCTTGTAGTTGTTCCAAGTATACCCACTTGTTATTATCCACCTCTAATATTTTCTTGTGAGTTTCATATTTTAGCTGTCTGCTCTTTATTCTCCCTGGTGGTGGCCCATGACTTTCCACTTCTGTTAAATATCGGGAGTGTGGACTAACAACTCTTTGGCCACTTTTGGGTTGTCCTGGAGCTATCCTTACTTTCTGCTTTACAGTATAAGTTGTTGTAGGTTTATCCTTCAACTCCTAACTTCTCCCATTTTTCCTACATACTAGCGGGGTCGTTGTTGTTTTGGACACCGGTTGCGGGGGTCCAATCGGTACATAGATTGGGGCAGATGCATTTAAGCCTGGCTGTGGTTCCCCCTCTAGTTTCTTCCCTTGTCTCTTTGTCGAATGGTACAGGGCCCGCTTCTTACCATCCCTATTTCTAGTGGGAGCTACTGCATACACCCCTCGCCTTTTTATCAGCATTGAGCGTCTAGAAATATATACATTATCTGATGCCTCTAAATGTAAATGTAGTTGAGCTTATATAGCGCACAGCTACCCGCAGTGGGTGTCCCGGCGCTTGCTTAGGGAACCCTTCCTGGTATTCCCCTGTGAGATAGCAGGGTATCCACAAGGTGAAAGTCAGGCATCCCGCCGCGAGGGGCCGTTGTGGAGATTAAGCAAGCTATTGCCCAGAGTCGCAGAGTGTGAACCCGTGAGTCGAGGAGGCACCGGAGCGAGAATTATCGAGTCCGTGGAATTTTTAGCCCAAGACCCGCCGAGGCGGGGAATTGAACCCTGGTCCAGGACCGATCTCAGCTTCCGGGTCTGCCGCCTCTAACCACTGAGCCACGCTTCTCCACCTACCGCTTCATTTACTATACTTTGTTCTATTGGTTGGGGTATGACTACTAAATTTGCCACAACTGCATCTACGGGATCATTCTCCACATTTTCTTCTATAGGCTGGGGGGTGACTGTCATATTTGGCATTTGTCTCTTGATCCCCACCAGTTCCTCACCAATCTTTTTTAAGAGCAGTTTCTGTGCTTTCAACACTCCATTATTTGATAGTGTTACTTCTAAAATTCCTTGGAGTGTCTTCTGTAGCATCAATATTAGTTCCATCAAGGAAGATGTGGGAGTTACAGAAAGGACCGAATCCTGTAAGTTGTTTATTTCTGGATTTGCTTGATTTTCCGTTCTTACAACGTCCTGCTCTGAATGATTTTTTCGGGCATTTACTTCCTGCAGGGCTTGATCTCTCGCGTCTCCCCAGACCAAGCTCGGGCTCTGAGTTTCATTTCCCCTTTGCCTTTCATTTTCAGTGGATTGTAGCGAGAACATTTTTGGAGATGAAGAGAGCCAAGGCGCTGCTATTTGAAGATTTTGGCTCAGAAGGGTAAGGTTTATTAGTATTGGGTCCTCCCCTCCTTCCTCTATATCTATAGATTGTTCTTCGGTAAGTTCTCCCGCTTCTTTCCTTATTTGGTTCTCATCCTCTACCCCCGCCTCTTCTCTGTCCTTCACGCCATTTTGTTCCTCGTCTTCTACGTGGTCCAAGTTTATTGGCTCTATAGATTTGTAGTGTTTCCCTACAAAGTCCTTTATGGAATTGGAGGCTGCCAGGTTATCTTTCCGTTTAGTGGTTGTTTTAGTGCAATCCCTTTTGGCTTCCGGTACATTTTTGGTTGCCCTTTTAACTTTTCTTTTCTTACGTCGCCCCTTGCTGTTGTCCATAGCAGAGGCCTGGCTTTCCTGGGTCTCTTCCAGTGAAATTGAGTCCTCCATTGCTTTACTCTTCCCTAAGCTATCGTCTTTGCGCACTTTTTGCCCTTTTTTCGGGGCCATCTCATGGGGTTCTAATGCCTTTAGCTGCAATGCTGCTATAAATGATTTCACAGTTCTGTTCAGGGATGACTCATAGGTATACACAGGTCTTTCACTTACCTCTGTTGTGCCTTGTGTCTGCCGGCCTGCCTGCCTTGCCGCTCTTGTTGCCGCTCTTGTTGCCGCTCTTGTTGTCCTCTCCGGGGTATCTCTCCTGCTATTGCACCTTCTCTCCTAGGCTCCTTGCACCTCAGGTGCCTTAGGTACTAACTAGGTGCAGTCCCTCTATCCGAGGTCCAAGCTGTAGCGCTATCCAAGGTCCGGGCTATGCCCCCCCCCCCCCAGCGCTGCAGCACCACTGCCGGCGTGCCTCTGATATGTCCTATTGATGGTCCTGTCGGTGATCGTGTAGCGCTCTCGCTACTTTTCTTTCACAGGGCTGTGTGGGGGAAGGCTGGAAAATGACTCCGGGGGGTGTTTTAGACGCACAGCGTCCGCGTCTCCGAGCTTGTTTGCCCCCCTGTGTCCCGCACGCTTCCTCACAATGTTAGGACTTCCGGCGGCCGGTTTCCTGCCGACCAGCGTCCAGTGCTCCTGCTCCGTGCTGCTCCGTGCGTTCGCGTTGGTCCGGCTCCGACTCGATTGCTCAGGCTGCGTCTCCGGGAAGGCGAGGCTAGGCGTGGCTAGGCGCAACAGAGTGCAAGTCAGAGTTCAATCAGTAGGAGTCCAGCTTCGGCTGGGCTACCGATCTCCGGACACAGTGGGTCCAGCTGTATCCTTTGGTGAGGGCTAGTGTCCTTCTTTGATGATCAATCCACACTTTCACAACTCTCCCAGGTCCGGCAGAGACAGGTCCAACTTTTGAGTCCAAGGTGGTGGACTTCTTGGCTGAAAGTCTGCAGTCAGTGTCAATTCCTTGCAAATGACTACTGACTGCCCGGAACAGACTACTACAGGTTTTATGGCACTGTTGCTGGTACAGGCGGTCAGCAGACTGACCCTTGGAGTCATGACTTCGGTCTGGGTCTGAGGAGCGACTTTTCCCCAAGCCAGGCACCACAGGCACAGACCTTTCTTTGCTAGCACAAGGAGCAGCAAGTGCAGTCCAGAGGTTGGTGCAGCCTCTCTTGCCAGATCCAGGGGTCAGCAGGGCAGTCATTCTTTGGTCCTTTCTCCAGTCCATATCTATTTATCCATACATAATCTCTGCTCGACTGGCATAGCCCCCCCCCACCTCTAGCAGATTAAAAGGGGACGGTGGTCTGTCACTGGGCTGATAATGTGCTGTATGTGGGCTCTTCTGTCTGCAAACAACACTGCTAGGGAATATGATGCTAGAGAGGCTTGGGACCTGGGCTGGCATGCACAATGAAGAGAACAGAAATACAAATGATACAATTATGGTGAAAACACAGAGAGGTAGACACATGGGAAAAATGAGCATGAGAGGAAGGTATGACAGAAAAAGTAAGGATGAGATTAAAAAAAGATGGATAGATAGAGGGGGAGGAAGGAAGGAAGGAAGGAAGGAAGGAAACATGAAAGGAAAGAAAATCTGAGAGGTAGGCTGGAAAGAAGCGTTAATGAATAAATGGATGGAAATGATGAAAGGATGGATGTAAGAGAAAAATGATGAAAGGATGGATGTAAGAGAAAAAGGAGGAATGGAAGAGTGAAAGCATCAATAGGTGAAATGGATGGAAGGACGCAAGAGTGGACTAATGGGGAAGACTGAAAGGATAGATAGATGGGCAAAAGGATGAATGTGTATCTGATGGGATGGATGGAAGTATGGTTAGAAAGGAGGTAAGGATGAAAAGCTGAACGAATGGACAGATGAATGCATGACTAGATGGAAGGTTGAAAGGATGGACAGATGGACGAGGGGGAATGAAAGGGTGAAGGGTACTTTTCTTAGGAGGGTTTGCGTGTTCGATGTCATTAGAGGTATTTTTCAAGTAGGAATATTTCACGTTATGGTTACTCCCTTGCCCCGCTATAGAGCCGGTCAATATCAAATTGTAACGCGTCTGTGACGTCTGCCCTGCCACTGGCCAATGGTATACCATCTCTGCTAATCCACAAGCCGCCGGATAAACAGCATGTCAGAGTCACTGTGAATCAGAGGCCCGTTAAAGATCAGGCATCTTGACTAACTGTGGTGGTAAATGATATTCTGGGCATGCTTGTGAAAAGGTGTTCATCTTATTTGTTTGCCGTTAATTTATTGATTGAATACCCAAGCACTTAAAAGGAGTGGCCCAATATGGTACAAAGTGAATGACAGAGGGAGGAAGCAAAACTCTAAAACAAAACCCATTGTAAGAGATGTTTGTGGGAACGGAGGTGCCCAATTCCCTGTGCACATAATATTGTGTTCATAAGTCCTATTGTGCTGGTGTGCTCTGCGTTCACAGTGAAATAAAAAGTGAGACGGGGGTGGAAAAGTTGGCATTGTTGTTCGGTGGTATCCTGTTTTACTGTTGATGAAATCTGCATTTATATTGTATTGTATTGTATTGTAATTGCATTTATGTAAATGTAAATGTAAGGAACATTTTTATAGCGCTACTACCACTCCAAGGAGTATCTTGGCGCTTAACGCCAACCCAGATGGAATAGGTTGGGGGAAGTGGGGGCGAACTTTGTCACAGTACACTTTACACCAATGCTCTACAAGCAGCGTCAGTGAGGGAAAACATCCAAGTTTTTAGAGCCTATTTATATAGCGCTTACTACCCCTGACGAGGCATCGAAGCGCTTTTTCGGCGGGTAGCACGCTACTCCGGGACCCATAGAGGATTAGTGTTGAATTAGTATAGTGAAACATGCAAGTATATTTTAAGTGGTAGATGGATTAGTCAGTTATTTGGATTTGGAATGATAGCAGAAGGATAGAGGAGGAAAAAAGGTTTGTATTTATATAGCGCTTGTTACCCTGATGGGGTATTGAAACATGCTATTCAAGAATCCTATAAAGGATCAGTGGTGAATTAATATGGTAAATATGAAAGTAATTTCAGTGGTGAATATTAGTCAGTTATTTGGAGTGAGAAGGATAGCAGAGGGATAAAAGGGGAAGAAAGGTTTGCATTCATTTGGCACTTGTTACCCCTGATGGATGTTGAAAGCGCTTTTCTGGCAAGTAGCAAGCCACTCCGGAACTCATAAAGGATTAGTGTTGAAAATTAGTATAGTAAAATATGAAGTAATTTGAGTAGTGGATATGTTATTCAGTTATTTGGGTAGAGACGGGTAGGTGGCGGGATAGTGAAGGTTTGTATTTATATAGTGCTTGCTACCCCTGATGGGGTTTTGAAGCACAAGTAGCACGCTACTCTGGAACCCATCAGGATTAGTGTTGAATTAGTATGGTGAAACATGAGGATAATTTTTGTGGTGGATATGTTAGTCAGTTATTTGGATTGAGAAAGGTTGGGAAGGATAGAAAAGAGGGAAGAGTTTAGAAAGGTTTGTTTTGGGGGACCCCTGATGAGGTGCTGGAAAGCTGTGTTGCTGGGTAGCGCGCAAGCCTGTAGACGGGCCACAGAAGGCTGTGTTTGTCATTAGACCTGTACGAGTAGTGTCGATGTTGGGTGTGAGTTGTGCTCCTATCTTGTTTTTGTCACTGTGCCTATGCATACATTGGAAGCAAAAAGTTCCATTTGGCAATAGTCGTACAGCTTTGTTCAGCAGGGATTTTGCACAGTTCGCATAAGACCTTGGCAGTTACACTAGATTTAAATTCTACTGGGACATAGCAAACTAAACCTAGGAAGACCAGTATAGTGTAACACAAATTTCCCAGTGGTGTGGTTCATGCTACTTTACTTACAAAGTGAAGTAATTCCAAGATTTCTCTCTGACTAGGCTCAAGGATGGACTGTTTACAATATCCTTCTATGACAAGTGGTGCTGTACACCGAGGCGCACTTCTGAGAATGGTTGTGTGTGGCACGGATCTTGTCGAGAGTTGGGTCCATGTTTTGTTCATTTAGACTATAGACTAGCCTCAGTGGCTGTGAGCTTCATGGTTATAGTTCAGCCGAAGCATATGTTTTGCAATGGCCGCCCAGTCTGACCAATTATCGTTCGCCATTATGACATTGGCTAATTCTACTCTGATGCTGTCCTTGTGGGGTCATCTCGGGCAGAGTCAGGTCTGCACAATTTTCCTGATCTCCAGCTGGTTGTTGATAATTCTTATCCTTGCCAAAAGCGAGTGCCACAACTTACTCGATTCTACTGAAGGATGTTTAGCTGATCAGTTCAGGTAACAGTTTGGGTAGGTAGGGCGGACCATTGCTGTTGATTTGCTATGCAAGTGATCCTGAAAGTTGCACATCTATCGAAGGTAACCAGCTAAAGAGCTTCTATGGTCAATGTGATATGGTTACATAGGTCACTGCTTTCCAAAGAGTTCCTCTAGGATAGAGTGAGGCAGGTGGAGACACCATAGCACACATACAGGTTGGAGGGGGTGAGGAGTCTGTCTCAAAGGCCTTCCATACATTATATGATCTCGCCTTTAACTCACACCTCAGTTTGTGTCCCTGGTAACAGGGCAAGAAGGACAGCCATTACCCTACGGCACCCCATCATAGGGTCCATGATAAGCACATGCCCCATGGGAGAAATAATGCTCTTTCCAGTTAGTAGGACTTCCTTGACCAGTGTTGTGCTCAGAAAAGAAGTGATGGGCCTAATAAAGGTTGGGTGCTCAGTTGCATTCCTTAAAAGCAATGCTATTTCCAAAGGAAGGATACTTTTGCGTGGTTTATGGTAGCGGACTGCCTGGTGGGTTACCCTATCCCAGCACTGGCATGGAGGAAGATCACATTTATTTCTCCTGGATCAGGAGCAAAAACAAAGCTCACAACATCTTCTGAGATACAGGAAACACATCACAAAATCAATATGTTCTCTAATCAGAGCCAGCTGTCTGCCTCAATTAATGACTGAGCCCATAGACTGCCTGCCTCAGGTAATCAGTACCCCTGGGACTTAAAACAATTCTGTATTCAATCTACCCTCTTTTCTAACTATGTTTATCTATCCTATTTAATCATTTGTGTTAATTGTTTAAGTGAAAATCGATTTACTTTTAATGAAATTGAGCAAGGCAATAACAGGCAGCAGTACCAAATCTAACTAGTAAGCTAGTAAGGGGGGGGCATGCTACGTTGTTTCTACAACAGCAAATATGGCAGCATTGCCAGCAAGTAGAAGACAACATTTTATTTCACTAGTGTGCCAAAAACATTGAATTAGCCATAGAAACTAAATTGTTTTGATTAACTTACATTAATACTACATATTTTACAAACATCTATGTCCCACACTGTGATAGATGTGGTTGGCTCCAAACACGGTCACTGGTGAGCATCATTTTTACATCGAAGTCTACCTCACAGCCCAGCTGTCTGGTTGTTAAAGACTTCTTGGGGACATTCTGAAAGTTGAATGAATCCCGCCCATTGCTTACCATTGACTTTGTGGTTTGCAACTCACATTTGCTTGCTTTCTATTGGTTGGCTTTATTTGTTTTAGGCTGTGCAACATGCTATTTGTTTCTGTTACACTGTAGGGACTAAAGCCAGACTGAGACTGTGAGGCCTTTTCTGGAGTCCTTCTGCAGGTTAGTCGTGTGCCACTGAACTACTTGTACACTTCTCTCTCTAAGGGTAGTGATATTAAGGCATTGCTTACCAAGTGTTTTGTTGCCTATGGCCCAGGAAAAAGGTGCTACATAAACAAGCCAATGGGCTATTGTTTCCAGAAATCAGTTATTCTTTGTCCATTAAAAGTTATTCATGAATTTGTTAAGTAGTGGACTCTAATTCACAGGCATTATGCCTTGCCCTTAGTGACACTGGCCACGCCTCTTGTAGATGGTTCTTATTAACGTTTCTTGGGGCACACTTTTAGCACCCCATGCCAGTTTGGGATTTATTTCTAGTTTGCTTGTTGCGCTAATAATTAATAATTGAGGGAACAAGGAGGAGGCACAAGATAATGGCAGGAAAATGAAAGGGGTATAGAGAGAACAAAGACAAAGCGAGTCAGGAGAAGGACTTTCATAAAAATAACCACTGATTTTCAGTCAGCTTTCAATCAGTCAATCAATCAATCAGATCATTTATAGAGCGCAGTACTTACCCGTGAGGGTCTCAAGGTGCTGGGCGGACGGGGGTGCTGCTACTGCTCGATAGTTATGTATAGTTTAATACCTCTGTTCAGCCCATTTGTAAGCATTTCCAGTAATGACAATTATGTAGAATCAGGGAGAAAATGTATCTATAAACACATTGAACTGAATGGGTTTTGTGGAAAGTGTGTGGGAACGGTGATGGATCTAAATGTTGCCAAACGATTAATTAAAAAGAATGGAGCAGTTTGGAGCCCATCCTTTCTTGACATGTTGGACTGGTACTTTGATACCTCTGCCAAGAGGCTAGAGCTGAGCACAGGATGAGAGTGGCGCCATGGGCTCAGGAAGCCAGATGAGAACTCTGGCAGTAACAATCACCACAGCATCAGCACCACCAGCACTGGCGCAGAGAGCCATTGCGGCACACAGGCAGGCATCAGCATCAGCGTTAACATCTCTTCTTGTTCACGGGAAACACCATAGGCTTCCTGGTTAGAGTACTCTCTGAAGGACAGAGAAAGACAAGACAATGAATGGCAGTTACATGTGTAAATATTAAACTTTTTTTGATTTTGACTTCTGTAAATGCCAGCGTTTAGGAAACAGTTGTAAACTTAAGCTATGCCAAAAAGCGCTTCGACACCTCATCAGGGGTAGCAAACGCTATATACATGCACACCCTTCCCTCTTGTATCCCTCAACCATCCTTTTTAACAACAAATAATAAACTCACATGTCCACCGCTCAAATTAATTAATATCTTCCTATACTAATTCACCACTAACCCTTTTTGGTTTCCGGAGTAGCGTGCTACTCGCCGAAAAGGCGTTTCAGCGCCTCGTCAGGAGTAGTTAGCGCTATATAAATGCAATTGCAATTACAGGCATTGCCCCTAAGAAGTTACTAGGGTGCAGTTCGATATCAAAACAGATAAATGAACATGTTTAAAGTATATTGTAAAGTTTATTACATTTAAAAAATCATATTCTTACTCACTGGCCTACAAAGTTGACTATCACATTGTCTACGAGCATTACCCATGACTGCTTTTCGGAGCTTTGAATTAGGACGGCACTTCTACTAATTATTTGTTAAAATACGCATCGGCTCACAAAGTAATTTAATGTTAAGACTTTGCTTATGAAGAACGCATTAGTGTTTTAAAATACAATTGTTGCTTTGAGCACAAAATACCCAGCATCTTCCTTCCTCGTGTTTCTCATCAGGACAGACAGCATGGCCTTTGTGAGGGGTATAAACACTGCTTGTGAGTATGAATGCCTGAGAGGTTGCACTGACATTACATTCTATACTAACTTATTTACGAACAGGCAGATGTAACAATGTTTCCTGTACTCCAAACTCGTTCCCCTTATGTATCCATGGTGTGTAGGGTGCAAAACCACTGGAATCCAGCTACAAGGTTCCCCTATTCTGATAACAGAATAATTGCGAAATGTACTGTGACTTGTATTATCTTCTTGTATTCATTGGAATAATGGTTTTCATTAATAAAAATACAGTTGTGCTCAGAACGATGTGCCTTTCTCTCACTTATTGGACGGGTACACTCACCACAGAGCCATTTCACTAGCTAGCCCTGGCACCCCAGCATGGGGCCAGCACTTAATGCACTTCAGACCACAGGACTGCATTGATAAAGATAAGACCACAGACAGTTCAAAGAGGAGGTCAGCTATCTCAGGGTCAATATCCCTGCTGAGAGGAGACTGTACGTGACTGTAGGAAATTGGTTTTTGTAGGGGACGGGGGGGGGGGGGGGGGGGAGAGGTGAAACCCTCCTCAAGAAGAAACCACAATTCTCGTCAGGGTGAACCACAAGAAAACCCCAAATTATCCTGTGCTCAACCCTCTGGTAGCTTGGCACAAAAGCAGTCAGACTTAACTTAGAGACAATGTATAAAGTATTTATGCAGCACACAAACAGTACAACAGTCGAAACATAACACAAGAAAAGCCACACACCAATTTAGAAAAATAGAGTAAAATTCAATAAATTATTTGACATGAAAATGACAAAAATCCAATTTGAAAAACTGGAGATATGCAGTTTTAAACATTTTGATAAAAATAGTGCTTCAAAGCACAAAGCGCCAACTATGGTTATGTGGTCATTCTGGTCTGGACCAAAGCCACAAGTGCAGGCCGACCATGATGAAGCATGGGCCGGATACAGGCACCAAGTTATGCCCGCTGAACTAAGTACCTTGAATCCTGGTAGCGGAGAAATACAAGATCTCTCATCGAATGACACGTTTAAGATCCTGCGTCGAGTATGTTGCGCAGCTGCAGTTCCGAGGAGCTGCGGGACAGCGAAGCATGGTCCTGCATCGAGGATGCTTTGTGCAGTGGCGGGTACGAGGAACTGCAAGATCCTACATCAGAGATGCATTGCACAGAGGTGGTTCTGCTATGGCGTTGCGAGGTGACGGGTCGCACTTTGTTGGTTCTGCTAGGACCACGGCTAGGCTGTCAGAGCACCTTCAGGGCCCCTTCCAAGGTCCAGTACTGGGGTGGCACCACTTGGGACCAGGTTTCAAAGCAGGCGGGTCCAGGTGCAGGATTCAAGTTGATTGGAGCGTTTTCTGTCCTTGAGGCTCTGAATAGGAGGCCAGCCAACTAGCACTTGGAATCGCTCAGGTGGTCCTGGGTTCAGTACTTTTCACTCAGGCAGCAGAGTAGCAACCCTCCTTGTAGACGAGTAGCACAGCAGTCATTCTGATTCTTCCACAGCTCCAGTGGTGTAAGGATGAGTTGTGTCTGAGGGTCCACTGTTATACCTGGCACTCACTTTGATGTGGGAGAAGCTTCTAGAGCACTCCCTCAACTGAGGTGTCTGGAATTTCCTGCCTCCCAGTCATGTCCCTAGCATGTCTGAAGGTCCAAAACTAGTATGAAACACTTTGTGAGTGAGCTGATGCAGAATCTTCATGATGTGCAAGTGTAGTAGGTGACAGCTCTGCCTGCTTATTAAATCAGAGATGTCCATCCTGTCAACACCTATTCCCTCTTTGTCTTACTGTCTGGGAATAATACACAAAGACCAATTGCCAGCTACACCTAATCATGTGACCCAGGCTACAGGTTGCAGGCACAAAATAGTTGGGACAGGAAAATGCCCGCTTTCTAAAAGTGTAATTTACAGAATTGTGACTTAAATTCCAACTTTACCATTAAAGAGTGTTTTAAATTATAATTCTTTAGAAACCAAGTACAACCTTCCGACATGCTTCCAATTGAAAGTTATCACTAACTAAATGTAATGAGGTACCCCAATGTTATCCTGCGAGAGAGGCAGGCCTGGCAGTAGTGAAAAACGTAAGAGTGTTTCCCTACCAGGACATGTAAAAGTTAAAAGTACATGTCCTACTTTTTAAATGCACTGCACCCTACACCATTGGACTGTGTAGGGAATTCCCTAGGGGTGCACTATATGTGTTAAAAAGTATGGTGTAGGCCTGGAAAAAGGTTTATTTTGCGAGGTCGAAATGGCAGTTTAAAACTGCACACACGGACTGCAATGGAAGGCCTCAGGCATATTTAAAGGGCTGCTTAAGTGGGTGGTACAATGAGTGCTGCAGGCCTACTAGTATCATTCAATTTACAGGTCCTGGGTACATGTAGTACCATTCTATTAGGGACTTACAAGTAAATTAAATGTGCCAATCGGGTGTAAGCCAATGTCACCATGTTTAACTTCAGCTCTAGTTAGCAATGGTAAAGTATACAGAGTTCCAAAGCCAACAAAAAGGAATTCGGCACAAACAGGAGGAGTAAGTCAAATAGTGTGGGGAAGACAACCGTGAGGCAGACAGGTCTAACAGTGACCACTTGCAAAACTCCTCTAGGAAACCTATCTTGGGTGGACAAGTTGTGCTCCAGCACATATAGAGGCATTGGCCTGCATATCTCCTGTGACCTTGTGTTGCTGCAGAGGCCCATCCTGAACTGACCCTTGACAACACACATCTGTGTCAAACATCAAAGGCTACATGTGAATGCTTCAGTGAACATTTGGTGGAGTGCCGGATTTCATACTTATACGTTCACGGAATGATTGTGTGCCACCATACTGGATTTCCTGTATCCCTTATCTATATGTCCTTTGCGGTTAGCTGGCACCTGTGTCATGGCTCTTACTTCCAGGGGAGCACAGTAGAGCATTACGCTGTTAGCAGTTTTGACCCCTTGACCCTTGTGACTTGCTCAGCCCCCTTGGCCTTGTGGTGGGGGTGTGGTCTGAGCTAGGCTCCCAAGAATGGACTGAGAAAGTGTTCCAGAATAGCTGGGGTTCACTCTTTTATACAGAGAAAATAGTACCAAAAAAAATTCATCATAGGAAAACATATATAGATGTCTGTTTTTGAGATGAATGCTTCTTTTAATTTCGGACTTCTATTCTTTCCACAGTTAACATCAATATATGAGCACAATAAACATCAAATACATAAGCCAATGTGTTTTGTCCTACTTTTGGAACTTCTTCAGGAGCATTGTGTCATCATTTGTTCCTGTATTTCTTTTGCATCACTTTGGGGGTCTGGCAAAAGTAAAATCAAGATTGTGGAAATACCATAATATAATATATCATGAAGATCACACCTGAATGCTGTGTTGCAGCATAGCTCTGGTAAGACTACGGAAAATTTAGTGTACCTGAAACGGGTGTTTTTGTTGCAATAAAGTAGACTGTTTAGCCTGCAGAAATTAAAAGTAAAAAACATTGTTTTAATGCTTGAGAAATACTTATCTGTCACTTTTATTTTCAAGCAAATGGTACCTACTTTTAACATATACCTTTAGTTCGGTTGGTATAATCTTCTATAAAATGTAGTAGTCTAGTATGAGCCCATTGGATTTGTAAAACCTGTCTATCAGTGTCCAGGCCTGAAACTGGCTGTGAAATATGTGCCTGGTTAAGTCCCTGAGTTCTTGTCATTGTGTCACTGACATTGACACTAGTTTTATGATTCAGCATAGTAATAATATGCTTTGTTTAATTTGTGTTTGCACTACACTTCAGAAGATACTGCCTATGCATTTTCTAGAACATTAGTTTATTTATTTATTTATGGTCTTTAAGTGGGGTATTACATTTTCAAATTTTCTTAATTTTTTTGCCAATAAGAAATAGAAAGAAGAGGCCCATGATCAGTACTCCAAACTTACGTAGGTGCGCATGCAGGATGTTCAGAGTTTTAATCACATTGAGGAGGCAACTACAGCAGGCCTGGGAGAGGAACAGGCTCTGGAAATTGTTAGCTACTCCCACTGTGCCAATTCCGCTCTTTGTTGATGGACCTCGTGACAATTTAGGGTTTCAGTGGGTTTGGGCTAGTGCTGAGATTGTCTTCTTTCCCCACAAAGAATGCCTCTAAATATATCAAACAGGAGTCACATGCAAAGGGGGAGTTCCCAGGCTCCTGAAAGACCTCAGGCTTAGCCTCGGTGCTACTTCTGTGCCTGTAAGGAAGACAAAGCAGATGCTCAAAACATCCCTGTTGTCTTTGGGAAAGGAGTGCAACCTAAAAAGAAAACCAACAGTACCAAGAGCTCCCAAGCTGTAGAGCACATCTTCTCTAGGATAACCTGCAGCAGCCCCACTGATAATGGGACAGAAAGTCGAAAGAACATTATAAAAATAGAGCCTGAACTTTTCCACTGTCAGGTGGTGCTCCACAAGTCAGTGGGCAGAAACGCAGTAAACGCCTGAAGAAGCTGTCTCCAGAAGACAGTGCAGAGTGGAAGGGTTATTCGTCAATGGATCGATGTCAGTACTTGAAGACGGCGAACAGAAAATGGCATCATATCGAGAAGGCCCTGCAGCATGCAAGGGCAGATCACCCATTAGCTTAATGTACAGCTTGCATTCACCTGAAGCACTTCCTGGGTTCCTGAGCTGGCACTTCTTAGCAGCACACTGTCACTTTCTGAATGAGCGCGGGAACAGCTGGAACCACGTGTTCTCTTTCTGATCCCCAGAGGGAGCCAATGAACTATCAAGACTGCATCCTGGAGGAGGCTGAAGGAATCCAAATGTTTATCCTGGGAGTGGTCAAGAGTTGGAAGAGTGCCAAGTCTTATCTCTCTGAAGGAGCCAGTGGAATGTCATTTCTGCATCCTGAACATGTAGAGTAGGTAGTGGAACCCCATGTTTTTGATTCTGAACATGCAAAGGAGGCAGTGGAACCCCAATTCTCCCAAGCTTGACCTGAGAATGGCCGGAAGGAGCCCCAAGCAACCAATCATGCGCTCAAGAACCAGTCTGGAAGACGCACAAACCAAAGGGCATCTCACAGTCTCCATGAACAAGTGACAAGGGAATGAAGATCTGGACTTGAAGGCACAGAGGCAAGCACGACACTTAAAAGTACTAAGGTGAGTGAATAAGATCCATGGAACTGCCCTGAGATGGGAGAGGGATGGTCAAGTCCCACACACTTCCACTATGACTTAATTTACAGTGAGAAGGAATTAACTCTCCACAATATAAATACTGAAAAACATTCTTCTTTCATTTTTGTTACGAAAGAGATGCTGTCAGTCTATCAAGAATCTCAAAACTCGGTAACAAAATTAGAAACCAGTGGCAATCATGTCTAAAATCCATGTTTAAAAAACATGGACTGAAAAACATTGAAGGTTATTCTCTGGCTGTTGTGTGGTGTTCTATTTATTGTGCCAGCTACCAGAGCAAAATTAGTGGGACAGCACTGCTTGACTTGTACAGAAATAAAAAGGGGATATGATGCTAATACTACATAAAATTATTAACGAGTATATTTTCATTGGGTGCTCCATTTTGCACAGACATTTATAATAGAAGGAATCATTACCCACCTCAATAGTGCTCAATTTATTAACCTTGGAAGTATGACCTTCCAAATCACGCACACATTTCTGCAGTGTGTGCATTAATCCACTGAATTAACTTGAAGTTGAATCACTTTCAACTTCTAGTGGTAGGTCACTTATCAATTTTGCTACATAGAGTCTGTAAAGATGCCATCTTTATAAGAAAGCGAAAAGGGAGTTGTAAAAGTGTTGGAATATAGAGGACCATGTCAAAAATGGCAATGGTGGCCCAGGCCATAGAGTACATATAAGTAATCAAAAAGTAGGATTATGCTGTTCCTCTAGTGTCAGGGTTACAGAGTCAGAAAAGACAGGAACCAACCGAGCCCTGGCTGGGGTTTAGAGTTGGGAATCCATATGTTGGATTGTAATGCCCTCCCACATGAAGAACCGGGTTATTTAAGACCCAGCGGCGCCATGGGCATGCCCAAAGTCTTCGGGTTCACCTGTCTTAGAATACAGAGACACGGGACTCTTCGTGGTGGCGTCAAAGATCGAATTTATTGACTGCAGCCAGTAACAGAAGTCCTAGAAATCATCACGGAATGAGTTCTCAGGAGACTGCTCAATTTTACAAAGCAAGTCATCCCTTTGTATGCCAAAAATCACATTCCAGACAAATACCTAACATTTACAAACTGTCCAATCACATTTATCCACACCAGAGGTATCGCATGACGGTAAAACCCACTTTTCAGTTGCCCAGCCCATGATCAATCATCGGTCAAACCCAACATTCTTCTTTAGACAGGTCGAACGAACCCATAATAAAAAAGGCCACAACCCAATCACAAATAGACCATAAAGAAAGGAGCAGAAACAGGTGAGAGTAGTATAAGGCATATTTGTGTGCAGTAAAACTTTACGATGTCCTGTGCTCTGATCCTTAATCTTGATCAGCTAAAGGGCAGGAACTGGTTTAACAAGGTCAGCTTCAGGCCACAGGGTCAGTTCACTCAGGTCAAACAGAAGTCAGCACAAACTCGAGCTAAGGAGTACATGTCCTTTAAAAGACTAGTTCAGCCACAGTCATAGGCCTATGTGAGGGCAACCACAAAATGGCTGCCATACATAAAATGGAACCCACGGTTCAGAACGAAATCTCCACAAAGGTAGTGAATCTGTAAGTCTAGCATGACGAGATCACTCGTACTTGCCGAACTCACTAGTTACGGTTTGCTATTATCAAATTCGTAACGAAACCATGCCATTTATAAAACGGATTCAGAATTCACAGAACCACACACACCCTTTCAGGTGTCATGCTTCATCATTTGGGCTGCTCCTCGTTGTGACGGCGGTGCAATACCCAACGGGCTCCCTTTGGTAGGGGCACTTTATCGGAGATCTTTTATCCAACAGCCGTATGTTGAAGTGCGGGTGTGGGGCCAGTACTGTGTAGATGTAGGATGGTGCTTTAAAACAGGGTTTGGAGTACCTAGAAGGACATACTTTTATTCTGGGGGTCTCCTACCCTAAGTAAAAATATATAACAAGGCAGTCGCCTGAGTGTAATGTCTCGCGTATGGGTGTTCTTGTTAGAAAGTGTGGGTCAGCATGTTTCTCGCTTAAAGTTAATTATACTAGCTATTCTTCAAGACCGGAAAGGATAGACTATCTACACCTAGAAATAGTGGTATTGAATTTACTCACAGTAATAGTGTCTACTAATTAATGTACCTGTTCTGAACCTGGATCTACCCAATTCAGTAGAGTACCCAGGCATCAACAGTACCCGGTGGGTCACGCATAAGGCTTTGCTCATATGTGTGATTGAGATTCTGTGCTTTATGCTTCGCCCATGATCTACCCACTCCACTGGGTCCGGGAGGTACCCATCTCATTCATTGTAAAGACTATACCCCAATACTTATTTGTGCCCCGAGAATTTATCATAACATGCACCATTAGTTCATAAAATATATTCACTCAATATGTTGCCATCTAATCGGTCACACTCCCTTTGTGACTGCATAGGCTTATGTAAGTCATGTTATGTTATGGTAAATAATGTATACAGCGCACGAATACCAGTTGTGTCTTGGTGCTATCAAACCGAGAAGCAGACAAAAGCATTAGTCATTGTAAAAGCCAGGTCTTTATGGCTTTCCTGAAAAGCATTAGGGAAGACAGATTTCTGATGTTGAACGGGAGGGAGTTCCAAAGCTCATTAGTAACATTGGAAATGAGTGATTGGTCAGCTGTTGGTGCAACTGAAGAACATGAAAAGTCTTTACACGTCAGCCTTATACCTTGTAGGATGTAGTGGTGAGTCACAGGAAGGTGAAACAAAAAACGCTTCCATAACAGTGCAAGGAACATATAAACCCGAGGATCTTGCTCTGACATGGGGGCTCTCCACACCCTCAAAGCTTCTGAAAAAATCCTCAGCACACGCGTATGGTGTGGCAGAATGATTAAACCAAAGGCGTGTGCTGAGGATTTTTTCTGTTTTATTGTGTTGGCTGCTGCGGCTATCTGGGGAGGTTGATGGTTCTCCTCACCTTACAGCACCGTCCGCTAATATTTATTCTCTATATCAATATATGTGGTATTTACCTACAGGGCGCCATTATACCTAGCGATATACCAGTGTCCTGTTGAAGATCCTCAAAGCTTCTGCCCTTACTAGCAGCGCTTCCTGCCTGCTGGTGAAAGGGACCCTACTTGCCATCCCTAAAATCAGCGCATATATGAATAGCAGTCCTGGGGTAAGGAACATACACTTGTACAGGGTACCTAATTAAAGACATTACCCTTCTGATCCCATCCATACTAGTGGGCAAGTCCAGGCTTCATCTCAACACTCACATTTCTATTCTCAAACTTTACTCTTAAGCAAATCATAGTGCTGCCCTATGAATCCAGTTGCAAATCAGGTTTATCACTCATTCCTGCCGCACCTTGTATTGTGACCTCATTGTAGCCCTCTGACCCCTTTGGTTCACTCTCTCCCTTGGATGTTAGTTTTCTAACAATCCCATGTACCCTCGTTTTGCCTAAATACTCCCAACCCACATATTTCTATTTCTTTCTGGCGGTTAGCTCTATTTGTAAGAAGGTAGTGCTACTCCTGAGGCTTATTTAGTAAAAAAAGTATCAGGGGCCCATAATTTAGACTAGGTTGAATAATCTTGATTCCACGTTATATACCTCCTTCTTTCACAACTCTTCTCTTCCATTGTGTTTATTTTACTCTTGCAGATTAGTTTTCAGTCCTGTTTCCTCGCTTAGCCGCAGTTTTTCTATTTCTCCTTCGGTCTTTCTTTTCTGCCTTACTTTCTGTCTTGCACTGGGTGAAAGTCTGATGATGAAAAATATGTCCTGTTCCCCAAAACGAGTACCAGTGCCCACCACCTGAATAAACCAGCACAAATTAAGCACTTTCTACACCTGGTCTTTTGATCACCTAAACCCAGATCAATGAATTGCACACCTCCATGTAAGCTGCTAGACTTACTTTCATGTCTTCCTTCTGTTCCTTCCTGTCACCACTGGTGTCAGTGGTGTTACCAGCCATCTATACCACTCATCCCCTCCACTTATCTCCTCTTCTTGTTACTTGTAATCCAATACAATGATTTCTCTGCACAGTACTCTGTTTTCCTTTCTGGCATGAAAACGTCTGGCATCATGTTTTCAGTGGTGAAATTACTGCATACCACTAAAATATGTCTAATTTACAATTTGGTAAATATTAACAATAACATTTAAATACATTATTATAATACACCTGACAGAATGTGGAGGGTAAAAGAAAATGTCATTTTCAAAGCAGCCTTACTATATAGAGACATACATCTTAATATGTTTTGTTCCAAACACTCAAAAGCCACACGTTGGGGAGGAAGGGTTTATTTTAAGAAGCCTCCAGGAAGTTTTGTGTATGGGGATTTTCTCTCTGTCAGATTTTACTCAGATCTTGAGTTCATTAAGTGCCAGGGCTCTGACCAGGAGGCCACTGCAGCTTGCTCCACCCATCGCCCCTGTCATCGCTGTCAAAACAACTAGTAACCATCTCTCTCGCATGTAAATGCGACAGTTCAGATTATTCCAGGTCCCCAAAGACAAAGGAATGGCTGAGGAGGCAGGTATTAACAATTTTTATTTTAAATCTGTTTTATTTTTTAACACAGCGTTAAACCTACAACCTCTTACCGAGGCCGGCCGCGTAATATGTATCTCATCGAGGTCTGTGCCAGTGCAGTCGGGAAAAAGCTTTAACACAGCGCCTCGCCTACAACCCTCCCAGGAGGGCCGGCCGCATGGCTTAGGGGTGCCGTGATCAAAGTCTTGCCATATTCATGTGTGTAGTCGCTTTGGCAAGTAGGATGTGTGGAGGGCAAGTAGCCCATCTATCTCCAACAGCCCAACGGGGGCACAACCATCTCAAGGGAAGATAGGCGCCAGGGTGGCAAGTAGGAAGAAGAAAGTAGGAAGGTCGAAGCGGCCTACGGACAGACAAAGCGGAGGGGGGGGGGGGAGAGAAGGGGGAAGGGGATGAAATGACGGGGGCTGGCAGCATGGCGGAGGGGAGGGAACAGGGGGGCCTGCGCGTGAGGAGACGCAGCTGCGCTGTGCAAGGTGATCAGGGATGCAATCTGGTTGGGTCTCTAGGGACAAGCGCGTCCTCAAATAGGCGCAGAGCGCGGAGTCTAGTGGGCATGTGTCACGCATATTCCACAGAACAGAGATGACTCACCAAGGGCTCCCAAACCGCCGTGAAGCGCACATCTCGCGCCTGTAGACGCGCCGTAAGCAGTTCCATCGCTAGGACCTGCCAAAGGCGCACAAACCAGGTGGTTATGGGCGGTGCCTCCACTCGCTTCCAGTACAGTGCAATGAGTTGCCTAGCGGCACCTAGCATTTGAAGTGTGAGGATCCAATCTCCATGAGTGAATGCCTTGAGCATAGCAGGACGTATGCCAAGTAGGATCACGCTCACTTCCTCGGGCAGTGGGAACCCCAACACCCCCCTGATATGGCTAAGCACTTCCTTCCAGAAAACAGTAAGGGCCGGGCACGACCACCATATATGCACAAAGTCACCAGTCGCAGACTCACATCTCCAGCACTTCGGGGAGGCGGTGGGGAACATCTGGCTAAGGCGGAGGGGGGTATAGTACCATTGCGTAAGTAGTTTGTAGGCGTTTTCCCTTTGAGGAATGCTGCGATATACCTTTGGTATATCCCGCCACAGCCTGGCCCATTCAGAGGGAGCAATGTCAACGCCCGTTGCTAACTGCCATTGCCTGGATGTATGACGTTACAACGCATACTTTTACTCCGCATACCATTACAACGCGGTATTTACAACGAATACCGTTACAACGCATAGCGCTTTGGGGTGCTGGATAGTGGTAAGTATAATTTACTATTCTAACTCCAGTCCCCGTGGACCCTAGGGAAGGTGTTGGATAGTAAATTAAACTTACCTCTTATCCTAGAGCGCCCCCCAGCGCAATGCGTTGTAATGTCATGCGTTGTAATGCCCGCGTTGTAATGGTAGTGCGGAGTAAAAGTTGCGTCGTAACGGGTGTATACCCCATTGCCTCTGGTAGGGGTGTGCAGGCGCCAATACAGGATGCTGCAGAATGTGATATATCTGGGAGATCAGCCTCTTCAGACCCCCGAGGGAGCGTGCCAGTTTCTCAAAGGGCGTGTATGCTCGGGTAGCCGCTTGGTACATTTCGTCGCTGGCAGTCCAGTGGCGTAGCTGAACGTGTTGTAGGGCAGCCTGCGGCGGCACCCGGAATTCTTCCCTGCAATCCTTCCAAGTTTTGGGCATGCCCTCGAGGAATAGGTCTCCAGCCACTCTACAGTCCCCTTGAATCCATTTATCAAACGCCCGAGTCCGGTGGGCCGGGGGGAACTGCGGGTTCCCCGCTATCGGGGTGTGTGGTGACGGGAACGTGGTCAGACCTCTAGTCACGGCTATGCTGTCCCAGATGTCAAGCACCGTTTTCGTGGGTACTGCAAGGTAAGCACTTCTCGAGCGTGCAGCTAGCGGAAGCCAAGGCAGGTCCCATATTGTACATCCAGTGACCGCCCGGTCCATGTGGAACCAGTGTTCATCACTTTTGCGTGCGCCCCATTCCACCACGAATCGGAGATGTGCCGCCCAGTAGTAGTGTACCAAATTGGGACAGGTCAGGCCTCCTCTGTCTCTCGGTTCCATGAGGACCTTTTGCGAGAACCGAGGGCGTTTCCCACCCCAGATAAAAGACGTAATCTCCCGCTGGAGGGCCCGGATACAGTGAAGCGGTATAGGGGTGGGTAGACATTGGAATATATAGAGAATTCGAGGGAGGATTGACATTTTAACTGCGTTAAGACGCCCCAGCCAGGACATCATCAGCGGTTTCCATTTCCTACGGTCCTCTAGCACAGCTTTGCGACACTCCGCCCAGTTTACCGAGGACCAGGAGTCCAAGTGGGGGGTCAGGGCGAGGCCCAAGTATCTAATATGGCTCTCCGCCCATCGATAGGGTACAGACTCTTTCAAGGAAAGAACGTCCGCCGTAGGCATAGTGAGGTTGAGTGCCCAAGATTTGGTGTGATTCATTTTGAGGCCCGACGCTCGTTCATACAGACAGAGGACATCATGGACCGCTGGGAGGGACGTGCGAGGATGTGTGAGGGTGAGAATCAAGTCATCTGCAAAGAGCGCCACCTTATTGTCTCTTCCCCCAAGAGCTATTCCATGTATTCTGGGGTCACGTCTGATCAGTGCCGCCAGGGGCTCTACTGCCAGGGCAAAAAGGAGTGGCGAGAGGGGGCACCCCTGCCTCGTGCCTCGGTGTATCGTCAACGGCGGTGTAAGCTGACCATTTATCCTGATCCTGGCCTGCGGTCCCAGGTATGGGGCCATAATATATGCCATCATTTTGGGGCCCAGGCCTAGCTTCCGGAGGGTCTCCTTCAAGAAGGTCCAGTCCACCCGGTCGAAAGCCTTCTCTGCGTCAAGGGAGAGAAGGCAAGCAGGGATATCCCAGTGTCGCACTTTGCCCACCAAGTGGGCCAGTCTGCGCACGTTGTCAGCTCCCTGCCGGTCGCAGATGAATCCCACTTGATCCGGATTCACCAGCCCAGGCATGTACGGGTCCAGTCGCTTAGCCAGTATCTTGGTAAATATCTTCAGGTCAGTGTTCAGGAGGGCAATGGGCCGATAGGAAGCACACAGCACAGGGTCTTTCCCTGGCTTCGGTATTAGCGCGATTTCCGCCATTCCCATGTCAGGGGACGGTCCCACCGTGTCCGAGAAGGAGCGGAACAGTCTCAGTAGTTGGGGGCGAAGTTGGGTTTGGAAGGTGCGATAGAAGGAGAGCGGCAGGCCATCGGGCCCCGGAGTTTTCCCCATGGGAAGATCTTTGAGAGCCGAGGAGATCTCATCTTCAAGGATGGGCTCTTCCAACTCCGCCGTTTGAGGCGGCGATAGGGGGGTCCCCTCAAAGTCAGCGAGGACAGCAGCCCGCGCCTCTGCTGATGTAGGCTCCTCCGCATATAAGGAAGTATAGTAGGCCACAAAGGCGTCCTGCTTAGCTCGCTCGGTGAATGCACACTTACCATCCTGATGTCGCAGATTAGCGATGTGAGCCCTAGCCATTCGTGCCTTCAGCCGTCCCGCCAGCTGTCTACCTACTTTATCCCCCCCTTCGTAGTACTTCTGTTTCAGCGCTAAGAGGGAGTGTTCTGCCTTGTTAGTGCGTATTAGGCGAAGTTGTCCCCTGAGGTTTGCCAGTTTCCTTCTGGACGCCTGCGAGGACCGTTCCCTGTCGCTCGCCTCCGCCTGTTTGATCTCTCCTGCCAGGTCGGCCTCCAGCTTACAGGCCGCTTTCCTTCTCGCAATCGCCAGAGAGGTGATATGCCCCCGTATGGTGGCCTTAAAGGCATCCCACACTACCGGGAACGGCGTCTCCGGGATGTCATTGAGAGTGAAGTACGAGTCTATGGCTTCCCGAATGCTATCAACATCTTCCGGGTCTCGGAGAACGCTCGGTGGGAGATTCCATCGTCGCTCCCGGGGGGTGCATGCTCGCGGGTCCTGCAACAGCAGTTCCACATGCGCATGATCCGACAGCGAAATGTCTGAGATAGCGACCTTCAGCGTATCCCGCGCCAGGGCTAGAGAGGTAAAGAGGTGGTCAATGCGCGAGTACGTTCTGTGGGAGTGCGAGTAGAAGGTATAGTCCCGCACTCCTGGGTTATGGTATCTCCACGCATCTACCAGCCCTAGGTCCGTGAACTGCTCTTTCAGTGCGGCCGACATTGCGCCCGTGCCGCTAAATGCGTTGTCCCCACGATCTATGTCTGGGTCCCACACCAGATTGAAGTCCCCGCCTAAGATTGTGTGGGGTTCGCCAGCTTGAAACTGGTCCCTTAGAAGTGCCTGGAGAAACTTGTCTTGCGACTGGTTGGGCGCATATACATTGCCTAGAGTGTACTGTGTGCCACCCAACTGTACCGTGGCCCGAAGGAAGCGCCCGTCTCCACTCCTGTAGGGTCTTGCGGATCCCCGCCTAAAGCCAGCTCTGCAGAGAATGGCCACCCCCGCCGTTTTAGTGTCAGCTGACGCCCAAAATTGCATGGGGTATCTGGGATGCGCCATGCGGACCGTGTCACCTCGCAGGAGATGCGTCTCCTGAAGGAAGACAATGTCGGGAGAGTGCTGTAGGAGATAGCGCCACACCTGTTTCCGCTTGTTGGGGGAGTTAAGTCCCTTGACATTAAGTGTCAGGACTTTGAGAGGTGTTGGGACACTCACCGCCATGGAATCAAGGGAATTAAAGCCGTCTCACCACCCGGTAGCTCCCACCCCATCAAGCAAGGGGGTCCCGCCTCCCCCACCCACCATGACCATGCAGGCACCATCGACAGTCCCCAGGTCGCCACACTGCAAATCGGAAGGGGAAGCCAGGTAGAGGGAAAGGTCGAGCAAAAAGTAGGAGGGATAGAACAGGTAAGAAAAGAGGGAGCACATATAGAGAATACAACCACAACTGGCCAACGTGGCCGTAGTACAATGTCCCAGGTTCCGGGCATCCTCTACCCAAGGGTTTGGATGATCACAGGAATGTCACTTCCTTGGGGACAAAGAGGGGGTTGGCTTTACCAGAGAAAGTAGTTTCAAGTGCCCCGAGGTCCGTTCGCCCCGTTGCTCAGGGTCGACTCGGGGGTAGGTAGCATAGGGGCAGTATAGAGAGAATAGTGTCAGGACAGCCAGGTCAGTAGCAGTGGGCCCCAGCGGAAAGACATCATTCCCAGGTCCTCCATCCGCCGCAGCTGAGCTTCGTGGGCGTCCATGGGAGGTTAGCTGCAAACCATCGCCTTCCGAACCAGTCACCTTCCCATCAGTGCCTCGTCGGGACCCCCCGCAACGCTCCGTCCGCCCCTCCTGCTGGTGCGGCGGGCGCCGGCATCAGCGATGTACGCTGCAAGATGCGCCTGAACGCGTAGTCCTAGAGGGGCCGCCAGCACGCAGGGGTCAGTCGGCAGTCCGCGGGGGGGTTCCTGGAGTTCCAGAAATGTCCGCTGCATCTTAATGGAGTGTAGCAACGTTCACTCCATTGGGCCTGGGGCGCCGGGGGCTATAGCTAGCGTGGCAAGGGTTAGAGTGAGACCAATCACGGAGTGTGGGGTTCCAAGGATTGTTCCTCGCTGTCGTGCTCAAGGGAGCGGATGTGTTCTATGATGTCCTGCTTTGCCTGGGACATGGAGCCTGGGGGAGAGCGGCGGCGGCGATTTACTGTGGTCCACTCGGGCCGGGCTGGGGTCCTCTCCGGGCGATTGGAGCGGGCGGGACTGCGTTCCGGGGAGTCCGAGGAGTCCGAGAGCTTAAGCAGCTGCGCCGCCTCATTGTAGGAGCGGATGACTTTGCGTTTGCCTTCCCAACGAAAGATGAGAGCAAAGGGATGTCCCCACTGATAGGGGATTTCGAGGGCCCGCAGCTTCTCCGTCACCGGGCGGAAGACTTTCCGTCTGTGCAGCGTGTTAGGGGCCAGGTCCTGGAAAATTTGGATCTTATGGGCTCCATATCGCAAGTCCTGTTGGTCCCTCGCCGCTTTCAAAATGGCCTCCTTCTCCGTGAAGTAGTGCACTCGGGTGATGATGTCTGGGAGGAGACCCGTCTTGCCTCCCGCTCCGAAGATCCGGTGTGCCCGATCCAAAAGCGGCAGGGGGGCTTCCTTGTTGCCCCTCACCTCGTGCAGGAGCTGCGCCACATAGGCCATGGTGTCCGTCCCCTCTTCTCCGAGTGGCACACCCCGGATGCGGAGGTTGTTGCGGCGTCCCCTATTTTCGAGGTCTTCCTGCTTAATCTGGAGTTCAATATTCTGCTCCTCCAGGGTTGCCACTCTCTGCCACAATTGTTCCAAGTCGTCAGTGCGCGTGTCCACCAGCTTCTCGAGACCGTCTACCCTGTCCCCCAGCTCTGTCACATCCTTCCGTAGTTCTTTAACGCACGTCTGCACCTCCGATCTTAGGGACCCTATTTCAGACTTCAGGTCTGTCATGAAGGAGGACATGAAGGCTTGTGTCACCGGCGGGGAGTCGGCGACCGAAGGTGGCACTTCTTCAGCTGACGCTGTCGCTCCCGCCTTGCCCCACATGGCAACCACCGAGGTGCCCTTGGAAGACGCCGTCTGGTCCGTCCTGCCTCCTCTGCCGCGGGTCATGGTCTGTCTTGAGCGTGGCGCCTGACCGCCCAATGCGTCGCTCGCCGTCGTTAGCTCAGTGCCCCCTTGGTGTTATAGTAGTGTGGCGGTGGGTCAGAACTCTACCAATCGTCCTCCCCTGTGTCGAGCGCCACCTCTCACGCCGTCCTGCGTCTCCCAGGGAGAGATATACGTAGGCCCTCTTTTCCAGGGAAGCGCAGTGTGACCCCAGTGGTCAGGTGGCCAATGGTCAGTGCTGTGGGGGCAGACCTCACCCCTGTTCCGGGACCCTGCGGCGCTCTCCCTCCCCACCAGGGGCAGCATCCCCTAGGAGTGACTGATGTGTGGGCTGCCTCCCCAACTCCGCTGCGTCTCTCAAAAGGCAATTGGGCCCCAGGTCCCTCCGGGAGAAGGGGGAGTACTCACGATTCGGAGAGGCCTCACGTCCCCACCGCAGGCCGGTCCTCTAGGCCGCAGGGGTGTGGTCTCCAGCAGACGTCGCAGGTCAGTCAGGCAGCCACCCGCGAAGTCTCCACCAGCAAGGAGGGCGCAGGCCACTCGCTCTCCCAGCACTGGCTCAGTGAGCGGGTAGGGAGGCGTCCTTACCACCCTTTCGGCCACCCAGGCAGCAGCAAGTGCACGATGGATTGGGCAAATGTTGGAGGGCCGGGGTCAGAGGCCCGCTCAGGTACTCTTGCAGGGTCCGCCCTTGCCGGGCACTCACCAATGGTCTCCACAGCCCACTGAGACGGTTGCCTGGGCCACAGACGCCGAGAAAGAGGGTCAAGATGGCGGGCGAGGTCGGGTCCGGGAGGACAAGATGGCGGGCAGTCCCTCCAGCGCGTCAACTCCCAGCGCGGTAGTTCAGGGCGCCTCCACAGCACCAGGCAGCAGGGCAGCGAGGGTCCACCAGGCGCAGTTCCCTAGGTCAGCCTCCCAGGGGACAACAGCTCCGCAGCTGGTCGGCCGAGGTCCGCTTCTCCTCCGACGCGGCCTTGGCGCCACTCCAAGACCGGGGCCTCTCGTAAGGTCGGCAGCCGGGCCAGTACCGCGTCTCCGCCCAGGAGTCGCTCCGCCTGCAACGGCCCCGCCTCCGCTGTCCGCTGGCTCCGCGACCTATCAACCCCAGCCGGGGCTCACCTCGGAGCGTCCGGTCGTGCCTCTAGGCGCCCTCACGATCCGGGCGCCGTCCGCCAGAGATGCAAGGCCGAGGTGCGGCGGGAAGATGGCCGCGATATTCCAGCAGCCGGGTCTCCAAAATTTCAGTCGCCCCCGGTAGTGTCTTCTGCACCGGAACGGCCACCAGGCGAGTCTCCACACTGCTAGAGGGCCAGCGGGGGATCAGGGACACTGAAGGAACCCCCGAATAGTGCTCATAAATGCTTAATAGTGCAACGGGGCGACGGAGCTCGCTTGAGCTGTGTCCGCTCACATCGCCGCCGTAGCCACGCCCCCCGTATTAACAATTTTTAATGTATATTGTTTTCCTAAACAACAGTTATACTGCTCATCACTAAATTACATGAGCAGTGTCACTTGTGTCCGACTGCCCTAAGTGTGGTGTCGACAATTACCGGAAGCCAATTAAGTGCCAGTGCTCAGCACTGGAAAGCTCCGGCTCAAATTAAACACTGGTTCTGCTGCTTAGCTATCATCCGGCCAACCAGATTGGGAGAGTTACTCGTGAAGTCCCATTCACCCACAGAGGAAGATGTTTCTTAAATCACTGATTAAACAACAATAAACATCAGTAATCTGTCAATAGTGCCAAGAAACCTCTCGGCTGTAGATGCGCCTGTTATATTAAATCAGACCCAGCTGTGCAGAAACGATCGGGAAGATGTGAAGACAAGAGCTTCGTACACGCTTGGCACACGAGAACAAAGGGTTTGTAACTGATGCACAGATGCCAAGTGCCCACTGCTGCCTGGGCACCCTCAGCCATTCCTGTTGTTTTTAGCTAACAGCATTGCATTCTGGAATTTGTAGTTTCTATTTTAAGTTGGGTTAAGCCGCTGGTGAAATGGGGTTTACAGTCCTGGACGATGTGGTGATCTATTTCTGGTACTGCCACACCCTGGGGATCGGTGCCAGTCAGGAGCGATTGAGGGCAGGGATGCAGGAGCTTAACTCTAAACCTGCTCACATCCTTGATGCATGATGCACAGTCTGTCCGCTGCCACTGTCTGTACATTCAGTACTTTGGAATTGCTTTCTGCCTTGCAATGGTATCGTTTTTCTCATCTCTCTCGAGTGACAGGTGGCACATGCTGGTACTATGTACAATACAGAAATTAACCTTTACCTACATTACTATCCCTGCACCAATCTACTCTCGCCTTGTTCACTTCCACTCCAATTCTCTCCTTCTCCCATTCTGTAACTTGAAACCGTCCCTGTTCCTCTTAAGTCCTGTGGCCACTGGGCCGGTACTCCATAGAGGTAAATGTTAGGTAGCTGCCTCACGGCAACATCACAACACCTTGCAGGAGGGCACCCCACTGCAACTAATTGTCTTGTTGTTAAGGAGGACTGCAGAACCCAAAGGTCAACATTTAATTTTTGTCTAGGGCAGAAGTTCTTGAGCTGTGGTCCTGGGACCCCTTGGGGTCCGCAGATCATACTGTGGGATTTTGAGACTGCTTACAAAATGAAATCATATTTACAGATTAATAAAGTGTATACAAATAAAGAAGCAAAATATCAAATGAATAATTTTAAAACGTTCTGTGAATGTGAAGGAATTTGAAGCTGGACTCAAAATTACATTGGCATCCTCAAATTGATTAGCGGGAACAGAGCAAGTGCATGAAACAGAATATAGTACGTACAATTAGTGAGTCAATTGAATGTAAAAATGCTCCAACTTCCCCATTAAATTTAAAAATAAGATTTTTTTCTTATATTTGTTTTTGAATTAAATAATATATTTCACCCTCTATGAATTTGTTTTAGGAGTCCTTGTTTCTGTATTTTCTGTGTATAGTTTTGTGGTTCAAATCATCAAAAATGCTTAGGCCGGGGTTCCCGTCTTCCAGAAATGACTCATTGGGTGTTCCCAGATTTCAGTAATGATTCAGTAGGGGGCCCGGGTTCCAGTAATAATTATGTGAGGGTACACAGAAGTCAAAAGTTTAAGAACCACTGGTCATGGGCTCGAACAATCCTTCCACTAGTGTGGTGTGCCTTGTACCCTGAACAGATGAGGGAAGTGTAACCTTTGATTTCTACGGCAGTGGTTATACAACCCTTCTCACAAGTAAGATATGATATGCATTTTGTGCATTTTATTCTCATTTAAACGGAAATCATGTTCTCAAATAAGAATTTAGGGCCAGATGTAGGTAATCCCAGATTACCGATTCTTAAATACCGAATCATACCGATTCGGTATTTAAGAACTGGCAATCGGGATGTAGGTATTTTTACCGAGTCAATTACCGAATCGGTAATATTCGGTAATTACCAAATCGGTATTTACCGATTCAGTAATTGCCATTGATTCCTATGTGCCTTGAGGCCCATAGGAATCAATGTCAATCACCGAATCGTTATACCGAATCGGTAAAATTACTGAAATTACAAGGGGGACAGGGTGTCACTTTGACACCCTGTTGCACCCCCGATTCTGGCTTGTGTGCAATGTTATACACATAAATGCCCTTAGGGCATGTATGTGTGCCACATGGCACCGGTGTACACAGAAATTCATTATTTATCACCAAGTATTATTTGGTGGTAAATATCGAATTCCTAAGGGCCTGTGGCACTGTTTTCAGTGCCACCTACATCTGGATTTACAGAATCGGTAAATTTACCGATTCGGTATTTTACCAAATCGGTAAATATACCGAATCTGTAACTTTACCGATTCTGTAAATTTAGGCCCCCTACATCTCAAACTCCAAATACCGGTCGGTAACGGCCGAAACCGCCCGGTATTTGGCGACCTACATCTGGCCCTTAGATTCCAGAAATAGCAGTAAAATGACATGGTACTCCTATTTAGGGACGGCGCAGTGCAAGCGAATAGAGTGAACATATAGTGCTCATGTACTATATACAATATAAATATATACATGTGACTGATAGGGACAATGTGATGTTATCTACAACACACTTAATTTGAGTGTCGTAATCCACACTCTAATTAAAAAACAGCCGACAGTAGAAGATGTCGATGTTTTAACCCACAATGCAAAATTAATTAGGAAAGGGTCATCATCAGGACGGAATATTGTAGGAGGCACCAGACGGATTGTGGCAGCAGTTCTACAATCCTTGATGTGTCTATATCCATCGGTACATCATCAGGCTTGCTAGGGAGGACTGCAAGCAAAATGGTAAAAAGCAGAGGGATTGTGGCAAAAGTTCTAGAATCCTTGATGTATCTTTAACTGCGGGTACATCATCAGGCAAGTAAAATGGTAAAAAGCAGACGGATTGTGGCAGCAGTCCTACAATCCTTGATGTATCTATATGTGTGGGTACATCATCTGGCTTGCTACGGAGGACGGCAAGCAAAATGGTAAAAAGCAGAGGGATTGTGGCAAAAGTTCTACAATCCTTAATGTATCTATATTTGTGGGTACATCATCAGGCTTGCTCCGGATGACACACTTAATTTGATTGTCGTAATCCACACTCCAATTAAAAAACAGTCGACAGTAGAAGATGTCGATGTATTAACTCACAATGCAAAATTAATTAGGAACGGGTCATCATCAGGACGGAATATTGTAGGAGACTACAGACGGATTGTGGCAGCAGTTCTACAATCCTTGATGTGTCTTTATTTGCGGGTACATCATCAGGCTTGCTACGGATGACGGTAAGCAAAATGGTAAAAAGCAGATGGATTGTGGCAAAAGTTCTACAATCCTTGATGTATCTAAATCTGTGAGTACACCATCAGACGTGCTATGGAAGACAGCAAGCAAATGGTAAGAAACTTAGCTATGTACGGTGAGAGGTTTGGGGCGGGAGTCACAATTTTATTAGGTTCCCAACACGCCAGGTCAAGAAAGTAGTATCACAAGAAATCTGTAGTTCATCCAGATACCTTGGTAGACTGTGAGTTAAGTGTATGAAAACCTTGTTGTACTTTTTGTAAACTGGGTCTGGCAATCAGTGACAGTGTGAATACTAATAACCACATATCCATGGCTCGGCATAAGCTGTCTGAGGGATCGGTATCATGATTTGTAGAATTTATACTGGCCGGAATTAATCCTGGGCTCCCGCCCCAAACCTCTTACTTGTAAGAAGGGTTCTTTATAACTATTGCCGTGGAAGTCAAGTGCCACACTTCCCCTATAGGGACCATCTGCGTTGATAATGTTTGTTCTACTCAGGTCCCCGGGTGACTGGGTTGCCCCTTTTGTTCTAGAACCTTGTACAGATGTGGCCGTCTCCTGCCAAGGCTACTATTCCAACCCCTACAAGGAATCCTTTTACCTGCAAATCCACTCCCTGAGCACCCGTTGGTGACTCTCTGCTCTTTGTAGTGATGTCAACTCTAGGGATGGGCTGGAAACTAAAACCAGCCCTAGCAAAATGTTCAAACCAGTCGCATACTGCAGGAGGTTGTGACTAGAATGGGGCCACGGATGCGTGGCTGAGTCATGGTAGCTCATCCTGCTCTGAGAGCAGCCACCTAGCCTTCAGCCCAGTTTTAAGTTACAAAACGTTCATACAAATGTAAATACTTGATTGCAGCTTTAAATGCAGGTACAAATCATTGTCTGTAGTTTAATAGGATGCCTCTTTGTAGCTGGTGCCACACATTCTGCATTCTCAATTCAATTCAAAAAGTGCTTTATTCGAGTATTACTCATAAAAGCAGACGTACAAACATGTAATAAAAAACAATTAAATTTACAGTCGTTTAGACATAAGCACACGGCGCAAATTTAAAAAACTATTACTCATCAAAATCACAGGTGCAAGTTCATTATTAAAAATTGCCAAGATAGTAATCACAAAAGGCAATTAAAAAAGAATCCATAAAATTTCTTGCCATAAAATTCATACCGATGATACATTAAGTGAGTATTTGTGCATTTACCCGGAATAGACACTCGTCTAGCAGTCTCTGATCAACTAAATAAACATTTACAGAGAATAAACATTAGTCTAGCAGTCTCTGGATTATTATTAAGTTATTACAGAGAATAGACGTGTGTCTTGCAGTCTCTGATCAGCTAGGCAATGAGTGGTTAACCTACCAACAATCTCTGCCTTATAACCCACGCCCACCCCAGGTACTTTGCGGTAGCAATTATGATCCAATTTACAGATGTAGATCTTACAATGCGCAGTGCTACCATGCTACTTTTTGTGCCTAAGTTCCTGCACATGGGAGCCAGCCAGGCTCGCCTTGGTGCAGAATATATTGGGCAAGAGAACAGAAAGTGACCAAGAGTCTCGTTTCCTACCCCACAGACTGGACAGGTTGCTACACCCCCAGATTTCCACTTAGATGTTAAGTTACAGAGGGGGAGGGAACCAACCCGAACTTGGAAAAGCAATTTTCTGTCCATGGGGTTCGTTATGTAGTCCCAATACCTTTCATAAATTGGGTGCAACTTAATCTCTAGGAAACTGGTGGTCATAGACCCACTGTTAGTGCTAAGTGTACTCTTGTTAACAACGTGTTCCCCAAAAATATTTTTTAAAGTAGACTTGGAGGGAAATAGAGCCCCAGCTGGATCAGTCCATAAAGCATTAAGTCCTAGTTCGAACAATGCAATTTTTAATGATTTAAACCATTTGATTTTATTATAGCAATCGGCTTTAACAACATCTTTGAACCCATCCGCGTAGTGGGAGAGCTCCGGCATAGTCCATAGCCTACGCCAGTATAAAATCGGGCGTAGTTTGGCCTTATCAGAAATCTCTCTCCTGCCTAACTCATACCGCAGTGGCAATAGCGGGCTGCTCTGAGGGGTGCCTGTCAATGACCATAAAAATTTATTTTCTGTTATTTGGAGTTCCTGGAGATTTTCGTGCCCCCATAGCTCCGCACCGTACAAAGCAGACCCAATTGCTTTTGCCTCGTATATTATCAATGGTCGTTTGATAGGTTTGGTGAGGGATTTCCTGTGTTCTTTGATAATAGTGCCAGCTAGTTGCTTATGCCTTAATGTAGCTATGTTAAGATGTTGCTGCCACCTGTTGTCATTTGAGATGAGGATCCCCAGGTAGGTAAAAGATTTTACAACCTCCAGGATACGACCACTCATGGAGATTTTGGATTTAAAATTTCTGTGTGGGTTAAAAGCCATGAGTTTTGTTTTAGACCCATTCACCTCCAGTCCGTGGTCTACACAGAATTCATCAAATATTGCCAATGCCTTTTGCAACCCAGCTGGGGTTTTAGATAAAATTAAGGTATCATCGGCGAACATTAAAATTGGAACTTTTTCACCTGCAAGAAAGGGAGCATCCACTGCCTGGGATTGCATGCGGGAGACAACACCATTAATAAAAAGGGTGAACAAAGTAGGAGCCATTGTGCACCCTTGACGAACCCCACACTCAACTGGAAATTCAGCGGTATCATTTCCATACCCACCCCAGCGAATTTTGGCATAATTGCCCTCATGCAATCGCATGATTAAGGTCAGCAGGTCCCCAGGGACCCCAAGAGTCACAAGAACTTCCCACAGTTTTGCCCTAGGTACCAGGTCGAAGGCAGCCCGCAAATCAACAAATGCTGCGTACAGGCTGCCTCCGCCTAGCACCACGGTCCTCCACTGGATCAGTTGAAAACGGAAGACTTGATCCACAGTGCTGGTTGCCCTGCGAAATCCAGCCTGATAGGGGGATAAAATGTTGTTATCCTCAGCCCAATCGAGCAACCTATTAACAATTACTCGCCCCACTATTTTTTGGATAGTGTCTATTAAACTGATAGGGCGGTAATTACCAGGCTGAGCGCGATCTCCTTTCTTATATACCGGGATGATAGCAGCACCCCGCCAGGTTACTGGGATATCTGCACCTCTAGCAATATAATTTATTAACAGGTGGATGTATTTGCACCATCTTACGGTATCATTCAGAAAGACATCTGCTGGAACCCCGTCAATACCAGGGGCGCGACCACTTTGAACAGTTTTGAGGGCAGTCAGTATTTCGCACTGCATAAAAATATCTTCTTCTGCCAGAGAAGAGGGCAGGCATCTACTGTCTACAGCCTGATCTCTGGCGGCGTACTGTCCACTAAAAATTTTTACCCAGGCATCCTGGGGGACATTGTTAGTACTTGCGTCTTCGAGCCTATCGTGTCCCCATTTAACTATATGCCAGAATAACCGGGAGTGATTTTGGTCGCTTGCACTCTTTAGCTTGTTCCTGTGGGCTTCATCCCAATCTTTTTTCGCTTTGACTATGGAGTGTTTGTATTGATTCCTGGCTGATCTAATGGCCTCCAGGTTTTTATTCTTGATTGCAGCACCCAAGGAGGCCCTTGCCCCCTTGCAGTCCTGGTTATACCATTTAGCAGGCCTATAAGCACAGAACTTCTTTTTATTTGCCGGTTTTAAGAAATGGCATTTGATTTCTTTAAAGAGATCTTCATGGACCTTGGTGATATTGTTTTGACTAGTAGAATGCCCAGCCTCTCCCTCAAGGGCCAATATAGCCTTATCAGTTGCCATGCTTATTTTTTCCAAAACCAGCGGATCTGTTCTAACGCTTGACCACCGCAGCCTGCGCAAATCATTGGTAGGTACAATCAACGGTGGTAAGGATTCAACACAATTACTTGGAACAACAACATCAGATAGCCACCATTTGTGGAGAACGCATAAAGGGTTGTGATCGCTCTCAAGCCTTTCCAAAACAACCATATCAGTAACTGTTGGCCATAGGGACATGCTACTTATGACGTAGTCAATGCGGCTCTTATTTCTCCCATTGTTAAAAGTCATAGCTGGTGGTCTGTCAGACTTTGTCCGACCATTCAAGGCCCTTAACCCATGTTCGAGGCACATAGCGTTTAGACCTAGGATGTCCTCAGTCCAGCGTGTTATTGGAGTTGCATTAAGTGCAGGGATATCCCAGATCCTATCTTCTTCTGCGCCTAAATATGCCTCACCTATGTCTAGTGGTTCAAAAGAGCGGTTTAGGTCGCCTGCTATTAGAATGTTATTCCCAGATGAATACGTTTCTAGCAGATTATACAAAGACAGAAGGACCTCAGATTTTCCTGCACTTCCACCTCTGGCATATACATTATAAATATCAATAGAGGTGGATGGGTTACCCTTTAGTCGAATGAGCTGTATATCTTTTTGGTGAAGCTCCATATTTCTCACTTCGATCTTAAGAGACTGGCGGACCCATATGGTGAGTCCCCCCATCGGACGCCCTTTTGGACCCTTAGTGGCCGGAACATGGAAATTCAAGTAGCCCAATGCAAAAACAGGATCAACTGCCCAAGTCTCTTGAAAGATACAAACATCATACAGACTGACAAACCCAAACCATTCACCACAATCCATTTTGGAACGAAGTCCAGCAATATTCCAAGACAATAAGTTCCCGGTGGCATTTACCCTAATTGGATGACAACTATGACCTGCCCCATTCAGCATTGCATCATTAATACCATTAACATTTGTATTTGCTGTAGTTAGACCTGCTGTGGCTTCAAGGTTGAGTGTCGCATTTTGTGTGCCTGATGAACAACTAGGTACGTCTATTGTGCATACAGCCAAAGAAGTTTGCAACAAAGGGGTGGGGTTGAATGGTTGTCAATCACATGCATCTAAGTTGGAGAGAGCAGAAAATCTGTTTTCCAGTCCTAGGCCCCACTCGGCAAAATCAGGATTCTTGCTGCCCCTCTTGGTTACAACGTTCCATTTTGTTCTTAGAGTGCTACAATTGGGGCCTCTACCTTTCCGAGGATAAAAGAAATCCAGGGTCAATGGAACAATTGGGGTAGATCTTTTCTGTGGTGGATAGATGTTAGGCAAGATGTTTGGCAAAACCTCAGGGTCAGAAAAATTGAGCACGACACAGTCCCCCTTGAATTTTTTTACCCTGTTCCCAATCCACTCAACCCTTCTAGCATTTACCAGCTCTTCAGATAGTTGCTGTTTGCCCCAGGAAGATATGGCCATATTGTTAGTTAGCCATGATAGAGATTTATTTAATAGTGATGATGTTGATTCAACGTCGCCTGGAGCCAATGGGGGTACATTTGCGAGAACAAGAACTAATGGCGAAGCTTCCACTACAAGCTCAAATGACCCTTTCGGGGTGTTAGGTTCACCATTAAGAGAAGCAGTGGGTACATCTCCGGAGGGCCTATCAGATGGATTTATCAATGAAGTCGTCGGAGGGTTTAACACAACAGCGGGAGTCAGTCCATTAGATTTACAGGATTGAATTTCGCTCACCAATGGCTGGACACTCGATATAATGACTTCTGGTAGTTTACCCACTTCCTCCATGGTTTTTCCTAGTAAGCCTTCCAATTTGCTTACCTCGGCAGTTAATTTGTCTATTTTACTTATCAGGGGTTTAACCATCCCTTTAATTTTTGTGTCCATCAAGCAGCAGAGTTTCTGGAGTAGGTCATCAGAAAGGGTCACATAGGTTTCCCCAGTCAAATCTTCCTCCTCTTCGTCAGATGTTTTCCTTGGTGGCGTTGCAGCTTTGTTTTTAGCTGACCTTAGTCCCCCTCGTTTTTGTATGGCTTTTCTTTTGCCCCCTGAAACCCTCGGGGCAGGAATAGGGACGGCAGTGGGGGTAATAGACTCACTATTTGTAGGGATCAGAGTCACAGCTTCAATGCCACTGTTTTCTAAGAACACAACTTACATAATCTATACAGCATGGTTACTGAGGATCGAGTACCTGTACACACTGCTTGAAATGGAAAAAGAGAAGGGCAGGTGCTCTGTACCAGAGTACCTGCTTGTTTCTGAGCAGTGCTGGCACTCTCCCATTAAAAGCATTACATTTCTTAGTTAGTTGTACAATAGCCTTGATCACTCTGTTGAAGCGCTCAACAATTCAATTCCCTTCTGGAAGATAAACAGAAGTTGTTCTGTAATTAATGGCAATTTTTTTATGAAGTATTGAAAATCTTCAGGTAAAAATTGAGAACCATTATCACTCAATAAATATTTTGGTAGACCTTTCCTCATAGACAACCAAATAATAGCTTGATTGTCAGCTTACTTTACAATTTCAATTTCAGACCACTTGGAAAATTGGTCCATCATAACAATAATGTCCGATCACATCAATAATGACCCTTTCCCATAACATACAGGGACTTGGTGTGGGACAAAAAGAATGGAGGGGGAGCGGGGGGCTGTGCAAGGTTTTCTCAATTTTATCTGAATAGTTGCGCATCCTTATTCATGCCAGGCCAGCAATGTGAATTCTTAACTTTACACTTTGTTATCAATATGCTTTAATTGCCCTTGTGACAAATGTTGAGACTATTCTTTCTCATCTTAGAGGAATTAGCTTCCCACATTTCAACAAATACTCACATTCTAGATTTACCTCATTCCTCGCCTAATAGACATGTAATCATTAAAACGATTTCCAGGCCAACATTTGTCAATATTCTCCATTATACTTTGTACACACTGATCCTCCATCATCATTTCTGCCCCTGCAGTTTAATTTATTCCTTTCTCCTCACCATCAACCATATCTATTGTGCTTTGCAAGTCTGGGTTCTACCCATCCTCATTGCTAAATTTGTTAAGTTACCAGACATTTACACCATACGAATAGTTTATGTATAATTTATTGCAGCACCAGACGCAGGTACAAATCATTGCATCTAATTCGATCAGTGGATTCTCTTTAACTACTGGCACACATTCTAAGTACTAACACAACATACAACATTCCATGTAGTGATCACTTGAGATCAGAATACATATAGATATGCATATGCCACAACACCTACCAGGAAAGTGCCAAAGTGGTGTAATGGCAGGTCCTGCCCTGATAAATTCCCAATACATGCCGTCTCCAAGCTCCTGCTATCAGTCCGACATTGAAGCTCTAACATCCTATTGGTTATGGTTGATAAATTTTTTTGTACCTAATCCCTCTCTCTCTCTGGCCAATGTTTCTCCAGCTCATTAGTCAGTTGGACACCACTGTCTGTCAAAATAATTATTGGAAAGCGTTCAGTTTTGCATCTGCTTACTTTGGAACCAAAATTTTGAGTCCAGGTGCGGGCTCAACCTACTGTGATTCTGGGCAAACCACTTAATCTCCCCTGTGTAATGTAATATGGTGCTCATGTAAATCCAGGAGCGCCTGCTGCAAATAAAAAGTGGTGGGGCTGGGTGGGAAAATACGGTTTAAAAAAAGAACTCAACTGATGCAGCCGGCTGCCTCTGTGTTCCTCCGTTCCCGGCAGGCCGTGGTAAACAACAATAGAAACCCTTCCCCCAACTCAATAATTTGGTAATATATCCAAAATAACATGCCCCACAGACTTATAGTTCAAATCATTTATTATGAAAACATATATATAATTTTTTATATAGTGTCACAAGTACATGTTCAAACATTATACATAAAGATAAAAACAATCATTAATATTATACGTAGATTAAAGCAGAGCCCAAAGACATAATGAGGAACCATACATGCTCTGTACATGTCTCCAAAATTAACAAACACAAAAACACAACCATATAGTGTGAGAAGAAAACACTTATACATACAACAGCAATGAACATATATATAGAAGTGCATACAACGTATAAGGACACGAGAAATGCGCCGATGCGCATTTGGAAGTACCATGTACTCAAACCATCCTTCATCAGGGCTCTGATTTCATAGTTTGTTCAGTGGTCAAAAAACCATCTGTTAGTCAAATACTAAAAACCTTTTTATGTAGTACAGCGGGCTCTGTACAATATAAACACACACGTTTTTCACATGAGCTCTAATTTAGAAAAGATATGGCTCAAGAGAATGATGAAGATCCCAGAGAACAGGAACTGATGTACCACTAGTGGTCCAAGGCGGCCAGAAAGTGACTGAAGACTGAGATGACTATCTCGTATGAAGTCGTCAATTTCTAACAGTTGAAGCGCCACTGGTCCATGCAAAGTCTGCCATGGGTTTGGTCTTAAAAAGTGACCCGATCAATGATTTTAGTTAGAGGAGGTCGCTCCGGGTCACGTTAAGTACACTGCGGTGGGACCTGGAGTAACCGAGAGCAGAATGGATAAATTATAATTACGTAGGGCCACAAGTATTCAACGTTTTCCTAGGAAGCTTGACTCCGGCAGTCAATAATACTGGAGTTCAGAATCCAAACAAATACGTGAGAAAAAGTAATTCCGAAAAAAATCCGGTACACCCCGTCCGGGTCACCAATCCTCCCTGAGGGCAATGGAGCACACAACACAGGTTCCCAGAGTCCCCAACCAATCCGGACGCTCCTCTCATGCTTTTACCAAGCATGAGAGTTGCATCGGGATTGGCCTGAGTGGGCTTGTTTGACGCTCGATCAGGGACGAGGAGCCTGTACCTTTCCTCCTCCGGCTTTGCAACACAGCTGGGTTGGAGGAATATAAGTGCGCATGTCGGTAATGGCCTAAGACAGCCAGCCAAACTGATGTGCCCACACTCCTCCTCCTTGCCGCTGTCCAAGTGGATGGTCTGGCCCCACCCTACACTCGCATCGGCTGTCAGAGAAAAATAAAACGATAATATAATTGTTTTGTTATCATTTTATTTTTCATTTGCTGGCTTTCAGCAGGAGGAGATGCTCCTCTGCCATTACGGAGGAGCAGCTGCTGTGTAAATCGCTTTAATGCCCTTGGGTCGAACTTGCACTATGCAAAAGTGCAAAAACAAAAAACAATATGCTTCTCGGACAAATATCATTTACACAATACCTCTGTACATCTATAATAATATTTTGTTAACACAAGATTGTATGTAAGGTGTAGAGCTTTGCACTGTCAAGGGACGTACTATATCAAAGACAATAGCTTCCCATGACCCAAAGGGGACTGTCAAGACACCATAGTAGACTACTAGCCTTACATATCTTGTCACAGTTGCAACACTCCATGAAATCTCAGGCTCTCCTTTCCCAATGGTGTAGAAAGGGTGCTGTGGACCCTGAAGCAAGTAAGGAAAACTGACCCACTGTTGCAAGTTAAAAAAAACGATAAGATTGGGGTGAAGTGGACCTCTCAGACCCCTAGTTCCATTGCACATGCTGCACTATTGATAGCTATCCCACTGCCCTTTCCATGTCAGCATAAAACCTTGAACATTGAAAGTCACTCTCCTTAATGTAAACAATAACCAGATCCCCAGCACGCTTTGATAGTGGAGGTCTGGGACGCACACTCCTGGGTGGTGTCAGTTTTGTGCCTTTTATCCACCAGTAACAGATACCTACTGTCTCCAGCATGGGTTACCTTCATTTCTTTCCTCCTTCCTTTCATATTTTTATTTGTACCTGTAACACAGTAAGTACGGTCCAAGGACCCCATGCAGCCTGTTACATATTCGGCCTTAGCTCTGGCAGGAGTGGGAACCATGGATGTACGTTGTTACAACGCATGCTTTTACTATGCATGCCTTTATAACGCAGGTTTTTCAACGAAAGCCGTTACAACGACTTGCGTTGGGGGGTGCTGGATAGTGAATAGTTTAATTTACTATTCCAACTCCAGTCCCAGTGGATAGTAGGGAAGTGTTGGATAGTAAATTAAACTATTACCTATCCTAGAGCGCCCCCCAGCGCAATTCGTTGTAATGACTTGCGTTGAAAAACCTGCGTTATAAAGGCACTGCGTGGTAAAAGTTGCGTCGTAAAGGATGTTTCCCGTCCCCCATGCGCATGTACGCTGCTGCCAATAACAGGATGCTCACACCGTGTCAGTGTTCGGGCGCGGACTGCCTAGGTTAGCTCAGCCCACCTTTATTTAACTACGCGTTCCGCCTTCCAGCGTGGGCGTAGGACATTTCTGGCGCGGACGCCGGCAACATAGTGGACCACTGACGGTCACATCCCATCCCAACTCAGTCCTTGACTGTTCCCCATAAGTCTCACTGCTCATTCACTTGGCAGGCAAAGTCCTTCAGGTGAGTGGTCGGCTAAGGATTGTCTCTCAGAGCATACCTGGGCTGGCAACGGCTGGAGCTGGGGTCCAGGGCTGGTACGCTGAGCGAGGGAGACATTTCTGGAGGCTCTTCGGTTGCCTCCGGATCCCTCAGAGGTGAGGCTGGTTCACGATGGTGGTCTTCTGCTTCTCTGGATTCCGCTTGGCTAGCTCCTGGTTCTTCGTCGTCGTTGGTCGTTTCGGTGCAGTGGCCGAGGTTGACCACTTGCTTGAACCATGAGATGTTACGAGTCATAGTCTCCCCTTCTTTGTCGACTGTCACCATGGTTCCCTTCACATCGATCACTGTCCAGTACCCATGTTCATAGCGAGTCTGGAATTTCCATCCGGTCCCTCATGATGAGGGTATGACCTCGCTGCAGTTGACGAGACACGGCTCTCCGGGCTTGTCTGGCAGTGCTGTTATGCTTCTCCCTTCTCCTGAAGGCTCTCTCTTTGTCGAAGGGAGGGAGTGTCCACTCCGGGGCGGTAGGGAGGCCATCCCGGCGGGTGCCATTGAACATTAGTGCCCAAGGTGCTTGGCGCGTGGAGCTCTGAGGGGTGCTCCGGTATTCCAGCAGGAACTTCTGTAGGTGCTGTTCTGGGTCGGCCTGCTCAGCTACTGCAATGCAAAGAGCTTTATTGATGGTCCTTGTTGGACTTGGCCCTTTTTGGCAGGTTCACCCCTGAACTTTTTGCCTTAAGCCCTGCATGGTGGTAGTGGTTTTAGGCCTCTGTGCACTTTAGCACTGTGGCCCAGTGTAAAGTGTGTGTGCTCCCTGAGTGCGTGTGGTGAGATTGGCCTGCCCTCCCCTAGGAATGCATGCGTGACCATGGTAATTCCTGGTATGAGAGGAGCGCAGAGTCGAGTTTAGTATGTATAAACTCGTGAGAATAAATGCTGCGCAATGGTGTGCACAGATTAATGGTGACTGGTGGAAAAATGCCATTTTTAGAAGTTGGCATTTCTGTGTGCTATGTGTCTGCCTGCCTGATGTGAATTACATGTCTGGCTTATGAGTGACAGGTGCTGACCCGCTCCAGGAGGGGCAGGATGAGTCAGAGCTAGGCTGAACGGGACACCTGAGCTGAGAGTGGTATGAGGAGAAATCCCCTAACTCTGAATAGGATGGTGCTTCCCTAGTAAAATGCTGGCTCTGCCCCCTGTGGTGTGTCTGATCACTGAGCTCCCACCTGACAAAGGGGAGAGGAGCTGGGCAAAACAAAGTGCTCCAAAGCTCCCCTAAACCAGTTCTGACCGGTATCCCCAGACCCTGTGCTGTGACACAAAGGGAAATACTGATATAAATATAGGGCCTGTGACCCCATAAAAATGTTCAGTCTTGGTTGCTGATTCCTGCGGGGGCGTGCTGCTTCTGGGGCCTGGGGGGGCTGCCATGAGGGTGCTGCCATGATGGCTTGTCTCCCTGGGCCCTGCTCTGCCCCTTTATCCCTGAAGACCTCTTGGCTGGTGTTAGAAGGCGATCTCAGGTGAGGACAGGAAGTGCCCCTGACCACCCTGGGACCCACCTCCCTAAGTACAAAGACGAGCACTGGCGGGAGACTTCTCAGGGGAGAGTCTCGAATCTAGGATCGTACACCCTATACCAACACCACACGACAGAGAGACACCACACGACAGAGAGACACCACACCGTAGTCTCTTAAGAACGTTTCTTTATCTCGTACTTCAAGTGATCTTTATGATCGGCAAGGGCAGGTATTAACAGTATAGAGCAAGGGCTCAAGAGAGTCTCTGTCCGGGTAGGGGTAGCGGGACAGTCTGAAGGTTCAGTGTCAATAACGGTGCGTATCCGGCGCACAGCTCTCAATCCTCGAGCCGGGGGATACGATGCGATCTGTTGGGTCCAGTCGGACCAGGGGAGTCAGGGAGCCGCAAGGCACTCAGCAGGGCTCAAGCAAGATGCTGGAGGTCTTTACGATCTTCAGGGGAGCCGCGAGTCACTCAGCAGGGCTCAGGTGTTCCAAGGTTGCAGGGGAGCCGCGAGTCACTCAGCAGGGCTCAGATGTTCCAAAGTTGCCGGGGAGCCGCGAGTCACTCAGCAGGGCTCAGATGTTCCAAAGGTGCAGGGGAGCCGCGAGTCACTCAGCAAGGCTCAGGTGTTCCAAAGTTGCAGGGGAGCCGCGAGTCACTCAGCAGGGCTCTCGTCGTTCCAGAGTCGAATCTGTCGATAGTCCCGGAGCATCCCTAGTTATAGGACTGCTCCTCTTTGATCTCCGGGGTCCTGGTCGGCAGGGCTCTTGGCACCTGGGGGCCGCTTGTTGGGATTTCCTGCTACGCGGCCCCTTTGATTCATTCATGTCAGGTTCGGGAGGAGTCCCAGACACACAGCAGGCGTGGAGCCAGCCCTCAGGGTGGCCGGAGGGGCGATCGAAACCCATCTCTCGAGGGGAGGTCGGAGGTGTGAGAGAGACGGCTCCTCCTTCTCTCACTGAAGGGGAGCGTGCTGTCCTCCAGCCAGGGTGGCGCCTCTCGGCGTAGGCCGCGCTGGATCGGGCGGCCATCTTAGGTGCCGGGAGGTGGGCACACAGGGCCTACGGGCCGGGAAGATGGAGGCACGGACGGGGAAGTCCGGGGACGGGTGTGGGGAACATTGAGGGACAGGTCGGCTAGGCCGGGGGGACTCAGGGGTCTGTTGTGGTGTACAGCTCGGACGGGGGTTGCTACGGGTCAGGGAGGACCACGCCACGAGGCCGGGTCTAACAGCTGGGACCTCTTGCGCCCTGGGAGCACTTTACTTTTAGATACCCGGAAGAAGGCCCGGATGAAGAGGTGGCCGAGTGGAAGTCCCGGTCTCAGGAGAGGGACTGGGCGAAGAGCCGAGTGCCAGCCCCCGAGAGAGCAGCCCGGTGAGTGGAGCTGCCTGGGGGGGCGAGATCGAGGCACAAGTGCCAGTGCCAATCTGCTGAGCGGCCCGCTTGACGGTGGGCTGCTCCAACATGGCCTCTCCCGTGTGGGTGCCGAATGAGGGACAGAGCCAGTTCTGAGCAGCCCCCGCCTGATAGGGGGCTGCTCCAACGTGGGGGCAACATTTGTTTTAAGAGGGCCCCGATGGACCTGTGCCTCTGCCTTTGGCTATCGGTCTACAGCGAGAGGGCAGCTGCAACGTGAGGGGCATGTTGGAGCCTCAGTGAAGGCCCTGAGAGCAAAGTTGTGCCAGGGCCCCTTTCCCTTATTCACAGCTGCGCCGCACCAGCGCGGGCAGCTGCAATATTTTGCGCACATTTGATCAGAGGGCACATTGAGTGCCCAGGACCACGTTCAGCTTCACAGTTGCCCAGCAAGTAGCGGGCAGCTGCAACGCTTAGGCAATTCATTCTTTGGGGGCATGTCTTTTGAGTTAAGAGTGAGATGCACTCCTTTGACCCATACTTTCACAGCTGCACAGCACTTGGTGCCAGCTGCTACGTTTAGGCCTGCGCAAAGTGTGCACCCTTGACTTTTACTGCATAGGCAGCTGCCCTGACATTCTGGACACAGGACGTTTGAGCCCCTTTGAGAAGGCCAGTTGGCCAGGGGTCAGTGATTATGTGATATTAGGAAATCTAGGGCCAGATATAGGTAATCCCCGATTGCCGATTCTTAAATACCGAATCATACCGATTCGGTATTTAAGAACTGGCAATCGGGATGTAGGTATATTTACCGAATTAATTACCGAATCGGTATGATTCGGTAATTAATGAATCGGTATTTACCGAGCCTGTAACTGCCATTGTTTCCTATGGGCCCTGAGGCCCATAGGAATCAATGTCAATTACCGAATCGGTAAATACCGATTCGGTAATTGAGGGAAATATTGAAGGGTGGCAGGGTGTCACTTTGACACCCTGTTGCACCCCTCAATTGTGCATGGGTGCACATGTTGCTGACATACATGCCTTTAGGGCATGTATGTCTGCAACATGGCACTGTTTAAAGAGCAAAAAAAATGCTTTTTAAATGGTTTTCTTAATTTACCACCAACTACTAGTTGGTGGTAAATTAAGAATCCGTAAACCCTTGTAGCACTGAAAACAGTGCTACCTACATCTCAAATTACAGAATCGGTAATTTTACCAATTCGGTATTTTACCGAATCGGTAAAATTACAGAATCGGTAAAATTACCGATTCTGTAATTTTACATGCCCGTACATACCAATGTCCAAATACCGGTCGGAAACGGCCGAAAATCGGTATTTTCGGCCGTTTCCGACCGGTATTTGGACACCTACATCTGGCCCCTAATGCTTTACTGTGATTCATGCCTCTAAATGCGTTTGGGGATGAAATTATGTGTGTAATGTGTTTATGCAAGTGAGATTATCCTCCACTGTGATTTATGCCCCTAATGTGAGTTATTCTTGGGAGGTTAGGGTCTAATGCATTTAGACTTATGAGATGATTGCATAATGTGTTTATGCTGGTGAGGTTGGTGCAGAATGTAATTTGTGCCTAATGTTATACTGTGCATAAAGTAGTTTATGTTACAGGACGATGCTGAGTATCGTGGTTACCAGTGATTACTGATTGTACGTTTATGATATGTCCTACTTTTACTAAGTTCGCTTTGTGATGGTTCTGTTAGTGGTCCAATGGGCCCTGTCAGATGTAAACAATCCCTTGTAGATATGTCCTAGTGCCAGGTGGCACCATGTATATTATGTGAGTAGTATTCTAATGTGTTATGAGAATACATTTTTGATATAACCTTGTATGGAGTTCCTTTTGCAGTGTGCCCGGGATGTTGTTGCTGTGTGCGTGCGCAAATGCTTTACACATGGCCTCGGGGATAAGCCTGACTGCTCGTGCCAAGCTACCAAGGGAGTGAGCAGGGGTTATCTTTGGTGTGTAACTCCCTTGCCCTGGCTAGAGTGGAGGGCTCTGCCTGGCTTTGGCGCAAGCCTTAGCCAAGCAGAGAGCCCATTTCTAACAGTCCTCATAAAGCGTTAGATTTCGCCGTTGGTTTGGGGCCACTGCGGGGTGAGGAGTCTGATGCCGTGGTGTTGTAGGAACTCTCTGAATTTGTGCCATTGGAACAGGGGTCCGTTGTCACTCTTGAGTTCCTCTGGATATCCGTACATGGCGAATATCTTCTCCAGTGCTGGGCCAACATGCGAGAAGGCCGTTGAGTTGACAACCTCCACAATGGGGTACTTGGGATAACTGTCAATCAGGGCTAGAATGGCGCGGCCATCTGGGAAGCTCCCGAAGTCCACACTTAGGGGCCGATTAGGATGGAGGATTTTCCGCCTCCTCCGGGCCGGCGGAAGCCACCTCCGGCCCGGAGGAGGCGGAAAATCCTCTGCGGAGGCTCCAAAGACCCACTGCCAAATTAGGATGGCTGGTGGGTCTGGAATTCCGTCCGCCGCTTTTCCGCCGCGGTCGGCTTCCGACCGCGGCGGAAAAGCTATAACATGGCAGGCGGTGTCTATGAGACACCGTCCGCCATATTATGATGGTTGTGTTAAACTGCTTTTCCACGGCGGCTTTTCCGCCATGGAAAAGCATACGGACATTCACTTTGGGGGCCCGTTGCGGGTCCCCTGGGTGAATGGGGGGTGCACATGGGGGGTACCTATGGTACCCCCCTGCATTTGCGTGCACAAAGCAGCAGGCACCGTGCGGTGCCTGCCGCTTTGTGCATGTAAATGTAACACATGCTTTTTTAACATTGCGGCGGGTGCAGCTTGTAGCTGCACCCGCCGCAATGTTAAATATAGAGGATGTGACCGCCACCCTGGCGGTCACATCCTAATCAGCACGGAGGGAACGCCGCAGCCCCTGCGGACGTTCCCTCCTCCTCAAGGGTGGCGGACGGACGCAAGTCCGTCCGCCATCCTAATCGGCCCCTTAGTTTCTCCCAGGGGATTTTCCTGTGCTCTTCAGTGTGGATAGGTGCGGGACTCTCGAGGCCATTCATCACTTGACAGGAGGGGCACCTCCGGACGGTCTCGTCGACGCGGACATCCATGCCCGGGTACCAAATCTTTTCCCGCATGCGGGCTTTATCTTTTCCACTCCTTGGTGCCCTCCGTGGGCGAGTTGCATTGCTCGTGCCTGGAGAGACGCTGGAATAACGATCAGAGATCCTCTTAGCAGGATTCATCTTTGGGTGACGCTCAGCTCATTCCTGCCCCTCCACAAGTGTATTAGGCTCTCTTTCTCTGGACCGGACCATGAGTTGGCTGACTGTAGGAACTGACGCCAGTGTCCCCCTTGGACGACGGCCGGACTTTGGCGATGACTAAGTCTGCTTCCGCCGCAACTGCCACCTCCTCGAGGGTTAGCCCTCGAGGGCACATTAGCACCAAGATCATGTTCAGGTGGGCTTCAGTGGAGTCAGCACCTGGTCCTCCACTCCCGTCTTCTGGGGCGGGGTGTCTCAAGAAGAAGTCAGCAGAGTTTTTGGCGCCATACTGGTATGCTATGTTCATTTTGTACTGCTGGAGCCTAATGGCCTACCGTTCGATGCGTGGCGGTAGGTATGGTGCCAAACCTTTGAAACCAGGGGTTCATGGTCCGTGATGATCTTGAACGGGTGGCCGCATACATACAGCTGGGAATACCTGCATGCCCGGCGGATCACCAGGGCTTCCCTCTCAATCTGGGCGTATCGTCTCTCGATCGGGGAGAGTACTTTGCTGGCATAGGCAAAAGCGTCCCACCGTCTGGCTCTTGCTCCGGCGTGATGTCGGCCCCTAGACCCACAAGTATCTTTGTCCGTCTGGTGGGGTTGAAGTACACAGGTGTGGTGTGGTCAAGGAGAGCATTCTTTACCGCTTGAAAGGCTGCCTCTTCACCCTGGCCCCATTGCCACACGGCTCTGGACGAATGAGGTTTCAGAGTGGCTCTGCAACAGTGGGGAGGTCTGGGATGAAGCGACCACAATATGTGGCCATCCAGAGGAAGCTGCGGACCTCAGCCACTGTTAGAGGTGCTGACGAGTCCTTGAGGGCCTGAGATTTCCGAGAGTTGACCTGTATTCCTTCCTGCACGAAGATGTAGCCACAGAACTCTATTTGTTGCTGGAACAGCAGGCATTTCTCCTTGAGTAGGGTGACCCCTTGGTTCCGAAGCCTTTTCAGCGTGGCTCTCACATGCCGGTAGTGCTCTTTGGCCGTCTGTGAGTGGTGGATGAGAATATCGTCGCTCACATTCAACATGCCAGGTAGCCCAACCAGGATCTCTTAGACTGCATTCTTGAAAATCTCGGCGGCTGAGTATATGCCGAAGTTCAGGCATTTATACCTTCTGAGTCCTAGGTGCATGCTGAACGTGGTTATATCGGCTTTCTTTCGTAAGCACTAGCTGATGGTAACCGACATTCAGATCCAGCTTCGAAAACCATCTGGACCCGTTCAGGTCAGGAACGATGTCAACCATGGTAGGCGTTATGTGGCGTTCACGTCGAATGGCCTTGTTGGGCAGGCACATATCAATGCAGAGTCTTATCTTCCCGGGTTGGCGAGGTTTTTAGACGATCACCATGGGGGACACCCACGGCGTGGGCCCTGGGACCTTCTCTATGACCCCTTGATCTTCTAGCTGCTGCCGCTTTTCTTCCACTAGTGTTCGGAGGTGGAAGGGAATCCTCCTGTGCCTCAGCGTCATTAGTGTGACAGTCGGGTTTATGTGCAGTTTTATTGGAGCTTCCTTTATCCGCCCCAGTCCTTTGAACAGGTCTTCAAACTGACTGAGCAGTTCTTTGGTCTGGTCAGCTTGCACGCTTCTAGCAAATCTCACCAGTCCCAGGTCTTCTGCTGTGTGGCTGCTCAGCAGTGTATCCACCTCCTGGTTGATCATGTGGATGTCGACTGTGATCTTGGTGTCTCCTGACTGTACCGGCACGGTCATCTTGCCCCAGAGAGGCAAGGGTGAATCACTCCCATATGCGAAAATCTTCGACTTAGAAGGCCAGAGCTCTGGCTTGGGCTTCAATTTGTTGTATTGTTGGATTCCCATGACGGTGACTGACGCACCAGTGTCGATCACAGCATTGACTTCTGACCCGGCTATGTGCACCGTGCATCGGGGCTGACCACGTCTTCGTCTTTTCAGAGCTTGGGTGAGAGAGACTAGGTACGTCTCCCCTTCCTCATCAGATGATGAGTCATCCACTTGGTAAGCGGTTTGTTCCTTCCTCTTTCTACCTGGTGAGGACGACAACGAGACCCTCAATAGCTGGTGGACCATTCTCCGTGCCTGTTTCGGTAATTTCCCATCTTTCCGTTGCGTCTTCTTTCTGCATACCGAGGCAAAATGGTTTGCAATACCACAGTTGGTGCACGTCTTCCCTTGTGTCGGGCATGATTGCGGGGGGTGTTCTTCATACACGCAATACCAACATTGGCCCTTCAGGGTAGGCGGAGGGCGATCTCTTGATCTGTGGGTCTTGTCACGCGATCTGACGGCGTCAGCGCAGTCAGTCCTGACGGTGACGCCCTTGTCTGCGCTGCGCACCAGCGCAAGGTTCATCCTTGTGCTAAATGGTCGTGGAATCGTGCCAACACTAGTATGTCGTTCATCGCTATGTACGGCTGCCTGAGGATGAGGCCTCTTAAGACCTTGCTGCGGATCCCGAGGATTAGTTGTGCTCAGATTTCTTCCGCAGCCCTGTCCCCTGCGAGGTGAGTACTAGCGAGCTCCCTCAGACTTGCATGAAAAGAGTCTACCAATTCTACCTCTCTTTGCTTGGCTTGCCTCAACTTGAAAAAGTCCGGATTTATTTGAGGGTCAAAATGGGCATTCATGGCAGTCACTGCCACTGCATAATCCTCAGGGGGTCCCGTGTTAGGGAGGTGTTTGAAAAGTAGGTCGATTTCCTCCCCTGCATAGTGGAGAAGTAATCAACGCTTGACAGTGCCGTCTGTCTCTCTGGTGGCAATAAAGTAATTTTTGTAGGCGGCCGAGCCAGACTTTCCACCTTGGCGCCGCCGTGGCGGGGTTAGCTGATTCACTGAAAGAAGGCAGGACTCCTGTAGGGGGGTGTTGTACTGCAGCTCTCACTGGGGCTTGAGCGCCGTCCCCATGATCTCCCATGGTGCAGGCAAAGGAAACAGCTGGAGGTCACTGCAAGGTATTGTGCCCTAACAGACAGTCCTGATGCACCGGGTGCAAAGACAAAAGCACACAGCAGAAGACCAAGGTTTAGCACATTAACTTCCTCTGTTTCATAAGTTGTTGTGGTGCAACCACTGTCCACATCCACTGCCAAGGATGTCTGTTATACGTAAGAATTACAAAAATTTGAGAGGTGCACTCAATAATATAATTAGCAAGAAAAGTTCATGAAATGTATAGATCTTCTGTTCCTTCTTTATTGGTTTCTTTATTTCTTTCTTTATAAAATACAGAGGCACAGCCAACGCGTTTCATTCCCTTTCGTGCCTTGGGAATTTCGTCAGGGCTGCAAGAGAATTTTTTACATACATAAACATATTTGTCTCATATGTTAAAACAAACATTGACATACATTACACGTAAATAAAAAATGACTTATGGATATACCAATAGTCAAAGAGATTTTTTAAAAGTTACATCTGCCGAACGGCAAATACATCATCCATCTGAAAACCCGCATGCCCTCACCCATGCATGGTCTCAGGCTTAAACTTAAAAAGGTGTGTGTCCCAAATATACACACCATGGTGTTGAATCAAAGCAAATCCATGTGTGTTAAGGTGCCCATTGGGGAAAAGGGACACCCAAGATCAGGTGCAAAATAGAACCAGAAAACATGGTGCCAATAAGCCAGGATGAACAAGTGGAGAAGAGGATAGGAAAGAGAGAAAGAAGAATAAAGGAATCGTGTATAAATATTACGGCGCACCAAGATGTAAAAAAGATGTAACAGAGGGGGAAATAGACGGAAACATTCCTCCCTAGTGGTAACCCAGACTTATGTAAAAGGAATTTTTTGAATCCAAAAGGATTCTCACCAAAAGTTTCACCGTCTCAGTCCCATAATTCAAGGGAAAAGCTGTATGTTCACCATAGGCGCAGATTAAATGTATTGTCAAAAACCCGACTGTCCAGTACCTGAAATCGAGAATAATAGTGAGAACCACTGGTTCAAACCGCGTACAGCTCGGACACTATTTCTAGGAGCCTAGATAAATGTATACACGAAGCAATATTACATACGAACAAATGATAGGTGTGTATACAGCATTAGGTCCATAAACGTGGAGTACCATTCATGAAATAGGATCCATTAAAAAAGGAATACATTTTCTTGATATATTAGTTTTTATGTTGAGAGTCAATAAGGCATCCGAAACATATGAAATCAGACAATTCCCAGATGCATTAATGGTCAATTATTACATAGTGGAGGAACCAAATACCTTCATATAGGATAATTTTCCGGAAGGAAATCCAAATACGTTCTTCCGTGTATGGGGAATAATAATGCTCGCAGACAGAGCGTACGGTAGTTCTTGCCCCCTGCATAAGAGATGTATATACATATTGTGTTAGTACAAGCTAGTTAGGGTAAAATAGTGCCAAGTGATAACAATCTTTATATTTGAGTTCTAACATCACCATTGAAAATAGATCCCGTTTTAGACGTATATCACGTAGATGACATATAAATAACTGCCATCTAAAACAGTTGTCAACAGTTTTGTGTTCATGTAATCAAAAAAGATAAAGACTTAGCTGCCTCTATTCCCAAAGTATAAATAATTAAGGCGGCATGGAAAAGGTAGAGTTGGAGAGACTGGTATCAGGCCTGGATACATAGACGAAGTACATCAAACATCCGTGCAAATATATTATACCCCAAGGTCCCCCCCTATTATCTATCTCTCGTATTAATTCTAGTATCCCTAAGCTTCGTGTGCTAAAAATAAGAAGTAAATGATTTACCGAGGGGCGGTGTTATGTCCTATGCGCCAACAGTTCCTTCAAATAGGTATAAACTCGATACCGGGTGGTGTCTATTTAGATAGCCAAGAGCAGTGTGAGGCACTGCCGTAATACCTAGAACGAGAGATAATAAGTAATGGTTGTCCGGTCCCGAATGAATGTGCTTAGTCGCATATCTAAGTATAAAGTGTCTGGTCTCACGGTGCATACCTCTGATAGGGTTTGCGGCACCGTCTGCTCCTCCATCCGTGTTCGGACAAAATAATCCTCAAACACCCGCCATTCCCGGAATAGTGCTCAGTCCAGTCTGTGCAGCGCGAATCCGCGCGCATACGGCGGCCATATTGAAATGGTGATTCATTGAGCCAAATTCCACCAGAAATATGGGTAGAATAACAGTAATAGGTAAGGGGATGGATAGTAACATCCCCCGTGAGAAGAATACCTCAGCTGAATAAAAACGACCACTTGCTGACAAATTTCGAAAACTTAAAAAATAAACTTCAATTACTTAATACATTTAATGAATTCAATATATAGGTGCCCTAGTTCTTACCTGGGGAGATGGACATCTTGGTGTTGACCTGATGTCACAGATTTCATATTTAAATGTCGCCTGCACGGTCCAAACGATAAATTCAGATAATGGTAGAGCAAATTCATGTTTGTACTAATTAAAAATAGGTGGTTAGTGAAAAGAAAAAACGGTGACCGGAGAAAAACCCCCCATTGTAATGAGTAAATAGAACGATAAAAATAAGAAGAAAGAAAAATTATAACCAGATGTGAATTACTGGAATGCAAGACAATAAATAGGTCTGCAAAAAACAATACATTTTTACAAATTGGTTGCTTCAGCAGAAATCTCACCAATCTATTGGACAGAAAACATACAATTCATAGACGTTCAGTACATTATTTCAAGGCTATTCACAATGTGCAGATCATAATAACATTATGGGTGTAACTGGATGGATGGCATCTAAGCACTAATCAAGAATATAGTGCAGCTCTTTGTCAGTATTGTGCCCCATCTGTGTGGCCCTCAAACGGCAAATCCATTTAGCCTCCCTCTGTCTCACCGCTAGTTCCCGGTCGCCCCCTCTTTTATCCTGGGGCACATGATCTATTCCGTGAAACCAGAAGGAAGTTTCTCCTGAGTGTTTGTCATTGTAATGTGTGCTTACTGGGTAGCAATTGTCTCTACCAATGATAGCCCTCCGGTGTTCTTGAATGCGTATTTTTAAAGGGCGTACCGTGCTTCCTACGTATATGATGTTACAACTACATCCCAGTACGTATACCACATGAGTGGTATTGCAATTTATAAAACTGTTGATCTTATAATTTTTGGATGTGTTGTATGTGAAGTTAGTGGTCCTATTTAGACCTGATTCACAACATATGCACGACCCGCATGCGAAAAAACCCAGTCGTTTGGAGGGAAATCACGAATCCCGTGGGGTGGTTACATAGCTTTGACATAGGTTGTCCCACAGAGATCTACCCTTACGATAAGAGACAAGTGGCCTTGTTGATATGGACTCTCGTAGGCCAGGAACGTTCTTGAGAATATCCCAATGTTTGTCAAGTATCTTGTAAATCTTATTGCTGTTTCAATTATATTGGGTCGTAAAGGTGACACCTCGTTCCTTCCTACTAGAATTGTCGTCACGTTTGGTCGCTAGTGTGTCTTCTCTACGTACGTTTCTAGCTTTTTGGATAGCAGTGTCTACAACTTTATGATTGTAACCTCTTTTGAGGAACCTAGTTCTTGCCACATTTAGATTCTGAGCGTAGGAATCCTCCTCGCTACAGTTTCTCCGCAGTCTCACCATCTCGCCATATGGTATGTTATTGATGACTGAATGTGGGTGTGTGCTCTCCGCATGCAGTACAGCATTACAAGATGTTTCCTTCCTGTACAGAGTGCTCTGTACCACGCCTTCCTTAATAAAGAAGTTGATATCAAGAAAATTAATGGATTCTTTGTCGTGTGTCATGGTTAATTTCACGTTATATTTGTTATGGTTCAAATATGTGTAGAATTGGTTCAAAGATTCCGTGGAGCCTGACCAAAGTACAATGATGTCATCTATGTACCTCCCCCAGAAAACGATGTGTTCAGTCCAGGGGGAGGCACATTTGTTTCACGCGTGAGTCTTCTCGTAATGGAAAGATAAATGCGCTCCAGGTGCACAACGTGTTTTTGAAAGTTATACCCTATACCAATAGGGTATAACTTTCATAAACACGCTGTGCACCTGGAGCGCATTTATCTTTGAATTATCTGCACTTTCCGCTTAGCCAGTCAGGTTGCACGCCAAAAAGCAAACATGAGTAACGCATCATATGAGGATATCGCAAAATCTACGGAGGCTAGAGCCAATACTTTCGCATTTAAGGACGATGAAGCTACTAGAATTTACGCTTTAATACAGGAGGAAATCGCACAGGCACCAACAGCACACAATAAGGAACAAAACATCAAACAACTTATATATTTGTCCAAAAGACAAGTTAACCAAAAACTTCATGCTAGCACATTAATAAAATACCACCGAGCTCAGAGGATTCCCAGGGGCCTACGAATTGCTTTAAAACCCTCATTGTGCAAAAATTCAACTAGGTTTCAGGAAAGGTGGTATGCAATCTTAAATAAGTGTTCTTTGGACCTTATTTTATTAATCATTGAAGAACTGTCAGGAATTCTGGAGTAATTAACAACAGAAATTGAAGAGATCACTGAGAACCTTTCAAACATGATGCCAAAGGAGGATTGGGCAAAATATTAGAAGATATCAATAATCAAATAACCAAACATACACATGACATTAATGACAGAAAAATTAGGAAATTCAAGAGGGATACCCTCGATTATAAACTGGGGGAAGTGTATACCTGGGCCGAAGTCTATGCTCAGAAGAGAAGAAGTCGCCCATACACGCAACAAACTGACACGTCTTCTTCAGACAGTGACATAGCTCAACGTAGACAACCTGGAACAGCCCAATCGACATCAAAACCTCAAGAATTCACTGACAACCAAGAAACTGCAACCTGAACTTCTTTTTTAGACCTAGGTCCAGCACCCTTCGGAGACCCAGGAGGGGTAAAGGAAAAGGAAAAAGAACACCCCAACACCAGGAGCACAACTTCACCCAAGATCATCAAAAAGAAGACCCAGACCTAAACCAATTAGTGATAAACATCTCGGATCAAAGACTATCAGAATATGAGACACAACTATTGTAGAAGGGCACATCATTTGTTCCTACTACTTGTTCGGATCAACTAGAACTGGAAGTGAGTTTTTTTAAACTCATGAGGAAACTAAAATTGAGGCACTTTTTCGACAACGTCTTGCCAAATCCCAACACAGGAGAATCTGATCAACTAAAGGGTCTTAGACCCAAAAGTAGTTTTCAAGCACCGGTAAGCCACAAAACACTTGACTTATTTGAAAAACTTGTCAAACAAGATCTCTCAAAAATCAATCCAAAATGTAAGATGAAAAAGAACATTACCCAAAAAGACATGGATACTTTGAAGAGATTGGCTAATAATGACGCTATCATTTGTATAAAAGCAGACAAAGGAGGAGCCTTAGTTGTTATGAATAAGAATATGTATACACAAAAAGTTTTGGAACATATATCGGATGAGACTACATATCTTAAATTGGAAAGTAATCCTACTATGGAATACATGAAAATACTGAGAGAAATGTTGGAAAAAGCAGTGGAAATGGGTACCATTAATAAAAAAAAAAAACAATTCCTACTGAAAGATCACCCAAAAAGTCCAACATTATACATGACACCAAAAATTCATAAAAACCTGTATGATCCTCCACTACGACCCATTCTCTCCATGTGTGGGAGCCTTCATGAACCTTTAGGTCAACTGCTTGATAAATACTTGCAACCAACCGTCAAGAAAATGACAACGTATGTGAAAGATACTACCGATTTCCTCCTCAAACTTCAGACAGTGGAAATCAGTCAAGAGGAGAAATTAATCCTATGTACAGCAGACGTTAAAGCACTCTATACCTCAATCCCCCATTCTTTGGGCATTGAAGCTGTGGAACAGGCCATCTTAAATACCGAACTGGAAATGTCTATGAAAACATTTTTGATGGAGCTGATGCTTTTCACACTTTATCATAGTTACTTTAAATATGATGATACTTGGTACCAACAGCTCGTAGGCACAGCCATGGGCAATTCGGCGGCACCGGCGTACGCCAATATATTTATGATGCAACATGAGAATCAACATATTCTGGGCAAAAAAGAATGGCAGGAAAATGCAAAACTGATCGTCAGGTACATTGACGACATGTTCATAATTTGGAGAAACACGAAAGAGACATTGCAATCTGCACTGATGGAACTTAATAAAGCAGACAACAGAATACAATTCACATGGGAGATATCAGATAAAAAAATCACATTTCTTGATGTAGAAGTGAGCATCACGGACAGGGGGTTTGAAACAGACATCTATCGCAAGCCAACGGATAGAAACAATACTTTAAATTTTTTAAGCTTCCATCAGATGTGTTTAAAACAACATTTACCCTATTCACAAATGACCAGAGTAAAGCGAATAACTTCCGATGAAAACAAAGCAACACAAAGAATAGAAGAAATGGGACAAAGATTCCTTATGAGAGGCTATCCACAGGAAATTATCATAAATGCAAAGAGAAAAGCAAAGGAAACCAATCGTAGTGATTTATTGAAAGAACACACAAAGAATACCGAGAACAGAATAGTGGCGGTGTCCAAATTTTCAACCTTAAGCAAGGAGTTCAAAAAAAGTGTACTACGACATTGGCAACTTTTGGAATTGGAAGAAGATTTCAACAACATTTTCAAAGAACCACCTCTCTTCGCCTATACCCGTGGAAATAACATTGGGCAAATTCTCAAACACAAGATTAAGACAAATGTAACACACAAGGGGACAAGACCCTGTATGAATTGCGGGAACTGCAACAGTATCATTAGAGGAACTGTTATAAATCATCCAATGAAAGGTCATGAAATTAAACTAAAAGTCACAGCAACCTGTGACACGTCAAACGTGATTTATTTATTGAAATGTCCTTGTGGTAAGACCTATGTGGGAAAGACGGAAAGAAAGATTAAAATCAGACTAACAGAACATAAATCCAACATTAGGACTCAGAACACTAAATCATCCATTGCAATGCACTTTTTGGAAGCTCATCATAACATTTCTCAATTGAAGTTTCTCATATTGGAATGTGTAGAGAAACAGGAAGGAAGAGACAATAACAGATACTTGTTGCAACGAGAAAATATATGGATTCAAAAACTATGCTCAAGTAAGCCGAACGGGCTCAATGATCGAATTGAGTTAGCATGTTATCTATAATGATGTTCTAATATTTCAAGCCTAGCGGGCCTTTGTTTTCCTGATGTGATCCTGTTTAATGCCTGTACCGTTGTAAGGTGTCACACGCACTTTGTGCTTTTTCCATAACCATAGTGCTGTAATTAATAAGTGTCGATCGTGTCTTGCAGTTTCTTATTTTTTTAAATTTTTGTTTTTTTCATCTTAAATGAATTTTAGTTGCGCATTTCACTTTAGTTTATGTGTGGATAACGTACCCGTAATGTATAATGTATAATTAAGCTCATAAGCATAAGGATGTTCCGTAGAAGTCTGTTGTTTATTACTATTGATCAGGTGACCGGGAGGTGGTCCAATCAAAATTGACTTCATGTTTAAACACGGAAGCGCCAGCACGCACCATGAACGCGGAGTGAAGCATGTTATCGAGTAAGTCGGAGGATTTAAGAACAGGGGATATTAACGTTACCAAGGTCAGTGAACATGTCGCTCGTTTTCAGGACATTTAAAACCAACATATGATTAGCCTTGTTTTATGTAACTGGTAGCATGTGTTAATATTTACAGACGGAGTACATTGCTGAAAGGAATTCATGTGAGTTATGTTTTTGTTACCCATGTTTGGGTTAACGGTTAATTTAGGCACTACACGCACGTTGGTGGCAGGTAGAACTCTTGTAAGACTTGTGTATTTTCAACCATCTTTTAATATATATGTTACACTGATTTCTGCTTTATATATATTTGACTTCTAGTGCCTCTGCCTGAAGAAGGGTGTTTTTATACCCGAAATGCATTGGAGGATGAATTGCAATGATGTCTATTGAGAGAAAAACATATCAAAGAATGTAATTTGATAAAGTGATTCAATGTATGAATAGAAAATGAACTGAATAAAACGTTTTTTTGAACGAAAGAACGAAACTGGTATAATCCTTGCTTAGAGGATTAGTGAGTGTGCCTCAGAGGGATGCCATCAGTGTTTCATTGATGACACGTATCTGGTTTATTCTTCTCGTAATGGCCCATAAAAAGACAGGCATACGAAGGCGCTGCCTTAGAACTCATTGCGGTGCCACGGGTCTGGTGGTACCAGGCGGAATCGTGTAAGAAATAGTTATTACATAGTATTATCTCCATCATCTCTAGTAGCATGTTGTTAAAATCATATTTGTCTGCTGGTTCCCTGTCTAGGAAAGATTGTAGTGCCGCTAGACCAACATCCTTGTGTATACAGGTGTATAAGCTCTCGACGTCAAACGTGACGAAAGAGAGCTCCTCAGACCATTGATAGTCATTCAATTTGACTAGGATGTCTTTACTATCCCTTATGTATGAGGGAAGAGCTACTACATGTTTCTGTAGATGTAGGTCTACGAATTCAGAGATTTTTTCAGTAGGGGAACCCACTCCGGAGATGATTGGACGTCCTGGTGGAAAGGCCCCCCCTTTGTGGACTTTGGACAAAACATAGATACAGGGGTACTTGGGTTTCATCACCCTGAGGTATCTGAATTCATTTTCGGATATAAGGCCTGTCTCTTTCCACTCGGTCAATTTGGCAGTGATCATACATGTAACATCATTGATCGGATTAGTGGGGATTTGTCTGTAACAACTAGTATCACTGAGCTGTCGTTTGATTTCAGCCATATAGTCACAGAGGTTCATAATCACAACATTACCGCCTTTATCTGCTTCCTTGATGACAATAGTTTTGTCAGATTTAAGTTTTTCAAGGGCTTTTCGTTGTTTGGCGGTAATGTTGTGATTAGGAATAGTGGACAGGGATCCAGTGTCCTCCAATTTGTATAAGTCACTTGACACATGTTCATAAAAAGTATCAATGTTTGGATGATAATTATAAGTTGGTACAAATGTGGATTTAGGTTTTAATAGACTATCCATGTTAGGATCCTGTTCTATATCTAACTCTCTGAGCATGGTTGTCATGTCCTGTTCCTCTTCCTCATCCAAATTGTACAACAGTAAAGTAGTACGAATGTCGGCCACTGAATGTGGAGTATGTGAGTGTGCGCCCCTTTGTGAACGTTCTCTCGGTGTTTGGCGTGAGAAGAAGTCTTTTAGTTTTAAAAGTCTTGTGCATTTAAAAAGATCAATGTGCACATTGGTCAAATCAACATTTTGGGAAGGACAAAAACTGATACCCTTACCCTAAAAGACTTCTTCTCACGCCAAACACCGAGAGAACGTTCACAAAGGGGCGCACACTCACATACTCCACGTTCGGTGGCCGACATTCGTACTACTTTACTGTTGTACAATTTGGATGAGGAAGAGGAACAGGACGGTGAACAACCTTTACAACGAAACTTTTACAACGCACTTCCATTACAACGCGGTCATTACAACGCAAACCATTACAACGCATTGCGCTGGGGGGCGCTCTAGGATAGGGAATAAGTTTAATTTACTATCCAACACCTTCCCTAGTGTCCACGGGGACTGGTGTTGGAATAGTAAATTAAACTTTTCACTATCCAGCACCCCAAAGCGCTATGCGTTGTAATGGATTGCGATGTAAAAACCGCGTTGTAAAGGCAGGCGTTGTAATAGCCTGCGTTGTAACGTCATACATCCGAACAGGACATGACAACCATGCTCAGAGAGTTAGATATAGAACAGGATCCTAACATGGATAGTCTATTAAAACCTAAATCCACATTTGTACCAACTTATAATTATCATCCAAACATTGATACTTTTTATGAACATGTGTCAAGTGACTTAAACAAATTGGAGGACACTGGATCCCTGTCCACTATTCCTAATCACAACATTACCGCCAAACAACGAAAAGCCCTTGAAAAACTTAAATCTGACAAAACTATTGTCATCAAGGAAGCAGATAAAGGTGGTAATGTTGTGATTATGAACCTCTGTGACTATATGGCTGAAATCAATCGACAGCTCAGTGATACTAGTTGTTACAGACAAATCCCCACTAATCCGATCAATGGTGTTACATGTATGATCACTGCCAAATTGACAGAGTGGAAAGAGACAGGCCTTATATCCGAAAACGAATTCAGATACCTCAGGGTGATGAAACCCAAGTACCCCTCTATCTATGTTTTGCCCAAAGTCCACAAAGGGGGGGCCTTTCCACCAGGACGTCCAATCATCTCCAGAGTGGGTTCCCCTACTGAAAAAAATCTCCGAATTCGTAAACCTACATCTACAGAAACATGTAGTAGCTCTTCCCTCATACATAAGGGATAGTAAAGACATCCTAGTCAAATTGAATGACTATCAATGGTCTGAGGAGCTCTCTTTCGTCACGTTTGACGTCGAGAGCTTATACACCTGTATACACAAGGATGTTGGTCTAGCGGCACTACAATCTTTCCTAGACAGGGAACCAGCAGACAAATATGATTTTAACAACATGCTACTAGAGATGATGGAGATAATACTATGTAATAACTATTTCTTACACGATTCCGCCTGGTACCACCAGACCCGTGGCACCGCAATGGGTTCTAAGGCAGCGCCTTCGTATGCCTGTCTGTTTATGGGCCAATACGAGAAGACTCACGCGTGGAACAAATGTGCTTCCCCCTGGACTGAACACATCGTTTTCTGGGGGAGGTACATAGATGACATCATTGTACTTTGGTCAGGCTCCACGGAATCTTTGAACCAATTCTACACATATTTGAACCATAACAAATATAACGTGAAATTAACCATGACACACGACAAAGAATCCATTAATTTTCTTGATATCAACTTCTTTATTAAGGAAGGCGTGGTACAGAGCACTCTGTACAGGAAGGAAACATCTTGTAATGCTGTACTGCATGCGGAGAGCACACACCCACATTCAGTCATCAATAACATACCATATGGCGAGATGGTGAGACTGCGGAGAAACTGTAGCGAGGAGGATTCCTACGCTCATATTCTAAATGTGGCAAGAACTAGGTTCCTCAAAAGAGGTTACAATCATAAAGTTGTAGACACTGCTATCCAAAAAGCTAGAAACGTACGTAGAGAAGACACACTAGCGACCAAACGTGACGACAATTCTAGTAGGAAGGAACGAGGTGTCACCTTTACGACCCAATATAATTCAAACAGCAATAAGATTTACAAGATACTTGACAAACATTGGGATATTCTCAAGAACGTTCCTGGCCTACGAGAGTCCATATCAACAAGGCCACTTGTCTCTTATCGTAAGGGTAGATCTCTGCGGGACAACCTATGTCAAAGCTATGTAACCACCCCACGGGATTCGTGGTTTCCCTCCAAACCACTGGGTTTTTTCACATGCGGGTCGTGCATATGTTGTGAATTAGGTCTAAATAGGACCACTAACTTCACATACAACACATCCAAAAATTATAAGATCAACAGTTTTATAAATTGCAATACCACTCATGTGGTATACGTACTGGGATGTAGTTGTAACATCATTTACGTAGGAAGCACGGTACGCCCTTTAAAAATACGCATTCAAGAACACCGGAGGGCTATCATCGGTAGAGACAATCGCTACCCAGTAAGCACACATTACAATGACAAACACTCAGGAGAAACTTCCTTCTGGTTTCACGGAATAGATCATGTGCCCCAGGATAAAAGAGGGGGCGACCGGGAACTAGCGGTGAGACAGAGGGAGGCTAAATGGATTTGCCATTTGAGGGCCACACAGATGGGGCACAATACTGACAAAGAGCTGCACTTTTTTCTTGATTAGTGCTTAGATGCTATTTATCCAGTTACACCCATAATGTTATTATGATCTGCACATTGTGAATAGCCTTGAAATAATGTACTGAACGTCTATGAATTGTATGTTTTCTGTCCAATCGATTGGTGAGATTTCTGCTGAAGCAACCAATTTGTAAAAATGTATTGTTTTTTGCAGACCTATTTATTTTCTTGCATTCCGGTAATTCACATCTGGTTATAATTTTTCTTTCTTCTTATTTTTCTCGTTCTATTTACTCATTACAATGGGGGTTTTTTCTCCGGTCACCGTTTTTTCTTTTCACTAACCACCTATTTTTAATTAGTACAAACATGAATTTGCTCTACTATTATCTGAATTTATCGTTTGGACCGTGCAGGCGACATTTAAATATGAAATCTGTGACATCAGGTCAACACCAAGATGTCCAACTCCCCAGGTAAGAACTAGGGCACCTATATATTGAATTCATTAAATGTATTAAGTAATTGAAGTTTAATTTTTAAGTTTTCGAAATTTGTCAGCAAGTGGTCGTTTTTATTCAGCTGAGGTATTCTTCTCACGGGGGATGTTACTATCCATCCCCTTACCTATCACTGTTATCCTACCCATATTTCTGGTGGAATTTGGCTCAATGAATCGAAATTTGCCTAGCTAACGTAACGGTAAGTTTCAATTCTATTAAGGACACGGAGGCGAGGATTATGCTTTTCTTTCTCCGCTATTTATTACAATACCAACAACACAGCAGCCTCAGAAAAGCTTATAACGGAAAAAATGCTTATATCACAACATAATAAAGCATTATCCATAAAATAGTCCACAAACAAAAGTCTCTTGAACTACGACTCCCATCATTCCAACGAGGATGACATCCAATGAGTCCTTCCATTATGTCCATGACCAGTATATAAGGAGTCCCTTCTCAGTGTTCCTACTCTTTCTTCGCGCGAATCACGCACTCAGGTCATTGGTCTGCCTTGGAACCATCATTCCCTAGCAGGAAAAAACAACAGCGTAAGCGTTGTAACAGAGGACCAATCGCCGAACCAACGCATTACACAACAACATGAAATACAAAACAAAGGCAGGTTAAAACCATGAAAACCTAGTTACTTACTGACATACGGGCGGGACGTAGCTCGTCAGCGTCATGGGTGGGATAATCCTCGCCTCCGTGTCCTTAATAGAATTGAAACTTACCGTTACGTTAGCTAGGCAAATTTCGATTCTATTACAGGACCGGAGGCTCAGATTATGCTAGTTTAAAGCTTACTTACCACCAAATGAGCAATATCCACCACAGGCTTAAAATAAAACCTCTTAAAGGTGGAGTCCGAGGACCAGTTGGCGGCCCGCATTAAATCCTCCAAACGAGCTCCTGCTGTGAAAGCCTTAGAGGCCATGGCCCCCTGGCAGAGTGAGCTCCAAAACGCTTGGTATCAATACCTGCCTCTTGCATGACCCAGCGCACCCACCTAGCTATAGTGGGAGATGAGACCGCATGGTGTGGTTTTCGTAAGGCAATCAACAATTGTCTTTCACCCGTAGGGCGAATGTCCCAAGTCACCTCTTCATAGGCTTTCAGACACTGAACAACACACAACTTCGGAACATCCACGAAAGCCGGATAAGAAATAGACTTCGAGGCCGACTTCGTGCGGCGACCAATCGTAAAGGTGACACCATCCGGTGAAAAAACACGTGCTGAGACATCCAAGGCCCGCACATCGGACACTCTTCGACAGGACACTAAGCACAAGAGCATCGCTAACTTAGCTGAGAGCTCCTTGAAAGACAGGTACCTATTAGGTTGCCAAGAGAGAAAAAGATTCAACACCACATTGACGTCCCAGAGGACGGAGTACCGCGGTTCCGGAGGCAACGACAACCGGATACCCCGGAAAAGGCGACACACAAAAGGGTGTACCCCAACTGGTGAGCCCTCAACCGGTTGGTGTGCCTCTGAGATGGCAGAACGCATAGCGTTAATCGTGCGGTACGCAAAACCTTTCTCGGCCAATTCCGCCAGAAAATTCAAGACGGGAACGACTCCCGCGACCAGGGGATCCAGACCCCGTCGAAGACACCAACGCACCCACTTAGTCCAAGCGGACTTGTAGCGCTTCGACATACTGACTGCCCAGGCTTTGGAGAAGAGTCCCTCAGCCGATCTCGAAAGGCCCGGGAGCGACCAACGTCCCCGGAAAGCCTCCATGCCATGAGACGGAGAGAACCCTGAGCGATAAGAGGATGCGGTTCCCGATCCGGATTGAGAAGCAGGTGTGGAAACCGGGGGAGTAGGATTGGAAAATCCCAAGAAAGTTCCAGAAGAACTGGGAACCAAACTTGATACCTCCAGAGCGGTGTCACTAGAACCAGCTCCACCACCTGTCGGCGGACCTGAGCCGCCGTCCGCATCACCATCGCAAAAGGGGGAAACGCAAAGGGCTTCTCCTGACTAGTCTTGGAGGAAAGCGTCCGTGGCTTCCGCCAGTGGGTCCGGCCTCCAGCTGAAGAACCTCGGAAGTTGATGGTCCAAATGGGACGCAAACAAGTCTACCGAAAACGGACCCCACAGACCGTGCAACCACCGAAAGACCTGAAGATCCAACATCCACAGACTGGAATCCCGAAGGTGACGGGAGTGCCAGTCCGCTATCTGGTTGGCCTGACCCGGCAGGTATTCCGCCGTCACTGATACGTGATGGTCCAGACAGTAATCCCAAAACTCCTTCGCCAAATGCGCCAGAGCGCGGGATCTTGAACCTCCTAGATGGTTCACGTAGCGAACCGCGGACACATTGTCCATTTTCAGCAGGACACACGACCTCGCAGAGTCGCCGGTCCAGCAGCGTACTGCAAACGAACCCGCCAGAAGCTCCAGACAGTTGATATGCAACTTCTGTTCTTCTAGCGACCAGGTGCCGCCTGTGGAAAAATCCCCACAGCGTGCTCCCCAACCGACCCTGCTGGCGTCGAACTCGATAATGAGGTCCGGAGCTGACCCGAAAATTGCTCGGCCATTCCAGGCCCCCATGTGTGACAGCCACCACGACATTTCGGCCTTCACCTCCTCCGAGAGGGGAACCGACTGATCGTAAGTCACGCCTCTGCGCAGATGGTACGCCTTGAGGCGCTGAAGGGCCCTGTAATGAAGTGGGCCCGGAAAGATAGCCTGGATCGAGGATGACAGGAGGCCCACCACCCTTGCGACGTGCCGTAAGGATGTGTGAGACTTGGTCACAGTCTGACGCAAGACATGCCTGATCCTGGACAACTTCCTCGACAGGAGGCTGAGGGAAGCTGCAACGGAGTCTATGACGAACCCCAAGAACTCCACTCTCTGTGAAGGAACGAGGACCGACTTGACCCCATTGATGACAAAACCGAGCTCCTGAAGCAAAGCCACCGTCTGGCACAGATGAGCAAGTAACATGTCCGGGCACTGCGCCATCAGCAAAATGTCGTCCAAATAGACGTTCATGCGAACACCCTGCCCTCGCAGGAACTCCACCACGGGATGCAGCACCTTCGTGAAACACCACGGGGCCGAGGAAAGACCGAACGGGAGGGCGGTGAACTCGAACACCTGTTCCTTCCAGAGGAACTGAAGGAAACGACGATGAGGCGGGTAGATCAGAACCACAAGGTAAGCGTCCTTGAGGTCCAGCCGTACCAACCAATCTCGCGGGAGGAGGATGTCTCGAAGAAGATGAATCCCCTCCATCTTGAAATGACGGTAGATCAACCAACTGTTGAATTCCTTCAGGTTGATCACCGGACGTCGCCCCCCACCGGGCTTGTCGACCAGAAACAGATTGCTGAGGAAACCTGAAGGATGCCGAGTTGAGCGACGAATGGCCCCTTTGCGGAGGAGCTCCGAGACCTCTTCGTTTATCAACTGGGCGTCGGCCATTGAAAAGGTTATAGGACGGGGGGTACCCACCTGAGAGGGTTGGTCGTAAAATTCGATATGGAACCCGCGGACGGTTTGCAACACCCAAGCATCCGCTGTAAGTTCCTCCCATGCCCCCAGAAATGCCACTAAACGGCCCCCAATACGAACCTGCTCCGCAGGAATAACACTCACCTGTTGAGTTATTGTTGCCGGGGTTTTTCCTGAAGCCTCGTCCACCGAAGCGCTGACCTCTGGTAGGGTAGAAGGAGTTGAAGTTGGCAGAGGTGTTGTACTGCCCTCGCCCGGAGCCTTGTCCACGATTACCGGTGTGATGACCACCGCGGCCGGTCGCGCGGCCCCCACCGCGACCGGCCCCTTGGGAGAAACGCTGCTGGAAAACGCCCTTTATACTCTTCTGGGCTTTATCCAGCGAAGTGAAAGTGGAAACGAACTTGCCTAGCTCCTTAATGAATGGCTCTCCAAAGAGCCCGCCCTGAGCAACCGCTCCCGCCTCCGAGGAGGCCAGGTCTCCCAACTTCGGATCTAATTTAATCAAGAACGACCTGCGACGCTCGATCGAGAGGGCACAGTTGGCGTTACCCAAAAAGATAACCACCCTTTGCGCCCAATTCGACAAGACATCGGGAGAAATGGTGGTCCCGGTGACTTTCGCCTCCTCCGCCATGTTGAGTATTTTAGTAATAGGCCCTACCGCATCCAGCAACTTGTCCTGGCACGACCGCCAGGAACGGTCGATGCCTTTGCGCGGATCCTTCATGAACTTGGCGAGGAACGTCGCCATCTTGGAATCTAGATCTGGCGTCACGGCCACCTTGCCTTCCAACGTGGGCCTAGGGCATTCCCCGCGGAGGCACCCCCTGGCCTCTTTCTCCAGAGGCTTGCGCAACCGGCTGGCCACGAACTTTGCCACCTTGTCACCCGGGGTCCAGGTCGCGGACCGCGGATGAATGATCTCATCCGGGTCCAGCATGCCTGAGCTATCCCGAGGCAACTCGGCCGCCGAGCCCGAAGGTCGCCAAGAACGCACCGAATCGTCCTCCGAGTCCGAGTCCGGGGAATCTCCCGGGGACGACGGAGCAGTCTCCGAAGCCACCACTGAAGCAGGGACCGAAGGCTGGTCAGGCGTGGAAGCGGACGCCTTTGCCAAGAAAGCGTCTCTCAGACGTTCAAAGGCTCCCTTATCCACACCCTGAGCACCCTCCGAGAACCCCTCTCTGCAGGGCTTCTTAGGAGCAGGGGGGCCCTCACCTGACGGACCCGGGAAGGAAAGAGGCTGTTGCCCTCCCTGTGCTTGGGCTAGCTTAGCGCCCTCTTCCACGACGCGCGCTGAGAGGCGTTCTTCCATAGGGGTCACCACCTCAGTGACGCAACGATAAATAGAGCTATCCACTGCCTGGTAAAACTCCTCGTCCTGCAAATAGGAGTGCGAGTCATCGTCATAATACTCGCCCTGTTCCATGATGCGAATTCAGGAACCTCACACACCACCCAACGCTGGGTGTTTGAAAATTTCGGGCAGGCCGGAGGACTGCAATTAGATTTTTCGCACCAGGGACTGGCCGCAATAGGGTGCACTCAACCCCCACAGCGCGCCGACCCACCGCAAGGGACCAGGTCAGCCCACCTCACCACGCGCTACCACACCAGTCAGAAGCGAGTGCAGGTCTTGCCAACAGGCGTCAAACGCGGCACCAACCGCAATACGGACCCCACAGGGCGTACAAAAGGGGGAATAAAGGGGCTACAGACCCGGGAACGGGCGTTCAGTGAGGAGGCTCGAGGGCAAGGCTCCGCGTCCGTTGATCTCCAGCGCGGCTCCTCCCCCAAAGGGAAAGTTCCGCGCCGGGACCAACGAGACCGACAGTGCCCTCTAGCGGCCAACAGCGCACCGCACCACAAAGGGAATCAGAGGCACGTAAGAAGCGAAACGGCGCTTCCGTGACTCGCCTGGGGCTCTGTGAAGAGAAACATGCAACAGAGACCCAGCAGCCCCATAAAATAAACAACAACAATCCACCCCAAAGCAGTATAACACAACTCTGGGAGAGAAGAAAAAACACTTAACTGGCTGCGGAGCAGCGAAAAAAGAGGAGGAACACTGAGAAGGGACTCCTTATATACTGGTCATGGACATAATGGAAGGACTCATTGGATGTCGGGTGTTTGAGGATTATTTTGTCCGAACACGGATGGAGGAGCAGACGGTGCCGCAAACCCTATCAGAGGTATGCACCGTGAGACCAGACACTTTATACTTAGATATGCGACTAAGCACATTCATTCGGGACCGGACAATTATTACTTATTATCTCTCGTTCTAGGTATTACGGCAGTGCCTCACACTGCTCTTGGCTATCTAAATAGACGCCACCCGGTATCGAGTTTATACCTATTTGAAGGAACTGTTGGCGCATAGGACATAACACCGCCCCTCGGTAAATCATTTACTTCTTATTTTTAGCACACGAAGCTTAGGGATACTAGAATTAATACGAGAGATAGATAATAGGGGGGGACCTTGGGGTATAATATATTTGCACGGATGTTTGATGTACTTTGTCTATATATCCAGGCCTGATACCAGTCTCTCCAACTCTACCTTTTCCATGCCGCCTTAATTATTTATACTTTGGGAATAGAGGCAGCCAAGTCTTTATCTTTTTTGATTACATGAACACAAAACTGTTGACAACTGTTTTAGATGGCAGTTATTTATATGTCATCTACGTGATATACGTCTAAAACGGGATCTATTTTCAATGGTGATGTTAGAACTCACATATAAAGATTGTTATCACTTGGCACTATTTTACCCTAACTAGCTTGTACCAACACAATATGTATATACATCTCTTATGCAGGGGTCAAGAACTACCGTACGCTCTGTCTGCGAGCATTATTATTCCCGATACACGGAAGAACGTATTTGGATTTCCTTCTGGAAAATTATCCTATATGAAGGTATTTGGTTCCTCCACTATGTAATAATTAACCATTAATGCATCTGGGAATTGTCTGATTTCATATGTTTCGGATGCCTTATTGACTCTCAACATAAAAACTAATATACCAAGAAAATGTATTCCTTTTTTAATGGATCCTATTTCATGAATGGTACTCCACGTTTATGGACCTAATGCTGTATACACACCTATCATTTGTTGGTATGTAATATTGCTTCGTGTATACATTTATCTAGGCTCCTAGAAATAGTGTCCGAGCTGTACGCGGTTTGAACCAGTGGTTCTCACTATTATTCTCGATTTCAGGTACTGGACAGTCGGGTTTTTGACATACATTTAATCTGCGCCTACGGTGAACATACAGCTTTTCCCTTGAATTATGGGACTGAGAAGGTGAAACTTTTGCTGAGAATCCTATTGGATTCCAAAAAATTCCTTTTACATAAGTCTGGGTTACCACTTGGGAGGAATGTTTCCATCTATTTCCCCCTCTGTTACATCTTTTTTACATCTTGGTGCGCCGTAATATTTATACACGATTCCTTTATTCTTCTTTCTCTCTTTCCTATCCTCTTCTCCACTTGTTCATCCTGGCTTATTGGCATCATGTTTTCTGGTTCTATTTTGCTCCTGATCTTGGGTGTCCTTTTTCCCCAATGGGCACCTTAACACACATGGATTTGCTTTGATTCAACACCCTGGTGTGTATATTTGGGACACACACCTTTTTAAGTTTAAGCCTGAGACCATGCATGGGTGAGGGCATGCAGGTTTTCAGATACATAATGTATTTGCCGTTTGGCAGATGTAACTTTTAAAAAATCTCTTTGACTATTGGTATATCCTTAAGTCATTTTTTATTTACGTGTAATGTATGTCAATGTTTGTTTTAACATATGAGACAAATATGTTTATGTATGTAAAAAATTCTCTTGCAGCCCTGACAAAATTCCCAAGGCACGAAAGGGAATGAAACGCGTTGGCTGTGCCTCTGTATTTTATAAAGAAAGAAATAAAGAAACCAATAAAGAAGGAACAGAAGATCTATAAATTTCATGAACTTTTCTTGCTAATTATATTACTGACTGCACCTCTCAAATGTTTGTAATTCTGATGCACCGGGTGGTGGAGTTGGCACTTCGGGGGCTGTGCGCGGTCAGCGCACCCTTGTGGCACGTGGTCTGGCCTTGCCGGGTGGAGACAACCTTGGGAATGGCCACCGCGCACTGTGCACGACTCACCCGCATTGATGTGGGTGCATTCTACCTCGTCGCGCTTCTGCCTGGTGCTGGGGCAAACCTTGCCCGTTTGCGCTGATCCCAGTGTAGCTCTGGTAGCAGGTGAGAGGCCTCACTGCCTTGCCGTGTTGCCTGTGACGCACGCTGTGTAACAGGGGCTGCTAACTGGACGGCCTGTATGGGCGTGGGGGTGCGCTGCAACTCCTCTCTGCTGGGAGTACCATGGAGGATGGGTTGCTCCGTCCTTGTCACCAGTGTTACATATTCGGCCTTACAGCTGGCAGGAGTGGGCGCCATGCGCATGTACGCTGTTACCAATAACGGGACACTCACTCTGTGTCAGTGTTCGGGCGCGGACTGCCTTGCACAGCTCCCCCCACCTTTATTTAACTACGCGCTCCGCCTTCGGCATGAGCGCAGGGGTAGGACATTTCTGGCGCGGACGCCGGCAACAAACTAGACCGCTGACGGTCACACAGCCCTCCTCGTCTTTACAAGCAGCACACTGAAAAACAGCTGAACGGGTTGGTGTTTACTACACTCAGCACAACTGTTAAAAAGATGTTAAATAAAAGGCCAAGCAGTTAATCAAAGGTTTATTGAAGTTAATTAAAGGAATTTACTACGGTGCACCCACCACTTAACTTTAAGAACACCTTCATTTTTATAGGCTTCTCTAATCGCCTTAGTGGAGGAGCCGCCACTGCCTTCCACCCCCTCACACCCAAACCTTCACCGCTGCTGGCATCAAAGAGGCCTCAGTTACACAACAGAAGAAAATGTTGGCCCCTGGGAAAAAGTCCTTTTTTTCCAATTCCTCCTTCCTGTCTTCTTCTGATATTACTATCTGGTATCTTCATACCATTCTTTTAATTGGCCGACTAGTCGTCAAACACCCTAGACAGCCCTGCCAAGTATCACGCATCAGGCGTTAGACTAACGCATTTCAGTGTGGTGGTCCGCATCACCGCACTGAAATGTGTAGTCACGCATAATAGCGCCTCTCCAGCTGTCCAGGAGCGCTACTATTCACCCTAACAAAGCACTCAAAGTGATGTTGCAGCGCGCTGAATGCGCTGCTCCATTGGGGGTGCTGGCTCAGTCTCCGCTGCTCTAGCAGCTGCTACTCTGGGTTTAACAGTAACAATACTATTAAGGATCATTCACCGTCCCGTCACGGCACAGTGCTGCACTAAATTACAATGCATTCACTGCCGAGTCTGTGTACCCAATCACTACTAAGGAGACAGTCAGCCTCTGGGGTGAGGAGTTCGTGACACACAATAGGCTGAGGCATATGTGACGTCAAGTCCTATCGCCACCCGTGGCGGCGCGATGAGCAGCCAGTGAATGAATAATGTTTAGGCAATAGCAGTGCTGCTCGACGTAGCATGTTATGGTCACATTGCAGGCTGGGTTGACTGCCCCAGATTCATACAGGTACTGTGTTGTTGACACTTGTGTCAACAAGTTTCCGATTTAAGGCGCCTATTAGGATGGCGGACGGACCTGCGTCCGTCCGCCACCCCCGAGGTGGAGGACCGTCCGCAGGGGCAGGGGCGGTCCCTCCGTTGGAATTAGGATGTGACCGCCACCCTGGCGGTCACATCCGTATAGTTAACATTGCGGCGGGTGCTGCTTTAAGCAGCACCCGCCGCAATGTTAAATATGCGGTGCCTGCCGCTTTGTGCATGCAAATGCAGGGGGGTACCATAGGTACCCCCATGTGCACCCCCCACCCCCGACACCCTGGGGGCCCGCAAGGGCCCCCCAGAAGCTATTGTCCACATGCTTTTCCACGGCGGTAAATCCGCCGTGGAAAAGCATGTTTACAAACCTATCGTAATTTGGCTGGCGGTGTCTTGCAGACACCGCCACCAAATTGCGTCCAACACCCCGCGGATCAGCGGCGGACGGACCTGCCGTCCGCCGCTGATCCCACCGCCATCATAATCTGGCGGTGGGTGTTTTGAAGGTGCGCAGCGGTGATTCCGCATCCTCCGGGCCAGCGGTGGCTTCCACTGGCCCGGAGGATGCGGAATCACCGCAATCATAACCGACTCCCTAGTTTGCAGCCCTAACCTCCTCCAGGCACGTATGCAGGGAGTGCAGGTCTGTGCACTCTCGACACTTGTGGACATTTATTTGTTCCACCTCACTGTAGGAACTAGCACGCATGCTGTCTCGTTCTGCAGCACGGACTCGACTGTGTGCCCGCTGGCCCCAAAGTACCATCTGTGTTGTTCCACTCTGCCCCTTAGAGAGTGACTTGTGTGAATCTTTCCGTTAATGCAGAGTGTCCATAATGCTGAGGGACGGGTCAATCTTTTCTTTGTGAATGTTCTTTATAATGAAATTGGTATGTTGTATGTCACCCAAGGAATGCCGATATATCTTTTGTGGTATATGCTCGTAATTCTGAGACTGTCAGTGCAAAGATCTGCATGTATTCTACATGTGGTTTAGTCAGCATTTGGCATGTGCTCTACCTTATTCCTAATTCAAATGTTAGTGCGTTTTCAGGAGGTGTTTTCCAGTACAGAAGATTTTGTTTATGGTATGCCGTGTTAATAACTCATCGTTTGTCCACATTTATTGCAATTGTTTTCAAGTGCAGGGCATTATGACTAATATAACCGAAATGCGTGGTGAATGTGCCAAGTTGCCTGTCATTGCAGGGTTGAAGGTTATCTGTAAAAGGCTTTCCAGATTTTCGGTGGGTGCCAGTGAACTTGTTACCTGGACTGGAGGTGTTCGAGCAGCTGTTAGAGGCCGACATGAGGCCTTAGTGCAGCACTAGAGCAATGTGCAGCAAGCAGGAGCCCAGCCCGAAAGTTAATGGGACACCCGATGGAACAAGTTAAATCCATAACATTGTTGCATTGTTTAACAGCATTACACTTGTATTTGTAAAGTTAATGCAACTTTGCACTCTAAATGGCAAACATTCTGTATGCGTCATTCGTGTGCAGAGAAATTTAAATGAAGCCTGAGTTATATTGTAATACTGATAGTGGCAGCAAACTCCACTGTGGGGCTCTGCTACCACCTGCTGCAGTAATGGAGGGGAGGGCAACTTTCTATGAGGCAAGTTGGTTTGTATTATAGATAAATGCTAGGCACCAGAGTGGCTATGTAAGACTGCAACCTGCAGCCACAGTTTACAGCATTTTGCCAGATAGCTCACTGGCCCATCTGCCAATGAACACTGGCCAAAGATGCTTTCTGCCTCAGTCTGGCACTGCAGGGAGAACTTACTTGTAGCGGCACAGGTGAGTCCACAAGAGGGTACTCACTAAAGATCACTGCAATTAGAGCAATGTCTGTGAGTTTGGGGGAGAGGTCAAGATTATTTTTGAACTTCATTGCTCAAAAGGGTCTGATTTCTATTATTTATGTCTTTCCTTGCACTTCATTGCTTGTATTTACTTGGGAGAAAGTGTCACTCTAAGTGTCACATATTTTACAGAGTGCTAGAGCAAGGTCAGTGTTTAGTAAGTTTTCACAAAAGAGCATAAATCACTCATATTCGCAAAACTGTATTTTGTGAGGATTAGCTCCGAGTTACTGATTTCTACTAGGTTAGTGCCCTTCAATTTCTGGTGCTTTGCAGCAGTTGTAAGATCTTATTAGTTTCTGGTAGCTCAAATGGGTGCAATGTCTTATATTTATATGTTTCTCTCATATTCATTGCTTGATTTTGCTCACGAGAAAGTGTCACTCATAGTTGTTGAATGTCACACATAATTGCACTAAAATTATGAAAATGTCACACATAAGTAATCTGAAGACTTGGCAGCTATGCCTAGAGGAACAATCTGGAATGTGGTCTCCTTGAAAGTATGTTCTTGCGGGTTAATGAAGGTTTTCTCAACTCACCCGATACTTTCGGAATTCTATGGCAGGACAGGAGGCTCAGATTATGCTTTCTCGATTTCTTTACTACAAACAGCAGCCAATAGGAATACAGTAAAGAAACGAAAAACTACAACTCCCATGAGCACTTAGGTAACCATAGAGAGCATATCCCTATATAAAGAACCATAGAGGGCAAGACTTCCTCTTTCTTTGCTGCTTCGCAGCCAGTTAAGTCCCTTTCTACATTTAATGTACTTTTCGCATGTTTGCTGTGTATTTTGCTGCATTGTATTGTTGCGCCGCTACTTGCCGTCTTCCGACGCTTTCCATGTTTATCTTGGCGCTGCTGGTTTCTTTGCTTAGCGTCTGCTTGTGCCTCCGATTTGCGGACCTTTTGTTTGCGGTGTTTTCCCGGTGGTGAGCGCGTGGTCGCCTCTCCTCTCTACTCGGGCGCTTTGTGCCCGCGTTGGTTTGCCGGTGGAGTGGGACGGGGACTCGGGAGCTCGCGCACTGCTGTCGCGCGTCGCTCCACATCCGGGGTACAGGCTCAGCTGACGCACATGCGCGTTTGGTTTGTTTATGCTCCGTGTTTCTCGCGGAGCCCTGACACGCTGAGAGGCGGCGTTTACCTCAGCCTCGGCCCACTGCCTGCCGGAGAGTCCCCAGTTGACGCCCTTTTTCTGCAACATTACTGATTTGGGCTGTATAATCTTTAGAGGCGTTGCCTAGAGTGGCTGTCTGTGGCAAGCCTGTCCCTCCACATTTTACATCACCTGTTGTTTGGGCTGAGTATTGCTCTGCCTGTCTGGCTTGCTTGTGGTGGTCACTCCCCCGGACTGGGTAATTTTGATTCTGCATTTGACATTTGACCTTTGTTTTGTTCTACTGTGGGCATTATTGTTATTCCCTCATTGTTATTTCCTCATTTGTGCTTTGCTTCAATTCATCATGGCTGGCTATGAGGATTCTGAGGAATACTGTTATGATGAGGAGCCTGAAGACTCTTTTGAATACGATTTGGTTGACGCCCTTGACCAAGGGGTGCAACATTCGGTTAATACTGCGCTGGTCCGCGCTATTGGACCATTGAAGCGTCATTTGACCGATTACGCTCAGCAGCAGGGTTGGGTGCCTTCTACCTCAGGTAAAAAATCCTCTAAGTCACCTAAAAACCCGCATAAGTCTGACTTTGTTAAGTTGGCCAAGTCTTTGTCTGCCCCCACTGTTTCCAAACGGTCTCAACTGCCTCCTCCGGACACTGATGATGCCTCCTCCTCTTCTTCCGATCCCTCTGCCCCCCCCCCCTGCTAAGAAGTCCAGAAAGGAACATTTTGTGGACGCTTCTTCTCATCCGCCTGTCCTCACCTTCGAACCCACTGATATCATTCACCCTAATTCGAAGTCTTGGCTCCCTGCACCTGAGGTTGCGGACTATATACAAGCACACATCCGTGAGCCATTTGATCAGGCAGTGCGATCTCGTCTCCGTTCTGAGTGTCCCCGCCCGGAGTTGGCGGACAAGCTGGCGGACACACCGGAGGTGGATCCCACTAGCTTAACCTACCTAAAGAAATTCACCAAAGATCCCAAGAAAGGCATTGACAGGTCTTGGCGCCTATGCCAAGATAAATTGCTGGATCTGCTTGGCCCCCTTACCAAAATTTTAGATTTAGGTTACCAAGCTCAGGGGTCAGCGTCTGGCATCGATCCCGATGAACTTATTGGCTGGGCCCAACGGGCTATTTGTCAATTGGGAAACGCGAACTGTGCTCTGTCCACCGAGCGTCGGCGTTCCATCTTGTTGAAGATGGACCCCAGATTGGCTGAGCTCGCAACTTCTGAGTCGGGGCCCCTTGCTCAGGGTCTCCTTTTTGGTCAACCTTTTCTAAAAGAGTTGACGAAATTTGTGGCCACCTTCAGCGGCCTGGAAAAGGCACAATCCTCACTACGCAGGGCATTCCGCCCGGTTTTTGGCAGGGCCGGACGTTCCAAGGGACGTTCGTTCGGCCGTGGTTCTGGACAGCAGCGTGGCCAGCAGTCCCAGCAGGGAGGTGTACATCAACAGTCTTCCTATTCCGGCAACAAATCTACTTTCTACCCCTCCCGCAAAGGTCGAGGTCAAGCCAACAAAGGAGGCTATGGTGGACACCAGGGAGGACGTCAGGATTTCTCCTCTACAGGTGAGCTTGATTCCTTACGAAAGTGTGGTTCTGGGGGGAAGGGTGCCATTTTTTCTTCACAATTGGCGCACAATCTCCAGCGATGCATGGATTTTGCAGACGGTACAAGGCTATCACATCGAGTTTTACCATCCTCCCCTTCAAACTCGCGTCCCTTCTCCCCTTGTTTTTTCCCAACTAGATCAGGACGTGATTTCCACGGAAGTCGAATCTCTTCTACTCAAAGGGGCGATCGTGCGGACTTCCCTGCATCCTCAGGGGTTCGTCAGCAATGTCTTCCTGGTACAGAAGAAAGGGGGAGGTGCTCGCCTAGTGCTCAATCTCAAAGAATTCAACAACGGAGTGGTCTATCGCCACTTCAAGATGGAAGGCATCCATCTTCCCAGGGATCTCCTTCGACCAGGCGATTGGATGGTTCGCCTGGATTTGAAAGACGCTTACTTGTCCGTCCCCATCTTTCTCCCTCATCGCCGTTTCCTCCAATTCCAGTGGATGGGAACGTGGTTCGAGTACACGGTTCTCCCGTTCGGTCTTTCTTCCGCTCCATGGTGCTTCACGAAGCTTCTGAGACCAGTCATGGAGTCTTTGAGGGCGCGCGGGGTGCGTCTCATCGTGTATCTCGACGACATCTTGTTGATGGCTCAGTGTCCTGTCCAATTGCGAACCCACTTGACGTGGACGATCGAGCTTTTGCAGTCTCTAGGATTTCTAGTGAATCCTCAAAAATCTCTGTTACTTCCCTCTCAGTCGATCGAGTTCCTGGGTTTCCTAGTCGACTCGGTCTCTTGTCAACTGCTCTTGCCTTCCCAGAAAATCAGGTCTATCAAGAGGGAATTGAACTTACTGTTGTCCAAACAGAGTGTATCCTTACGGTGGGTCGCTCGGATTGTCGGGCTGTTGGCTTCATCCATTCAGGCGATCTTTCCGGGTCCCTTACACTATCGGGCCCTGCAACGACTCAAGATCAGGCATTTGCGGAAAGGCCTTCGATATTCCGATCTTGTTCCTCTCTCACCAGACGCGAAGTCGGAGATGGTGTGGTGGCTCGACCACATGGAGGCGTGGAACGGGAGAGCCCTGTTCGGCTCGACTCCGGATGTGGTGCTGGAATCGGATGCGAGTCTTTGGGGTTGGGGAGCCCAGTGCGGGTCTGCGACGACGGGCGGCCGGTGGTCACAAGACGAACTGAGTCTTCACATCAAATGTCTGGAGCTCCTGGCGGGATCGTTTGCGATCCGCAGCCTTGCTCCTCAGGCCTCCAGCTGTTGCATTCTGCTCCGCATGGACAACATCTGTGCGGTGAGGTATGTGAACAAACTGGGAGGAACGAGGTCGAAACTCTTGGCCGAAATTGCGAAGGACTTCTGGCACTTCTACCTTCAGAGGAAGATCACTCTTATTGCAGAGTATCTCCCGGGTCGCCAGAATCAAGTGGCCGATTGGAACTCTCGCCATCTGCTGGATTTCAGCGATTGGTGGATTCATCCCCGTGTGTTTCGGCACCTGTCTCGCCTCTGGGGTCGGCCTTGGATGGATCTTTTCGCCTCTCGCCTCAATGCCCAGTTGCCCAAGTTTTACAGCTGGCGTCCGGATCCGGAGGCGCTGGCCACGGATGCCTTTCTCCAGACTTGGCCTCCTCATCTTTGCTATGCGTTTCCCCCATTCGCGATGATTCCGCGAGTCTTGGCCCGAGCAAAGCACTTCCAGTCGGAGGTCATTCTGATAGCCCCTCTTTGGAGGGCTCAGGCATGGTTTCCGGATCTTCTGGAAATGAGTTGCTTGACGTCGTTTCTGCTACCACAGAAGTGGAACTTATTGTTGGATCCTCTGCTCCACCCACATCCTCTGGTTCTGTCAGGTCAGATCCGGCTGGTTGCGTGGCGCCTTTCGGGGAACGCTGGAAAGTCCCTGGATTATCTGGAGACGCTAAAAGATTTATCGGTGAGGCTTGGGCCCCCAACACACACAAGCGTTATGCATCAGCTTGGCGTCGATGGTGTGGTTGGTGTTCTGAACGGAACTTGGATCCCGCTTCAGCGGATGTTACTTTAGTGGTTAATTTTCTTGCCTCCATTGCTTCCTCTGGTTCTGCTTATAGGACAGTCAATTCCTTTCGCTCCGCTGTTTCTGCGGGCCACGATTTTGTTGACGGGAAGCCTATTGGGGAGCACCCCTTGATTTCTAAATTGCTTCGGGGCATTCGGTTGGTTAAACCGCCTTGCCCAAAGTATGTGGCTCTTTGGGATGTCTCCATTGTTTTACGATTTCTGGAGGCTTGGCCTCCCAACCCTTCCTTGTCTGGTAAGCAACTTTCAGCGAAATTGACGATGCTCCTTTGTTTGGTGTCTTGTAAACGCGTTTCAGATGTGCGAGCATTGGACCTCGTGGGGCGTTCGTTTTCTCCGGACGGGGTCACTTTTACAGTTTCCCGACGCACCAAAAGTAATATATCTTCTGTGTCATATCCAGCTTTTCCTCAGAATCCACAGTTATGTGTGGTCCAATGCATAAGGGATTATGAGGTAAGTACTGCTCCTTTTCGACAAGATTTGTCTGGACAGTTGCTGATTGCTTTGCAGAAGCCTTTTAGGCCTGTGGCGCCGGCTACCCTGGCCCGTTGGGTACTCTGGCTTATGTCTGAGTGTTGGACCCGGCCTCATGGCGTGGTCCTACCCCTCCCGCATGGCGGGCCCAGGATGACATCGGCCCTCCACCCAGCATCGGGCAGCCCTTGTGCCCGACACTGCACGCCCTAACATTGTTGGTCCGGTCACCATCCCGGACCCCCACTACCGGCCTGGCTCCATCATGGGGCCCTCACTACCTAAGCACGAGGCCGCGCCCGACTCCATCTTGGGCCCACCACGTCCCGACCACGTGGCCTCGGCCCCGGCCCAGGCCCCAGCGAAGCCCAGACATCGAGGCACCAAGATCCACCCAGGTGGTCGAGTGGCCACTCGACAGATCCCGGAGGAGGGGAGTTTCGATGGCCCTCCAACCGTCCCCGGACGCCTGGTATCGATCGCCCCCGGCATCCCTGGGTGCTGGCCCCACCCCCCTGCTGGGTGTCTGGACACCATCTCCCCGGCCCCTCTGACCCCCAGGCGCGAGGGTCCGGACATCAAAGGACTCCAGTCCTATATCTGGGCCAGCCCCGGAGTAGGACGGCAGTTGTATCCTGGACTGGAAAGCCCTGCTGACGCTGTCATGGCCGACCCCAGAAGAACTCATTTCCTGGAACCTGAAGAGAACTTGAGAGCCTGCTGGCGCTGCCGCGGCCCACCTTTGCCGAACCATCTTGCGAGGCTGCTGGCGCTGCCGCGGCCCACCTTTGCCGAACCATCTTGGGAGCCTGCTGGCGCTGCCGCGGCCCACCTTTGCCGAACCATCTTGAGAGCCTGCTGGCGCTGCCGCGGCCCACCTTTGCCGAACCATCTTGCGAGCCTGCTGGCGCTGCCGCGGCCCACCTTTGCCGAACCATCTTGAGAGCCTGCTGGCGCTGCCGCGGCCCACCTTTGCCGAACCATCTTGAGAGCCTGCTGGCGCTGCCGCGGCCCACCTTTGCCGAACCATCTTGAGAGCCTGCTGGCGCTGCCGCGGCCCACCTCTGCCGAACCATCTTGTGAGCCTGCTGGCGCTGCCGCGGCCCACCTTTGCCGAACCATCTTGAGAGCCTGCTGGCGCTGCCGCGGCCCCCCTTTGCCGAACCATCTTGAGAGCCTGCTGGCGTTGCCGTGGCTCGACCGCTCGGAACCCCCGGCTCGAGGATTGAGAGCTGTGCGCAGGGTATCCCTTCATACACCCCAACCGAGACTGTCCCGCTTCCCTGACCCCCCTTGTTCGAGACTTTACAGACCCCTCGGTCTACTTGTACATATCGCTGGGAACCAGCGGCCTTTATTTCCTGATAAAGCTTACGAACTCGACCTCTGGTGTGGTGTCCATTTGTAGTGTGGGGTTACTCTGCTGTGCGATCCTAGGAGAGGGCCCTCACCCAGGAGGCCTCTCAGTAACGCTCGGCTACTTCTTGACGGAGAGGTGGACCTAGGGGTGGTCAGTCAGACATCTTCTGCCTCCCCCGGGGTCGCCTTTCTAACATTGGTGGCAGGCGACGGGATCCGAGCCGACGCAGATCGTACAAGAGAGTAATTCGCTCACTACCGAGAAAAACACACCGCGACCATGACTACTCAGGAAACCAGACCGACAGCGGAATTCCAGAAAGAAAAGATGGAAGAGTACAGCCACAAGGAATTAAAACAATTCTGTAAGGACCTAGGCATCGCTACCACGGGCCTCAACACCAAAGAGGACTTTAAATCAGCCCTGCAAACCTGGGCGGACGCCGATAACGCGCCGCCCCAGAATGAAGATAACCCGGGCCCGAATGGACGCCCGGAGACCGACGCGAACCCAGCGGGGAAAGACCCGCAAACCTAGACACGGGCCTCCCCCACGGAGACGCCCGAGAACGAGAGAGGAACCGGCTCCACGAGTTGGAGCTCGCCAGACTCCGACAAGAAGGAGAGATACAGCTGGCAGAAAGGAAATTAGCCCTCGAGCAACTTAGGCTGGAAGGAGACCTGGAGGAAAGGCGAAGACAACGAGACCTTGAAGAAAAGAAACTCGTGCTCGAGCATGAGCGCGGCCTCAAAGAACTGGAAATCAAGGCCAAGACAACAGAAACCGGCACCGCCGGGGGTAAGGCCTCACCCCCGCCGGTGGACACAAAGGTGCACATACCCAAGGAGGTCGTCAAAGAATACTATAAGAACGACGACATCCAACAGTGGTTCAAAGCCTACGAGGTCGCCATGACCGCCCATCGAGTACCCCTCAAAGACTGGGGCGCCGGCTTATGGGGGAAGTTCATCAACAAGGGGAGAGACGCCCTGCTAGAGCTCCCCGACGCCGAGATGACCTCGTACGAACACATGAAGACCGCCCTCCTCACTCGCTACGGACTCACCCCCGAAATGTACCGGCAGCGATTTCGAGACTGTAAAAAAATCCCCGGTACCACTTGGGTGGAGTACGTGAACTTCTACAGCAGAGCCTTCGAAAGGGTGGATCAGAGGCTGGCAGGTCACCACCTACCAGCAGTTGGTAGCATCTTTCCAATAATTGCTTCGTCGAACTCCGGCAGCACCTCCTCGACAGCAAATTGACAGAGCCACGAAAACTCGCTGTCGAGGCGGATAGATGGGTGAGCAACCGAGTTCCCCGGAATCCGATGGGAGACTACGGCCGAGGATCCCCGGGGAACCACCGACCACGAGGCGGCGGAGGAGGCCAGAGCAGGGGCCGAGACACCCCCGCGGGGTCATCCCCTACCTCCCCGTCGCCATCCCTGGGTTGGAGGGGAGGCCCCCCAGCCAGGCCCGGGCCCCGCCCGAATGTTACGTGCCACAGATGCCAGCGACAGGGCCATTATGCGAACGACCCTCTCTGCCCGGTGAACCAGCAACCCGGCACCACCGGTCCCCCGAGCCGCCAGATCGCGGCCGCCGCCCTGAGTGCGGAGGGAGGCGAAGAAGAGGGCGACGACACCGAGCAGGCCGAGTGGGAGCCCGCAGCCATGATCTTAGCATGCCTGGGTGATCGAGACATGATCCCCCGAGACCCGATCCCAGGTAACACCCAGAAATACCGCCAATGGGTCACCATCAATGGACGCCGGGCCGAAGCCCTCCGGGATACTGGAGCCAGCATGACGGCGGTCCGCTGCCACTTGGTGACCCCCGAACAAATTCTCCCCAACGTCTTGAGCCCAGTGCGGTCGGCGGACAACTCTGGAAGTTGGTGCCAGATGGCCCGCATCCCCTTCGAGTGGGGAGGGGTGTCGGGCATGCTGAAAGTGACTGTCCGAGACGATGCCCCCGTGGACTGCCTCCTCGGGAACGACCTAGAAAGTTCCCTCTGGGCCGGCGGAGAGCGGAGAGAGCATCTGGGGATGCTAGGCCTTCCCGAGTGGGTTTGTGCGACCACCCGCTCCATGTCTGCCCGGGCCTCCCCCCCAACGGAGGAAGCCCTGATCGAGGAGCCGGAGTGGCCCACACCTCCACCACCCGCCGTCCCCGAGGACAACGACCCTGAACCCGGCCCCCAGGGGCCCAGCCATGAGGAAATCACCGAGCTCGGCCACCTGCCAGAACTAGCTCAGTGGCGCCAAGAAGGTGGCCCCACCCGCGAACAATTCCGACAAGAACAGAGCACCTGTCCCTCCCTCGAGGGAATTCGACGGCAAGCCGCCACTCAAGCCGCTGGAGACCCCGCGGGGTCCCACTGGATCTATTGGGACAACGACCTTCTCTACAGTGAACAAAAGATTGCCGAACTAGGGGCCAGCCGGGTGCTGGTCGTTCCCCTCCGATTTAGAGACTTCCTCTTGAACTTAGCACATGATGTGCCCCTCGCCGGGCACCTGGGGCAGGACAAAACTTACAGCCGCCTGGTGACTCATTTCTACTGGCTGAAAATGCGCAACGATGTGTACAATCACTGCAGATCCTGCCCGACCTGTCAAGCCAGCGGGAAGAGCGGGGGGAAAGTCAAAGCCCCGCTCCAGCCGTTTCCCGTGGTCACCACCCCCTTCGAGCGAGTGGGGATAGACATCGTGGGGCCCCTGGACCCCCGCACCCCTCAAGGGCACCGCTTCATCCTCGTGCTGGTGGACCATGCCACCCGCTATCCGGAAGCCATCCCCCTCCGAACCATCACGGCCCCAGTAGTAGGCCGAGCCCTAATGGGGATCTTCTCCAGAGTCGGCTTCCCCCGAGAAGTCGTGAGTGATCGGGGCACAAACTTTATTTCCAAGTATATGCGATCCCTGTGGCAACAGTGCGGGGTCACATATAAGTTCACCACCCCGTATCACCCCCAATGAAATGGACTTCTGGAGCGGTTTAACCGAACACTGAAGGGAATGATCAAGGGCCTCGAGGAGCCACTACGACGCAAATGGGATGTTCTGCTGCCTTGCCTCCTGTTTGCATACCGCAAAGTACCCCAGAAGTCCCTGGGGTTCAGCCCCTTCGAACTATTGTATGGGCACCCGGTCCGAGGCCCCCTCAGCCTGGTCAAAGAAGGCTGGGAGACGGCTGTCCGAGGGGCTCCACCAGATGTCTACCAGTACCTCCTGACCCTCCGCAACCAGACTCGGAAGTTCTGGGAACTGGCCGAAGCCAACCTTGAAGCCAGTCAGGAGGAGATGAAACGCTGGTATGACCAGAACGCCTCGTCCATCGAATTCGAACCGGGCCAGCAGGTCTGGGTCATGTCCCCGGTTGAACCTTGTGCCCTCCAAGACAAGTGGACGGGGCCCTTCAGAGTGGTGGAGCGCAAGAGCCCCGTCACCTACCTGGTGGACATGGAGTCCCCCAGGAACCCCCTCCGGGTTCTACACACTAACCGGCTCAAGCTGCACTTTGCCCGTACTGAACTAAGTCTGCTGTTAGCGACCGATGAAGGAGCTGAAGACGACTCCGAACCGTTGCCAGATCTCATGAGCACCACTGAGAAGGATGGCTCCATCGAAGGGGTGATGCTCTCCTCCACCCTGACCCCGGAGCAGCACCATGACTGCCGGCAGCTGCTGGGGCAGTTTTCAGATCTGTTTTCCCTCACCCCCGGAGTCACCCGGTGGTGTGTCCACGATGTAGACACCGGAGACAGCCCGCCTGTAAGACACCGAGCTTTCCGAGTGCCCGACCGAGTTCGGGCCTGCATCCAGTCCGAGGTGGCCAAGATGCTAGCGCTGGGGGTAGTCGAACCCTCCGACAGTCCGTGGGCCAGCCCAGTTGTCCTGGTCCCTAGAGCCGCCGCCCCCGGCACGCCCCCGGAGCTCCGGTTCTGTGTTGACTACCAGGGGCTGAATGCCGTCACCAGGACCGACGCCCATCCCATCCCCCGGGCGGATGAACTGATCAATCGCCTGGGGGCTGCGAAGTATCTCAGCACCTTCGATCTCACGGCCGGGTATTGGCAGATCGGCCTCACCCCTGGAGCGCAAGAGCGATCAGCCTTCTCGACCCCTGATGGCCACTACCATTTCAAGGTGATGCCCTTCGGCATGAAAAACGCCCCGGCCACCTTCCAGAGACTCGTGAATAGAGTGCTGGCCGGGCTAGAAGAGTTCAGCGCCGCCTACCTAGACGACATTGCGGTGTACAGCCTCCACTGGGGTGCGCACCTGACCCACCTCCGGGAGGTCCTGTCGGCCCTCCGACGGGCCGGACTAACAATAAAGGCCAGCAAGTGCCAGATCGGCCAAGGGTCCGTGACGTATCTGGGACACCAGGTGGGAAGCGGCCGGGTGGCTCCCCTCCAGCCAAAGATTGACGCCATCCGGGCCTGGGAGCCCCCAATCACCCAAACAGCCGTCCGAGCCTTCCTGGGGCTCACAGGATACTATCGGCGCTTCATCAAAGACTATGGAAGCATTGTGGGCCCCTCACAGAACTGACCTCCAAGAAGCTACCCCAGAAGGTGTGCTGGACCCCAGAGTGCCAAGCCGCCTTCGAGACTCTAAAGACTGCCATGTGCACCGCCCCTGTGCTCCAGGCCCCCGACTACAGCCGAGAGTTTGTGGTCCAAACCGATGCCTCGGAGCACGGCATTGGGGCGGTCCTCTCCCAAGTGAACTCTGAGGGAATCGACCTTCCCGTTGCCTTCATCAGCCGGCGGCTGCTAGCCAGAGAACAGCGCTGGAGCACCATCGAGAGGGAGGCCTTCGCCGTCGTGTGGGCCCTAAAGAAGCTCCGGCCCTACCTCTTCGGCACCCACTTCCGGGTCCAGACCGACCACCGGCCCCTGCGGTGGTTGATGCAGATGCGGGGAGAAAACCCGAAATTGTTGCGATGGTCCATCTCCCTGCAAGGGATGGACTTCACTGTGGAGCATCGCCCCGGCAACGACCACGCCAATGCTGACGGCCTCTCCAGATTCTTCCGCCTCGGCGAGGAGAATCCCCAAGAAGATGGGTGACTCTCCCCTGCCTTCAGCTGGGGGGGACGCGTGTTGGACCCGGCCTCATGGCGTGGTCCTACCCCTCCCGCATGGCGGGCCCAGGACGACATCGGCCCTCCACCCAGCATCGGGCAGCCCTTGTGCCCGACACTGCACGCCCTAACATTGTTGGTCCGGTCACCATCCCGGACCCCCACTACCGGCCTGGCTCCATCATGGGCCCCTCACGACCTAAGCACGAGGCCGCGCCCGACTCCATCTTGGGCCCACCACGTCCCGACCACGTGGCCTCGGCCCCGGCCCAGGCCCCAGCGAAGCCCAGACATCGAGGCACCAAGATCCACCCAGGTGGTCGAGTGGCCACTCGACAGATCCCGGAGGAGGGGAGTTTCGATGGCCCTCCAACCGTCCCCGGACACCTGGTATCGATCGCCCCCGGCATCCCTGGGTGCTGGCCCCACCCCCCTGCTGGGTGTCTGGACACCATCTCCCCGGCCCCTCTGACCCCCAGGCGCGAGGGTCCGGACATCAAAGGACTCCAGTCCTATATCTGGGCCAGCCCCGGAGTAGGACGGCAGTTGTATCCTGGACTGGAAAGCCCTGCTGACGCTGTCACGGCCGACCCCAGAAGAACTCATTTCCTGGAACCTGAAGAGAACTTGAGAGCCTGCTGGCGCTGCCGCGGCCCACCTTTGCCGAACCATCTTGCGAGCCTGCTGGCGCTGCCGCGGCCCACCTTTGCCGAACCATGTTGGGAGCCTGCTGGCGCTGCCGCGGCCCACCTTTGCCGAACCATCTTGAGAGCCTGCTGGCGCTGCCGCGGCCCACCTTTGCCGAACCATCTTGCGAGCCTGCTGGCGCTGCCGCGGCCCACCTTTGCCGAACCATCTTGAGAGCCTGCTGGCTCTGCCGCAGCCCACCTTTGCCGAACCATCTTGAGAGCCTGCTGGCGCTGCCGCGGCCCACCTTTGCCGAACCATCTTGAGAGCCTGCTGGCGCTGCCGCGGCCCACCTCTGCCGAACCATCTTGCGAGCCTGCTGGCGCTGCCGCGGCCCACCTTTGCCGAACCATCTTGAGAGCCTGCTGGCGCTGCCGCGGCCCCCCTTTGCCGAACCATCTTGAGAGCCTGCTGGCGTTGCCGCGGCTCGACCGCTCGGAACCCCGGCTCGAGGATTGAGAGCTGTGCGCAGGGTATCCCTTCATACACCCCAACCGAGACTGTCCCGCTTCCCTGACCCCCCTTGTTCGAGACTTTACAGACCCCTCGGTCTACTTGTACATATCGCTGGGAACCAGCGGCCTTTATTTCCTGATAAAGCTTACAAACTCGACCTCTGGTGTGGTGTCCATTTGTAGTGTGGGGTTACTCTGCTGTGCGATCCTAGGAGAGGGCCCTCACCCAGGAGGCCTCTCAGTAACGCTCGGCTACTTCTTGACGGAGAGGTGGACCTAGGGGTGGTCAGTCAGACATCTTCTGCCTCCCCCGGGGTCGCCTTTCTAACACTGAGGCAGGAATTGATGTCTCCATTTTCGGAGCTCATTCCGCTCGGGGTGCCATGGCCTCTAAGGCTTTTACTGTTGGTGTGAGTTTGACGGACATTATGAAGGCCGCTGATTGGTCTTCCGATTCTGTGTTTAAAACGTATTATTTCAAACCCATTGTGGATATTGCTTCTGTGGTGGTGAGTCAGCTTTGAACAAGCATAATCTGAGCCTCCTGTCCTGCCATAGAATAAAAAATTTGCAAACATTTGTGACAAGAATTTTCAATTCTATTAAGGACACGGAGGCGAGGATTATCCCACCCTAATGTAGATTACTGCATGTATCATGTATTTTCTCATTGCTATGGCATTGTGACATGTTTTCTACCACTGTTTCCCTACCCTTTGTATATTACCTTATGGTACTGGGATGGCATATTACGGCTCTGATTTTCTTTTAGGTTCTGACCAGAAGTGAGCTCCTCCATTCTTCTCCTGGCCTGGTTCTGGTCTTTCGGATGCTGGACCTGTGGAGTTCTGCCTGCTCCAGTCTCCTGCTCCTTGGTTTGTCTTGGAATGTCGCCTGGTGGTCGTTCTCCTGTTGCCTTCGGATGTTTCCTCCAGGCTGTCCTTCGGTTTCACGTGAATTGACTTTTCATTGACTTGTTTATTTTCCTGGACAAAGAAAGAGGAAGTCTTGCCCTCTATGGTTCTTTATATAGGGATATGCTCTCTATGGTTACCTAAGTGCTCATGGGAGTTGTAGTTTTTCGTTTCTTTACTGTATTCCTATTGGCTGCTGTTTATAGTAAAGAAATCGAGAAAGCATAATCCTCGCCTCCGTGTCCTTAATAGAATTGAAAATTCTTGTCACGAATGTTTGCAAATTTTTAATTACAGCTGCTCCCCCTGCCATTTCACTAAAGTAGTTTCAAAACAGTGTAAACTTGGAGCATGATTCAAACCACCCATTTACTGGTGGGTGTTAAAGAGGCGGGGAGGAGCATTTCAATGGACTCCCTTGTTGCTAATCTGATGCATGAGGCTTTAGGAATAAATCTAGTTAGACCGTCAGGGCTTTAAGTGGGCCGGGTCTGTCCGGGTCTGAGCACCGGCAGTTATTTTCAGGGGGCCTCGAAACGGGTCTCTTTCGGGCTCTATATTCAGGTCTTCAAAGGTAGTCCGTTTTCTTTTTTTTTTCCTCGACTGCAGTGAGAGCATGAACATCGATGTGCCCATGCTCACAAACAACTTCAGAAGTACTGATTTATTTCCTTTTTACAGTGTCCCTTGCCGCGCTTTCACTTTTTCAGTAGCTGTCTCGCTGTCTCCGGACTAGCAACACTCCCTCTCCCCGCCCCCACTACTCAGCAGCAAAAGCCAGGAGCAGCAGTGCCACAGGGTCACAACTCCATCTTGCAGGAAGACGAGCTGTCGGAAACTGCGTGGTACCTGCCATAGGATCATCTAAAAGCCCTTTGAATTAAGTTTGTGCATGTGAAGAAGCTTTTCTTCAGCTTGCATTCCAACTTCCATAACTGATCACAAAACGACCCCAAAGGCAGTGTTTCTAAATAGAACAGCGTGACTGAGTTTTTTGTCTCGGATTAGACAGGCACAACAACATACCGTCAAATACTATTCATACATTTGAGTGTGCTTCCTTCGCCGTATTATTTGATATAAAGTGATGAGCATAATTTGGGAAGGCACTCGAAAAAACACGTGCTGGCTGTAAATAAACATTCATACCGTCATCCGAAACACCAAAGTTACCCCTCCCTCTGCCCCCAACTGCTTCGCACTTAGGTACCGGCCACAACGAGAATGAAAAGTAAATTGGGGTGGTTCCTTTCACCAAGTGTATTTCTGCCTAGGTTTGGACAGTTTCACAATTTCGGATCTAGTAACTTAGCACCCTTTCACCTGTACCTGCGATTCTTTCATTAACAGCACTTGCAGAGATGGGGTAATCCAATGCTGAACAGCCTCACCCCCATTCTGAAAAGGATTGACAGCGAATGAGGAACAGCAAAGACGTGCACCTGCCCATTGGGACAGGAGTTGAGTGGTGACTGAAGTTTTGTTGTGCTAAGGGACTCCCTTTGATTTCATGGAAATAGATAAGTTCACATACCTACTACCTACAGAACGGCTGTTTGCTGCGAAGTACCGGTACTCTAGCATTAAAAATATTGCAGCACTGCTGAGAAGTGCAGGTACTCTCTCTCTACCCTTCAAGTTACAAAAGTGTGGGCACTCTGTACCAGAGAGCACATGCCCGTTTGATGCACTGGGTAATGAAACTCGCCCTGCCAAGGACACACAAAAAAGGCACCCGCATCCTAGCACTCAAACAAAGCCAATGTGTGCTACATTATTTTGACATATGTCATTTGTATTGTAGGCTTAGTTTGGGCAGCCAGCCAGTTAATCAGGGCCGGACTGGCCACAGCGGGCACCGGGCAATCCCCCGGTGCGCCGCACGGGTGGGGGCCGGTTTTGGGCCCCGGGGGCCTTTTTTGTTACAGGGCTGTCAAAGCAGCCCTGTACCAAAATCGGCCGAAAATCAGCCGAAAACCGGCCCCGGCAAGAAGCTCGGCTGCACTATCAACCCCCCGAGTGGGGAGGGGGAGCCGGCCGAGCACTTTGCCAGGGCTGGTTGTGGTTCTCAGTCCGGCCCTGCAGTTAGTTTTAAAAGTGCATTTGTTTATGTACTTCGTGCAACACGTTATTGCTTATATAAGGTGCTTAATGTAACTGCTCACTCTGAGCTACGGTTGGCAGAGCACTGTTTGTGTTGTATGTTTAGTGCAGGGCTTTAAGTGGGCCGGGGCTGTCCAGGTCTGAGTACCGGCAGTTATTTTCAGGGTGCTTCGAAACGGGTCTCTATCAGGCTCTATTTTCAGGCCTCCAAAGGTAGTCCGTTTTCTTTTTTTTTTTCCTCGACTGCAGTGAGATCAATGACATCGATGTGCGCATGCTCATTTTGCTCACTACTGAGCAGTGGGAGGTAGTGAGCATGCCAGGTGAGCCGTGTTGTAGGAGGAACGGGGCTTTAAAGAGAGACATTTTTTCTCAGGATTTCCCTTCTTGCAGGGCAGGTGTTGTCGTGGTGCCAGCCCTTTCTGTGCAAACAGGAAGTGCGCAATGCGGACGGTGGGCAGGATGTTTAAGGCCTTTCTGTGTGAGTCACAGGCAAGACTTCAAGGGACTCCAAGCAACACGCACGCACCCGCCGCGCGCCTTTCTTGGAAAAGTCGGAGGGCGCCTCTTCCGCAATAAATTATCTATCCACCTGGAGTGGCAGTTTAGTAAGAAGTGTACAAATACATTTTACTTTGAACTAGTGTCGATATGCTATAAATAGGGCGCACACATTTTAATTAATCCATAGTGGATTCCTGATTTGAGAAGAAAAGCTCGTTCATTTAAGGAAGCGTTGTGTAAACGTCCCTTTGTGGAGTGATGATGTAGGTAACCAATCAGAAGGCGCCTAATGCGGGCGTTAACTAGTACCACCTTTTACTTGCCCAAGCTTCAGCAGAAGTGGGGAGCAGGGAGGTGGAGGGCGTGCGTGGCTGCACGAGGGGGGGGGTGTTTGAGGGGTGAAGGATGTGCACGTGCCACCTGGCATTAACTGCTGTTAATTGCCCACCTCGCACTTCCAAGATAAAATCAGACACCCAAATCACAATATTTCACGAACTTGAGTTTTCGCTGTGTGCACTGCCACTATCTATGCAAGGTCTAGAACAGTTTTCCTCTTTTGATTTTGTGCAAACGTTTAAAACTGTTCTTTATGTTAATTTTCAGCAAATGATTTAGAATACAGACTGAACGGGCCCAGGAGTCTGGCGTTACGCTGTGCAAACTGTTGCTTTAACTCCACAGCTCTTCCTTCATTCTCCATCTGGGCCAGGGAAGAGCTTGGGAGGGGAAACCAGGGAGGCCAGAGAGGGGATAGAAAAACAGGAGAGAGGCGCTCCTGCCCTGGAATGCATCCAAGCCTCTGGCGCTCTCAGAATGAGCAGACAGTATGTGTGTGTTGTGGCAACTATTAATAGTGCGTATCTACAGACCCGCTAAAAATAGACTGAACTCTGGCGTGGTGCACGAGCCAGGCCTCTCTGCCGCAGATCCAACATCTGCACCAGTGGGGTCCAGGTCGCGACTGGATCCTGAGAAATGCTGCAAACTCTTGAGTGGACCCACCCAGTGAGGTTCTGACGCATTCTGAAAGGTTGTTTGTGTGTGTGTGTGTGCGGGGGAGGTGGGGGTTGTATTCTTAAACTTTATCAGCCTGTCTCATAATGCTACTACTAAACACTTAACAAAATATTGTCCCACTCACTTTAAATACAAGTCACAAATAACAGTTCCTGAAAAACATAAACGCAAACGCAAGACTCGTACAGATATGTACAGAAAGCAGAAAGGAGAAAATAGCTGGACAGTGCAAGACTGCAAAGGGTGGCCGCTGCTCTCCCTTCCAATGGAAAAAGAGCAGAACCTGCCAGAAGGCTAAAATTAACTTCACACCTTTCTCTCCAAGCACCTGTCATAAGAAATATATGTGCCTTCATTTAGAGAAGGTTGAAAACTGATGCCACGAATGGGTAACTGCATTACCACACTCGGTAACCATGATATTCCAGTTGCTGCAAATTTCACACAACCTTTTAAGTCTGCAGGACATTGTTACCAGTTCTTACAATAGACGGACCCCCATCACATCCCACGTCAAGAAGCTACACTGGCTCCCGATCCAGAAGAGATGCCAGTTCAAGATGTTGACCCATGCATACAAAGCTCTGAACAAGGAATGACCAGCACTAATCAACAAATGCCTCACCTTCCATCATCCGACCAGACACCTACGATCCGCCTCCCTTTTCCTCGCAGACAACCCAAATCCATCAAAGCAACAGCGAAGGATGCTTTTTACCCACCAAGCGGCCAAAGCTTGGAAAGAACTTTCCCTGCACCTCAGAACAGCCTCATCGCACCAGCAATTCAGGAAAGAACTCAAGACTTGGCTATTCGAATGAAAAGATCACCACAAAGCGGTTAACACACAAAGCAGTTAGCAATTCCAACGTCTTGAGACCCTCACAGGTGATTTGCAGCGCTTTATAAATCCCTAATTGATTTATTGATATACATAGTGAGGGCTCTGGCTCCACTCAAAGGAGAATTACCCTCTCACCACACGCTATTGGCTGATTTGTTTATCATTCTTTCAAACTAGGGAGTGTTTTTCGTTGTGGTGCATGAGGTGCTATTTTACATCTGATAAATACTCTCAATTATCACACATTCAATTCCTTATTCCATACATTGCACTCTATACATATACGTATAGAAAGTAGTCTTTTTTTATTTCTGAATGAAATGGGCTTTTTAAAATGTTTTAATCAGTAGTTGAGCGCAAGCCTTACATTTAGATCGCCACCTAATTGCTATTTTGTTGTCACACAGGTCTGCATCTTATTAGGTCATGACCACCACCATTACCACTACTACCATCACCACCACCACCACTAACACCGCCCTTACTACTACCACCACCACTATTCCCAATCACCAGTACCATTATTATCACCAGCACCTTTACTGCCACCATTTGTGCTACCAGTACCACCACTACCATCCTCATTACCACCACTACAGCTAACACAAGTAAGAGTGGCTTTAATGAGCAAACACACTAATGGAGGCATGAACAAATTGTGTTTGCATGTATTTGCTTACTAAAGCCAGACACATTGGCTTTGACAATGCTTGTTGCACTTGCTGACCTCTAAATGTGGGCCATAGTACTCTTGTACAACATTATCTAGTGTTTGTTTTCTTTTCCAGGCAAACCCTTCACTCTTCTTCCCTTTTCTGCATGCTCTTCGTCATGAACTGGCCTTTGTTTTCAAGTAGCGGGTTACAAAGGTTCAATAAATAAATAATACAGTCACGCAGAAAGAGAAACTATTTCAATGAAAGTCAAATAAACATGTTAATGTTCTGCAGACTCTGTACTGTGCTAAGAAGAAATACCAGCACACAGCAGTTTACAGAAGCTACAGCGCTGTGCCTTGCCACACGTTGCAGTGTTGACTCAGCATCAGTTCTCATGCTTATATAAAGTGAGGGAAAGGCTGAGGCAACCAACTACTGGTAACATGAAGGTACTGCAAACGAGGCAGCTAACTACTGGTGACATGAAGGTACTGCAAACAAGGCAACCAACTTCTGGTGACATGAAGGTAAAGCAAACAAGGCACCCAACTACTGTTGACATGCAAGTACTGTAAAAGAGGCAACCAACTACTGGTGACATGTCGGTACTGCAAAAGAGGGCACAGACTACTAGCGACATGCAAGTAATGCAAAAGAGGCCACCAACTACTAGCGACATGAAGGTACTGTCAAAGAGGCCACCAACTACTGGAGACATTAAGGTACTGCAAAAGGGGCCACTGGCTACTAGCAAAATGAAGGTAGTGCAAAAGAGGCAACCAACTACTGGTAACATGAAGGCATTGCAAAAGATGCCACCGACTACTGATGACATCGAGGTAATGGAAAAAAGGCCACCGACTACTATTGACATGATTGTACTGCAAAATACCCTGAAAATGACCGTTTATGATTATGGGGAGCGCTCTGGCACGGAATTTTCTATTTTGCCGTGAGCTCAGAAACTTTGCTCTGTTCTTTCTCAGGACGGTTGCAGCTCTGAGCCACACCAAGAGCTGTTAAAAGACCCTGTTTAAGAGATGAACTGGCATTAAACTGTAGACTCATGAGGCCCTGCCCGAAGATGCTCATGAAAGGATAGAAAGTACTGCAAATAACTTTTAAAGGATTGGTCCCTCTACAGAAAATCTGTCTGCTATACTTTTGAAGCGCTTTACTTATCTGTGACCAGGGTAGAAAAATACGAGTGTTAAGAGTACGGGCAAGGGCAGATGCCCCACTGACACCACCCACAATCACTAAAGATTTTTGTTTGTACATTATTGAGGAACTTTGCAGTATCAGAGGAGAAGGAATCATAGGAGACTTAACTGCCAAACTCAACAGGAGGCACCCTTCAATCGACTTATTGAGCCATTGAGGGTTTAAACATGAAATAAACAGCTGTGATGAGCTAGAGGTGCGGTAACATTCCAACCTAGCCTTTTAGCCTTCAACGGCGATAAATGAGTATCATTGACTTGGATGATATTACCCATTCCGTTCACATATTTTACTGCATTTTTTTATCTGAATCAGACTATGCCTGAATTAATATTTCATTAAAGAACAGTGTTTGGTTTGACTTTAGATTATTATTAGAACCATTCTATCCACCCTGTCTGGTTGTCTCTTGGCTTCACTCTTCATGTGAGTCATCTCAAAGTACATCTGGTATGAGAGGAATCGTAGAATTATATACTGGAAGGTTCATATTAATATATCAACATTTCACATGCCCGACAAGTAGTTTATTGTATTCCTGGGTACAGATGAGATCTTTTCTACTGAATAAGCGCCTCACTGGCAATAATGACTGGTACTAGGTTGCTAGCCTTATGTGGGTGCAATACAGACATCACATCCTCACTCACACAGACTTTTCATTCGGCAAAGAACCATCGGTTAATGCCACTCAAACAAGATTCTAGAGGTCCTATAACTGCAGAGTCCAGTTCACACCTCAGTGCACACTGACAAAAGGGCTGGCTCTACCTTTATTAACACTATCCTACCTGCTGCAATCTTGGCGTCTGGTGATGAACCTCCTGTCAAGGCCACTTAAACAGGATCCTGGTGTTTCACCGGGAGTCCTATAACTACAGGATCAACTGTACATTGATATGAGTTGGCACTATTCACGTGCTCCCCGATGGGACAGGAATATGGTAGGTCTGGGTGGTGAACTCCGATCCGTTTGCGGAGTTTTCCACACTCCGCGGAGCACACAGAGTTCCGAACGCTGAGCGGAGTTTTTTCCTTGCTTGCTGAAAGGATCTGAAAAATTCACCTCCTTGTGAGATTTCTCAATGCGGGCGGTTGCCGATGGTTGCATTGACAAAGCTGCCGCTCGGGTAGAAAATCTACTCGAGCGGCAAGAAAAGAAGAAGTGCCTTCTTTCACTGCTCATGGTGCAGTTCGTGCTGATTATATAGCAAGGGACAAACACCCAGCCCTGTAAATCAACGCGAACGGTAGGACCAAACGCACTCCGCTGCTTGTGGAACTCCATGTAGCGCTGCAGAGTTTTTTGGTCACTTCATGCAGTTCAGGCCTAGAATACAGACCTCACCTTGCATCACTCTCAGGAGGCGGGCCCATAATAAGTGCCCCATTCGATGTATAAAAACAGCCCTATTGCCCCACGGTGTGGGACGCATGTACCGAGGGGTCAGGACTACAGCCCCCCCACCTTGCATCGCTCTCAGGAGGCGGGCCCTAATGAGCACGCCATTCGGGCGCATAAAAATAGCCCCTTTGCACCATAGCACAGGATGCGCTAAACAGGGGGCAAGACTATAGCCCCCACAATGCAACCCTCTCAGGAGGCGTGCCCTACTCAGCGCGCCATCAGGTGCATAAAAACAGCCCCTTTGCCCCGCAGCACAGGACGCGCGATGGATGCACCCGAGCACTGCCTAGGCCAAGTATGGGCCTGTTCTGCGCCAGCCAGGGCCAGAAAGAGCCAGGGCAGGGCCACCCCCCTTGATTATGATATGGGACCTCGAAGCTGCTGCAAGTCGTTTCGTTCACTGAATATTGTCTATTTAAGGAATCTCAACTATACCCAATCATCTCTCAAAGGATATTTAGTTGCAGGTAGTTCCACTAAGGCACCTGTAGTTTTTATGTTTATTTAGACACACTATAGATATTGTATTGAACTATCATTTCATTCATATAGCACCTATTGCCCCTTATGGGATGCTGTAGTGTGTTACAGCTGTAACACACTACTCCATAATCCAAGGTTAGTGGTTAGTTCAAAGGATGTTGGTTATTATTGTTTACTGGTTATTGGGATTAGTCTTGTACTTCACTGAAATTATGCAATCACCCTTAGCATTTACAGAAGTACCTATGGGGTAGGAGTTGAATGTAATCATTAGTGTGAGCAGTGCTTAATTTGAGCTGGTGGTTGGAGGTGAGGCTCACCGACACTCATTTTGTGCTGGCGTGCACTTCACTTTTCCTTATCAGACTTTGAACCAGAGCAAGAGAGAGATAAACACAACAGGAAGACGAAGAATCGTCTAAGGGAGAAAGTAGTGATGAAAAAGAACTTGCATGAGTGAAATAAAGGTATAGGAATGTATGGTGATGGATCTTGAGGCATGGGGTGTAATTATGACTACACAGCCCTGGTATTGTGCACCCCGATTTTTGTTAGCACCAGGCACCGTCACTTATTATTTTACAAATTAAACACTGAGTGTGAGTTCATGCAAATGGGTGGGGGTAAATAGGATAGAAGCGATTAGTCATTGTTTCAAGGAAGAAGATGTGGTGTATGAGGGGAGGTGTAGGAAATTAGCAGAAGTAAGAATAAGGCAGACAGGCATGTGACTCCGAGCAGGCTACATTCCGACAGAGTAAGGCCTGGAGAGGATAGGCATTCCGAAGAGAGTTCTCGAGAGAAACTACTGATAGATTTAAGTCATGGTCAAGTTTTCATGTAGGATTTCAACAGTGCTGGAAAAAGTGGGGAGAGGCTATTTGAGATACCATGCAATATGAGGATGTACGAAAATGTAACAACATGACATGCATCTGACGTAATGTACGAAAATGGCTCCTCTATTTTTGAACATCAGTCCATGCTCCTTTACTGCATAAAGTATGCAGGGGCAGTCTCCAATTTCCAGTGTCAGGCTATTCTTATTTTTTAGGGCAATGCACCCAGTCCCACCAAAGTCCACTGCCAGTCTCTTTAAAAATCCCCAAAGGAAACATCTTAGATGAGAAGTCATTGGGCCTCCCCAGCATTGTAAACGGTCTATGCTCAATTTTCCACCAATAGTGTTCGATTCAGGACCATAACCTGTGAAACAAGTCACAAATCTCCTTGGGACGTCTAGTGCAATTTGGGATTGTATCAGTCAGTGGCGTAACGAAACTTAAGGGGGCCTCCCTGCAGAGTACATGAAGGGTCCCTCCACGATCTGGTTCCAGTCCGGAGATCTATAGCCAGGGGCGTACCGCCCGTGCACAGTGCCAAAGGCGGTCCCCTGGAGCTCAGCCCCCCCCAAGACCACGGGGGCTATTGGAACACCACTGGTATCAGTTATGTCCTGCTTGTTGAACAGCTTGGTGGAACCTTGCCAGGGCTCCGGAGCTGGGCACGCCTTGAAGGTTCCATCGTGCCTATGAGGATCCACTGCTCGGGTTAAAATATATCACCTAATTTTGGTTTTCTTATTTGAACTGTTGGAAACATTTTGGGCCTGATGTATCAAAGGGTTTTGCCCATTCTGTGTCTTGAAAATCTGTTTGTACATTAGGCCCTTGTTATTTCACTTCTGTTTTGCTTGTTGAGGGTGAGATGTGTGGTATCCATGTTGTTGACCAGCTTAGTAGGACCTTGCCAGGGTTCTGCAGCTGGACACTTCTTGAAGAGTGTTCTATGGCTCTGAAGGTGTTGCTTGTTTTGAAATTGTGAGCCTTCATTGAAGACTGTGGATGAGGTGAAGAGTAAACAAGTTACTGAACCATTAACTGTCTCCTGTATTTGATTCTTCTTTGGTTTCCACAATATCCTTTCCAATAATCTCTGCCACCTGGGAGTAAATTAGACCCTGTGTAAGTATTTGAGTTGTACCAGTCTCAGACTAGCTGATCTGGCCAAATAGCGTTTATACTTTCATTTGTCACACCGTTGTTTAAAGGATTACACTAAAAGTATAACAGGCAGCTGATTTAAAAACCGTACCAAGACCAAAGTAAAATCAAAACACTATGCCCAGTCTCACTTCTCTCACATAGCTCCTAAACACCAGTATCCTTGCTGTACACCTCCTAGGTGCTACACATGTGCTGTTGATGCTTAATGGCAGCTGCAGGTTTATAGAGCCTGCTGTGAGTTCACTCTCTTCAGATGTTTCCTGGGTGAGTGAACCTTCTGAAAGAAGAAACTTCTAGTTCAATTCTCCCACATGTCCATAATTTTATCCAACAAAATTTGCAACAGCCTGTCCACTTCCGAACAGTGCCAAAGTGATTTTCAGCAGTAACCAACCGGTACCGAGGTTAGTGCAAAATCGAATTGCACCAGTGCAATTTTACGCTGACTATCGGCACAAGTGGAGACCCTCAGCAAGGGAGGCACCGAGGGAAAGAGCAAGGTATCTTAGTTCACCACCACTGATGGGCCACTGAGCGTTGTGTATGTGCCTAATATGCAAATGTCTTTCTGTGCTTGGGTGAGAGGTAGTGGGCAGAAGAGGAGCCATGAATTGTACAATCATCATATATAGGAGCACCTTTGTTAGAGTTGGCATCTTTGGCGTGGTTTCCCCTGACTATGTGCCTCTATCTCCTGTGTTTTTGGTGTCTTAGATGCTTTGGGCACTTTGCTACTGCCGATGTGTGTCAAATTGCAAGTGCTCCCTGGGTAAATTGTTATTATGATTGGTTCTCCCTGATTGGCATATTTGATTTACTGGTCAGCCCCATGTAAAGTGCATTGAGTGTGCCAAAGCTGGTAAATAAAATACTACTTGTGGGCCTGCCGCACTGATTGTGCCACCCACATGAGTAGTTCTGAAACGGTAACTCAGACGTGCCACTCCAGCGTCTGTGCGCAGTTGTTAACGGCCATGTCGACTTGGCAAGTACACCCTCTTGCCAGGCCCTAACCTTCCCTTTTCTTACATATCAGTCACCCCTAAGGTAGGCCCAAGGTACCCCTGTGGGCAGGGTGCAGTGTATGTGAAAGGTAGGACATGAAAATAGTGCACCAAGAGCCTTGTGGTTACAAATAAACCAAGGAAAAGGAAGACAAAAAAAAAGACCAAAAAAAACAGAACACAAGAGTACAATGCAAAGACCAAACTTCAATCGCAATGGGAACAAGAAGCAGGGGGAGAGAGAACGGCCCGTCCACAATCACAGAATAACAAACATTGTTAACCTCAGCGACCATATCCTTTCCAAAGATGAAGAAACATTTCTCTCTAAAGGCCTAGGTTTCGGTCTGACACATCCATGAATGATCCTTTCACTCTCAATATCGAACTGGCACAATTCTTCAGAAAAATCAAACCACTTTGGGGACTCAAGAGACCAGCAGACTTTTGCCAAGGTCTCAGGATAAAGTCCACGTTCACACCTCCGACTCAAACCATTCCCTGTCACATACTAGCCTTAGAATAGGTAGTTCTTAAGGAAGTAGAGAGGATAAACTTCAGACAAGACATGGGCTTCCAGAATCTTACCAAACTGGAACGAATAGCACTTGAGGGACTCAAGAATAACACGCACCTTACAATCAAACCAGCTGACAAGGGAGGCGCCATTGTCTTGATGAACAAAACCATGTACCAAGAAGAGTGCAATCGGCTACTCTCCGACGTAACCAGTTACGAAATATACTTGGAAGACCCAACATCGCGTCTCGTCAGGAAGGATAAATGCATGGTGGACAAGGCACTATGCAATAATTGGATTACAAAGCATGAAGCAGATTTCTTCTTCAGTGAAAACCCTAGAACACCAAGGTTCTATAGCCTCCCCAAAATTCACAAAGGGAAGATGCCCCCCCCGGTAGAGTGATAGTCTCTGGCATCGGATCTATCCTTGAGCCTCACTCGCAGTTTTGCAACTGGTTTCCTAAACCAATTGTACAGAAATCTCTGTCCTACCTAAAAGACATGAAAGATGTGCTGTGCCTCTTACGAGATTTAGAAATTAACACTGTCAGGATATCTTCATTACCATGGACATAGAGGCCTTGTACACCAGCATCCCCCAGAGACGGACACTGGCAGTCGTGGAAGAGATTTTGCTGAACCTGGAATGGGATTTCCTTTCTCCCCGACATTTCATCATGGAATGTGCTGAGATTGCCCTAACAGAGAATGTTTTCGAATTTGAAGAAGTGATTTACCATCAAATCACGGGCACATCGATGGACAGTACCTTCGCCCCGAGCCTAGCATGTCTATACATACATCAATTCGAGGAGGATTACATCTTCAACGAGAATAATCCTTTCACAGAAGAGCTCAAAATCTGGAAACGCTATATAGACAACGTCTTCATTGTGTGGCGAGGGGATGAGGACCAGCCGCGGCCGGTAGTGGGAGTACCGGCCGGGCGGTGACGTGGGGAGGGGGAGGGTCAGGGTGGCGTGTAGTAATGTATGGATTACGGACTTTAAAAGGTAAGTAAACATAAAAATAAATAAAACGAACTACGTTGCACACACTGCATCGCATTTGGTGATGCAGTGTGTGCAACGAAATACATTTGTTTACTTACCTTTTAAAGTCCATAATCCAAACATTACTACCCCCAACCCTGCCCCGCCCCCTCCCTACGTCACCGCCCGGCCGGTACTCCCACTACCGGCCGCGGCTGATGAGGACACAGCTAAAACCTTTGTAGAATGGGTCAAGGATCATCACATTAAATTTACCCACTCCATCAATAAAGATCACGCAATTTTTCTGGATCTAGATGTCAGCATGACAGTAGATGGCATCAGCACAAAAGTAAATAACAAACAGACGGACAAAAACAGTTTGCTTTTGTATGAAAGCTATCACCCAAAAGCACTGCGCAACAACCTACCAGTTGGTCAAGTTCTTCGGGTGCGTAGAAATTGCTCAAAAACAGAGAATTTCACTAAGTAGGCAGAAGAACTCAAGAAGAAGTTACTGGACCGACACTATCCTAAGAAAATGATAAGGAAAGCCAAGAAGAGAGCCAGAAAAAATAACTGCGCGACACTACTAGAAAATACCAACAAAGAGAAACCAGATTGAATTGTGTGTGTAACAACATATACACCTGTTTCAAATCCCGTACAAAAGATCATAAAAAAGAAATGGCATATTCTTGACGGTGCTGAACAACATTGGGAACCCCCACTTTTGACATTCAAAAGGAGCAAAAGTATCTGGGACGAACTTATACATGCCAAAGATCCTCCAACATTGAGCAAAGACCAGGTTACCCTTTGGAACACACAGGCCCACTAGACACTATGCTTGTGGAGGTTGCGTTGCATGCCCTTTCACTGTAACTACAAAAGAAGTAGACATTGGGACCAGAAACCCTTGGAAACTAAACAACTTTAGCAATTGTAACAGTGAAAATGTGGTATACCTCCTCACATGTCCCTGCGGCCTAATGTATGTTGGCATGATCACCAGAAGGATCAACATCCACATTAATGAACACTGTAGCACTATACGATATAAGGATACAAACACCAATTCAACAAGGCATTTCTTCTATCATAATCACAAAGACAGTGACCTAAATGGGTAGTACTGGAAGTAATGAAGAAACAAAAGATGGATCTGACAAGACCACTTCATGTCAGAGAGCAGAGGTGGGTATATCGTCTTCGGACGTGGGAAAAGGGACTCAATGACGACATTCCTTAGTTACAACTTGCACAGTAGTCAGTGGCTCACATACACACCGCCCCAACCTATTCTCTTCTGAGATTAGAACAAAGTCACAGTTGGCCGTTATAACAAAACTAGACGCTCAGCCAGATACTCACCAAACCTTACTCAATGGGCAAGATGCCCGCTAGTACCCAACCGCGGGGCACATGGTTCGACAACTTTATCAGGCAATATGACAGCAGGGTGTCTGAACCCTGGGAGTGCGATTTCACTGCGGTGTAATCCCTTCTTGAATTTTTAGGAGCTTCCCTCATTCTGCAAATGTTTTAATGACATTGATCATGAATATAATTTGACACACAGTTGTGGTACACATACTTACACTTCCAAGATCATTTTTGCCTTCAAATTACCCTTGGGGTGTATGATCCTCTTATTCAAGAGTTTTTTTAACTTTCGAACATTCCACTGTTTTTTTAACTGCCTTCAGGGAACTCCAGCTGGCCGTGATTAGAATCGCGATCTCGATTGAGGTTTCGTTTCGAATCCGCGCTCCACACACTTGTGCACCCAGCAATATGGTAACAGTGATGCTGGTGCGTGCATGCGCTGCTCCCAAACATTTCTCCTTCACACGGAGTGAAGACGGGACTACGCAGCTCCTCCGTGTTTGGATTCGGATGTCAGGCAAACCCGGAGCCGACACCGGATGTCCTTTAAAGGCCTCCCTTTGAAATATACTACATTCCAGGGAGGTCAGGAACCTTTCAGTAGGGCCGTCTGGTGACACCGGATCTTCACGGAACAAAAGCCAATTACACTCAATTAGCCCACCAATTACCACCGGCAGTCTATCGCGAACACTATAAATAGTTCATACTCGCTACCTTCACTTATCATCGAGGAGGTGAGGAGCTTAGACATAGGTGTAGACTCGGGAGACACACCATGGAACAGTAAGAGTATGAGAGAGTGTGCATGAATGAATGTGCTTTTTTGTCATTGTGAGCTTCAGGTTTTCACGTTATACTCAACTATTGAGTCTAAAAGATTGCTTGTACCAGTGTCCTCACCTGGATGCTTTTGCATTTTTTCTCCTTATCACACAGCGCTTGACCAAAGGGGTCTTCCTCCTTCACCCTCCTATGGGGCAATTAGTTCCCATTTTAAAGGGTAAGCAATGTGGATTACAGTTCCCACAAACCAACAAGTGCACAGATGACTGACACGTTTGTTGCACTTATAGCCACTCACTATATTTGCACGTATATGTGGCTGACTGGAAGTTGATCATTAATACTATGACCGTGGTGCTATTTTACATTTGACTTTTTTCTGTTTTTCTCTTACAGGCTTGTATATATTAGCCGCATAAGAGTGGAGCATGATATAGATCACCCCACCTAGTGGAACCCTCTCACCACAGTCTGGCAAGGGTGGAGCACGTTTTCTGATTATTCTAGGTCCTGATGAATGACACAGACCTGACTGGGCCAACTGGCAGAAACATGTTGACCATTTACATCACAGTGGGGGACAATAGAATCCTCAACACACCAACCATTTATTTTAATTACTATACAGATGCCAGTTACATTAAAATTGGTTTGACATCTGTAATGGCTTTATAATGTCACTTTTTGTTAGCCAGGGCCCCCACTCAGTTAGATGAGAAGTGCATCCCTGTCATCAGGTGTATGCCTGCCCTCTAACAAACCAAGACTGGTCAATGACCGTGGTGGTGTGTGAGACCAGTCTTTCACTTTTTGTGAGATGCCTGCACTCACAAAGTAACACTGTAGCACCTAGGTCATTTGACTGGGGACAGCTCTTTTTGTGCTTAACATTATAGGTTGGAGGCTGCCTACTCCTAGTGCCCCGTGCCTCTGGTTCACTTCCCTAGATCTTCTCTGGGGTTTTGGTGGTTATACAAAGAAAGACATGCCCTGATGTGTGTGGCATGTCCTGATATAACGGCCAACTGTGACTTTGTTCTAATCTCAGAAGAGAATAGGTTGGGGCGGTGTGTATGTGAGCCACTGACTACTGTGCAAGTTGTAACTAAGGAATGTCGTCATTGAGTCCCTTTTCCCACGTCCGAAGACGATATACCCACCTCTGCTCTCTGACATGAAGTGGTCTTGTCAGATCCATCTTTTGTTTCTTCATTACTTCCAGTACTACCCATTTAGGTCACTGTCTTTGTGATTATGATAGAAGAAATGCCTTGTTGAATTGGTGTTTGTTTCCTTATGAAGGGCTCGCTCCCTCCCCGCAGGACAGGGCCCGGGCCGCCGTCAGCACCATTGCCCGGCCCAGCCGCCATCTTGGACACGGCACCACGCGGCCGCGCGGCCTCAGCCCGACCCCAACCCTGGGCCTGGCCAGGCCCCGACATCCCGGCACCACCCTCCACCCAGGAGGTGAACGGACCACTTGGCAGGTCAATGGGAGTAAGAAGTGTCGATGGCTCTCCCCCGCCAGGTGCCGAGCACCCCCAGCCTCCTCGGGCGCTGGCTCCACCCCCCTGCTGGGTGTCTGGACTCCCTCATCCCAGACCTCCCGACCTCCAAGAGCGAGGGTCCGGACATCAAAGGGCGCCAGACCTATAACTGAGGCCGCCCCAGGACAGGAAGGCAGTTGTATCCTGGAGTCGAGAGACACCGCGACGAACTCATCCTTGACGGACTGCTGGCGCTGCCACAGCCCTGCCTTGTGAACTATTGTCCTGCCTGCTGGCGCTGCCGCGGCCCTCTGCAACCTTCATCCTCGTGGGACCTGCTGGCGCTGCCGCGGCCCGTTGCAACCTTCATCCTCGTGGGACCTGCTGGCGCTGCCGCGGCCCGTTGCAACCTGCATTCTCGTGGGACCTGCTGGCGCTGCCGCGGCCCGTTGTAACCTTCATCCTCGTTGGGACGTGCTGGCGCTGCCGCGGCCCGTTGCCACCTACGACCTCTTCGGGACCTGCCGGCGCTGCCGCGGTCTGACCCATCCGAACACCGAGCTCGAGGATTGTGAGCTATCACCGTTACACCTCAGTACCCGTGGGTACCAAGACTGTCCCGCTACCCCCTTCCCTTACTAGAGACTAGAATTGAGAGGATCATCGTGTCCTGATCGCCTTGTATCGTACCACTCTACTACCAGAAGTGCCTATAAAAGGTGTTACCCTGATCTTTGTGTGGTGTCCATCTGTGGGGGGGAAGTTACCTGTCTGTGCGATCACTGTGCTCGGCCGACCCTCCAGGTCCCCGTCTAACATTGGTGGCTAGCGGCGCGATCCGAACCAACGCGTACCGTACAGACAGTAACTCACCCTACGACTAAAACCACAATGACGACCAAAGAGAGCGGATCGGCGGAGAAGTTTCAGATGGAAAAGCTGGAAGAATACAACCACCGAGAGCTCAAACAATTTTACATGGACTTAGGCATTGCTACCACCGGGCTAAGCACAAAAGAAGACTTCAAAAACGCCCTAGAGGCATGGACAGAGACAAATACCGCAACCCCCCGGGACCCCGCAGCCCCGGAAGTCAACACCACCCGGACGGAAGAACGGAGAACAGGCCCTTCCCGTGAAGAGATCCAAGAGCGGGAAAAAAATAGATTACACGAGTTAGACTTGGCACGACTCAGATTAGACGGAGAATTGAAACTGGCGGAACAAAAGATAAACTTAGAACACTTACGGCTCAGAGAAGAGCGAGAGGAAAAACAGAGACAGAGAGACCTCGAAGAAAAAAGACTGGCATACGAGCACGAGTGCAAACTAGCAGAGATAGAAATACGCAAACTGAACAAAAACCTAGGGGTGCCCGAGCAACCGCACTCCCCGGGCCCTACCGAGCAGAAGGTCCACATCCCCAAGGATGTGGTCCGAGAATATCACCGGAACGACGACATACAGCAGTGGTTCAAGGCCTATGAGATTGCCATGACCGCCCACCGGGTCGCTCGAAGTGACTGGGGAGCCGGTCTATGGGGGAGATTCGTCAACGAGGGTCGTGATGCCCTGCTGCAGCTTCCGGACCATCAAATGACGTCCTATGACCACATGAAGGCCGCCCTCCTCAGTCGATATGGGCTTACACCCGAAATGTATCGCCAGAGGTTCCGCAACTGCACCCGGATCCCAGGTACGACGTGGTTGGAATACGTGAACTATTTCAGCCGAGCCTTCGAGGGGTGGATCAAGGGTAACAACGTAACCACTTACGAACAACTCTTCAATCTCATTGTGTGGGAGCACCTCTCCAACAACTGCTTCGTCGAGCTCAGGCAGCACCTCCTCGACAGTAAATTGACTGAACCCCGGCAGCTCGCCACCGAGGCTGACCGGTGGGAGAGCACCCGAGTGGCCCGGAGTGGGCCGAATGAGCAGAACAGAACCAACCAAGGTCATCATCGTCCCCGAGGAGGAGGAGGAGGCCCGGGCCGGGGCCGAGACGCCGTCCCGGCCGCGCCCACTAACGCCACCCCGGCCCCAGCAGGCCAGGGAAACCCCCCGATGCGCCCGGGGTTCCGAGCTAACGTGACGTGTCATCGATGCCAGCGAGTCGGCCACTATGCCAGTGACCCGACCTGCCCGAAGAACCAGGTCCCCGGGCCCCGCCAGATGGCGGCCGCCGCCCTGGGAGAAGAACAAGTCTCCGAAAACACGGAGACCTATGAGTCGGAGCAGTTCGAGTGGGAACCCGCCGCCATGACCCTGGCATGCCTGGGAGGAAGAGACATGGTCCCGCGGACTCCCCTGCCCGCCAACACTCGGAAGTACAGCCAATGGGTGAGCATCAATGGGCGCAAGGCCGAGGCCCTGCGTGACACCGGGGCCAGTGTGACGGCCGTCCGTTGTCACCTGGTGACCCCAGAACAAATCCTACCAAACGTACTTTGCCCCGTCCGATCGGCAGATAACTCGGAGAGCCTGTGTCGGATGGCCTGCGTCCCCTTCGAATGGGGAGGAGTGTCCGGCATGCTGAAAGTAACTGTCCGCGACGATGCCCCCGTGGACTGCCTCCTGGGGAACGATCTCGAGAGCTCCCCGTGGGCCGCTGTGGAAAGAAGAGAGCATCTGGGGATGTTGGGTCTCCCGGACTGGGCGTGCGTAACCACCCGGTCCATGGCCACCCGCACCATCCCTAGACCAGAAGAACCAGAATGGGCAGCACCTCCGCCCTCGATCACTCCAGAAGAAGACTTCCTCCAGACCGACCACCCGGACCCCACCACAGAGGGGTCCACACAGCCCCCCGAGCTTCCCGACCTGGCTCAGTGGCGTCAAGAAGGGGGGCCCACCCAGGAACAATTCCGGCAGGAGCAAAAGACCTGCCCCTCCCTCGAGGGATTGCGACAGCAAGCGCTCGCCCAGAGCCAAGGAGACACCACCGGGGCCCACTGGGTTTATTGGGACAATGATCTCTTGTACAGCGAGCAGAAAATCGCAGAACTGGGGGCCGGACGAGTGCTGGTGGTGCCCCTCCACTTCCGAGACTTCCTGTTGAACCTAGCCCATGATGTCCCCCTGGCCGGGCACCTGGGCCAAGACAAGACCTACCACCGCCTGGTGACTCACTTTTTTTGGCCCAAAATGAGAAATGACGTCTCCAACCATTGCCGGTCCTGCCCGACCTGCCAGGCCAGCGGGAAGAGCGGCCGCAAACTCAAGGCACCCCTACAACCATTCCCCGTGGAGACCACCCCGTTCGAAAGGGTGGGAATAGACATTGTGGGGCCCCTGGACCCCCGAACAGCACAGGGGCATCGCTTCATCCTGGTCCTGGTGGACCACGCCACCCGCTATCCTGAGGCGGTCCCCCTTCGTACTATAACAGCCCCAGTAGGGGGTCGAGCCTTGAAGGGGATCTTCTCTCGAGTGGGCTTCCCCCGGGAAGTCGTCAGCGACAGGGGTACGAACTTTATTTCAAAGTATATGAAATCCCTCTGGCAGCAGTGCGGAGTCACTTACCGCTTCACCACCCCCTATCACCCCCAGGGGAACGGACTGGTCGAGCGGTTCAACCGCACCCTCAAGGGAATGATCATGGGGCTGGAAGAACCCCTACGCCGCCAGTGGAACGTGCTACTACCGTGCCTCCTCTTCGCCTACCGAGAAGTCCCCCAGAAGTCCCTCGGCTTCAGCCCCTTCGAACTCCTGTACGGACACCCCGTTCGCGGGCCTCTCAGCCTAGTGAAGGAGGAATGGGAAATGGCCCCCCTAAAGACCCCTCCGGACGTCTACAAATACCTCCTGACCCTCCGAAATCAGACCCGGAAATTCAGGGAGATCGCTAAAGCCAATCTGGAGGCCAGTCAAGAGGACATGAAGAAGTGGTACGACCAACATGCCTCCTCCATCGAGTTTGAACCGGGTCAGCAGGTATGGGTGATGTCCCCCATCGAACCGTGTGCCTTGCAAGACAAATGGACGGGGCCCTTCAAGGTGATCGAGCGCAGGAGTCCCGTCACCTATCTCATCGACCTGGAGTCCCCCCGGAACCCCCTCCGGGTCCTCCACGCCAACAGACTCAAACCCCACTTCATGCGCTCAGAGCTCAGCCTGCTGATGGCGACCGACAGTGGCACAGAAGGAGACTCCGAGCCCCTCCCTGACCTACTGAGGACTCGGGAAAGAGATGGCTCGGTGGACGGGGTCCGACTCTCCGAGGTCCTGACCCCAGAGCAGCGTCAAGATTGCCGGGCCCTCCTGCTGCCGTTCGCGAACCTGTTCTCCCTCGCACCCGGAGTCACCTCCTGGTGCCTGCACGACGTGGACACGGGGGACAGTCCTCCTGTCCGACACCGGGCGTACCGAGTACCGGATCGGGTACGTACATGCATCCAAGAAGAAGTCTCCAAGATGCTCGCCCTCGGGGTCATCGAGCCTTCGGACAGTCCCTGGGCCAGCCCGGTCGTCCTGGTCCCCAAGGCCGCGGCACCGGGCACCACGCCGGAGCTCCGATTCTGCATCGACTATCGGGGGCTGAACGCGGTCACCCGAACCGACGCTCACCCTATCCCCCGAGCAGATGAACTAGTCGACCGCATGGGGGCAGCCCGCTACCTAAGCATCTTTGACCTGACAGCGGGCTACTGGCAGATCGGCCTCACCCCCAGGGCCCAAGAACGTTCCGCTTTCTCCACCCCGGACGGGCACTACCATTTCAGAGTGATGCCCTTCGGCATGAAGAACGCTCCAGCCACCTTTCAAAGACTGGTGAACCAGGTATTGGCGGGCCTCGAAGAATTCAGCGCCGCCTACCTGGACGACATCGCGGTATACAGCCGCCACTGGGCAGACCACCTCCACCACCTCAGAGCGGTCCTGCAGGCCCTCCAACAGGCCGGCCTCACCATAAAGGCCAGCAAGTGCCAAATCGGCCAGGGGTCCGTGACCTACCTCGGACACCAAGTGGGGAGCGGTCTGGTGGCCCCCCTCCAACTCAAGGTAGCTGCCATCCAGTCCTGGCAACCCCCCGAAACACAAACAGAGGTCCGAGCCTTCCTGGGGCTCACCGGATACTACCGGCGGTTTGTGAGGGACTATGGCAGCATTGTGGGGCCCCTCACGGAACTCACGTCTAGGAACAACCCAAAACGAGTCAACTGGACTCCCGACTGTCACGCGGCCTTCGAGACGCTGAAGGCCGCCATGTGCACCGCTCCGGTGCTCCAGGCCCCCGACTACAGCCGCGAGTTCATCGTGCAGACCGATGCCTCCGACCATGGTATTGGGGCCGTCCTCTCCCAACTGAACCCAGAAGGAGTGGACCAACCCGTGGCCTTCATCAGCAGACGCCTACTGCCCCGAGAACAGCGCTGGAGCACCATTGAGCGAGAGGCCTTCGCAGTGGTATGGGCCCTCAAGAAGCTCCGGCCCTACCTCTTCGGAACCCATTTCCGGGTACAGACAGATCATCGGCCCCTGCAATGGCTCATGCAGATGCGGGGGGAAAACCCCAAACTATTGCGATGGTCCATCTCCCTGTAGGGAATGGACTTCACTGTGGAGCATCGCCCTGGCCAAGACCACGCCAACGCGGATGGCCTGTCCCGCTTTTTCCGCCTCGACGAGGAAAGTCCCCAAGAAGATGGGTGACTCTCCCCGCCTTCAGCTGGGGGGGACGCATGTTGGACAGGCCACATGAAGGGCTCGCTCCCTCCCCGCAGGACAGGGCCCGGGCCGCCGTCAGCACCATTGCCCGGCCCAGCCGCCATCTTGGACACGGCACCACGCGGCCGCGCGGCCTCAGCCCGACCCCAACCCTGGGCCTGGCCAGGCCCCGACATCCCGGCACCACCCTCCACCCAGGAGGTGAACGGACCACTTGGCAGGTCAATGGGAGTAAGAAGTGTCGATGGCTCTCCCCCGCCAGGTGCCGAGCACCCCCAGCCTCCTCGGGCGCTGGCTCCACCCCCCTGCTGGGTGTCTGGACTCCCTCATCCCAGACCTCCCGACCTCCAAGAGCGAGGGTCCGGACATCAAAGGGCGCCAGACCTATAACTGAGGCCGCCCCAGGACAGGAAGGCAGTTGTATCCTGGAGTCGAGAGACACCGCGACGAACTCATCCTTGACGGACTGCTGGCGCTGCCACAGCCCTGCCTTGTGAACTATTGTCCTGCCTGCTGGCGCTGCCGCGGCCCTCTGCAACCTTCATCCTCGTGGGACCTGCTGGCGCTGCCGCGGCCCGTTGCAACCTTCATCCTCGTGGGACCTGCTGGCGCTGCCGCGGCCCGTTGCAACCTGCATTCTCGTGGGACCTGCTGGCGCTGCCGCGGCCCGTTGTAACCTTCATCCTCGTTGGGACCTGCTGGCGCTGCCGCGGCCCGTTGCCACCTACGACCTCTTCGGGACCTGCCGGCGCTGCCGCGGTCTGACCCATCCGAACACCGAGCTCGAGGATTGTGAGCTATCACCGTTACACCTCAGTACCCGTGGGTACCAAGACTGTCCCGCTACCCCCTTCCCTTACTAGAGACTAGAATTGAGAGGATCATCGTGTCCTGATCGCCTTGTATCGTACCACTCTACTACCAGAAGTGCCTATAAAAGGTGTTACCCTGATCTTTGTGTGGTGTCCATCTGTGGGGGGGAAGTTACCTGTCTGTGCGATCACTGTGCTCGGCCGACCCTCCAGGTCCCCGTCTAACAGTCAAGGATCATCACATTAAATTTACCCACTCCATCAATAAAGATCACGCAATTTTTCTGGATCTAGATGTCAGCATGACAGTAGATGGCATCAGCACAAAAGTAAATAACAAACAGACGGACAAAAACAGTTTGCTTTTGTATGAAAGCTATCACCCAAAAGCACTGCGCAACAACCTACCAGTTGGTCAAGTTCTTCGGGTGCGTAGAAATTGCTCAAAAACAGAGAATTTCACTAAGTAGGCAGAAGAACTCAAGAAGAAGTTACTGGACTGACACTATCCTAAGAAAATGATAAGGAAAGCCAAGAAGAGAGCCAGAAAAAATAACTGCGCGACACTACTAGAAAATACCAACAAAGAGAAACCAGATTGAATTGTGTGTGTAACAACATATACACCTGTTTCAAATCCCGTACAAAAGATCATAAAAAAGAAATGGCATATTCTTGACGGTGCTGAACAACATTGGGAACCCCCACTTATGACATTCAAAAGGAGCAAAAGTATCTGGGACGAACTTATACATGCCAAAGATCCTCCAACATTGAGCAAAGACCAGGTTACCCTTTGGAACACACAGGCCCACTAGACACTATGCTTGTGGAGGTTGCGTTGCATGCCCTTTCACTGTAACTACAAAAGAAGTAGACATTGGGACCAGAAACCCTTGGAAACTAAACATCTTTAGCAATTGTAACAGTGAAAATGTGGTATACCTCCTCACATGTCCCTGCGGCCTAATGTATGTTGGCATGATCACCAGAAGGATCAACATCCACATTAATGAACACTGTAGCACTATACGATATAAGGAAACAAACACCAATTCAACAAGGCATTTCTTCTATCATAATCACAAAGACAGTGACCTAAATGGGTAGTACTGGAAGTAATGAAGAAACAAAAGATGGATCTGACAAGACCACTTCATGTCAGAGAGCAGAGGTGGGTATATCGTCTTCGGACGTGGGAAAAGGGACTCAATGACGACATTCCTTAGTTACAACTTGCACAGTAGTCAGTGGCTCACATACACACCGCCCCAACCTATTCTCTTCTGAGATTAGAACAAAGTCACAGTTGGCCGTTATAACAAAACTAGACGCTCAGCCAGATACTCACCAAACCTTACTCAATGGGCAAGATGCCCGCTAGTACCCAACCGCGGGGCACATGGTTCGACAACTTTATCAGGCAATATGACAGCAGGGTGTCTGAACCCTGGGAGTGCGATTTCACTGCGGTGTAATCCCTTCTTGAATTTTTAGGAGCTTCCCTCATTCTGCAAATGTTTTAATGACATTGATCATGAATATAATTTGACACACAGTTGTGGTACACATACTTACACTTCCAAGATCATTTTTGCCTTCAAATTACCCTTGGGGTGTATGATCCTCTTATTCAAGAGTTTTTTTAACTTTCGAACATTCCACTGTTTTTTTAACTGCCTTCAGGGAACTCCAGCTGGCCGTGATTAGAATCGCGATCTCGATTGAGGTTTCGTTTCGAATCCGCGCTCCACACACTTGTGCACCCAGCAATATGGTAACAGTGATGCTGGTGCGTGCATGCGCTGCTCCCAAACATTTCTCCTTCACACGGAGTGAAGACGGGACTACGCAGCTCCTCCGTGTTTGGATTCGGATGTCAGGCAAACCCGGAGCCGACACCGGATGTCCTTTAAAGGCCTCCCTTTGAAATATACTACATTCCAGGGAGGTCAGGAACCTTTCAGTAGGGCCGTCTGGTGACACCGGATCTTCACGGAACAAAAGCCAATTACACTCAATTAGCCCACCAATTACCACCGGCAGTCTATCGCGAACACTATAAATAGTTCATACTCGCTACCTTCACTTATCATCGAGGAGGTGAGGAGCTTAGACATAGGTGTAGACTCGGGAAACACACCATGGAACAGTAAGAGTATGAGAGAGTGTGCATGAATGAATGTGCTTTTTTGTCATTGTGAGCTTCAGGTTTTCACGTTATACTCAACTATTGAGTCTAAAAGATTGCTTGTACCAGTGTCCTCACCTGGATGCTTTTGCATTTTTTTCTCCTTATCACACAGCGCTTGACCAAAGGGGTCTTCCTCCTTCACCCTCCTATGGGGCAATTAGTTCCCATTTTAAAGGGTAAGCAATGTGGATTACAGTTCCCACAAACCAACAAGTGCACAGATGACTGACACGTTTGTTGCACTTATAGCCACTCAATATATTTGCACGTATATGTGGCTGACTGGAAGTTGATCATTAATACTATGACCGTGGTGCTATTTTACATTTGACTTTTTTCTGTTTTTCTCTTACAGGCTTGTATATATTAGCCGCATAAGAGTGGAGCATGATATAGATCACCCCACCTAGTGGAACCCTCTCACCACAGTCTGGCAAGGGTGGAGCACGTTTTCTGATTATTCTAGGTCCTGATGAATGACACAGACCTGACTGGGCCAACTGGCAGAAACATGTTGACCATTTACATCACAGTGGGGGACAATAGAATCCTCAACACACCAACCATTTATTTTAATTACTATACAGATGCCAGTTACATTAAAATTGGTTTGACATCTGTAATGGCTTTATAATGTCACTTTTTGTTAGCCAGGGCCCCCACTTAGTTAGATGAGAAGTGCATTCCTGTCATCAGGTGTATGCCTGCCCTCTAACAAACCAAGACTGGTCAATGACCATGGTGGTGTGTGAGACCAGTCTTTCACTTTTTGTGAGATGCCTGCACTCACAAAGTAACACTGTAGCACCTAGGTCATTTGACTGGGGACAGCTCTTTTTGTGCTTAACATTATATGTTGGAGGCTGCCTACTCCTAGTGCCCCGTGCCTCTGGTTCACTTCCCTAGATCTTCTCTGGGGTTTTGGTGGTTATACAAAGAAAGACATGCCCTGATGTGTGTGGCATGTCCTGATAGTGAATTACTGCCAATTTCGTTTTTTTCACTATTGCAAGCCTATCTGTTCCCATAGGACAGAATAGGGAGTTTGCTTATAACAGCTTATAAACATAACTGCCCCTGGGAACAAGGTAGGAAAATAAAGGTTAGTATGCCTGAACTCAGAATGTTAAAATGCATATTTTAGTGAGGTTGATGTTTACATTCTGTGTTTGAAAACACCACTTTTAGAAAGTAGGTATTTTCTTGGTCAGCCATCCAGTGTGCCTCTGCTAGGATGTGGATTGACTGTCTGGGTCTGGGTTTGGAGTGTCATGAGCTGGGGCTGGGCAGGAGCAGTGGCTCCAGAGATCCTGATGAGTCAGGGCTGGGCTGAATAGACCTGTGCTGCATTTAGAGTAGGGAGGGAAGATTTATTTTCACATGAATGGGCCTAGTCTGCCAAGGACAATACTGTCTCCACCTTCTGCCAGCAAGCTGCACCAGAGAGGACTGAACTGGTTTTGACTGAGCACAGGGCCTCTCTGCACAAAGAGAACAAAGACATTTTGGGGTATAAGTATTAGACCTAAAACCCTTGAACTTTAGACTACTTCTGGAATCAAGAGGAACCTTTGCCAAGGAGAAGAGCTGGAGAAACTGAGAAGTATTGCCCTTGTTGTGTGCCTGAGCCTGGCCTGCATTTGTTTCTGCCAAGGAAAGGAGAAGGACTTTGCTGTGTGCTGTGTCGCCTGCTTGAGGAAAGTCTCCGAGGGCTTGAATAGAGCTTGCCTCCCATTGTGAAGTCTTAGGAACACAAAGACTTCACCTTCAGCTCCCCTGAACTTCCTTGCTGTGAGTTCTGACCTGCCAGGAGTGCCTGTGACTGTGTGACGCCTCTGGGGGTTGTTTCTGCTGCAGGGAGCTAGAAAGTAACTAAACAACAAGAAGATTGACGCATCGCTCCGCCTGCTACAGTTTTTCCGACACAACGTCATGGTGCGAGAAGAATCTCCCCACACCGCTGCACCACTGCTGAAACCAACTCGGAGCCTGTCGCCACTGCAAGAATCGAGGCATCAAGGGATCGCGGCTGAAGAAACTGACGCAGCGCCTCTCGATGCTGCTGCATCGTTCGCCGACACCTCCCGGATTTCCACACATTGTGCCTGTCCGCAAGTGTTTCCTGACGCATCACATACGGATCGGAGTTGTCCCAGAATCAACGCATTATTTCCCCTACACACCGCTCCCCTGTGTCCAGCGGAACTGTCGCATCGCATCCGTAGGTCTCAGAAATCGACACATCTCTTTGTTTTTCAATGCTTCCCATGCTGCAGCTGTTTGGCTGGGTGAATTTTGCTGCAACAACAGGCACTTTGCAAGAAATCACACATCCATAGTTTTCTATGGACTCAGTTGCTAAAACCTTTTGAAAGTTATTATTCTTAATACTTGCATGTTGGATTTTTGTTGTTTTGGTCTTGTTAAGTTTAGATAAAGATACTTTCTTTTTTCTAAACCGGTGTGGTGTCCATTTGTGGTGTTATCATTGTGTTACTGTAAGTATTGGTACAAATACTTTACACATTACCTGTCTGCCCATGTCAAGCTACTAAGGGGGTGAGCAGGGGTTATCCGAAGTGTGTATCCCCCTTACCCTGACTAGGAGCAAGGGTCCCTATTTGGACAAAGGTAACTACCTCTGCCAACTGGAGACCCCCATTTCTAACAAACTTGAAATGTTATAATTTGGGATGTACACTGCACAAAAAAATATCTCTTTTATATGTGCTCAATAGATCATAATATTGCTACCTTTATAACAGTAAAGGCTTATTTAAGAGGCACACGACAACTGACTTGCCTCCTGAGTCATTAATAAAATCATACGGGCAGAAGGGGTATGGTTCCCTGGGTGCAGTGGTATGATATATCTGCTAAAGCGAAACAATCCAAAATGCACTTGAAAAAATAAAAATTAAAAGTTTGTGCCTCAGCTCAAAATAAAGTGGCACCCAGTCAAACTTGCAAAGAGCGAGAGGTCCAGGCTGAGCTAACCTGAGCTGTTCTCCTCAGCCCCCACAGCTCTGCTCTTTCAGACAGGATGCAACACAAGCAGTGCCGCGGAGACCTATGGGGCCCAAGCCATCACCACCTCACTACTTCTGCTGGTAGCTATGTGGAATATCCTTTGTTGCTGGGTGTGTGTGTGAACAGTCTCAAGGCCTATGCGAGCTCCCTGTCCACATCCAATCAGCTCCGAGCAGTAGTGTAGCATGGATGACATGGGCCCTGGTGCAAGCAAGGAAAATATCAGTTTAGTTGCTTTGGGGGTAGTAAATACAAGAACTATCAAGATTCAATCCTCATGGATCTGGGGTCTGGTGCCACTGCACCTGCTGCACTATTGTAGCTATGCCCCTGGCTGTGAGCTGTGATCGTGGCTTCTTAGCGTGGGCATGGCCTCTTTCATACCACGTGCTATAACTACACTCACCTGCGCTGTGAAACAAACTGGGCGTGCCCACTTCAGGTCCAGAGAAAATTGCACGGCCTGTTCCCCTTACCCCCTTCTGGCGGTGGTGATTTAAACTCCCCTTCAGAGGTGCTCTTCACAGGAAAGGGTTGAGGGCCCGTGGCGAAGCGGTCTGTGTCAAAGTCTCAGACCTATGATTTTTGGTAGTGTTTCACAGTTGTGTGTTTTCCATTCATTCTTCTTGGGGCAAGCACAAACTTAACAGAGAACCTAAAAAAGAGAATCAAAATAACTACAACTTAAGCCTTCACTGTCCCAGAAATCCAAGCCATACAATAGAAGCGCTGAAGCAGCATTTGCAGGAATCGCTCGCAGAGGAGGTGAATAACCCCCTCCGCATTTTCATAAAATTAAAAAAAAAACATATATTTTGACAGAATTATTTTGACATTTTCAACAAGGGTGTCATTTTCTCTTTAAAATAATCAATAGGAGTTCATAAGCCTATAATTGCTCGACGCATAAAAAGCTTTTCCCACCCCCGCAGTTCGACTGGAGCTTTTGAATCGAGTCAAAAGAGGAATTAGCGCGCGCAGCCGCGGCGGGGCGGTGACAGCTCGCGCTGCAGAGGCAGGCACCGAGGAGGCCGCCTCGCGACCACGTCGCTCCGGTAACCTTTATACCCGTTTTCGCTCCAGTGCTGAGAGGTGTGGAGCAACCTCGTGTTGCGAGGATTTCAGAAATTCTTGCATAAACCGAAGCAGGGGGGTGGGGAAGAAACAAGGAAATAGCACATTAGACACACAGAGGCCTACTGCACACTTTTACATAGCGAGTTACTGCAGCTGTTAAGTAGCTTGTTTTGCAGGGTCCTGTCTCTAACACATTTATTTTTATCATCCTGCGCCAGGATTCAAACATATGACTTACAAGTTCTACAGCGATTTTGTGCTAAGTGCATTAAGCTATTTTGCAAGCCAAGGGCCACTGATATGATTCCATTCTGTAGCTGCACCGTTTTCCGCATAATTACCACTCAACACTGTGGTGGGCGAGGTCAGGGCCTCGCACACAATAGTAAGCCACAGTAATGGGACACACACACAGCTAGTAACTGGTACGCCGGAAAGACCCCGAGCGGTCTTCCGCCTTTTAATATATACCTCGGGGCGTGCCCGTCCCGAGGGTGCAGGCGTGCGTGTGTGTGTGTAGATACATTGTAAGTGAGAGGCCGGGTGGCTCTCTACATCCCTCCTTCAATTTAGTTTACATGCAAACTGTCCGAACATAATGACTACGGGGAGGTGCATACAAAGTCCCGGAGTCTTTGGCTTGGCCCAGGATTGGGCCGCAGATGGTAGCGGTGGTTGGACCGGGCAGGAGACTCACCGGTCCCGGTCGGGGTTGTTGTTTCACCTCGGGAGGAAGAGGTGCACCCAGTTGTTCCACTTTGGGGCGCACCACGGTGTCGCCTGTCTTCTCCTGGCTGGTCACAGCGCGGGATGGGCACGGAGTTCTGGGCCCCCGTTCTTGCATCATCCAGATCATCTGCGCCGACATCGATGGTTTCGTCGGCCTCCTGGGGAGTGCCATCCGGCACCCTGACCCGTTTGAAACAAGACACATTCCGCGTGACAGTCTGGTGGCCACAACGGGCCGTCACCATTGTTCCCTGAATTTTCTCCACGATCCACCGCTCGGGTTCGAACGGGGTTCTAAATTTCCACCCAGGGTGCCGATCTTGTACCACAACAATGTCTCCTTCTTGCAAACTTGGGTGTCGAGCATGTCGTTTTTCGCTTGCCTTCTGGTTTGTGACACTTCTCCGTGCTTGGATGGCATCACCATCTCTCTCTTCCGGGGTCCATGTAGAGGATGCTGGGATATTGCCTCGCGGTGCACTTTTGAACAGGACATGCGCCGGTGCGCAGTGGGTGGTGCTGTGCGGGGTCTGCCGGTAGGCACTCAGGAATTGGTCTAAAGCAGCTTCAGGGTCTTTGCCATCGTTGACGGCGATGCGGAGTGCTCTGTTGAGAGTCCGCATGAGCCTCTCCACTTCGCCATTTGCTTGCGGCCACAACGGTGTGATCTTGCGGTGCTTTATCCCTAGGCCCTCCAGGTATGTTTGGAACTCTCGCCCTTGAAAAGGGGGTCCATTGTCCGACTTCACCTCCTCCGGGAGTCCCATAGTGGCAAAGATGTGGTCCAACGCTTTCTTGACTGGTCCAAAGGCTGTGGAGGAGAGTAGTTCCACGACGGGGAACTTTGAAAAGGAATCCATGACGACCAGCGTGTGTCGACCATCCGGGAAGCTCCCAAAGTCAATGCTCAGCTGGGTCCAGGGTGTTGTCGCCGCTTCCTCAGTGATGACTGGGGCTGGGGCCGGCTCTGACCCCGTGATGGCGCATGCATGGCAAGAGCGCACCATTTCATCGACCATGCGATCCATGGCCGGGAACCATACTTTGTTGCGAAGCCTGGCCTTCGTCTTGGCTGTTCCCTGGTGACCCGTGTGAGCGATCACGAGGGTCTGTTGTTGGAGGCTTGCAGGCACTACGATGAGATGCCCTCTCAGTATGATGCCCTCATCGCCGACGCTCAATTCATGGCGGATTTGCCATAGTTGTTGTCTGGCATGGCTAACATCCGGACGAAGTCCTTGAGCCCCTTCCAGAAACCGGATCCAGCTTCCCGTGTCCAGGGCATTCCTGACACGGATCAGAGTCTCATCTTCAGCGGTGGCTCTTCCAATTTCTAGCAAGGTGAGGGTCTCCGGGCATGCAGCCGCCGACACCATGTGTACGAATTCCTCCACCAGTGGACTATCAGCCAGTGAGATTGCTTTTCTGGTGACGTCTGGATGCCTGGACAGATAGTCCGCGGGATTATGGGCGCCGGGCCGAAAGATCAGGGTGAAGTTGTAGCCTTGTAGCTGGACGGCCCATCGTTCAATCCGCGGTGGTGCAAGCCTGGAGGACCCGGTGAATAGGGGTATGAGAGGCTTGTGGTCGGTTACAATGGTGAAGGGTTGACCGCAGAGGTACAAGTGAAAGTGTTGGCAGGCCCACTTGATGGCTAGCGCCTCTCGCTCGATTTGAGCATATCTCGTTTCCGTGTCCGTGAGAGCCTTGCTCGCATACGCGACAGGTTTCCAGTCATTCTGGCCATATTCCTGCAGTAGAACAGCGCCGAGGCCTACGGGGCTGGCGTCCACGACCAATTCGGTCTTCCTGCGTGGCTGGAAGTAGGCCATCGTGGCCTTGTCCAGAAGGCTCGCCTTGATTTCCTGGAAGGCCTGGTTTGCTGCGCCTGTCCATTCCCATTCGTGGTCCTGTCTAGTGAGAGCGCGGAGGGGCTCGGCCAGGTCGGCTAAGTTGGGTATGAATCGGCCACAGTATGTGGCCATCCCGAGGAAGCTTCTCACCTCGGTGGAGTTTCTGGGCGTGCTGGCATTCTGGATGGCTTCCACCTTCTTTGGGTCAACGCGGAGCCCTTCGCGCGTGAATCTGTAGCCGAAGAAATCCACCGCTTCTTGGTAGAACGAGCACTTCTCCCTGTGGAGGGTCAGCCCATGTTCCTGTAGCCTTTGGAGGGTGTCCCTCAGATGTGCGTGGTGCTCCACCAGAGTGTTCGAGTATATCAGAATGTCATCGCTCAAGTTGATGACCCCACACAGCCCGGACAGAACTTCCCTTATGGCGTCCTGAAACACTTCGGCCGCCGATGACACTCCAAAACTTAACCTCTTGTATCTCCGGAGCCCGACATGGGTGGAGAATGTCGTGATGTACCGGCTGCTCTGATCAAGTTCTAGCTGGTGGTAACCCGCGTTGAGATCAAGTTTGGAGAACCACTTTGCTCCATTGAGGTCGGCGACGATGTCGTCCATGGTGGGCGTGATGTGGCGCTCCCTTTTCACGGCAGTGTTTGGCAGCCTCATGTCGACGCACAGCCTGATGGCCCCAGGCTGCTTGGGCTTAGGGGCAACCACTAGTGGAGACACCCACGGAGTTGGTCCCGACACCTTCTCAATGACATCGAGGTCTTCAAGCTTCTTCAGTTCCTCTTCGACCTGAGCACGGAGGTTGAAAGGCACTCTTCGGTGGCGCAAGGCGACGGGACGGATGGAAGTGTCAATGTGTAGTTTGATCTTCTTGTCTTTAAGCTTTCCGAGGCCACTGAAAAGCGCAGGAAAATCTCCTAGTATGGTGTCAGCGTGCGATTGGTGTACTTGGTTGGCGAAGAAGACCAGCCCAAGGTCTTCCGCTGTGTTGCAGCTGAGGAGTGTTCCTTTCTTCCCCTCGGTTATGTGGAACCGGGCTTCCGTCGTGTACTCTCCATTGCTAATGGTGGCGTTGATGACGCCGCGAAGCGGCATGGGCTCGGTGCCTCCATATGTGTATATCCGAGCGTTCGTCGGGGGCAGTGCGGGTTTTGGCGACATCAGATCATACTGGGCAGAGTCCATGACGTTCACGGAGGCTCCGGTGTCAATCAATGCTCTGATTTCCGATCCTTCCACCGAGATCGTGCACATGGGGGGTGGTCTCTTCCGGGTGGATATCCTGCTGACGTAGGAGACTACATAGACTTCGTTGTCTTCCTCGTCCTCGTAATACGGTTTCCGTTCTTGGGCCTTCGTGTCGGGCGGCGGGTGCTCTGGTTCCAGCGACAGCTGTCTCACCCTGGACGTCATCGGCCGAGATCCATATCCGCCTCGCGCCCTTTGAGCATTGGGCCTGTATCGCCCTCCTTGGCACACCGCGGCAAAGTGATTGAGTCTGCCGCACTTCGAGCACGTCTTTCCCTTCGCGTTGCACACAGCGGACGCTGCATGGTCTCCCCCACAGTAGGCACACTGCGCGTCCCGAGTCTGCCACTGCCGAGCTCTGCCTCCCGTCGGCCTCCTCTGTATCGCATCGACAGTTTCTTCCTTGATGGGCGCCATCTTTGGCACGGCTTGCGGTGCTATGGGGGACCGGAGCGCCAGCTCCATTTCGTCTGCCCTGGAATCCGACAGTTCATGTGAGCGGGCGAGGACGAGAATGGCATCTAGCGTGATGCCCGGTTGCCTGAGGATGAGCTTCCGTAGGAGTTTCGATTTGCACCCGACGATGATCTGGTCTCTGATTTCCTCACGCGGTTCTGCAAACGGGCAGCTGCTGGCCAGCCGGCGCAGCCTCGCGTAATACATGTCCACTGATTCGGCCTCAGTTTGCCACGCCCGCTTGAACTTGAACTTTTCATAGTCGGTGTTGACCTGGGGGTCAAAGTGGGTATTCAGGGCGGCCACCGCCGCGTCATAGTCGTCGTCTTCCCCGGTGTTCAGGAGAGACTCGAACAGGTCATAGATTCCGGGGCCACCATACAGGATCAGAAGTGATCTTTTCACGGAGTCATCCGTTTCTCTGGTGCCTTTGAAGTATAGGTTCAACCGGCCCAGCCACGCCTTCCATCGAGGCGCCGCAGTCGCCGGGTCCGCCGTCTCGCTGAATGGCGGAAGCGGGGCCACTCCAGTGTGGGCATGGCTGACTATGTGAGTGGCTGTTCCGCGCCGTGGAGGTGGGCGCGGCGTAGCGGCATGAGCGGCCGTCCACGTGGGCGCACCCCCTGCAGCAGCACCGTCCATGATGGTGACCCTTCCCTCGGATCACACCCCACCTGTGCGGGCCGCGCCGCGTGGAACGGAGTTAAAGAGCCGAGCACGTGACCGGCTAGCTCCCTGACACGGGACCCCTTATTGACGTAGAGGTGGATTTTGTCAGTGCTTGTTTGTCCCAGGGCTGCACGACGCGGTGTCGCGTGGACGTAGGGCGGAAGGTATCCCCGGAGACTTGCCCCTGAACGTGGCGTGGATGTAGGCAGGACAGCCACTCTGTAGTGAAAAGTCCCCCAAAGTAGAGCACTTGCACTCGCCAATGCTTTATTGTACAGTTGCTCCTCGTGCACAGTATCTGGAAATGACCCCCGTGGGAGACGGTAGTTATCTGGGACTGTCCTTATGCTGCAGGCATCGGCAGTTCCCCACTTGCTCCCGGAGAGTGTAGGCGCGCAGGACACTGCAGGCTGAGGCGGAGGGCCAGATACGCGTTGGAGGCACCGCGTGGTCGGGCCTCGGGGCTGACGTGCAGCGTCTCCCCTGTTCACCCCTCCCCCACCGGGGCAGCACGCTAGGGCAGCGCACTCGCGCTGGATGCGGAGCAGGGGAAGGCCCCCCCCAGATGGCAGCTCACGCAGCGCGGGGGCCGGGCAAACGCCGCGGGGCGAGGCACTCACCAGGCGGCTCCCGCCAGCTGAACGCGCTCCACCCAGGGAGGCGCGTGGGCGGGGAGCCGACTTCGAGCAGGCACAGCAGGCCGGCGGACGAGCTCCGCGGCCCGGGAAAGCAGCAGGGCAGGGGCGGCCGGCAGCAGGCAACAGGTGAGAGGCGAACAGCCCCAGCAGGGCGGCCAGGCACGCGTAGGAGCGGAACCGGCCTCGTCGCCAATGTGGTGGGCGAGGTCAGGGCCTCGCACACAATAGTAAGCCACAGTAATGGGACACACACACAGCTAGTAACTGGTACGCCGGAAAGACCCCGAGCGGTCTTCCGCCTTTTAATATATACCTCGGGGCGTGCCCGTCCCGAGGGTGCAGGCGTGCGTGTGTGTGTGTAGATACATTGTAAGTGAGAGGCCGGGTGGCTCTCTACAAACACACCTTGGAGAATTAGACACAATGCAATTGAACGAAGCTGAAGAATCTAGAGTAAACACATACTGCCTGATACCTAGCGTGCCCGAGTTCAGGGCACGTGAAGAACACGTGTCCCTACATCATGCACATATCCGCTCACACACCCTAAACATCTGGTTCAGTCTATCCCCTTTGAGGAGATGGGCCGCCTCCGGCATAACGGCAGTAAAGGTGGCAAATTTCAAACTGAACTTGGGATAATGGAAAAAAAGGTTCTTAGATTGGGGATGCACACAGGATTTGATTCGGAAAACAAGAGATCGTATTAGCAAAGTGGAAAGTTCTACTTTGCTGACAACACAGCCCAGACACAAAAATAAGTCACTTCCTGTTCTCATTACTCCATTTAGTAGAAACAGGAGTGATCCATACACCATTTTGCTTAAGCGTTGGCACATCCCTACTATTGACACCAATCTGAAAACTATTATAACACTATATGTGTTATTATCTGTCATTGCTCTCTCATCTATGTAGGTAGTATCCATGGGCAGTGTGGGCAGATGCCCAGGGCCCCCGTAGTCAACTTGGGGACCCGCACCAATGCGATAGTCAGAGACGGCATGAAAGGTGCCACCTTGCAAGTGCGGCACCATAGGAGGCCCCCTCCCCTGGCCGCACTGCTATGGTGTAGCAAGGGGAACCCGAGGGGAGGGGACCCCCTCCCCATTCCTAGGTGTAGCAAGGGGATCCCGAGGGGAGGGCCCGGGCTCCCCATTCCCAGTTGCAAAAGACACATTCCTCATATTTGTCCTGCAATTAGGCCTCCACCCCGCCACCCATGGAGAGGTGCAGCGGGATGGCTGTTGCCCTGCTGTTTAGCTCCCTGGCAGTATTAACCCTCTCTGGAGATAAGCAACCCGCACACCTTCAGCCCTTGAGGGGTGCATGTAGGTGGGTGAGAAGGAGGGGCTGCAGCTTCAGGAGCAGGGGCATCTATTGAGATGCAAACAGCCCTGAATGTCCCACGTCTATGCAATTTAGAGGGGCCTCGCACATTGCCATTCTGTTCAGGGCCCCAAAAATTCTAAAACCGGTCCTGGTAGTATCATTAGATGTTGTAGAGAGAGAATGCAGGAGCACATTTCTGCCATTCGCAGTGGGGACGACAAGTATCCTTTGGATGCACACTGTAGCTCAGTGCATGCCAGTGATGACGACATTAGAATTTAATGTCACTCTTTGGAAATTGTTAACATGCCACTTGGTGGTGGCAATAAAGTAGCCCTACTACGCCAACAAGAAACACAATGGCTCATGTTATGTTATGTTATGTTAACAAATGATTTATAAAGCGCGCTAACACCGATTGGTTTCTTGGCGCTAACAGACAGAAAAAGGAAGACTACTTGAGCAAGGAGTAGACGGAGATCTATTGAAATGCTTGAATGAAGAGCCATGTTTTTAATGCTTTCCTGAATGTAAGCAGGTCCTGACAGGACCGAATTTCCAAGGGAAGGGTGTTCCACAGACGGGGAGCCAGAGTGCCAAATCTGCAGCCTCCAGAACGTTTACGGGTGAACGATGGTATCTGCAAGAGACCCAGGTGGGCAGAACGCAAATTCCGCGATGGGACATACTTGATGATTAGATTGTCTATAAACCTTGGGCTCTTACAGTGTAGAGATTTGAAAATTAGGCACCCTGTCTTGAAGGTGCATCGCTGAGCCACAGGGAGCCAGTGAAGTTGCCTCAATAGAGGGGAGGCAGATATCCAGCTGGGACGATTTAAAATCAGTCTCGCCGCATAATTCTGTACCATCTGAAGACGTTTCAGAAGAAAAAGTGGGACGCCCAGATAGACAGAGTTTGCGTAATCTAGATGGGAGATCACGGTCGCGATTACTACCTGAGTAATGGCTTCTGATGTTAAAAGACGTCGCACTTTCCGGATTTTCCGCAGTTGGAAAAAACACTTGGAGAACACCTGGCCTACTTGTGTTCTTAGTGAGAGATCACTATTCAGGGTGACTCCAAGTGTCCTTGCCGAGGACGAGGGGATAAGGGCTTGACCTAGGTCAGGCGGCCAGTAGTGCGGGCCCCAATGCCTAGTAGTGTCTCCAGTGAGAACCAGCTCGGTTTTTCCTGGATTCAGTTTTAGATGATTCTGGTCCATCCATGTTTGGATGAATCTCATCGTAGATTGGAAGGTGGAGATTGATGCTTCAGAATTGTCGATAGAGAAAATCAACTGCAAATCATCTGCATAGTTGAACACCGTTATTTGTTGATTTCTCAGTGCCTGGATCAGTGGGAATATGTAGATGTTAAACAAGTGTGGTGAAAGGGAAGATCCCTGTGGGACCCCACATGTGATAGTTTGTTTGGTGCCAACTAATTCTCCAAGTCGGACTGCCTGTGAGCGGTTTTCCAGGAAGGATTTCAGCCAGCTGGCTGCAGAAACTTGGATGCCGGCCTGTGTGACACGGTCGATCAGGATGGAATGGTCGACCGTGTCAAAAGCGGGCGACAAATCCAGGAGTACCAGGGCCTGGGGAAGACGCTTGTCTACGCCATCTCGGAGGGTGTCCAATACTGCCGTCACAACCGCCTCCGTTGAATGGGCGGGGCGAAACCCCGCCTGATGAGAGTCGAGGCGGTTGGATTCCTCCAAGAAGTTAGACAGGCATTTAGCCACATGTGCCTCCATTACCTTTGCCAGAAAAGGAAGTAGGGAGATCGGGCGGTAGTTTGCCTTACAAGTGGGGTCGGCCCCAGGTTTTTTGAGGAGTGGAATCACCGTGGCTTCCTTAAAGGCAAGGGGCACCGAGCCGGATGTTAATGAGTGGTTAAGGAGAGTAAGGGCAGGGGTGGGAAAGACAGAAAGGCATTCTTTTAAGATGTAAGGGGGACATTTGTCTGATGGAGCTCCGGATTTAATTCTTCCTAGAAGTTGCTGGAACTGTTCCGGGACGATCGGAAGGAACCTGCTAAGGGTGCTAAAGTTGTCAGAGTTGTTGGGGGCGACTGATGTTAGTGGCTCCACCACACTCAGTGGTTGAGCAATGCTGGCTTTTATGTCTGCTATCTTCTCAATAAAATAGGTATTGAGTGAGTCACAGAAGGTTTGTGTCGAATCTACCCTTGGACGTACACTATCCAAATTTGTCAACTCATTAAAAATGGAAAAGATGTCTTTCGATCTATTAGTCGAGTTGAGAATACGGGCAGAAAAATAAGCATTTTTGTAGGAAAGGATGGACTTCATATAGTCCTTCCTAGCCACAATAAATTTGCTCTTTGCGTCTGGAGCATAGTTGCGTCGCCATTGTCGCTCCAATTGGCGCAGGGCCAATTTCATTACTTTTAGCTCAGGAGTAAACCATTTTTGAGCATCTGCTCGCCGGGCCAGTTTGATTGGCTTATACGGAGCGTGGATATCGCTGGCAGCTTGTAGCCAGCCCGAGAGTTTAGCTTCGTGAATATTAATATCAGAGTGAAATGAGGGGGTAGTAGAGGCCAGTGTCTCACAGAAAGCTGATCTATCCAAGGAATTCCATCTCCTTGCTTGTCCACCTGCTTTTGTGATGGTAGGTCCAGTTGGGGAATAGACAAGGTTAAATTTAAGCAGGAAGTGATCAGACCATAGGCAGGGGGTGATAGTTGGGGTTGTAGCTATTGAGGTATTAGTCCAGATCTGGTCTAAGATATGACCTTTACAATGGGTGGGTGCTGGCACTCGTTGTGTAAAGTTCAGGTTTGTGAGGAGCTCTGTGAGTTCACTCGAGTGGGGGCCTTCCTGAGGGTCATTGAACCAATAATTAAAATCCCCTACCAGAACAATCCTAGCATGGTCCATGGCCAGATTAGCAATTTGCTCGCTCAGTGCAAGAGGAAAAGATGGCATGGGGGCTGGGGGTCTGTACAAGAGAACACAGGTCACCATAGTGTGAGAAGTGTCAAATTTTAACACCAGGTTTTCTGTGTCTGAAAGTTCTAAGCAGGTCAAACTTGTGACTGTGAGCTTTCGACGAATGATAGCCGCTACCCCTCCGCCGGATTTACCTGAGTTACGGTCGGCATGGATAATGTAGTAGTCATAAGGGAGTGCCGCTATTATATCAGGGGCGGAATTCAGGGTCAGCCAGGTCTCGGTGAGCAGAAGAATGTCTGGTTTTTCAGACTCTAATAATACGTAAATGTCCATCTGGTGTTTTACCAGAGAGCGGGTATTGAGGTAAATTATTGATAGGGAATATGTGGGGGAGCAGGGGTCCGTATGTCTGCCCGCACTCAGTTTGTTAGATAGAGATATGGGGGGAGTACCGTTGGCTAGGATCCCATGCTTCCTGGCCCTATGGACCGCATCTCTAGACATATGGCCCTGACCTTTGTTATATTTGAGCAGGTCAATGCTGGAATAGAAAAGTATTTGAGTAGCATGGCTGGTCCCAGGGCCCGGACAGGTGCAGATGGGCTTGCCTTCGGCGCGCCGCCGACGCGCCCGCTGCGCCCGTCCGCTGCGCTTCCTTGGTAGAGGAGCCATTTTGTACCTTCGGGGAAGGGGAGGGGCGAGCGCTGCTCCACTCGCCAGCTCCTCAAGCAAGATGGTGACCGCAAGGAGATCGAGCCCGGGCAGCGCTAAATCGGCTGTGAGGGGCTCTGAAAGCAGAGACCGATAATCGGGTCCCCGCTGGGCAAGTAAGTTCAATGTGGCAAATTTAGCAATCAAATTCCCAAAATTCTGTTTACACACTTCTTAAAAATACAAATGGTAAAACACAAGTGCAGGTATCATTAATTATTAAAATATTGGGTCACGGCAATTCAAACACGCAAATCCTGGCTTCCGCTTCAGGATAGAGCTCAAGCACACTGTCAATCGGTGCTTGCGTGATTATTGTCTTTGTACCTTCGGGAAGGGGAGGGGCCGAGCGCTGCTCCACTCGCCAGCTCCTCAAGCAAGATGGTGACCGCAAGGAGGGGCTCTGAAAGCAGAGACCGATAATCGGGTCCCCGCTGGGCAAGTAAGTGCAATGTGGCAAATTTAGCAATCAAATTCCCAAAATTCTGTTTACACACTTCTTAAAAATACAAATGGTAAAACACAAGTGCAGGTATCATTAATTATTAAAATATTGGGTCACGGCAATTCAAACACGCAAATCCCGGCTTCCGCCTCAGGATAGAGCTCAAGCACACTGTCACACTCATCAGACTAAGAGCTATTGATTACGGCCTCAACATTGATCAGAATTATAAAATTTACTGGCCGTATGAGATCAGCCTGCTGTCTGTTTGCACCTATCATCAATAGGATGCATTGTATTATACGGTGAGATAATTTCTATACTATCGCATTGCTATTATGGGCAGCATATTTGGGTGCTCATGCCATTAGTTGTGCTATATATGTACCTTAAGTATTGTGGCAGCTATTGATGTCATCTCATTGAAGTATTATAAGACTCTGTCTTCATCCTACACTATTCTGATACTAACACTCTTTTACACTTCCCACCTATCTTTGTCTGCATGACTCATTTGATCCACATTTTGGAGATAATACTGATGACCGGGTGTTAGTTCTTACCAGACTTTACATCTGGCTTCCACCCTTTCTCCCTGGGTTAGTGAGTGGATATTGCTAGGGGGAACCCTTTATTTCCTACGATTGTGGTGTATCAGGCATGCTGGTGGATTTAAATTTTATGACAGCTTTTGTAAATTGCTATGTTTTTGTTTGATTGCATACTTTTGATTTGTGTATTTGTATGGCGACTCATGGGAACTGTTTTGGTTTGCAACACCAGATATGTATTTGGTTGCGATACCGGGTTTGTTCCTATGTTTAAGCACTTTTTTACATACAGACACTTCTACTAAATTGGTCCGGTTCCATTTCCTTTTGTACAGGTTGTGTGGTGTTACATCCTTGTTGCAACCCCAAATTATAAGGGTCTGCCTAAACATTGAGGAAATAGCCATTGTGTATTTGCTTGATTCCTGCCTGTATTTTATCATGCTCCTTGAAGCATTGTTTTGCACCCGTTACACTTTAAAAGAAAGTTTATATACAACATTGGTTGCAGTGTATTTTTTTCTCCATAACTTTCAATGGGTTATGGCTACTTTATGTCTGCTCCATTTCCTTTCCTGCATACACAGCGTGATTCGTCCCACTTTCCGTCATGGTGACGATGTATGGTCGGTCTTGCCTTTGATTTGGTCCACTTTGTCCTTCTTCCACCATTGTAGCTCTTTTTATTAATGAATGCGTTTTAAACACTCTCGCCTTTCAGCATTTCTGTCAGCTCGTACTCTTCCCGGGATGTTGATTATGATACTGAGGGTAAGTATAATACTACATATTTGGGCAAAGAGGGCGCAGCACAGTCCACAAAGATGCTCATTATGTGTGAAAAAGGACAGGTGCACCTCACATAATTAACATTGGCCTTGGCTTTAGAAACCTAAACGTTGCTATACATTTTTTCACCTACTTTGCCTCCTGCCCCCACTCCTAAGGTTTCCCCCTTTCTCAGTACCTTGCAACTATCTAAAAAACCCTAATCGGTTATTAACTGTTGAACTTTAAACCTGTAACCTTATACCTACTTCTCTAAACATCTACCTAAGTATCTCCTATCTTAACTTCTCCTTATTGCCTGCTCCCGGAGTAACTTGTTCCCAACTGTAAATTTAACCTGTAAACATATAAACATTAGCTACCAAACGCCACTAAGAAAAGTCCCTCCACGACGTTTCTCACCCCCCCACTCTAAGACACTTTAGGATATCTCCTTATGTCTAATGCCCTGTCTTAAACCTCTTTTATTTGGATCAGATATAGCTCCATCCCGAAGCGTGATAAGTGCACTCCATCGTCCATGAAGGAATAAACCGCTGCATACCTCAACTCCGGGTGCTCAACTCTACCCGAAACTTCATCCCTACAAAATACTCTTATATCCCTATTGATTTTCCTCCTTGCTTTGTCAATAGCAGCAGGTCTTTCGCCCCCCTCCACTGACTCTTAGGAATACATTCCGTCCAAATGACGAAACATCCGGACATTTGCAGCCTAATCTTTAGAAGGTCCCTTTTCATCTGTTTCAGTTAGGCTAATCGCTCACACACCACCAGGTAATTCTCCCCGAGATGCACAATCAAAACATCATGGCAAATGAGGCGTTGAAGTAATTTGTTCAAGCAGGGTATGAGCCCGTGCCATCGCATACCACCCTTCCTGTGCCAAGAAACGTTGAATAAAGACGTGTCCAGACCAAGATTCAAACCTTTCCCTTTTTGCAGTTTATGACATTCAGCCCATTTTATAAAAGAATGCCAGACTATCCAAATGGACAGCTCTGTCGTAGCTAGTCCCGCTACTGCACCTGAAAAGTCACAGGCGTAAGTACATGGAAAACTATACATTGAAGTATCCCGGATCCCCCAACTTAATATATCTCTTAAAACAATCAGACCTCCAATGACCCAAGTGCATAATATGTCCTTATCCCAGCTGTGCATGCTGCATCCATAGCTACCCAGACCCTAAAGGAGTGGGTGTTATAGTCACCCGGGGAATCCCCCAACAATAACAACGCTCTCCGCATTACCCACAAAAGCTGCGCTGAAGTAACCGCCTGGCCTGATACTCTGCGAATCCCCCCCCCCCCCAGTCCCTTATCAGCCATAGCTCTCAATGTACACCCCCAGCGCACCGGATATACAGCCGTATCACCGCTGGCCCTTATTACTACCACCTTCCCTACTCCCTTTTGGTCTCTATTCGATTGTTTGAGCTTCACTGCTACAACCCCTAACTCCCCTTCCTGCATGCTCAATCACTTCTCTCCAATCTAGACTTGGCACTCCTTTCCTTTCCAACAACTCCGATAACCGAAATGCCCCAAAATACATCCAGGACATTAAGGCAGAGAATATCACTGTCTCTTCAGAGAGGCATACCCCCACTACAGCTTACCCATGAAGGCAATCCCTGCCAGCTTGCCTGCAATTGTGACCTTGGACAGGTCTCTGTCAATCAATGGCAAAATAAACTGAACAATATCCTCCTCCTGTGCTTACATTTCTGCCTTCTTCTGTACCCCTCCCGCTATGAACTCATGCCAGGCTTGCCTATACTTCCTCCTAGTGGAGACAGTCAGCGGCCCTACCACCATTTGCAGCATCCTTTGTCTCCTATGGACCACATTCCCGCAGGCACTGGTGGCTTGCAGATGTCCGCCTCTGTGGCCAGCCCATGGAACCTCTCCCACTGTGAACGAGACAAAGCGTCTGCAGTGTCATTGTCCACCCCAGGCACATCCCTGGCTTGAAACATAAAATTCTGTTTCAAACAACTGAGTATGAAAACTCTCATCAGCTTGAGTACCTGTTCATCCCTGGTGGATTGTTTATTGCCCACATGTACAAGAGCCATGTGGTCCATCCTGAAAATGACCTTCTTATGTGCCAAATCCTGTGCCCACACTGTTACTGCTGCCACTAGGGGAAATAATTCCAAGAAGGCAATACTCCTGCCCCTATTCTTGAAGTGCCTGGGTCACTCTTCAGCACCATCTACCCTGCCAGTACAGTCCAACACCACTGAGTATATTTGGACTTCCCATTCCCACTCCTTGGGTGCCATCATTGGAATGCCATTAAAATCTTTAAAAAATGTGTGCCACATGCGTAGATTTTCTTTGTCCCTGCGGATAAGCACATGTGATGGTGCAGCAGGGTAAGGCCCACCAAGGACTTGCTCACTCTCCTACAAAAAGTTCTGCCTATTCGTACCACTTAACATGCAAAATTAAGAGGCCCAAGCAGCACTTGTACCTCCCTAACTGTCACTTTTTGCCTGGTCAACATGTCATTTATCAGCATCTACATCTTCCACTTCTTATCCATTGGTAAGCGTGGCTCCATAGCCACTGAGTCCAGTTCAATACCCAGAAATGACAACACGGTGCTTGGACCTTTTGTCTTCTCTGGTGCCAGGGGCACCCCAAGTACCCCCATGAGCTCTTGGAAACTTTTCAGCTGTTGCTGACAGTCGTCAAACCGGGTTGGCCCACAAGGAAGAAGTTGTCAAGGTAGTGTTTCTTTCCCTGTCTGCCATGAAAAATATCATTGAAGGAAGGAGCTGAAATGCTCTAACAAAGCACAGAAGATGGAACAGTCCATGGGTAACACTTTGACCACAAAAATCTGTCCCTAAACTGTATACTTACTAACTGAAAGTCATCAGGGTGCAGCGGCAGTAACCGGAAGACAGACTTTATATCACATTTTGCCATCTCAGCACCCTTGCCTACCTTCTCAACCAATCCCCTGGCTATATCCACTGATGAATAGGAAACGGATGTCATCTCCTTCACTATAAAGCCGTTAACGGAAGACCCTTCCAGCCAGGACAGGCGCTGTATCGGTCTAAATTGGCCTTGTTCCTCCTTTGGCACCACCCCAATCAGTGAAATTATCAAGTTTCTGATACGCCACCCTGTGAATGGGCTCTCCATACGGCGTTCCTCAATTTGTCCCGCACTAATGCCTTGTGCGAGGGTACTAACCTCAGATTCTCCGCCCACCTTAAAGCAGAGACTCAATAATACTGCATTCTCTTGGCAGGGGTAACATGTCAGCCAAGCCTCTAGATACTTTTGTTTAATTGGCGTACAAGCCTTTTCCCATGGATCCTTGAGCCCCCTTCCCTCCCCTGATCCCTGCCATCTGCTGTCCCTGTTGGCCACTGTATGGGGCATTGCGCTGGAAACCCTGGCTAAATTGCTGCCCTTGCCCATTGTATCCCGCCCCAAAACATTGTATCAAAGGGTGCTTCCTTGCGCATCTCGAACTCGCTTGCCTAAATTTGAAATATTCTCTTGCGCATGATCCATTATTGAAATCCCAACAGGTCCCTTGGAAGCTCCCAGAATTCTTTGTTGTACGCACAGGCTCCAGCCGCCTAACCAGTCATGCAGGGGGTTTTACGACGTTGTTCCAGGCCAGTAACCTGTCTCTTTTCTTTGAAACCTGTAACATACTAGGCATATCATTACTACATCCCTCCGCCTTCATTCCTGGGCTTCTCCCGCTTTTTCCTCAACTATCTCTCCCTCCTCTATATTATCCTCATCATAATCCAAGTTTGTAGCCTCGCACTCTACCCCCTCTGCACCTGTCATCGTTGCCACACAAGCCTCTGCACTTTCCTGCCTACTGGGGATTACTTACTCTAGTTCCTCCACTGGGTACCGATGGGCCAGATTACGCCCTTCGCTGCCCGCCTTCTGTTCTTGCCCTGTCCTTCTCATTGTTGCCCCAGAGGCCGCATTGACCCAACAGGATTGTTGCACCGCCGAGGTCACCTCTGACTGTCATGTGGCAGTGTCCCGAACGTCCTGCGATGCACTTTGGCTGTACCTTGCCATCTCTTTGACTCAGTAACACGGAGCCGCATGGGACTCACCCGAGGCTCCCATATCCCGCGCCTGCTGATCCTGTAAACAAAAAGTAAGGTCTGACAAACTATGGTTAATGGCCCTGCCTACTCCTGGCCTCCTTGAAACCAGACACCAATGCCAATAACCCCCCGTCCTGCTCCTCCACTGTGGTATCCTAGCCTCCCCATCCACTATCGTCACCCCACTCACTTATTGCTGTGCTACCTGTTTCTGTCCCACCCCCGCTTAATGTCCCCCCTGCGCGAAGGGGCTCCAACCATTCCTGCCCCCTGGCACATATATGCTCTGGCTGGTGGCATACTTTCCACTGGTTAGCCCCCCCCCCCCGAAGCTTTGGATGAGGGGCGGTCCTCGGCACTGATCCTATGGGATCTCAGTGCGGCTTTCGATACGGTCTCACATCAGATCCTGATTGAAAGGCTGTAGGAGGCCAGCATCGTGGGCGCCGCCCTGACCAGGCTCACCTCTTTTCTCTCAGACATGTTTTTCCAAGTCTCGGCTGCCCCTTTTTCATCTAGGATGTATCCCATTAAACAGGGCTCTGCGCTAAGTCCTACACTTTTTAACTTGTATGTTCATCCGCTGGCTATACTAGTCAAAAGGAGAGGGCTGACGATTGTGTCATATGCTGATGATACTCAGCTCGTAGTGACCCTCTCCAATGATTGTCAAAATGATGGGGCCATGTTTCAAAGTGGCTTGGCGGATGTAGCAGAGTGGCTGACTGCCAATTGCCTACAGCTCAACGCCAGCAAGACTGAGGTCCTGCTGGTCGGGAAGGATCATGAGCTGTGGAGCGGGCATTGGTGGCCCTCTTCCTTGGGACCCCCACCCCTATCCCAAAAAAGGTGGTGAAAATCTAGGCATATGGGTTGACTCAGCGCTGAGCTTTCAAACTCAAACTAAGAGGGTGGCGGCGACATGTCTTGGCATTCTGCGCTGTCTTAGACCCATGCTGGGTTTCTTTGATCCTTCCATCCGGCAGACCATTATGCAAGCATCTGTTTTCTCTAGACTGGACTATGCCAGTGTGCTTTACCTTGGGATCAATAAGACCGAGATCTCAAGACTTCAGAGGGTCCAGAATGTCACCGCCAGAACGCTTCTTGCCATGCCTAGTTGCTGCCTACCCTCTAGTTCCATTCGGTGCCTACACTGGCTGCTAGTGGAGAGACGGGTGGAGTTTAAATCTCTTTGCTTCGCGTTTAAGATATTGAAATCTCCCACCTCTGGTATAATATCTGGTCTGCTTTCGTTCTACACTCCTTTGCGTCATCTGCGCTCTGCAGGCTAACATTTGGTCTCTATATCACGTGTGAAGAGGGCCCGTGCTGGCGGTCACTTGTTTTGCGTTTTGGCTTCCAAGCTATGGAATGATCTTCCGTCTCACATCCGGAGCATGGATAATTACTTGACCTTCCGAAAGTGATAAAGACCCATTTGTTCTCGCAGTAAGTCCCACTCTTTTCCCCCCTGTCTTCCCTGGCCCCCCTGTCTTTCCTCATATGGGATACTCGCGGTGTAGGTGTTATTGTTGCTCAGCGCCAGGACGCCCCTTTGCTGGGGCAGTTGTGCGCCTTACAAGCTATCTTAATATAATATAACATTTCCTTGTCACACTTGCCTGTTCTACTCCCTCAGTCAAGTAGAGCAGCCCTAAAAATGGAACCAGAAAGAGCAAACAATATTATTCCCCATAGTTTACTACGTGTGGTGATACACCCTGAAAAATATAGTTTTACATAAGGTTGGATTGTAGTGTAGTTCCTATATCCCTGATAGGCTCTGTGCATTGGATTAATACACACTATAGTTTTGACATAGTACTGAGGTCAGTATGTCTCTATCTAGTACATTATATTACTTGTGTGTGCCAGCTAACTCAGAGGTCACTAGAAACTTCTCGAATAAACAAGAAGGAATTCGTTTCTGACAACTGCATAAACAGACAACTTTGTTTCCCTTAGAATCGGAACAGTCTCAGAATCGTGGAAACAAAAGATAACAGTTTCACTCAGTCAATCGTGCATGCTTAGTTTCTACAGCGTTTACACAGAAATATGTAGACGGGCGTTTCAATAAAAACGGTTTATTGAACAGTCTTATTTCTCGTGCAAGAGATATGAACTGACACACAACACCCACTCCAGTTTCGTATGCACGACATTACTAAATTCTAAACATGCTCTAAACATATCTAAAATATAGCTAGACATGAATTGCTAAAAACATGTCTAAAATACTTTGTAAAAAATGCATTAAAACTGTTGCTATGCAAAAAAATGCAATGGTGCTGTACATATTAAAGCACGGTTTCATTCTAAGCATAAGTTGGCATTGAATGCTAAATGAATGAACATACATATATATACACATGATGAAATGGCTCGTAAATACAGAAGAAAAAAGCCGAAACCATTTCATGTCAAGTTACATAAAACAATCGTTATTGACAAGGTGACATATTGTCTCTGAAAGTGTTTCAGAGAATTCTGTTCTCTATGAATAGTTCTACTGTAAGCAGATTACTTTGCCAAAAAAAGAAAAATACAAATCTGGAGAGAAAAAATTAATCATAGTAAAAAGTTCCAAGTTTAGTATTTGTTTTGAAAAATGAAGGCCAAATTCAGAGTCTTCCCGGCACACTGTGTGCTAAATCAAAAGTCAGTGTATAGGGATGGAGAAAACATGGAATCTTCTAATCCTGTAGACAAAAAGTCATCTACCGTTGTGGATGAAAGTCGTGTTACCTCGTTTAGAAGACTAACCGCACATAGATGAGAAGCATCTCCTTCAGCATTGGTCGCATCAGCAAGGTTCGTATCGGATGTTACCTGCGTGCCTGTTGTTTCCTCTTGTACCTCAACAGTAGCAATTTGCATCTGTGAGATCTCAATGAATGCCGTCATCAGGATTGGCAGCCGCTGGGGACAACACAATGCATAGGCCGTTACTGGGTCCAGCAGAGTATCGATATCCGTAGGCATGACTGATGGGAGTGTTAGACAGATGTCTAGCATGCATTCTTCACAGCAAAGCAGGCAGCTTAGAACAGGTAAGATGCAATCTTGCTATATTGGTCTGAATGACAGAAACCATGTGGTATTTAATTCTCGTAGACGAGGTAAGCCTAAAATTTGGACGATGCGCTTACGACACTTCATCTCCAATAGAGCTCTCTCTATGGTGCTTGGAGTGACGCTGGTGATTTGACTTGCCATATCGTAGCAGTAGGAGAAAAATTATGATCCCTGCAACGAGTGTTAAAAGTAGTGGCAGTCCGCCAAACACAGAGTGCACGAAGTTGGGAAGTATTCCGAGGTCTGCTTGAAAAGGTGCTAACAGTCCTGAACAAATGTTCCTAAATACATGTACAATACCGCTCGTATCAGACATGTTTAAGATACGTTCCAACATTTCTGAGAAATGTATAGGGCAGTTTGTATTCAAAAGGGCTAGTATCTCGTGTGAAGTCCTTGCGACTTGTAGATGATAGGTTTCTTTGGCTGAGGCCAGAGGCACTGTTTGTTGTAAAAGAATGGCTTTCATTCTGCTTAGAGTATCAATTCGTATAGAAGAGATGTTCAGTGAAGGCCATAAATGTCAGGGTTTGACGAATGTGCCTGCCGAAGGTACAATTGAGGGAGGACTACATCTCCCATACTGCCTAGCGGTAAGGGGACGGACCGGGAAGGCATATAGCCTTTGGAGAGGCGATGATCCTCACACGTGATTTGTCATTTGGAGTCTGCCGTTTTGCGGATGCCCTGTTCCCGCGGAGCCGCAGCAGAGTTCTTTGTGTTGCTGTGGGTGTTCGCTGTTTTTAGTTACGGGCGGGCTCATTGGAGTCAGTTGACCTGAGGCCTTGCCGGCAGACATTGCCTCTGTGGTTCTCGTGAGACGCCAGGAGATGCTGGATTTCCCCCTCCGCGTCCTCGCGAGCATCGTTAGGATCCAACACTCGGCTGAGTGTTAACACTAGTGCATTTGGTGCTAGGGATGTTTGGTTGGCTTGAGACTCGGTCGGGAGACGCAGGATTGCCCCCTCCCATGCCACATCAAGCTGACTGCTAGTCAACACTGTTAGTTTTGGGGAACTGAGAGACAGGAGACGCAGGATTGCACCCTCCTGCGACTCTCGAATTGTTCTTTTGAATTCCAAATGTTTCCAGTAAGAGCATTGCGGAGAAGTAACGGGATAATTCCCGGGAGCCTCTGAAGGGCCGGTAAGGCTATCTTGTTTACTTTCCTTCCCATTTCATTTTTGCCAGAGTCTGAGGGGGAGCTACTCTATAGAACATTCATGGAGGTAGCGGATTGCTGACTAGCAATGTAAATAACCTTTGGAGTTGAACTAGAAAGGAAGACATTTCTAGTACTCGGAGAACTGAGAGTTTTAAGAACCCAGTTTATATTAGGATTCTTGTAAGCGTGTTATTTGGTACGTATGGGTTCTGGGTGGTGTATGAGTACTGGGGTTGGTGGTATGCGGGAATAGGATTAACTCCATTCTCAATCTTCTCTCGTAGATCAATCAGGTAGCAAAGGAGAGAAGAATCTCAGAGAGGGAAGGGTTCATCTCCTGAGCATATATCAGGTACTGTTTAGATTCAGATTAACAGGACAGCAGAACAGAGAGAGAAGGAGTGTGTGCTAACGTATGTCCTCTTTTGTTACAGGTGTCCCTATCCCTGCTGCTCCTACCCCTACCTATCCCTCGCTTGACTGCCTTAGTGCTCTGGATGCTATAGCTAGTCAGAGTGCAGGGACCCCTTTGAGCATCGTTCCGACCTCGAGGAGCCAGCAGCCGTGACAGAATCACGTGCCTACGTAATAAAATACTCCCGGTCGGAAGGATCCTCAAATATGGCCACGATGGACGACGTGCTCCAGGCACTGCTGCTAGTACAGCAGGAACTGGTGACGTCCAAAACAGAGACCGCCGCATTACGGGAAAGAATAGACCGACAGCAGGGCAATCCGTTTGATGCATCAACAGGGGCTCGTCAGATACAGGTGACTGTCCCTCCCCGTATACCTTTGGCCAGCCCGGAAAGATATTCGGGGGATCCACAGAAGATCCAGGCTTTCCTGACACAAACCACTCTCCATTTCTCGTGCAGGCCAGCCTCATTCCCCACGAATATGTCTAGGGTGGCATTTGCCATTTCGTATTTGTCAGGGGATGCTGCCAGTTGGACAGTGCCATTCATCAGGAATGACGATCCTATACTCAAAGATTGGTCCGCCTTCCGTAAGGAATTTGAGCGGGTATTTGAGCGAAGTGCGACCACTCTCAGTGCGGACCGGGAGCTCTTGGAGCTTCGTCAGGGAAGAAAAGACCTGGTTACGTACATGACCACCTTCAACCAGTTGGTGGCGGAAACCGCCTGGCCGGAAGAAAAAAGGATGGCTTTATACTACCAGGGTCTGTCTGACGAATCGAAAGATGTGCTCGCTCAGATCGACCCCCAACCTACGGCTTGTGTCGATCTGATCAACCTCACCCTCCGCCTCGACCATCGGTTAACGGAGAGAGGAGGTGATCGTCGGAAACATGATAGAAACTCAGGGAGCATGGGGCCGATGCCTCAACCTACCACAGTACTGAGGGACAGCATCCCCGAACCTATGGATGTCGGTGCTATTCGAGCACCGTTGTCAAGGGCAGAAAGAGAGAACTGCCGTACACAGGGAACCTGTATGTACTGTGGGAAGAGAAGGCATTACGTCAAGGAATGTCTCGTGAAACCAAAAAAATCTAAGACACCCTTTTCAGGAAAAAGGGTGGCCCTTACCACCGTAGATCTTGGCAAAACTGAAGAGGCAGGGATAGCCAGTAAAGGGTTGGATGATAAAGAATGGAGACTAACCTCCTTAGCAACTGCCGAAGTTAAACCAGTAGCTACTCACGTGTTATTATCCACGTTGTTGCAGACTAACCAGCAACAACACTCCGTGTGGAGCATGATAGACTCTGGCGCTACAGGGAATTTCGTAGATGAGGGATTGGTGCGTCGTTTGGGTTTGGGACGAGTACCGAACACAAAACCGGAGACTGTATTGGCTGTGGATGGTACCCCATTGAAATTAGGTCCCATAACCGAACGCACTGAAGAAGTGGTGTTGATTCTAGAAGGTAGCACAGTAAGGCATGTGGAAAGTATCATACTAAACATCATAGAGGCCCCCAATATGAGATCATATTGGGGATACCCTGGTTAGAAAGGCACAACCCCTCCATAGATTGGAGGACAAAAACCGTGAGCTTTGTTTCTGATGAGTGCCAGAATACCTGTAACAGTAAACCTCCATCTCACACCCTAGCGTTGGCTCGGGTCCTGCACCTTGCCACTGCAGTTGAAAAAGATACGATCCTAAACCATGCCCTACGAACGGTATCGGGAAGTGCTCAGCGAGATCAAGGCAGAAGTACTCCCTCCTCATCGGGAATGCGGCTGTCTGATAGATCTGGTCGATGGAGCTATAGTCCCTGCCTGTAGGGTATATGCTTTATCAGAACCCGAGACTAAACATCTACAGGAATATCTGACGCATTTTAGCGCTATCGGGTTTATCCGACCATCTAGATCCCCAGCGGCCTCACCCCTGTTTTTCACGTCAAAAGCCAATGGGGAATTGAGGATCTGTATTGACTACTGCCAGCTGAACAAGCAGACCATTCGAAACCGTTATCCGCTTCCACTCATCCCCGTATTGTAGGATCAAGTGAGGGAGGCCGTAATCTACACACGGTTGGACCTCCGTGGCGCCTATCACTTGGTCAGGATCTGCGAGGGGGATGAGTGGAAGACTGCATTCAAAACCCGATACGGTCTTTTTGAATATTTGGCAATGCCGTTCGGGTTGTGTAACGCCCCGGCGGCATTCCAGTATTTCATCAACGATGTGCTGAAAGAATACATAGACCAGTTTGTCATCGTATACATAGATGACATCCTGGTCTATTCCGTCTCCCGGGCCCAACACGTCAGTCATGTCATCCTGATTCTGAAGAAACTGTTGGAGAACAGTCTCTATTGTAAACTCAGCAAATGCGAGTTCAGCGTAGAAACAGTAGAGTTTCTTGGAGGTATATTGACTCCGAAGGGTTTCTGTATGGCTGAAAGAAAAATAGAAGCAGTACGATCATGGCCAGTACCTGCTTGTGTGAAAGAGGTGCAGTATTTCCTTGGTTTCGCTAACTATTATAGACGGTTCATCTCTCAGCTCTCCTTGTTGGCCGCCCCTATAACTAAACTACTGAGGAAAGGGGCACCTTTCAGATGGAATCCTGTAGCCCAGGAGGCTTTTGAACGTCTGAAACGGGCGTTTGTTACTGCCCCAATCCTGAAACACCCTCAATTGGATCTACCGTTTGTGGTGGAAGTGGATGCATCCGATGTAGCGGTGGGGGCCGTCTTATCACAGAGAGACAAGGAAAAGGGACAGTTGCATCCTGTTGCATTTCTGTCCAAAAAACTCAACTCCGCAGAGACCAACTATACTATCTCTGAGAAAGAACTGCTAGCTATAAAATGGGCATTCCAGGAGTGGAGGCACTATCTATGGGGAACTCAACACCCCATCACGGTGTATTCTGATCACTGGAATTTGCAGTTTATGAAGACCGCACAACACCTCTCCCCCCGTCAGATGAGGTGGATGTTATTCTTTGCGGGGTACAATTTCATTGTAACCTTCCGTCCAGGATCAGAGAACAGGAAGGCTGATTCCCTCTCACGACAAGAGGGTGAAGCGCTTGAATCACAGGAGGTACAACGAGCCATCATCGCCCCGGAGAAAGTGGTGTGCATGGTTTCCGCAGAACGGTTCATTGAACATGTCCAGGGAGAACGGAGTCGGGCTCAGTGGCTGGCGTGGGCTGACAAGAATAGACTCCGCACGATCAAACACGGTATACCATTGCATGATGGAAAGTTATATCTTCCCACACCCGAACTGAGGTTGAAGGTCTTCAATTGGTGCCATAACGATGTACTCGCGGGGCACCCTGGAAACAAAAAAACGCTGCATCTAATTAAGCGTCATTTCTGGTGGGAGTCTATGACTAAAGATGTGGAGAGCTGGATAAATCAATGTGACACTTGTGCCCGGGCAAAAGGGGACCACTCTAAGAGTCGAGGTAAACTCATGCCTCTACCAACACCATCTCGTCCATGGCATACAATAAGCATGGACTTCGTCGTGGGCCTTCCCACAGATCAAGGGTGCAACGCCTTCTTGGTAGTGGTGGATAGCTTAACAAATATGGGATATTTCATCCCTTGCAAGAATCTGCCAACGGCCAGTCAAACAGCCCAGCTGTTACTAACCCATGTAGTGCAGATCCACGGCATTCCAAGGATAATCATCTCAGACCGAGGACCGCAGTTTGTGGCACGGTTTTGTCATATGTGGTGCAAGGCTCTTCGGGTGGAAGACGCCCTGTCAACCAGTTTCCATCCACAGACCGACGGACAGACCGAGCGGCTTAACCAAACGCTCAAGCAATACTTACGGTGTTATTCAGAGGAGGCTAGCCAATCCTGGGTCTCTATGCTCTGGCTTGCGGAACTGTCCTACAACAATGCTTGGCATAGTTCGATAGGCGAAACGCCGTTCAAAGCAAACACCGGTTTCCATGCGAACACTTTGCCATTGACAGTACCAGAAGAAGTGCAAAACCATCCCACGGTGGCCGCCCACGTGAAGGCTCTTCTGACAACACACAGGCGTATTCGGAAAACGTTGGGCCACGCCAAGACTGCATACAGAAGGTGGGACGACAAACACCGACAAGAGGGTCCTCGGTATGCAGTGGGAGACAAGGTCTGGCTGTCTACGAAAAATATCCGTTTTCGTTACCGTAGCATCTTTCATCCGCGGTACATTGGTCCCTATGTCATACTCAGAAAAATCAATCCAGTGGCGTACCAACTGAAGTTGCCTGCCTCTATGAGGATACATCCAGTGTTCCACTGCAGTTTACTGAAGCCTGCAGGTTCAGCACGGCGCAAGGCTGCTCCGCCTATACAGTCGGGTGATCAACAGGAATACAAGGTGCGTCGCATACAGGATTACAGGTTTCGCCGAGGAAAACTGTGGTACTTGGTATCCTGGAAGGGGTATCAGCCGGAGGACGATTCGTGGAAACCAAGTGAGGAAATCCATGCCCCGAGATTGATCCGCTTGTTCTATGCCCATAACCCACAGAAGCCGGACGCTAGGAGGCACAGGAAAGGGGGGCATACTGTCAGGGTTTGATGAATGTGCCTGCCGAAGGTACAATTGAGGGAGGACTACATCTCCCATAGTGCCTAGCGGTAAGGGGACGGACCGGGAAGGCATATAGCCTTTGGAGAGGTGATGATCCTCGCACGTGATTTGTCATTTGGAGTCTGCCGTTTTGCGGACGCCCTGTTCCCGCTGAGCCGCAGCAGAGTTCTTTGTGTTGCTGTGGGTGTTTGCTGTTTTTCGCTTCGCAGCTGCGAAGCGTAGTTACGGGCGGGCTCATTGGAGTCTGAGGCCTTGCCGGCGGACATTGCCTCTGTGGTTCTCGTGAGACGCCAGGAGACGCTGGATTTCCCCCTTTCACGAGCATCGTTAGGATCCAACACTCGGCTGAGTGTTAACACTAGTTCATTTGGTGCTAGGGATGTTTGGTTGGCTTGAGACTCGGTCGGGAGACGCAGGATTGCCCCCTCCCAGGCCACATCAAGCTGACTGCTAGTCAACACTGTTAGTTTTGGGGAACTGAGAGACAGGAGACGCAGGATTGCACCCTCCTGGGACTCTCGAATTGTTCTTTTGAATTCCGAATGTTTGCAGTAAGAGCATTGCAGAGAAGTAATGGGATAATTCCCGGGAGCCTCTGAAGGGCCGGTAAGGCTATCTTGTTTACTTTCCTTCCCATTTCATTTTTGCCAGAGTCTGAGGGGGAGCTACTCTATAGAACATTCATGGAGGTAGCGGATTGCTGACTAGCAATGTAAATAACTTTTGGAGTTGAACTAGAAAGGAAGACATTTCTAGTACTCGGAGAACTGAGGGTTTTAAGAACCCAGTTTATGTTAGGATTCCTGTAAGCGTGTTTTTTGGTACGTATGGGTTCTGGGTGGTGTATGAGTACTGGGGTTGGTGGTATGCGGGAATAGGATTAACTCCATTCTAAATCTTCTCTCGTAGATCAATCAGGTAGCAGAGGAGAGAAGAATCTCAGAGAGGGAAGGGTTAATCTCCTGAGCATATATCAGGTACTGTTTAGATTCAGATTAACAGTACAGCAGAAAAGAGAGAGAAGGAGTGTGTGCTAACGTATGTCCTCTTTTGTTACAAGTTCCTACCCCGACCTATCCCTCGCTTGACTGCCTTTGTGCTCTGGATGCTATAGCTAGTCAGAGTGCAGGGACGTCAGGAGGTGGACCCCTTTGAGCATCGTTCCGACCTAGAGGAGCCAGCAGCCGTGACAATAAAGGCGACTCCCTGACTGTCTTGATCTGAGGGAACAAGACTTGCATACAGCAAGTGACCCTGGATGTAACTGTAACTAGATATGGAATACCTGGCAACTGTGTGGGCGTAAGCGGCGTTGCGAAGACCGGGAGACCGAGGATATTTGAATTGAACAATGACTATGAAAGAGTTGAGATGAATATATGTCACAGCGCTGATTACTGCAGCATCGAGAGGTTTCTCCCGGCATTTATACGTGGGGAACAAATATATTGAAGGTCTTTTTCGCATCCTAAAGAAATCTGGTAGCAAGTGGTGTCCATCATTGGTAGGACCTATAGGGATTGCTCTTGGGAAGTAGGTTCCCTCGTAAAAATAAGCTTTTATCTGGAGCGCCGTCTCAGAGTTTTAACGTCTAACTGTGCCTACTAAAAAAGAAAATAATCAGAAATAGGCCCTTTTGGACAGATGAAATGTCATCCTAGACTTTTGATGTCGTAGATTCCTCGTCGACAACTAGATAACAGAGACTCCTGGGTATAGAGAACGTGTTGCAATATATCTGACGGGTCCTGAGGAAGGTGGCTCCGAAGTTTGCTGTATGCCACCGAAACGCGTTAACCAAGTCTTTTTGTGAAATCCTACTAAATGTAGTAACCCTATATTGGGCATAAGATGAAAAATAACAAAACGTGTTAAAACTTGTCCAGATAGATTGTGTTGTGATCTGAATGTGTATGAGGTATGAGTGAGTGGTTTGGTTGTATTGGTTTTCTACCCAGGTTTGATTAAATCGTAGTGTGGATGATATTTTATATATCATAGATTTCTGGTGAATTATATTTTGTCCTATTTTGAAAAAAAAAATATATGGAAAATAATAATATGAAAAAAAGTATTTATGAGAAAAAAAAAAGTAATATAATAAAAAAGAAACTGAGAAAGTAAAAAATGTCTTTGGTATTTTGATGTTGCCCATGTCGGAATTGATATCCTGTGATAAAATAGAGAGGTCATAAGGGAGCTTTTATATAAATGTTGATGGTTTTTGTCCCCTCTTTTCCCTGACCTAAAAGTATTTCTGTTAGAGGGGGTCCCCTATATACCAAAAATACCTGGCAACATGCCACAGCAGCTGTGATCATTCAACATAATGTAACTTCCATTCAAAAGTTGGCCAAAAATGGATTAATCACTGCAGCTGGTGAACCTTGCAGGTGGCAGGATAAGTTTCTAGTGGAACCATCACAGGCCCCGTATAAATTAATACCCTGGCATAGGGGAGAACCTCTTAGTGCGTTTTCACAGTTTGTACCGCTAAGAAACACTTCACGCCCCCCATTCCAACATCTGTGTGTGTAAGGTAAATCCTAGGATGTCTGATGTATTCTTTACCCAACCTTACATATCTGCCTCCTGGTATATGTTTTAGGCAATACTGAAAATGGAAAGTTGTAAAAGGCAGAGTAATTTTACCATGTATGATCCACTCAGTAGCTGGTGTTCCTGCCACGTGAATGGTCATTTTTCCAGTTTTTCAATGCTCAGCACCGTATAGTCTGCTTCCCTTTGTGCCAGTTTGATCTGTTTATCAGTGAGATTGAATTCTGAAAACAGTGACGTAGTGTAGAATAAACGCCTAGGTACATAGCCTGCACACACGTTTTGAGGCTTCCAGCCTAATAGCATGATAGTACATAGTTGAGATTGACCATGTTGCAAAATGACCAAGTCTTGTTCGATAATGCCAATGGCAGAAGACCCAATGCTGTCCAATGAATATATCCTGGACGACAGAGTCATTAACCCATTGTCTACTACAGCAAGAGATTTCGTATTCTTTATGCAGTTTCTGCTTGGGTAACCTTCCATATTTCATTATAAGCAGCGTAGATACCGGCATATATGAAATGTTTTTTACGTGGTTTTCTTGGACTTAGCAAGATTTCCCTAAGGTCTGCGCCTTCTTGAAGTAAAGTTAAGTGTTGTTTCACATCCTCTAGTGTAGCGTTCTGTAGCCAATCAAGACAAAGTTTCCTTACACTGTATGTTGTTACTACCACTGGATGCTGTCTTTGAACATAGCGTGGGTCTGGCCTATTGATAGTGAAACCCTGTGTTTTGTTCAGGAATGGATCTTAACAGTTGTTTGTGTCTGTGGGCCATAGCAACCATTTGTTTAAATCTGATCTGTTGCGATGCAAAATAGTATGTACGTCGACCTCCCCCTGTGTAATACTATTACTTGCAGGTGTAGGTATGGTCTGTGTGCTCAGGTCTTTGATCTTGGCTATCCCAAGGCCAGACGTTTGTTTGACAGTGTCATTCAAAAACATAATCTCATCAGGGATGATACAGGCTCTAAACAAATCTTCTACCCCCTGCACTTGCCAATCTTTTGTACCCCTACAGAGTTTGTCTCAATATTGTCTTTTCAAAAATCAAAACCTTGTCTAGACAGTTGTGCAATAAAGGCTGCAGAATAAATCTGTTTTGTATTGGTTAACATATTTTTCGTTTCCGTCTTGTTCACATTTTTAAAGAAAAGCGTTTCTGGATTTGACAAGTTGAACCCTGAAAAATATGGAACTTTCTTTGTAAAAGTTTTGAGCTACCCTTTGGAGGTGTAGGACAATGTTCCCATTGGTTATACATAAATACATTTCTAGGTGATGTAGTTCTATGGAAGAAATGACGACCATAGTGGTTATAACAATACATTTGTTCATAGTCTGATGAACCCTTCAAATTTTTATGATTTATGAATACTGCGGACATTTCAAGATCAGACATCATGTTATTAACAGTCTCGAAGTCCCAATCATCAGAAAAGGTACTAGAGGTAATAAAGTCCCTTAATGAAATTTTAAACAAGTGTGGAATCTTCAAGAGTTCCGATGGGCCAAAAATGTCATAATCAGTTTTGTCCCAAACTATACCATCTGGTATAGGAACAGCTGTGAGGTTCACTGCTGACAAGTCTCTTGCTTCACGATGGGATGATTTGTGTGGCTGGAGAAGTAAGTTGACTCTTTTACTTGCTGTGTCCATTTGAATATATCTTCCATTTATCAGCATACCGAGAGGTATTACCAGAGCTAACCAAAGTAGAAAGAAGAATATTCCCAAAACAATCCATAGTTCAATCTTCAGTGAAACCAGATACGTTTTTTTCAGGAGATGAAAAAAGTCTGTTGCTTGTTCTTTGAAAGTTCTTTGTGTTGGCGCCGTTTCAGGTTCGCTGGGATCCCCAGAAAAGGTATCAAAGTTAATGAAATAGACAGAGGCGGTTCTGTCAATGGTTGGAATTGCTTCAGGATTCATTGAAATCGCTGGAACCAGTTGATCACTTGTTACTTCATTGTATACAGGTGTATCAGGACGAACAGTTTTTTGGGTTTCAAGAGGAACGAGTTCCATAGCTTTGTTGCTTAGGCCTTCATTTCTTACTGTAGAATCTTCAAAGGTGATGAGTCTCTCAGTTTGAACCTCTTGGATTGTAGCTAGAGGAGTGCGTCTGCTACATTGTCGGAGTCCACTAGGCCTACTGCTTAGTATCGGCCCCATAGTGTGGTTTGATCAGGTCGATGGACACAAATCTTTTCTCCTTTTTACCAGAAAAGGGCGGCAAAAGTACTGTTCTTAATCTGTGGATGGCTAGGACAGTTACTGGTTGTCTGTAAGAAGGCCCAAATTCCTTATTGTCTGCGTTCTTTTTTCTGACTAGATCACCAAGCTTTGGGATCCAGACAGGCCTTGCTGGGACGGTTGGTTTTTCCCCAGTGGTGGTGGTTGGCTTCAGGAACACGTTGCTTTGTTTCGATCTTAGTTCAGTTTAGTCCTGTAAAACAGCCAAACGATCTTTGATATCAAATTCTTTATTTTACACCACTGTGCCTTTCATGTCAAGGTCCGGTACCAACATTCTAGTCCCAATTAGGACTTCATATGGAGTGACACCCCCGAGATAACTTCTTGGCAAATTGTTTAATGAGCGTTGGACCACATAAAGATGTTTGACCCACCCATCACCCGAACCTAATACCCTTGCTGTTATAGACTGCTTTATGTCCCGTTTTTTTCTTTCCACAACAAAATTTCCCTCAGGATGGAATGGAGAAGAATTCCGCAATGCTACCCTCAAACTGGCCATGGCTTCTTTGTAAGCTAGAGAGCTAAACGCAGGGCAATGGTCAAAGTGCAGTGTGCCAATTGCGGGTGTGCCGATAAAGACTCGCAAATCTTTTATAACAGTTCGAGCGTCAGTCGAGCGCTGTGCCACATCCATAGGAACCTTGAACATGAATCCACTGTGACATGATATATTTATAGGTACCATCCCTTTGTAAAGGACGCAGTGGTCCAGGTAAACACACGCTAATGGTTTATCTGAGATTAACTGGGGCATTTGCGCAGGACGTTTCACAGTAGAGACTTTCATCGTCTGGCATATTTCATAGTCTAAAACATAGTTTCTGGTCTGTTTCCTAATTCCTGGCCACCTGTATCTCTGTTTAAATAACTATACTGTGGCAGAAACACCTGCATGAGCAGAGGCGATCCCTTCATGTGCTGCTAGGATTAGTCCTAATCTATGTTCCGTGTTTGGTATTACCCTATCTCCCACTCCAGGGATTCGAGCAAACGGAACATTGTTCGCATCAATTATATATGAGTATTTGAGTGGAAACTTTTTAGGTAACGCTGCACTGCTGCCTTTGCTTGAAGCATTGACAGCCAGTATTATTTCACTGTCTATTTTTGTTTTTGAACGAGTGATTGCAGCTACGGAAGCCGTTTGCACAGCCCCCTTCGCGGCTTCATCATCCAATGAATTCCCTTCAACGTGAACGCCATCACGTTGATGACTCAACATGGAGAGGTGTGGTGCAGCAGCCAGGGTAGCTGTCTTCAGAGCACAGGGTTCACGGTTCGATCCCCGGCTCCGGCTGCAGCTTAGCTCAGCACCATGTGACTCTGGGCAATAGCTCACTTAATTTCCACGATGGCCTCCAGCGCCTTGAGACCCGTAAGGGTGAGTAGTTTGCACTTTACAAATACGGATTTACATTTTTTTATTTACATTTACTCAGCGTGTGTATCACATGAGTGTTTTGTAGTCGTTTCGCAACTGAACTACTTGTTCCCAAAGAGTTTTATGCTTGATTGTACCACCTTTTGCATCTTTGAAACCATTTTGACGCCAATTCTGTAAATATTCGTTGTATGATTGAACACAATAAAAGGAATCGCACACTATGAGTGTGGGGAATTCGCGATCCTTATTTTCAAGTGCCATTTTGAATGCTTGTAGTACAGCTCGCTGAGCTGTAGAATCTCCTAGAGGTTGCGTTTTTGTAACCATAGGTCTAAATTTGCTATCGCGCACACGACCTTTAACGTTCGCGCATGCTGCAATATAAGCTTGCTTACCCCTCCATAGCGGGTTGTGCAGATCCATCAGTATAAATTATAAATGTTTCTGGTCAAGAGGTAGAATTTCAGTAGGCAGAGGACATTAGTGTTCGTATTGCAGGAACACCTGTGTTTTCAAATAAGGATCAAAAACATATTCAACATCAGTTGCAGCAAGTGAATTAACCCATTGTATCCATCTTGGATGTAAAGCTTTTGCATTCGGAATGCTAGCTTTTGTAACTGCCTCTAAGGCTGGGACTGGGGTTACGACCATAATGTGTTACCCCTGCGCTCGGGTTCTTTTTTTTGCTACAGCAGTTTAAACTGCTGTCAGAATTTTTTCTGTTGATGTCAATTTCGTTTCTGCTTGTGTATACAAATGTGATTTGTATGCAATTGGTACTTTTTCACCTTCGCTAAAAGTTAAGTAGGTGAATCCCCATTGACCCGGAATGATTCGGATCACTAAATTGCGTACGTTTACGCGTGTTTATAAGTGTTTTGTTGCTAACATGTCAGCTTGAAGTGAACGCAGGATATCTGTGTGTTTACTGTGTCCAATGTATGATTTTAAAATCAGGTTTGATTAATTCGTAGAGAGGTTTAATCCTTTCTGCGTCGTTTAGAATGTATGTTCTTCCAAAATTCAGGAAACCTAGAATCAACTCTAAGATTTACAGCGTTTTTGGAGGTTGAAGCAGCGCACACTTTTCAAAAAAGTTGGCTGTGTTATATGTGAGACGTTCAGATTCACATTTGACACGTATTCCTTGACTGTAATGAGTGTTACCACTGTGTATGACGTAGCCTCATTGCTGATCCTCTCTCCATCCGACCACATTCACATGTGTACGCTTCGCGATAGCAACACTTTCAATAATACCGCACACCATTGACATGCGTGTCTGTGCATATCCACAACCTTGACAACAACATGTAATGTTCACCATTCAATCTTTTCAAACACCATCTCATTAACGATAGTTTCCGCCCTCCCGACACATGCTACATTAATGTAAATTGCACACTCTGCGAGGTCAAAACTACAAAAGAAACACACATAAGTACACTTCCTAGCCAGACAGGAACTGAACAACGCCCAGGTCCCCGGAATAATTATTCACACCCCTCCGCTGGCCTGGTGTACGCAAGCCCAGCCCATTTTGCGTATGTATAAATAGGATAACCACGACGACGCACGTCCCTTTTTTTCCACACTGCCTCAGGTGATATGGCCGCATTCACCTCACATATCACAACGCGTAATAAAAAAAAGGGATCCATGAGGTGTACGCCATCCTGGCAATCAACACGGGCTCTAAATTGTGAGCCCTACTGCCTGTTGTCTATGAAAGGGATCCATGAGGTGTACACCATCCTGCAATCATCACTCCAGCTGAATTGTGAGCCCTGCTGCCCGTAGTGTTTGCTTACACAACAATGACAGCAGGTAAGCAGAGTGGCCTGGGTACACAGGGCCTCCAATTGAGCGCGGTGTGGCGGGACGGGTGGGGTGCATCACCCTGGCTGTGCAGGTGCGAACAAACGATGTTGCCGTGCGTAATGATGTGATCTCTGACCTGATTCAGTCTCATTTCGGACTCATTTTAAAAACCTGCTGGACCGTACTGTGGACCTGAGCCAGCGGGCAGCGCTGCCCTACAGACACCCGTTGAGTGCGGTGCTGCTGGAGGGGTGGGGTGCATCAGCCTGAGTGCGCACGTGCGAATAAGCAGTCTTGCCATGTGTAATTATGTGATCTCTGACCTCATTCAGTCACATCTCTGTCTCATTTTTAGGACCTGCTGTACCATACTGTAGGCCTGAGCCAGCGGGCAGCGCTTCTCTACAGACACCTGTTGAGCGCGATGCTGCGGGAGGGGTGGGGTGCATCACCCTGAGTGCGCAAGTGCGAAAAAGCGATGTTGCTGTGTGTAATGATGTGATCTCTGACCTCATTCAGTCACATCTGTCTCATTTTAAGGACCTGCCGTACCATACTGTAAGCCTGAGCCAGCGGGCAGTGCTGCCGTACAGACATGTGGCATTGGCTTTTAGGGCACTGTAGTGAGATCGTTACTAAGTGTACATGCACGTAGCCTTCCGCCGCTGCATTACACATGCACATTATGCTTCTATCATGCGCTCTGTTCCTTTCTATATAAACTTTCGTATAACGTATTATTATTTAACCTTGTGAATTCTCGAGCACTTCAACTCCTCTTTGAACCACGATTACCACTAACAGTTGGTAGATCGTACTTCAAAAACGATGGATGCACTCAACTCCCGTTTTCTATCGAGCTTGAAATAAACCTTCATTTACCTCCAGACGTCTCCACCATTAAATTATTTCTCCCTTTTCAGACATTTAATTGATTTGCTCAAGAAGGGCGGAGCGGGAGCCTACCCCGCAATGATGCCCTGGGCATTCTGACATCTTGCATCGTGGTATCAAGACACCGTCCCCGACCGGAGACCTGGTCTCCTACCGTACAAACGTACCCCGGACTCGGAGCTTGCACCAACACGTCGTGGGACACACCAGTGGTGGCAGGTGAGCAGTGAAGCCTTGGTGTGCAAGACCTACAACTGAGTACAGTGCGGGGGAAGGGGCTGGGGTGCAGCACCCTGGGTGCACAGGTGCATGCAAGCGATTTTCCCCAAGCTAATAATGTAGGACTATATTATCAAAGAACGGCGATAACATTATCGTTGCTTTAGCGGCAGGAAACTGCAGCTAAAGCGGCGATAATGGGCTTGATAATATGCCCTTGTGAATTCCCATCGAAACCCAGGTACACACCAGAACCTGGGCTTCTATGGGAATTCACAAGGGCATATTATCAACCCTTTATCGCCGCTTTAGCGGCAGTTTTCTGCTGCTAAAGCTGCAATAATGTTATCGCCGTTTATTGATAATATCTCCCCTAATCTTTGGCCTCATGTGTTTCATTTTAAGGACTTGCTGAACCACACTCTTTCTCGCGGACCCCAGCGTGCTAGACAAACGGGTGACGGGAGGGTAAACACTAAGGGCTGGGTGCAGCATGCCGACGCTCTGTCTCCTCCTCCCTCTCTTCTTTTGACTCTCCCTCCCCTTCTCCCTTTCACCCACTCCCACTCTCTTCCATTCTCACTATCGTCCTTTCATTCGGACTACCTTTCTTTACCTCTTCCACATAGCACACATACTTATGTTTCATGTTTGTCTTGCAGGTTTGCTACGCTGCTTCCACTGGAGTCCAACCCACGTTTCTTATATATTTTACTGTTTGTTCTATTAAACTTACGTTTCTATTTATTTGTGTTTTAATAAAGGTTACCTTTTTTTCAAATAAATAACAGTGTATAGGTCTTCTTTTACTGACAACACTTGTGTATTATTTATTGTGAACATCATCTTTTTATAGGAGATTTTAAGGGTAAACCTTTCTAATATTAACTGACCATTAGACAAAAGAATCCGGGGTAATTCTACAACTGCAAGAGTTCTATGAGTGTATCACTTTATAACACCATAAGTACTGCCCGTGTGATTATAGAACAAATAAGGCTTCCGGGACTGCCGAGGCCCCCCCCCTGCATATTTAAATAAAGCCCCAGAGTGTGGCGATCCCCGGACTTCAGTTGGCCTCGAACCCCCCGGACAATTAGTAAACAATACCCGGGAAGGTGACGGTCCCCTAGGCTGCAAAACATCTCTGTGCCCTTCCACGCCTAATTTACATGTGGCAATAAGATCCTCAGTCCTAAGACCCCGAAATATAATAATTGGATTGGCCACGGAACATTACCCTCCAGGGGCCTCATTTAAATGAACGGGTGAGACCCAGCTTTTTTTTTTGTTTCTTTTTTTCTCTTCATTTTTACCATCCGCATCCCCTCTATTAAAGCGATACGAGGTTTTCCTCCTCAAGTAGTCAAACAAGGATTTGCTATCAGGGTGGAAGCCATGCACCATCCCTCTAATAGCAAACACAAATGTCCCACGAATTCACACCCCGGGACATTGTATGAGCTGCGCCTGACAGGTCGCCCTCCCTAGGACCATGATGCATTTGTTAGTATAAACGCATACTAACACTACTTACACACGTGTAGTACCGCAACCAGAATGTAGTGAAGAAGCAGAGGAAGCACAAAATCTAAAAATATAAATCCTACCAGAAGTAGGAATACATAGTTCAATGAGCCGACGACCCTGGCATGAGTAGAAACAGCTACACAAAGAAAACAGGTCTTCAGCAAAACGCAAGCAATTTTGAAATATTGGTGAGTGGTGCTTGTCAAATGTCAAAGGTTCTTATATAGCGCCTTATCACCGCAAGGTCTCAAGGCGCTTGCTTTGGGAACCCGTCCTGGCTTTTCCCTGTGAGATAACCCCTACTGGGCATCCCCAAGGTGAAAGCCAGGCATCCCGCCGCGGGGAGGCCGTAGTGGAGATTAAGCAAGCTATTGCCCAGAGTTGCAGAGTGTGAACCCACGATTCGAGTAGGCACCGAAGCGAGAATTATCGAGTCCGTGGACATTTGGGCTCAAGACCCTGCCGCGTCGGGAATTGAACCCTGGTCCCGGGTCTGACCTCTGCTTCAGGGTATGCCTCCTCTAACCAGTGAGCCACACTTCTCCACATGCTTTCTTTTTACTTTCTCCCGCTCGTCTGCACATTTATGTAGTGAAGAGGCAGACAGCAGTGGATCCAATAAGTAGATTTATTATAAAAAACAAGACACCTGAAACAGCCACCAACAGGAGCAGACAGCAAGGCAACAGTCTTCTCCAGCACCGTATACAAACTCCGCAAGGTTCCCCTCATGACAGCCCTACATTCTAACATTACATACTTAGATTCTAGTAGAATTGCTTACTAACATTCTACTATGACTTACATTGGAATATTACACAGAGCACATGACTTTACAGCAATGAGCTCATGGTTTCATCCATGAGACTTGAGACCGGGAGGGGTAAGTATTTCGCTTCCCACTCCCTATATTGCATAAACGCAAACTAACACTACTTCCACAGGTATGCTACAGTGCCCAGAGCACATCACTTTACAGCAATGAGCTCACAATTTAGACTCACGGTTTAATCTCCGAGTCTTCACACCAGTAGGGGTGAGTAGTTTGCTTCCCACTCTCTATATACTATAAACGCATACTAACACTACTTACACACTTATACTACAGCGGCTAGTATCCTACAGTGCCCGGAGCCCATCACTTTACAGCAATCAGCTCAGTTTGATCCCCGAGTCTTCACACCGGTAGGCGTGAGTACTTCGCTTCCCACTTCCAGTATAGTATAAACACACAGTACCGGTCAGCAGTCGCTTCCCACTCCCTGTATGGTATAAACGCCTACTAACACTACTTGCTTACATATGCTACAAACACCAGACCACATCACTTTACAGCAATTACCTCACGGTTTAGAGTAGCACCATATCATATCAGCACCATGTCAATCTGAGCAACACCACGGTTTTTTCCCCTTACTCGCTTCAACTGAATCACAAAATGGCAGCCAACACATTCTAGTTGCAACACCATCACAGCCAATAAGCAGCAAGCTCCTGCTCTTACCGGGTCAGCCAATCAAATGGCAGAATTCCCAAATATTGATATCTGTAAATTTCGATATTTCTCAAAAACTACTGATCGGATTTACACGAAATAAACAAAAGCGTACTTTCTACACCAAGACCCTTCTCCCTACCAAATGTGGGGTAATTCTGTTCACCCGTTCGACCTGTACCCTTGTCTAAACTTTCCTACGGAAATGAACATGGAGAAAACGCGTTTTGGGACCCTCCTTTTATCTCGGCCCCCTCTTGACGAATCACCCCCAAACTTTCAACAGGAGCTGATGTCAACAAAGAATTAATTTAGACAATTTTGCGATGATTCGTCAATCCGGGCAAAAGTTATTGGGAATAATATGTTGGCATTTTCCTATGGTAACTAGGTCCTAACTATAACTATAACTACCTACTTGCGACCGCCAGTAGGTAATGTGTGTATATGTATATATATATATATATTACCTACTGGCGGTCGCCAGTAGGTAGTTATAGTTAGGATCGTTTTCCATAGGAAATACGCAACATTCTATTGGGAATAACTTTGGCGCCGAATGAGGGATCTGCCTGTAATTGTCCTTAACGTTGCCTCGCTGCGCTCCGCTCCTTCCCTGAAAGTTCCGGGGGGATCCGTCAAGCGGGGGCCAAGATAAAAGGGGGGTCCCAAAACGTGTTTTCCCCATGTTAATTTCCATAGCGCGGTTGGACTCACTTTTAGCCCGAACGGCTGAATGGATTTCCACCAAACTTGGCAAAATTGTAGGGACTGGTACCCCGATGTGCCTTTGCTATGTCTCAAGATATATGCTCCAGTGGTTTTTACGAAAATTAACTTTGAAAAAATATAGATTGGGCTACATTTGGCTATATATATGTTAGAGCCCAAATGTAGCCCAATGTAGCCCAAAGATGGCCACCAGAGACAAAAAAAACAAATGTAGTCCAAATATCAGCCAGATGTAGCCCAACTATTGCCCAATGACAGAATGTCCCAGAGTGTTCTAATGAACAACTAGAGCGCTAACAGTCTTACTTATGACAAAAGTATGGCACACCTGAAGTCATCTTGATTGGAATAAAGTGTTAACACTTAAAACATTTAATTTGCAAAGGAACAAAATGAGGGGGTTCATTTTGCCATAGAAATTATGATTAGTGCTGAAGAAAGAAAAATTAGGGCACATTTTGAGTGACTTCTCAAATCCTCTTATATTTCATTAAAAAAATTCTGATATGCAGTCTCCCAAGATGGCCACCAGAGACAAAAGAGCCTAAATGTAGCCCAGATATCAGCCAGATGTAGCCCAACTATAGCCCAATGACAGAATGTCCCAGAGTGTTCTAAAGAACAACTAGAACGCTAACAGTCTTACTTATGACAAAAGTATGGCACACCTGAAGTCATCTTGATTGGAATAAAGTGGTAACACGTAATACATTTAATTTGAAAAGGAACAAAATGAGGGGTTTCATTTTGCCATAGAAATGTTATATATATATATATTCACTGAAAAAACCATAGGTTACACACCAGTTATAGTTAGGAATTAGCATTTAAAAAACCTTTGAAATTCACTGAAAAAACCATAGGTTTCACACCAGTTATAGTTAGCTGGAAATTTTACTCGCATAAAACCATTGAAATTCCCACGTTATAGTTAGTTGGACTCACTATAACTTGCACGTCTGCAATGCACTGCTGATGACGTCACATATTACATCACTCATGCATATATTTAAATATTTAAACATTACTCGCTAATATATGTATTCACTAAGATACACTTAATAAGCCAGTTAACCAATCAATTTTTTTTTTAAAAACACTGTCATGAGTGATGTAATATGTGACGTCATCAGCAGTGCATTGCAGACGTGCAAGTTATAGTGAGTCCAACTAACTATAACGTGGGAATTTCAATGGTTTTATGCGAGTAAAATTTCCAGCTAACTATAACTGGTGTGAAACCTATGGTTTTTTCAGTGAATATATATATATATGTGTGTGTGTGTGTGTATATATATATATAGGTATTTATATATATATATATATATATATATATATATATATATATATATATATATATATATATATATATATTCACGAGGAACTCCAAAACGCCACTTCCAACCACACAGATCAGCGAAGCGCCAAGCAGGAGACGGACCACCAGATTAGATAACAGTTCTTTAATCCAGGTTAGATGTTTGTTGCAGGAAATGCATAACACGTTTCGGGCTGCAAGCCCTTGTTCACATGCACAAAACTGTTTGTTACATCTTTACTTTTATAATGCCAAGTGATCACTGGTACAGGCCCCTCCCACACATCATGTGATCATAGATATGGTAGACATACTTCTTATCGCGACATGTGCAAACAAGCTATATAAATAATATAAATACTTGTATTAGACATGTGATCATTGTGATTTTTAGAGCAATAAAAACTATTACCGGATAAATCCGTTAATTGCTCAAGTTCTTTCAGTATTATCACATACAAACACCCTAGATTTCATGGGTGATGCGGACCCTTATTCATTGTATGTCAATAACCTATTTTAGGGGTGGGCATAGTCCAGTGAATAAAGTGTACAGTGTTTAATAGTTCCAAACAGTGCATGTCCAATAGTGCAAAGAATCACATTAGAGTTACAATATATTACCAAGAAAAGGAAGGAAAAAAGTCCATAATACCTGATAAAACTACCTGCATTTAGAAATGATTATTCCATGCTAACTACACAGACGGACAAAAGTCTCATTCTGTATGATAAAAGCTTGATAAAAACATTTCATATTATTAACAGGGTTCATCATAAAAAAGTGATAAAAGGTGATACTAACAACACCATGTGTGTAAAATAGTGTTAAAATTGGATATATCAAAAGATTATTATAGATTAAATATATTTACACAAAGGGGTTGATACTTGCATAGCATACGATCCCTGGCTAACAGGGATCCTGACTAGCCAAGGCTCACAGAACAAACATATATCAAAGTGTTAAACCTTAACAACTGGCATTACACATCCCTTGGTAACAGGGAACCTGACTACCAAGGGCGACATACATCATGTTAATTTACAGGAGAACAAAATCAAGATCAAGGAATGTCACTCAAGGACCAGCCTACAGAAAAGTGTGTAAATCCTCAGTGTTGTTGAGGCCATTCGGCCACTTGCTATCGAATTCCAAGATCATGTTCGATTCGAGCTGTCTGAGTCTCAACTCTCTGTTGCCGCCTCTTCGTAGTTTAGGCCCTGCCCCTACAACAAAGTATGTCAAACAATTAATATCTTTATTATGTTTGATTTCAAAGTGGCGTGCAACTGGGTAACTGGGGTCACTGTGCAAAATTGCACGCAGATGTTGCAGAATCCTAACGTGCACCTGCTGCTTGGTACTATCAATATAATTGAGGCCGCAGGTGCACGTTAGGACATATACTGCAAACTCCGTCTTGCAGGTGTATTGGCCAACTATTCCAATTGCCTTATCACTGAAAGGGGTAGTGTAATGGGTTTTATTTACCCCAAATTTACAGGAACAGCAACTGGAACATTTTCGAAAACCACCTGCAGATTGTAACCAGTTCGCTTTTTCTTTTAATTCTGGACATGCTTTATCCAGAACCGTGCCCTTATTGCGCGCTCTGCAAAAAGCTAAAGTTGGTTTCTGTGGTAAAAAGGACCCCAGGATGTTATCAGATAAAACAATGGGCCAGTTCCTATTTATAATCTTTCTGATTTTGTGTCCTGGTCACTGAAAGAAGTGATGAATCTAGGGCAAAGTTCGAACTTCTCCTCTGATGAAGTGGTCATAACTACCTCTTCATCAGTAACAGGTAACAGGCTTTCACGGGTCCTTAGATCAGCTTTAGCCAAAGCTCGATCAAAGGTTTTCTTTGAATACCCCCGTTCCCTCAGTCGTACTTCTAGCTCCACTACACATTGCCTAAAGTCAATCTCAGAGCTGCAGATCCTTTTTAGTCGGAGAATTTCTCCATATGGAATGCTCTCGATAGTGTGTTGTGGGTGTAGACTAGAGGCATGCAGGGTGGTATTGCCTGCGGTCGGCTTTCTGAATAATGTGGTTTGTAGTTTCATCGAGTCATCAATATAGACCTTTACGTCTAAAAACTCAACCTGGCATGCACTGATGTGCGATGTAAACTTTAAATTTAGGGAGTTGTTGTAAATTTCCTCAATGAAGGAGACAGCTTCCTCCTTTGCACCTTGCCACACAATAAAAACATCATCGATGTACCGCAGGTACTTGATTACTTTTTCATTGACCCATACTTTATGTGTCACATTGAGGACCCACTCCTCCCACCAGCCAGGGTGAAGACACGCATAGCTGGGGGAGAAGCAGGCCCCCATTGCCACGCCTCTTACCTGTCGCCAAATCTCTTTACCGAAAGAAAAATAGTTTTTACTCAGGCACCACTCTATGAGACTCAAAATTGCCTTATTATGTTGATAATAATGTGCGGGTCTCTGGCTCAAGAAATATTTTACTGCATTGAGGCCATCTTCATGTGCTATACTCGTGTATAAAGATTCCACATCGAGTGTTATCAGTAACATGTCCTCCTGCCATTCAATTGTTTCTATTTTCTTAAGGAAGTCCATTGTGTCACGGACATAGCTAGGTAGCTTTTTAACAAACTCCTGGAGGAAGAAATCTATATGTTGACCTGCCCTTTCACCCACGCTATTCAATGCAGATATAATGGGCCTACCAGGCATAGGTCTAATGCCTTTATGCACCTTTGGTATCAAGTAAAATGCAGGGAGGGTCGGGAACTCATTATGAAGGAACTTGAACTCATCCCCTGAGATGAGCCCTTCTCTGCGCCATTGTGATAATAACTTATAAAGGTTCTCACAAGCTTTACCATAGTCCTTATTGCTAGTTTTAACATAGCAGTTAATATCATGTAATTGTCTATGGGCTTCCATGATGTATTCTTTTTTTGGCCATAAAACCAAGTTCCCACCCTTATCCGCAGTCTTGATTACGATGTTAGGGTTAGTGCTTAATTTTTTCATAAGGGCACAGTAATTAGCACGTTGTTGATTAAATACTTGCCTCTTGTTGCTGTTAGTCGATTTGTAAAGAGACTTGATTTCCGTGGTGATACTGTCATGGAAAGTGTCGATTGCATCTTTTGGCATCAAGGGGACAAAGTCTGACTTCCCTTTAAACGGAGTTAGTCTTGCTCCTTGTTGTGTCAAGTGTATTTTGCTCAGTCTTCTTTGGGTGGACAAGTCCACTTCGGGGCCCATCGGTTGTGAGTCCGTGGCTGCATTGAGATCATGCATGTCTAGCAGCACAGGGACATCCCCTGCTGAGACTTCAGGATCCCCTGAAGTAGCACTCATAGGGCGGGCATTGGCTCCTGTTTTTAAGGATTGCACAGTGAAGAACTTTTTCAATTTGAGCTTTCGTATAAACTGGAATACATCAACTCTTGTTGGGGCATATTTAAATGGTTGTGCAGGGCAGAAGTTCAATTGAGATTGATGACAACATTATTTCTTATTGCTTCTTGTTCCGCCATCCTTGTTGTTTCTTTTTCTGCACATTTTTGTTTTTGTTTGTGTTTTTTTCGTCTTTCATGCCTCCTTCTGTTCTTTCGACTCTTATTGCATTCTTTTGCCAAGGGCGTAAGGTTGACAGTCTTTCCGCCACTAAAAAATCCAACTCTTCCTCCAAATTGAGGATAGTTAGCGGTTGCTCATTTATTAGCGAATCTCCACTTGAAGCACTTGAAGTACTTGAAAAGGCATCGGACCCTTCAGAAGTCACACTTCCCACATCGTCCGCTTCTCTGCTGCCACTTGCCCCTCTATTAATAGGATTATCCGGGGTCTGTTTTTTATCTTTTGCGCTGTATTGCTGGCGCTTTACTTTGTTGAATTTACGTGAGAAGGTGAAAATCTGGCCGTTAGCATAATCCGCCTGATCACGTGCAAACTTGGTTATTTTCCTTGCCTTAATTTTATCCCCATGTTTTTTCAATCTGTCCAACATTTCCTCCTTCAATTTCTTTATGTCTTCAGTTTCGGTAATTTTGCTTATTTCGTCTTGGATAGTATCTATGTTTTTCAGGATTTCTGCGCGGTCAATTGCTGCATATTTAATAAGCATTCGAACCAGGTGCATAGATGCATCAAGATTGTTCTGCCCCCACTCCTTAAGCATCTGCGAATTTGGTTTTTCAAAGCTCGGAGCGAGCAGAATTCGAAGACCTCGCGGCACACGTCCGGCAGCCACATATTTAGAAAGGGAGTAATGCTCCCACCATTTGGTGATTTCCAAACGTCTTTGTTTCTCCAGATTTTTGTACAGCATTTTAATATTGGTCTCCTCCCGTACCGCCGTGTTGACCGGAGCATGATTAGTGGCAACGTTTCCCAACGCAGAGATCTGCTCGAACAACCCCTCCGCCTCCTCCTCTCTCGCACGGAATTCTTCAGCGGACATGCTTTCCTGCTTTTAAAACTTTGAAACTCCGTAATCACAAGTAAACAAACGCTCTTCAACCCTTTCTTGTGGCGTTTGGTTTACGTCAATCCCACACAGGTGTGTGACCTCCCCACCTCAGCACTGCCGCTTGCCGCTTTAGGACTCACCGCGTCGTTGCACCTTCCAACCATACATAGAGTCTTCCGACCCCGCTGCAGACTGCCGGTTGCTGACGTACGCTTTGGTAAATCTACTCGGCTGCTCGAGGGGGTGTTCGTTAATATCCACACGGATCCAGAAACGTAGCAGCTTGAAGACGAACACCACTTCAGGGGAGGGGGTCCGTCAACGAAAGCAAGCTCACTTTCGTAATTAAATTCACGAGGAACTCCAAAACGCCACATCCAACCACACAGATCAGCGAATTGCCAAGCAGGAGACGAACCACCAGATTAGATAACAGTTCTTTAATCCAGTTTAGATGTTTGTTGCAGGAAATGCATAACACGTTTCGGGCTGCAAGCCCTTGTTCACATGCACAAAACTGTTTGTTACATCTTTACTTTTATAATGCCAAGTGATCACTGGTACAGGCCCCTCCCACACATCATGTGATCATAGATATGGTAGACATACTTCTTATCGCGACATGTGCAAACAAGCTATATAAATAATATAAATACTTGTATTAGACATGTGATCATTGTGATTTTTAGAGCAATAAATATATATATGTATATGTAGGTAGTTATAGTTAGTACTTAGTTAGTTATAGTTCAGACCTAGTTTCCAAAGGAAAAGTGTTTTCTGACTTTCTTATAACCATGGCACTGTTTAATGGATCTTCCCCAAATGTTTCCCAAAAAGTGTCCTGCTGTTTCTAGTTGTGTATGGAAAGTTTCGGGGTGATCTGTCAAGTGGGGAATGAGAAAAAGTGAGTTAAAAAAAAAGAGTGTTTCCCATGTTAATTCCCATAGAGATTTTACACACTACTACAGCACAAACTGCTGAACAGAATTACATAAAATTTGGCTAGATCTTGGTCCAGAAAGCATGCTTTTTGTGATTTGGTATAAAACTATTCAGTCGTTTTGGAGCTATAAAAGGAAAAAGAAATATAGATATCTAGGGACGTGGACCCTCCGCGAATCTAACGGAACTCATGATGTGATCTAACACTTCAACCAGGAAGTGTTGGCAGCCATTTTGGGACTTGGACTCGGCTGAGTCTCAAGAAAAAAGGTGAACAAAAACAGCATGGGAAAGGGTAGGAATACCCTGACCCTCTAAGCCTGATGGTGGGGTCTCACAAAAACCCAGCCAGGGACAAAAAACTTTTTTTTTCAATTATGCCACGATGTCGCAGGAAATACAGGGCAATATTGAAAAAATAACCATGCACGGTCTTCTGCACTTCTTTTTACATTTGCCCCTTCGCCCAGGTTGGCAGAGTCCTGGGGTGGTTTTAATACTGTAATGGGGTAGGAGATCACATGTGGCCCCCCTCCTCAGGTCGCTTTTGGCCTCGGGGACTGCCACCCCTAGGGCATCGCTGAATCAATTAAGGGGAATGGGGGCCCTGGGCACTGCGACCTCCCTGAGGAAACAGAAGAAAAAAAAATTCCCACTTGCAGGGAGCAGCATTTTTTGCTGCTACCTGTTTACAGGAGTAATGCCGGCTCACATTGGAGGTGGTGTGACGGTAGGGACTGCCAGGGCATCGGGGTTTCCACCGCCGCCCCAAAAGAAGACACTCGAGGCACACATGGTCACTAGACACATTTCCTTGTGGTCCATTACGCAGCTGTAGCGTAGAAAATGCACTAGACATTTACCCAATAAGGTGGCACTTACTAATTAACCAGTAAAAAGTACTCGAAATGGGTAGACATTGGAGCCGAGCACTGGATCTGAAACATGCAATGGGGCTCAGGTGGTAAAAAGACTATTCCAGTGTTAAATCGCCAAACAGCATTATTTTGTGTGACAAATCTGGGACAAGGGGGCTGGACCAGAGGGATAATCCACCATTCCCCCTTCCTCCCCTATAATCCACCATTCTCCTCCCCCTTATAAGCCACCATTCCCCTTCCCCCACCCCAAGTACCAATAAGAGAACTCGGACCACAAGTATATGGAGTGATGGTGCACCAGATACACATGCAGTGAGCGGGGTTGAGGCTGTGGACCCAGAATTGTCACCCAAGGATTCAACGCTCTTATATACAGGCTCTCAATTTTTTTCCTCCCCCTTTTCTTAGGAAAGAATTTATGTGACTTGTACTGCTTCTGATATAGCTATAACCGAGGCTGATAATGAGGCTTAGAATCATTGCTTATGCGGTAATCTTTGTAGTATGATAAACTCGATCATGAAGATGGTCATGAAGTCACTCGTAGATGCCAGATTTAATTTTAATGTCCATGTGAAGGGCAGTGGCAAGGAAAAAGAAATCAAATCAAATAAGGTGGAGGAACACCAGGTTCTGTTCAGATGCCGAAAGGGCATTAAAACATCCAACATTCGAAAAATGGTTGTGTGCAAGAGGATCAAGACCTGAATAAAGAGGTTCACCAGGAAGCCTCATGGACCTGGGGCAGGCACGTGTGAAGTGATGGATCTAATTGTTGCTACTAACCTAGGCTACAAGTATGAAGTTGAGTGGGGTGAGCGGTTGTTTTCAGTCTCTGATACCTCGTCTGAGATATTCTCTGATGACTCAGACAGCGACTCCATATCATCTCAAAGCATTGGTAACGTTGGGCACACTCTAAAGAAGCAAAGCAGAGTTATGATTGAAAACTCCATATCATATGAGTCCCAGACCCTGAAATGGGGATATTTTGCAGATCAATTTACCTCAATGATTCAGGAAGCTCATAAAGACTTTTCAGCTAAAGAAATGTCAGGCATACCTTACTGATTGAGCACGTTAAAAAAAAGGCTTCCGATTCCATAATTACTTTCAATCTGAGAGATAAAAGTTAAGGAATTTCTTGATGCAATACATTATTGCACCTAACTTCTTGGGCTTGGCGAAGGGAAAGCTAGAAAAACGTTCTAAAATCTGTGAACAGGCGAATGCATCGTTGATCTATCTGAGCATATATCTTCTGTAGTGACTGTGACCAGTGAGTTATTTTTTGTTGCCTCCCCGTGAGAGCAGAGTCCATGGTTCTTTATTATGAGTGTGCAAATGTGCAAAATCACTTGCAAGCTCCGCCTCTTTGGCCCCGCCCATCCACCTTGGTAGTAGGCAAAGGTCTGCCCCCGTTTCCCATGTTGATGTACAGCTTACTTAAAGGCCCCAAGCACGTGTTCCGCTGATTTCGGTGACGGGTGCTCGATGCAGAGGAATATGAGGACATCTCCGCCCATGTGATGCAATATGAGGTCATGAGAAGTGCATTGCGGGCCTTAACTTATAGCTAGCTCAGGTAACTATAACTGCTAAATTCTTATGGTTTTGTGTGTGTAAGATCTGAACCTAACTATAACGTTTCAGTGAATAAATTATTAATATATATATATATATATTTTTTTTCCACAAAAGGAGCGGCACAACCAGATTATTTTTGAAGCCTTTTAATCGGAGCTTCACCCCACCATGGTGGGGTGAAGCTCCGATTAAAAGGCTTTAAAAATAATCTGGTTGTGCCGCTCCTTTTGTGGAAAAAAGTGATTTTTTGGGTCTGGATCCGACCCCTGGGCTGAGCACACACTGGTGAGCGCTCTCAAGATCTGCTGGATCACATTGTGGCGATATATATATATATATTCACTGAAAAAACCATAGGTTATACACCATATATAGTTAGGAATTAGCATTTAAAAAACCTTATTTTACTCACACAAAACCATTGAAATTCCATATATAGTTAGTTGCACTAACTATATATCGCGCACCCGCAATCCACTGCTGATCATGTCACATATTACATCATTCATGACATGGTCAGTGACATCACTGATGACATCTCAAATGACATCACTGATGAGATCACTGATGACATCATCCAGTGACTGTGTGTTTCTGTAAAGTTTAAATATGTTTTACATATTGAAGAATGAGTAGATGTATAAGTGTCTGGACGAAGGATTTAGTAGGTGCATGACTGAATGTATGAGTGAGTGATTAAATGTGTCTCACTGAGTGCATGGGTTAGTGACTAAACTGTCTTAATTTGTGCATCATTATGTCTGTTGTTCTGTAAACTGCTGCATGTGTTGATCAGTAGCTATATGATTAACTATATGGGTTATTGATTGATTGTCCAAGTATTTGTATAGGAGACTGAGTGTGTGTGTGGCTGGCTGGGAGGTGTGTGACTCTGTGCAGATCAATGTGTACTTGTATCAATGATTGTATAAGAAAGTAAGTATGTGTTAATATATGTTTGAAAATGTAAGGTGCTCTATGTTTAACTGTATAGACAAGAAAATGGAAGTGTGATTGATTCTTTACAGGACTGACTAGGTGTGTGAGTAACTCCATGGATGAGTGGCAGAGTGTAAGTGTCTGTATAGGTGTATGAGTGCATATGATAGTGTTGTAAAGATGAGTGATTGTATGTATGAATGATTGTATGGGTGAATGAGTGAATGTGTGTGTAGACGTAGGAATCAGTGAGTACGTATGTAGTAACTAGTATTGGTGTGTCAATGGTTTCAAAAATTATACTCTGTATTTAACACTGGGTGAAACAGAGGTTATATTAAAACGTGAGGAGATGCATTGTATTGTCACATGAATGATATCATCAGTGATGTCGTCATTGATGTCAAATGAGATGTCATCAGTGATCTCATCAGTGATGTCATTTGAGATGTCATCAGTGATGTCACTGACCATGTCATGAATGATGTAATATGTGACATGATCAGCAGTGGATTGCGGGTGCGCGATATATAGTTAGTGCAACTAACTATATATGGAATTTCAATGGTTTTGTGTGAGTAAAATAAGGTTTTTTAAATGCTAATTCCTAACTATATATGGTGTATAACCTATGGTTTTTTCAGTGAATTTTCAAGGTTTTGTAAATGCTAATTCCTAACTATATATGGTCTATAACCTATGGTTTTTTCAGTGAATTTCAATGGTTTTTTAATAGCAAATATCATAAGCTGTCGAATGTCAAGTACGTGGTAAGTAAAAACATTTTCGTGTTTATGCACACTGATCTGCTTTGAATGCTGCCCCCCACCCCTCATTTCTATTAGGAGTACTCTCTCTTTGCAGATAGTGAAGGGTAGTTAACGCAGCCCTTTGCCCCCTTTGTAATCCGTCGTGCCTGCTTCTCTCTCCATTTGATTGATTGTTCTCTTTGGTTCATTCTCTATTTACAAACAAGCACAGAGTCGCAATACTCTGTTTAGTCTTTGCAGATAGCGAAAAATCGTGTAAAAAAACAAAAGGAATCGAGCAAAATCAGTAGGCCACTAATGGGATCTCTTTTTGACCTCGCTAAAATAGAAACATTAGGAACAACCTGTTGAAAATAGCAATGCGTATGTACATAAGCGGCGTTCATTTGTGTTCACAGTACCCCTTGTTGATTGTTTGAATCGAGCATTGAATTGTTCGAAGTTAATTCTCTTAAGGATCTTCTCTGCCTGCAAACGAGGAAGAATAGGAATATTCTCTCTCCCTTTGCAGATACTGAAGGGTAGGTAACGCAAGCCTTTAACACGTCGTACCTATTTCATTCCTCATTGATTGATTGATTGTCCTAACATTGACTGTTTGGGAATTAGTTCTTTTTGGAGGTATTCCCTGTTTGCAAATAAACGTAGGAAAATCTTTGCAAGTAGTGAAAGGGTACGTAATGCGGACCTTTCTCCCCCGTTGTAATCTGTCATGCCTATCTACTCCCCACTGATTGATGCACCTGTTTCACCCGGACCATTTACTAGAGATACGTCATCTGGCCCGACCAGAGAGCACCCCTAGTGAAAAGGACATATGCAATAATAACGAAGTGATCACTGTATCCTGTTAACAGAAACTTTAGCATGAAACAACCTGGAAAGAAAAGAATAGGAAAACGAAAATCAGTAGGCCACTGATGAACATGAACTTTTATTAAACAACGAACAAAGAAACGATAACATAACGTAATGATAAAACCTATTAATGTCCTAGAAACAAGAAAACGTTAAAATATGCCAGTGGTGAGAGACCAGAAAAACAGTAAGAGAAACCAAATCACCCCTCGCTGTCCCACCGCCTGCCACGCCAAAAAAATCGATAGACTAGGGAAAATGCAAGTCAGTAGAACATCCGCCCCCACTCTGGAAACTTCCAAGGTGGGGCAGGGTTCCGACTACGCCCAGTCGGGAGCAGCCCATATAAGGCAGGTCCTGCTGCCACGCCTCGGCCAGGAGATCCTAACGTAGGGTGTAGCCGGAGGAGAGGCCGAGGCCAGCGGGACCCGGCCAGGGGATTGCCTTTACAACGCTGAACAGTTGCAGGGGGGGGGAATGTCTCCTCGACCCTCCCCTCTCTCTCCCAGTCCGGCCGCGGTGGCCCTTGAGAGTTGCAGGTAGTCCCGCCACATGCTCTTCCGGTCCGGCCACCAACGGTCGGGGGGCCGAGGCCGACGGGATCCGGCTGCAGCCGATAAACCAAGAAACCCGTTCATGGGGCCAGAGCCAGGGGCGTCCGGCCGACATCTACCGGAAGCCCGGCCCGAAGACGGACGGGACACTTCTTCTTTCTTGAATAATGGCTGCGACAACACTGGGGGGGGATGTCTTGCACATGCCTCCGACCCCCCCCCCCTCGTCCTCATCGCCTGGTCCGGCCATAACAAATCTCAAGCGAGACGCCGTGGGGTGCACTGGGAGGGAGAGACGGTGCGAACAGGCCTCTCCCGCCTCCCCAGGTGGAGGCTTCCCAGCTGCACCCTCAGCGCTCCAGGCGCCCGGAAAAGGGTTCTTCCACTGTGGCCATGCTGCAACGTCTCGCCCGGCAGGGTGGAGCCCGTCCGCTCATGTGACCCCGCGATCGCCGGTAGCTGCCGAACTCTCAAAATGGCGGTCGACCTGGCAAGAGCGGGCCCAGCATAAAGAAATGGCCCGGTCACTGGTTGACTCCACCACCGTAGTCCTCCACGACCTTGAAGATTCTAGAGGAGCCGCGGGAGTCTCCGACCCCCGATGGGGAATGACTGCCATGATCGCCCGTGGAGTGACGAAACTGTATCCGCGGGACGTCGGCGCTCCCATGCTGGCGCCAGCCTCACTTTGAATTACTAGAATCCTGCAGACCTCACTTCCGGTGAAAGCACAGTGTGACCCGGTAGGAAAAATTATTGCACCCCCTCCCCTTTTTGACTGATAGTTCAAACCACCGATCCTTTCCTTTGCCCTTTTAACGGAACTTTGGACTGCCTCCCCCTCTTTTACATTTTCTAGAGAAAACAAAACATTAACCACTACATTAGCATAGCAGTTGACACCAGAACTGTTTTCAAATTGAAAACCAACAACATCTTCAACAGAATCCTTTTTGTTTCTGCTGTGACCCTGCTACAGCACAGGCATTGTCCCCAGCAGTAATTCTGCAATGCCGGTAAGAATAGCTGTGGTGCCTACTGGACTCACTCACCCCCGCGGCGCCCCACGCCGTTATTTGCTGGGCGGCAACTTACTAGACATCACCTTCGTGCCATCTAGATTTCAGCGCGTTCTGCTGCCTTGGAACTATTCGCACAACAGACCGCTACTGACAAGAATATTTCATTATTGGTGCTGTCAATTTCAATAAATCTATTGGATAATTCAAAAGAAATTGCCACGGTCTCTTCGTTGTTTAAATGTTTTTACTGTTTTTGTTTTGTTGTATATATTTATATGTTATTAAAGTTTTATATTCCTACTACTTTGTTGGAGTGCTATATATTTTTAATGTGACACATAATTGTAAAAACTTTGATGTACAAAGAGTCATTCCTGGAATCTTCCTCTTCAGGCTCGGTCCCCTCCCCAATCACAATACAGGATGGTTTTCAGATAGTAGGAACACGTGTGGTGTGACGGATCTCATCGGGTGTGGGCCTTGATCTACTATAACTCCTTTGAAGAGGGGTGATTCTTTACAGCTGGGGCCATAAACTACATCTGCAGGGCTAGCTGATAGCCTGGACAATCGGACACAGAGGAAGAGGAGTGTCAGAGGGTGCGGTAGTGAATAGGGCGAAAGGGAGGTGTCGGGCAGGCACAGAGTGTGATTCTCAGGGAAGAGCAGCGCAGATGGGGGGAGGTTTATTGCCCATGCATAAGACAGAGAGCGGTGGTGACCAGTGCCTGGGGAAGATGCTTGCGTGGGTGAGGAGCCATGCTACGAATCGACAGCGTGCAGAGAGTGGGTCTGGTCAAGACATCTAAAATGGCTGCCGTGCACGACAAAAGTGTGGCATTTCAAAAAAGGCAAGATGGCGCAGACAATGTTTTTCAACACTTCCTCATTTCCTTCGAATCGAACGTTAACAGATGTTGGGGCATATTACCAAAGTTAAGCGATATTTATCGCTAACGATGCTTACCAACGAATTTTTTACCACTAAGCATCGTCAGAAATTATCGAAGATAAACCTTGCTATTATCAAGGTTTATCGCAAATGCGATAATAAACGGCCGCAATGCATGAATATCGCTAAAAACTCAGCGATATTCATGCATTACCGAGCTAATGCTCTTAGCCATGTTATCCACCTCCCATTGGATAACATGGCTAAGAACTGCTCAGGGCAGGTGTTACTTTTTGGAGATATTCGCGCTTAGCGCGAATATCTCCAAAAGTTGGTAATAGGAGATAGATATCTTGCATGTTGTAATGCAAGTTATTGTGGTATATGGAACTCATACCATAATCTCTCAGGAAAGCAGAAACTGATCCTTTTGGGACCGCCTAAAAAGGCCTAGGGGGTGAGGAGTACTCTACTTTGCCCCCTTTTCACGTTCCGAACTATTTTATTTTACTCTCTTCTGTAATTACACAAAATATCAGCGATAAGATGCATCGGAGACACACAGTGAGAGAAAGGAGGCCGGAGATGAAGAAGAGATGTCAAATACACATTGGAGATAATATAGTGGCAGAAGGGAAGTAAATATGAGTAAACTTACCATGTAACATAAAAATGTTGCACTCTATACTATAAGTCTCATTTTATACTACAATCACTTCGCTACAACCTCATAAATTAAAAATAAAAATGAATAATGTCTCAAACAATTTTTGATTTCTAAATATAAATTTATTCTTCAGAATTTTCTAAATTTGAAAGAACTAGTAACATGTCCTCATCAGCAATGTCCTCATGAAAAGTCTCCAATGATGATTCTTGTAACTCTATGGTCTCCAAACACTCGATAAATTCGCCATCAAGAGATTGATCAAAAAAATCATTCAAGTCATCTCCTCCTTGTGACAATATTTCATTATTGGTGCTGTCAATTTCAATCAATGTAGTGGAATCATTCAAGTCATCTCCTCGTGACAATATTTCATTATTGGTGCTCTCAATTTCAATCAATGTAGTGGAATCATTCAAGTCATCTCCTCCTTGTGACAATATTTAATTATTGGTGCTGTCCATTTCAATCAATCTAATGGAATCATACAAGTCATCTCCTCCTTGTGACAATATTTCATTATTGGTGCTCTCAATTTCAATCAATGTAGTGGAATCATTCAAGTCATCTCCTTGTGACAATATTTCATTCTTGGTGCTGTCCATTTCAATCAATCTAATGGAATCATACAAGTCATGTCCTCCTTGTGACAATATTTCATTATTGGTGCTCTCAATTTCAATCAATGTAGTGGACAATTCAAAAGAAATTGCCACGGTCTCTTCATTGTGAGCCATTTTATTTTGAAATTGCTTGCTGTAAATTGCAGAAAAAAATAATCACTTTCATTTATCGTTTTTAGTAATACATAATATAAAACTAACTTTATCAAGTATTTAGTATAACAGAAGGACTGCAAATAAATAACAGAAAACATTTTTCAAATTATCTTCAAGTGTACAACATAGTTCCCCTTACAAATTAACAACTCACCTTTTTAAAAGTAGGAGAAGTGTTAGTACTGTGTAAATCAAACACCAGAAATTCACCACCAAAAATTCCTCACAAATGTACCTCAGACAGTAGTATCACAAAATGGCTGTGGTTTCCTCTCATTTGAAATATATACATAGCCAATTAACTTTCATCACACACAAATACAAAACCAAAGTAACATTTTAATTGGTTCTAAATTTCAACACTTTCAAATGTGTTTTCCCCATGCAATTTTCCATAGGACATTTACATACGTCTACAGCCTGAATGGCTGAACGGAATTACACCAAACTTGGCAAAATGGTACATCAAACCTAAGAGGTCAGGAAGGATCTACTATGCCCCCTTATGGTCATTTCCCCCTTCGCTTTGGCCTCCTCTTGTCTCTCAATCCTACCGAGAGACAAGATGGCGGCCGCTACGGACTGTTTGGAATGTTGACAGACGCCGGAGAACCAATCAGCTTCGCAAAGCTCCGTAACGCAAAAAGTACGCGAAGCGGAGCGCTGTTACAGATATATATCTTTTTTTGAACGTTAATTTCTCAAAATCCACTGGAGCACATATATTGAGACCTAGCAAAGGCACATCGGGCTACCAGTCCCTAATATTTTGCCAAGTTTCGTGCAAATCCATTCAGCCGTTCGATTATTATTATTATTTTTTTTTTTTGCCCCGCGGGGCCCTTTTAAAACCTCCACATCAAACGTAGGGGGTCAGCGAGGATCTACTATTCCCCCTTATGGTCATTTGCCCCTTCGCTTTGGCCTCCTCTTGTCTCTCGATCCTACCGAGAGACAAGATGGCGGCCGCTACGGACTGTTTGGAATGTTTACAGACGCCGGAGAACCAATCAGCTTCGCTTCGCAAAGCTCCGTAACGCGAAAAGTACGCGAAGCGGTGCGCTGTTACAGATATATATCTTTTTTTGAACGTTAATTTCTCAAAATCCACTGAAGCACATATATTGAGACCTAGCAAAGGCACATCGGGCTACCAGTCCCTACAATTTTGCCAAGTTTCGTGCAAATCCATTCAGCCGTTCGATTATTATTATTATTTTTTTTTTTTGCCCCGCGGGGCCCTTTTAAAACCTCCACATCAAACGTAGGGGGTCAGCGAGGATCTACTATTCCCCCTTATGGTCATTTGCCCCTTCGCTTTGGCCTCCTCTTGTCTCTCGATCCTACCGAGAGACAAGATGGCGGCCGCTACGGACTGTTTGGAATGTTGACAGACGCCGGAGAACCAATCAGCTTCGCTTCACAAAGCTCCGTTGCGCGAAAAGTACGCGTCCTGGAGCGCTGCCCGGTCCGCTGTTACAGATATATATCTTTTTTTAAACGTTAATTTCTCAAAATCCACTGGAGCACATATATTGAGACCTACAAAAGGCACATCGGGCTACCAGTCCCTACAATTTTGCCAAGTTTCGTGCAAATCCATTCAGCCGTTCGGGCTAAAAGTGAGGCCAACCGCCCTATGGAAAACTAAATGTTAAAAACACGTTTTGGGACCCCCCTTTTTTCTCAGCCCCCCCTTGACGAACCCCCCCCAAATTTTCAAGGGCTGCTCAGAAACAAAATGTGCCATTTTCCTGAAAATTTCAGCCAATTCCGTCCACAAACGCCAAAGTTATTAGACATAGAATTTTCAAAAAACCCATAGAGAAAAAATCCTAACTATATATACCTACTGGCGACCGCCAGTAGGTAATATATATATATATATATATATATATATATATTCACTGAAAAAACCATAGGTTATAGACCATATATAGTTAGGAATTAGCATTTACAAAACCTTGAAAATTCACTGAAAAAACCATAGGTTATAGACCATATATAGTTAGGAATTAGCATTTAAAAAACCTTATTTTACTCACACAAAACCATTGAAATTCCATATATAGTTAGTTGCACTAACTATATATCGCGCACCTGCAATCCACTGCTGATGATGTCACATATTACATCATTCATGACATGGTCAGTGACATCACTGATGACATCACTGATGACATCTCAAATGACATCACTGATGACATCACTGATGACATCTCATTTGACATCAATGACCACATCACTGATGATATCATTCATGTGACAATACAATGCATCTCCTCACATTTTAATATAACCTCTGTTTCACCCAGTGTTAAATACAGAATATAATTTTTGAAACCATTGACACACCAATACTAGTTACTACATACGCACTCACTGATTCCTACGTCTACACACACCTTCACTCATTCACCCATACTATCATTCATACATACAATCACTCATCTTTACAACACTATCATATGCACTCATACACCTATACAGACACTCACAGTCTGCCACTCATCCATGGAGTTACTCACACACCTAGTCAGTCCTGTAAAGAATCAATGACACTTCCATTTTCTTGTCTATACAGTTAAACATAGAGCACCTTACATTTTCAAACATATACTAACACATACTTACCTTGTTATACAATCATTGATACAAGTACACATTGATCTGCACAGAGTCACACACCTCCCAGCCAGCCACACACACACTCAGTCTCCCATACAAATACTTGGACAATCAATCAGTAACCCATATAGTTAATCATATAGCTACTGATCAAAACATGCAGCAGTTTACAGAACAACAGACATAATGATGCACAAATTAAGACACTTTAGTCACTAACCCATGCACTCAGTGAGACACATTTAATCACTCACTCATGCATTCAGTCATGCACCTACTAAATCCTTTGTCCAGACACTTATACTTCCACTCATTCTTCAATATGTAAGACACATTTTAACTTTACAGAAACATACAGTCACTGGATGTTGTCATCAGTGATGTCATCAGTGATGTCATTTGAGATGTCATCAGTGATGTCATCAGTGATGTCACTGACCATGTCATGAATGATGTAATATGTGACATCATCAGCAGTGGATTGCAGGTGCGCGATATATAGTTAGTGCAACTAACTATATATGGAATTTCAATGGTTTTGTGTGAGTAAAATAAGGTTTTTTAAATGCTAATTCCTAACTATATATGGTCTATAACCTATGGTTTTTTCAGTGAATTTTCAAGGTTTTGTAAATGCTAATTCCTAACTATATATGGTCTATAACCTATGGTTTTTTCAGTGAATTTCAATGGTTTTTTAATAGCAAATATCATAAGCTGTCGAATGTCAAGTACGTGGTAAGTGAAAACATTTTCGTGTTTATGCACACTGATCTGCTTTGAATGGTGCCCCCCCCCCTCATTTCTATTAGGAGTACTCTCTCTTTGCAGATAGTGAAAGGTAGTTAACGCAGGTCTTTGCCCCCATTGTAATCCGTCGTGCCTGCTTCTCTCTCCATTTGATTCATTGTTATCCAAGTATTTACTGTTTTAGAATTAGTTCTCTTTGGTTCATTCTCTATTTACAAACAAACACAGAGTCGCAATACTCTGTTTAGTCTTTGCAGATAACGAAAAATCGTGTAAAAAAAAAGAAAAGGAATCGAGCAAAATCAGTAGGCCACTAATGGGATCTCTTTTTGACCTCGCTAAAATAGAAACATTAGGAACAACCCCTCATGACAAATACAAAACTAGTGAGATGAACTGAACTCCACACAATGATGGCTGCAAAACAGCTCTGCTCCGCCACCCACCCCGCCCAAAATAACGATAAAGAACGGCTGCCATGATTGGTTGCGGAATGACCACGACGGAGCTACGAAATGGTGCTGCTCTCATGCTAACCCCAGCTTCAGTCTGAAACATCCAGAAACACTGTAGACTACCAATTCGATCAGTTCCGGTAGCGCCCCAATGTAACCCGGTAGAGAAGAACTAGCCCTCCCCTCTTTGACTGATGGTTCTTGTTGCCTGTCCCTTCTGTTGTCATTTAACAGAACTATTTAGCCTGCTGAAAGGGGTTGTGTTCCGACCGCTGGTTGGTGGAGACATTTTGACTATATTCTGTACCTGCGTTGTCGCGTAATGCGTCATATGACGCGCCGCGTTAGCGCATCCGGAAGTCATCCGGGGCGCGCAGCGCGTAACGTAAGCATAACAAGTCATGTGACTTGTTAATAAAACTTTTCATTGGTTCATTTTACTTTTCTTATTGTAATGATGAAAGGCTTGGTCATATGACCTAAAAATTACGCTTTTCATTACTTCCTAACATTATTTTTTCTTAAATATATGTTATAATGTTCCAGGCTAATGTACTTTCCCGGAAATTTTACAACTGTCCTGCAAGTAAAATATATTCTTTTTTCGAGAAAAAGAGCGTTTCTTCGTCCCATGACGGAGCCGTTGAGCAAAAGAGGGTCGACCTGCTGTCTTAGTCGCCGATACGCCTGAATATGAGATTCTTATCGATCACTTTATGTTGCAGGAATAGAAAACACAACAGCCCTTGACCATTTATCTTTACTGCGTTCCTTCGTATTATACCTTTTACCCTTCATGTAATTGGTCTGCTTTATTTCACTTGCCTTTTAATGATTCTAAAACAGTGACTATTATTAAAAACTTTACCAATGTATATACTACTACCATGTTTTCTTTTAAAAACCTTTATTGTGAAAATTTCATTATACAAATACGAGCCTATAACCACGTGGGCCGGCCACGGAGCAAACTGTAATCGTATATGATAAATAGACATTTACACTGTAGAGGAACGTAACGGGCGGGCCATTAGGTTGCAAGAACTAAGGTGTCTAACAGTTACGGAATCGGTGGACGTACATTTTATAATTAAAATACGACAGGGCCAGTTACAATAAAATTATCTAGATATACATTTGCGGGCAAGTACCATGGGTGACGTTAATTCGAACTTTCAACAGTACAGTAATCAATAACACATCAGAACTTAATATCAATAGGGATGTCGAAATATTCAATCAATTCTCGTCCCCGCCCGCCATGTGCTTCAAAACTGCATACGTATCTCGTGATTTCAAGGTTCTGCAACCAGTACACAACAAGGAGTTACGAGTCCCATTTATTCTGGCGCCATTTTGGGCGAGGACGGGCAGGTCCAGGATATAGTCAAAATGTCTCTACCAACCATCGACTATGATGATGTTCATATGCTGTATTTATTAGAGTAACACTCAGATGTCCACATGAAATAAATTTGCCACAACCTAAACATGTCATTTTAATCTTTCCAAAGTTCTTCTAAATATTTGGGACCGTTTCCCTTGCCTCTGAAGCTCTCAGTGCCACTTCTTTGATGAATGTACTAGCAGGTCAGGGGTTCTCCTCCAAATCTCTCTTTTATGCAGCACTATAATTAATTGGTGCCACCTCTCCATATGACGATGCATGGTATAGTTACCACAACTATATTTTTTTTCGGTTCCTCTAGAGAGTTCATCGTGGCAGATGAAGCGTGTAACGTACCGGGCATTTACCTTTTTTTGCATGTACAGGAAAGGAAAAAAAAATCGAGCGTCCGAGTTCTAAGGTGTCCCAGGGCCATTTTAGTGGACCAGGCCCAAATCCAAAGAACAGGCCCCCATTTTGAGAGTCCTGTTGCAGCCGCCTGTCGCTGTAGCATCAAGAGCAGCCGAAACTCAGCTGAATGGCAACTGAAACGGTAAAGGGGCGCCCCACTACAGCAGACGAGCCAGGCCCAAATCCAAAGAACTGCTATCTCACAGGCTAATGGGGCGACCCACGCCGAGTTTCAGCATTGTAGGATGACCACACAAGTACAGCAACTTGCTAGACATCACCTCGGTGCCATCCGGATCTCGGCGCCCCACTGCAGATGAAGTGCCTCTCAACTATGAAACCACCACGGTGACATCCGGATCTTGGCGCGTTGTGCTGCCTTCGGCCTATTCGCACATCGGTCCGCTACTGACGCCATCTCACAGGCTAATGGGGCGACCCACGCCGAGTTTCAGCATTGTAGGATGACCACACCAGTACAGCAACTTGCTAGACATCACCTCGGTGCCATCCGGATCTCGGCACCCCACTGCAGATGAAGTGCCTCTCAACTATGAAACCACCACGGTGACATCCGGATCTTGGCGCGTTGTGCTGCCTTCGGCCTATTCGCACATCGGTCCGCTACTGACGCCATCTCACAGGCTAATAGGGCGACCCACGCCGAGTTTCAGCATTGTAGGATGACCACACCAGTACAGCAACTTGCTAGACATCACCTCGGTGCCATCCGGATCTCGGCGCCCCACTGCAGATGAAGTGCCTCTCAACTATGAAACCACCACGGTGACATCCGGATCTTGGCGCGTTGTGCTGCCTTCGGCCTATTCGCACATCGGTCCGCTACTGACGCCATCTCACAGGCTAATGGGGTGACCCACGCCGAGTTTCAGCATTGTAGGATGACCACACCAACTTGCTAGACATCACCTCAGTGCCATCCGAATCTTGGCATCTCAACGCCTAGTGGTATCTTCCATACAAAAAATATTGTTACGCTGCCTTTGGCCCCATTCGCACATCAGTCCGCAACTTAGACATCACCTCGGTGCCATCCGGATCTTGGCATCTCAGCGCCTTGTGGTGTCAGTCAGAAAATATTGTTGTGCTGCCTTCGGCCTATTCGCACATCGGTCCGCTACTGACGCCATCTCACAGGCCAACGGGGCGCCCCACGCCGACTTTCAGCATTGTAGGATGGCCACACCAGTACCACAACTTGCAAGACACCACCTCGGTGCCATCCGGATCTTGGCATCTCAGCGCCTTGTGGTCTCTTCTACACCGGAAATATAGTAGAAAATATTGTTGCGCTGCCTTTGGCCCCATTCACACATCAGTCCGCTACTGACACCATCTCACAGGCCAACGGGGCGCCCCACGCCGACTTTCAACATTGTAGGATGGCCACAGAAGTGCGACAACTTACTAGACACCACCTCGGTGCCATCCGGATCTTGGCGCGTTGTGCTGCCTTCGGCCTATTCGCACATCGGTCCGCTACTGACGCAAACTCACAGGCCAACGGGGCGCCCCACGCCGACTTTCAGCATTGTAGGATGGCCACACCAGTGCGGCAACTTCCTACACACCACCTCGGTGCCATCCGGATCTTGGCGCGTAGTGAAGCTGCAGCAGCTGCAAATAAGCTTCAGACAGTGTTACAACCGCTGCTCAGAACTCTCAACTATGACACCACCTCGATGCCATCCGGATCTTGGCGCGTTGTATTGCCTTCGGCCTATTCGCACATCGGTCCGCTACTGACGCCGCCTCACGTGCCAACGTATTTTCTCCGCATTTTATACCCTATGCCGCATAACAGGTCATGTGACTTGTTTATAAAACTTTTCATTGGTTCATTTTACTTTTGGTTTCCTAATGATGGAAGGCTTGATCATATGACCTAAAAACAACACTTTTCATTGGATGAAAACTTTTTTTTTCCCCCAAACGATGAAAGCCCCACCTTGTTTCTGGATGTTTCAGACTGAAGCTGGCGTCACCATGAGAGCACCACCATCTCGTAGCTCCGTCGTGGTCATTCCGCGAGCAATCATGGCAGCCGCTCCCCACCAGAAGCCTGCAGGAGTCGGGGCCCCCAAAACTTTTGATGAATTCTCAAGGCGGAGGGGACGCTTTCGAGAATGGGGTCCAAGACCTAGCAGACAAGCGTCCGATTTCCAAGGTGTCCCAGGGCCATTTCAGTGGACCAGGCCCAAAAAGGAAAGAGCCTGCCGCCATTTTGAGAGTCCTGTGACAGCCGCCTATCGCTGCACCGCAAGAGTGGGCGCAACTCAGCTGAATGGCGGATTTTGACACAGTGGACCAAAAGCGGACGGAATGGCAACTGAAACGGTAAAGGGGCGCCCCACTACAACAGACGAGACTCCACCTGGAGAGGCCCGTTCACGCCGCCTCCCCCGGGGCGCTCCACGCCGTTATTCGGAGCAGCATTGTAGGATACCAAAACCAGTGCGGCAACTTACTGGACATCACCTTGGTGCCATCGTTCTGCTGCCTTGGAACTATTCGCACAACAGTTTGCTACTGATGACCCACCCCCCGCGACGCCCCACGCCGTTATTTGCTGGGTGGCAACTTACTAGACATCACTTTTGTGTCATCTAGATTTCGGCGCGTTCTGCTGCCTTGGAACTATTCGCACAACAGTTTGCTACTGATCACCCACCCCCCGCGACGCCCCACGCCGGAAATCTGGACGTTGTGCTGCGTTGGGACTATTCGCACAGCCGACCGCTACTTCGTTGTTTTTCTCTAAAAATGTTTATATGTTATTACTATTTTTGTTTTCTTGTATATATTTATAAATTATTAAAGTTTTATAATCTTACTACTTTGTCGGAGTGCTATATATTTTTAATGTGACACATAATTGTAAAAACTTTGATGTACAAAGAGTCATCCCTGGAATCTTCCGCTTCACGCTCGGTCCCCTCCCCAATCACAATACAGAATGGTTTTCAGATAATAGCAACGCTTCTGCTGTGACGGATCTCATCGAGTGTGGGCCTTGATCTACTATAACTCCTTTGAAGACGGGTGATTCTTTACAGCTGTGGCCATAAACTACATCTGCAGGGCTAGCTGATAGCCTAGGACCGGCCTGGACAATCGGACACAGAGGAAAAGGAGTGTCAGAGGGTGCGGTAGTGAATAGGGCGAAAGGGAGGTGTCGGGCGGGCACAGGGTGTGATTCTCAGGGAAGAACAGCGCAGATGGGGGGAGGTTTATTACCCATGCATAAAACAGAGAGCGGGGGTGACCACTGCCTGGGGGAGATGCTTGCGAGGGTGGGGAGCCATGCTAAGGATCGACAGCGTTCACAGAGTGGATCTGGTCAAGGCATCTAAAATGGCTGCCGTGCACGACAAAAGTGTGGCATTTGAAAAAAGACAAGATGGCGCACACAATGTTTTTCAACAATTCCTGATTTCCTTCGAATCGAACGTTAACAGACGTTGGGGCATATTACCAAAGTTAAGCGATATTTATCCCTAACGATGCATTGCAAAGATTTTTTTACCGTCAGAAATTATCGCAGATAAACCTTGCTATTATCAAGGTTTATCGCAAATACGATAAAAAACGAGCGCAATGCATTAATGTCGCTGAAAACTCCGCGATATTCATGCATTACCGAGCTAATGCTCTTAGCCATGTTATCCACCTCCCATTGGATAACATGGCTAAGAACTGCTCAGGGCAGCTGTTACTTTTTGGAGATATTCGCGCTTATCTCGAATATTTCCAAAAGTTGATAATAGGAGATAGCGATGTTAGCGACTGTTTCCAGTCGCTAACATCTTGGCATGCCCACTTTGCATGTCATTAGTGATAAATATCACTCACATGCAAAGTGGGACCCAAGATGGTCGCTATCTCCTACTAGCCGTCGCTAACTAGTGTTAGCAACAGCTAGGTAATACACATATAATTTTATCTCCGCGAAGCGGAGCGCTGTTACAGATATATATCTTGTTTTTGAACGTTAATTTCTCAAAATGCACTGAAGCACATATATTGAGACATAGCAAAGGCACATCGGGCTACCAGTCCCTAATATTTTACCAAGTTTCGTGCAAATCCATTCAGCCGTTCGATTATTATTATTATTATTTTTTTTTGCCCCGCGGGGCCCTTTTAAAACCTCCACATCAAACCTAGGGGGTCAGCGAGGATCTACTATGCCCCCTTATGGTCATCAGCCGTTCGATTATTATTATTATTTTTTTTTTTGCCCCGCGGGGCCCTTTTAAAACCTCCACATCAAACCTAGGGGGTCAGCGAGGATCTACTATGCCCCCTTATGGTCATTTGCCCCTTCGCTTTGGCCTCCTCTTGTCTCTCGATCCTACCGAGAGACAAGATGGCGGCCGCTACGTACTGTTTGGAATGTTTACAGACACCGGAGAGCCAATCAGCTTCGCTTCGCAAAGCTCCGTAACGCGAAAAGTACGCGAAGCGGTGCGCTGTTACAGATATATATCTTTTTTTGAACGTTAATTTCTCAAAATCCACTGAAGCACATATATTGAGACCTAGCAAAGGCACATCGGGCTACCAGTCCCTACAATTTTGCCAAGTTTCGTGCAAATCCATTCAGCCGTTCGATTATTATTATTATTATTTTTTTTTGCCCCGCGGGGCCCTTTTAAAACCTCCACATCAAACCTAGGGGGTCAGCGAGGATCTACTATGCCCCCTTATAGTTATTTCCCCCTTTGTTTTGACCTCCTCTTGTCTCTCGATCCTACCGAGAGACAAGATGGCGGCCGCTACGGACTGTTTGGAATGTTGACAGACGCCGGAGAACCAATCAGCTTCGCTTCACAAAGCTCCGTTGCGCGAAAAGTCCGCGAACCAGAGCGCTAACCGGTCCGCTGTTACAGATATATATCTTTTTTTAAACGTTAATTTCTCAAAATCCACTGGAGCACATATATTGAGACCTACAAAAGGCACATCGGGCTACCAGTCCCTACAATTTTGCCAAGTTTCGTGCAAATCCATTCAGCCGTTCGGGCTAAAAGTGAGGCCAACCGCCCTATGGAAAACTCAATGTTAAAAACACGTTTTGGGACCCCCCTTTTTTCTCGGCCCCCACTGGACGAACCCCCCCCAAATTTTCAAGGGCTGCTCAGAAACAAAATGTGCCATTTTCCTGAAAATTTCAGCCGATTCCGTCCACAAACGCCAAAGTTATTAGACATAGAATTTTCAAAAAACCCATAGAGAAAAAATCCTAACTATATATACCTACTGGCGACCGCCAGTAGGTAATATATATATATATATATATATATATATATATATATATATATATATATATATATATGGATATATATATATATATATATATATATATATATATATATATATATATATATATATATATGCAGCACTCCATCTTAGTCTTGATAGTTTTACCCATAATTCGGTGCAGAATCCAAAATCTTTATTTCAGCTCTTACATTACTCAGCAGCCATGACACATTTCTACCCACCAAGGGTCTTGATCACGTGACACGCATCACGGTAGGTGGGTTCCTTTTAAACCATTTAAAAAAAAAATCTTGTTTTTTTTAAAGTGACATGTGCCATCGAGCAGTAAAGTTCAAGAATAGACATAAACAACAAATTTCATGGTTCGCATGGAAACTTGACTACAGGTTTCAAAATACATAAGACAATATGGGTATATATACCGAAATAAGGTATTAATAATAAACCTATAAACCAATAGTTTTAAAACCATAAAACCAATAAAGTACTGTGTTGAATATTTAAAAGCAAATAAAAATCAGTTGCTACCAGTCAAGGTTGTCCAGGTTTAAATACCCCAACTATTCATGACATAAATCTCATTGACTTATAGCAGGTAGAAATGTGCTAATGCATATACAGTGCTCATAGTGTAAACATCAGATTTGTAAACCTTATGACTGAAAATTACCTGTGCTAGTGCAGATTGTATTTATAAAGTGCTATGTGCAGAAACTTCAAGTATTAAAAATGTGTTAAAACCTATCTAACCTGTGTGGTATCTAAAAAGTGGGATATTCTGGCGGCTACAGTTGGAAACCCTTATGTTTCTGATATCTTAGTGTTTGATGATGTACATTTTTTTTTACCCCTATTTGTTTTCTTTCTTCTATGATATGCTACAGACATGAGTATAATTCCTCTGTGGCGTTCAGTCCCCCTGGATGCTTTGTGTCTAGGTCTAGAATGTAACGTGTATATATGTATATATATATATATATATATATATATATATATATATATATATATATATATATATATATGTATATATATATATATATATATAAATACAAATGCCCTGTGCATTTGAAAGGCACACGACAGCGCCCTGCCCTCCAGCTTAATCACGCAGCCTTTCTCTTTGCTCTGCTTTTCATTCCTCTCTGCCGACGCGTTTCATTCACGGACTCCATGCCCCATAAATCATCAGGGGCCATGCACTCAGCATCCGTCCTCTGAAAGGTCATGGAAATGAATAAAATACCGGAAACAATAATGAAAGCCTAGAGTGTAATGTTTATTTGCCCATGAAGAAGGGGCCTTCTGGCCCTGAAACGCGTCGGCAGAGAGGAATGAAAAGCAGAGCAAAGAGAAAGGCTGCGTGATTAAGCTGGAGGGCAGGGCGCTGTCGTGTGCCTTTCAAATGCACAGGGCATTTGTATTTCTATATATATATATATATATATATATATATATGTACGCTCGCATGTAGAAACATATATATATATTGCACAACAGTGGATTGAATTTTAAGTATTTATGCTGCTATGTTTAATATTCTAGAATGGTGAGAATGGTTGAAAAAATAAGTATTTAATGTGGAAGGTTACTGCATGGTCGCCATGTGATCAAGGTTACTTGGTAACCGAACCGCGTCATGCCAGAGAAGGATCGTGATAAGAGAGAATAAATCTTCCTGAAATATTTACCTGCTGCGTGGTGGTCCGTTATTCTGTGGTACAAAGTACGCCGAATGCAGAGTTTACAAGGATATATATATTTTTATATATATATATATATATATATATATATATATATATATATATATATATATATATATATATATATATATAAAACAGAGTTACAATAGCCACTCCGTAGTTTTGGTCAAGAGATAGGGATTTAATAACTTGCACCGGTTTGACGCAAGTCCGCGAAACTTTGCAGACCTCCTGTCCACGTTTAATTTTCAGAGTAGTGAAAGTTATGCAACGTTTGATCAAGGGTTAGCAAAGAAAAAAGGGGGATCCTATTTAGCGTAGCACGAAAACCGTCAATTGGATTGTGACAAAATTTGGAAAATTATATATTATGTTTTTTGTTATGTTGGTTTATTGGACGTCTCTAAACTGTACAGCTCGCAACTTAACGGTATTCCACTGTACCCTACTCCAATTTATGCTATTTCACTACATGCCATTATACTATGGCCTATTTCATGCAACACTATGGGAGTGTACCCTATTCCAGTCTCCGCTGCTATTCTGTAAGCCACTGCGTTGTACTGAAATGCACTATACACCACTGCACAGTACCACAATCGACTGTATGCTATTTTGCTTTAGAAGAAAACATTATGCACCACACCACTAAACCATACATCACTGTACTGAACTACACTTTACACTTTACACTTCTATAATTAATCTGATTGTGCTAGACGCCATTGTACTATATGCTACTCCACTCTATAGCACTCCACTGGATGTGAAACAGTTAAAGCCACTAAACTCAACATTATTACAGTAAACACTACTAAATTCTACGGTACTCCACTCTATTGCATTATAGTTTATGCTAATCCACTATATGCTATTGCACTGTACTGTACTCCATTGTAGTCTACAGCATACCGCTCTGCACCACTGCACTGTACGGCTTTCCAAAATATGGCACTTCATTTTATGCAATTTAATTTTATAACACTACACTGTACCACACTCCACTTTACGTAAGCCCACTATACACTACTCAACCTTACCCCACTCTACTATATAGCACTCCAGTATACCCAACTCTAGTGTACGCTATTACAGTTTACACCACTCCCATGTACCCCACTCCACTGTACGCCTTCCACTGTATGTTATTTCAGTACACAATATGCTAATATATGCCCCTAAATTGTACAATAGCACTACACTCTATGCCACTACAGTGTACCCGAATACACTCTGAAATATTTACAGGGCGTCAAGCCACTTTACCACACTCCACTGTATGCTATCCCACTACATACCACTGTACTGTACACCAATACAGTCTATGCTACTCCAATAAACGCCACTCTATTGTATCTTAGTTCACTGTACGCCACACCAGTCTATGAGATTCCACTCTACTCCACTCTGCTTTATGGCATTCCACTATACACTACTCCACTGTACCTCATTCCACTTTACTGCACTTTACTATACCTCAATATATTGTCCCTGATTACAATGTACAACATTATCTACCACTATATTGTAACACACACAACTTAATAACACTCCACTCCACTAAGGTATACTGGACGAATATTACAAAATTGTTATTAACATTGTAAAACCCATTGAAATTCACACAAAAAAACAAAGGTTACACATCAGCTATAGATAGGAAAACATTATTTAGGTTTGTTATAGATATCCAAATTACGCTCCAAAAACATGAGATATTCTACAGTTATAGTTATCTCTTAATTTGATGAATTATGCACCACTTAGGGACTTATTTCTATCTTGTTTGTGCCAAACACACAACTACACAAGCATAACTCAATCATAACTTATAGTTATCTTTTGAAAATATAATTTATGTATCACTTTCATATAACTAGGAGTCATATCTATCACTCACATTGATACTTACACACTACCTTTCAATTAAAATCACTTGTGCACTTCCGTACACAGTCTTGTCACCTCAAGCGCCACACTACATTAAGTATAACGTGCCACTGTACCATGCACTGTGTTCTGGCTAATAATATAATTTCTGATATCATAAGTGTTTTATTTACTGCAATAATTTCACATGCTATTACTTAGGTAATATCCAAGGATGTAAGTAGTGCATGATGGAGAAGGGGTGAGTTATAGTTAATGAAATTGATATTCCAGACTACAACCATCAAGTTGGTGAAACTGAATAATCATGTAAGACAGATTCTTGAAACCTGCATCCATAAACTGAAGCCTTTGGCTAGTGCGCTTGGCAAGCTTTTAGAGGAACCTCCACTCTCCATAAAACCCTTCCTCTGACTGGCACTTTTCTTAGGTTACAGTACTCGACCTAACGATGTGAGTTATGGCCGCAAACTTCCACTAGGACACGGCCTTCATGCTTGTTTTCCTTTTTTAACACTGGTATCAGTTCATATGTCAAAGGTCACCCAGTTAGTAGTTGTCACCATGGTGGATACATTCCACTGGACCTAGATCCATTTCACAACAGCTGCAGCTCTTCTAAATTAGTGATGGTACTAAGACGAGCCCATGGCAAGCAGCCAGGTTATAGTCGTGATTTACACTCTCGCTTTCAATAGTGAACCCAGAACCTTTCCCCAAGCATTTGCTCAACTGGAAGGTATGATGGTTTTACAGTTCAGCCAATAAACAATGCCTGCCATCAGCCTCACAAAAACCCAAGGTTGTATGTCAGAATATTAACAACAAAACTAGCGCCCGATAAAGTATTGTATCCAGAATATCGACAACCAAAACGTAGTGAAGGTAAGTAAAGATTTACTACATATTTAGTATATAAGTTGCACATATTCACATACTCAAGGTACATAGATGTGGAGTTAAGAAAAGTAAATCGATATGTATCTTTAAAATTACTATATTTTCAAGGTACGTAGTTGTGGAATTTAGAATAGTAAATGTATAATTACCTCTATATACTTACCTTCTCGATATTGTGGTAGCCAATATTTTGGATATGATAGTATCATAGGATGAGATTTAAAACGTGATGTTATGGTAGTACACCCCTCAAGGCACCCTTTAAAAGCTGTATTTGAAAAGGCACAAAAACATGGTTTAGTGCACAAAAAAGCCAAGGTTTACTAACATTTTGCATTGTGGCTGTGACACTTTTTTGGCACAGCCATGATGCAAAATGCTAGTTGAGATTTAAAAATCCACAGAAGGGCCGATTTGCGTTGTCTTGCATGGCTTTGTAAAAGAAAGGTGATGCGCTGCGTTGCATTACATCACCTTGGATAGGCCTTACATGGGTGGAGCATGGATTTTCCCATGCCTGTATATGTATCTATGTATTCTCACACAAGTCCAGATTCACTTAAGGCAGTAAGCCTGGGTTTGCGCCAAAATAGAGTGCCTACGCAGAGAGATGTAATGAGGAGAAATGTTGTGATTTTTACTCTTTATTTATTCTTTCCATGTGTGGTGCATTTTGCAGCACGCGTAGAAAGTGGAATATGCCTCAGAATTGTTTTTGTTCTTTAGTGAATGTTACCCTTCCAGCACAAAAATAATCCTGCCTGTAACACAGGCACCCTTGCACCATGGCACAAGGGAGCCTGCTTTGGCATTATACTGCTTGATGTGCACCAGCGGAATGAGAGATCAGAGAAGAGCCATATCTTAAAAGATCTTTTAAGATATGACTGTTTTCTGCTCTCTGCCTTTCATGCAACGTAGAGCAGTATATTGCCTTGCTGCATTACTTTGTTCGTAAATCTGGGCCTAAATGTACACAGTATGTGTGGGATAATTAGGGACAGAACACGAGGACCAGTTTCCAAGGAAGTAATAGGTATTGCTGGTGTCTGTAAGTGATGTGGGGTTTAAGTTTATATAAAGTGTGGTCCAGTAAATGTGCTGTCTTCCCTGAGATATGACAGGGCCCCCTTCCCCACTCAAGCTAAGCACATTGGAACCTCAGTTCGGTTGACTCTCTTGGGTGGGGTATACACAGTAGATCAGGCCAAGTGCCTCATCTACTGTTTGTGGGTATCTGAGTCAGTTTCATTACCTGTGCAATATATATTTTTTAAATGTTTTTATTGACAACATGAGGAAGAATACAATATACAATTACATACAGATAATCAGATAATAATTAAATAGGAGAAAGTTATCAAGATTGAAAATTAAATATAAAGAGTATGGGAGAGAAAAAGCGTTTATATTATTGATCCCCAGATTTCTTCCATTTTCAGCATTGATTGAATCCCCCTTGTTTTGGCCAGGGCATATTCCATATCATATGTATCCTTGACCAATCTCCACCATTCCAAACCTGTCAGTGGGCATTGCTGTACCCAGACCCGTGCTATTGTTAGTCTGGCACAGGTTATTAAAATAGTCATTAAATCAATCTGACACCTGTTCCGATTACACCCACCCACCAGCACTTCTAAAGCTGTAAGTGTGATTGAACGTGCAAGTTTCTGAGAGAGAACTTTAATAACTCCTTCCCAGAATTCGGTTAACTCTGGGCATGTAAAGAACATATGCTTCAGGTCTGCGGACCTTTGGGCACATTTTGGACATTTGGTACGATCGTTATTGCTATAATTAGATGACCACTTCGATATTCTTTCTGATGTGTAATATAGCTGACATATGGTTTTATGTTGTTGTAACCTAAGACTAAAAGAGTGCACAGATCGACTTATGCTATTAAGGGTTGTAGAGATTGTGGTTGGTAGCATATCGGCACATTTTATACCTTATACTGATCAATGATTTATCTTTTCTGCGTATATACAGTTCCAAATATCAGAATCTGAGATAGTCATGAGATTTAGCTTACGTATAAAATAGTCACGAATCTTGTAGTACTTAAAACGAGCCCCTTCTGTAAGATTATGACCATCCTTCAGTTTTTGGAATGTTATAAAGCCATTAAGGTCATACTAATTTCCTAGAGTTTTTATACCCAGGCTAAATAGATGTTTACCGGCTTTATAATGAAAAATTTCCGGAAAGCCAGGGTTACCCCACAGGGGTGCTCTACGATGGTACAGAGAAGTCTTACATTTAATAAGATATGCACGCCAAATAGTTACAGTATCTTGCGCAGTCTTAAATTTTACCCTCTTAAAGTAATTTGGGTCATTAAGTCTATAGAGAAACATGTTGGAATCTTCCCCCAGCATAAAATTATGAAAGAAAAAACTATTAATAGGATTTAGCAAACTGCAATATTATAACAATATCCACCCCAACCCCTCAGAGTAGTTCAAACCTCCCAGATCTACAGATTCTCCAGCCAGCCCACAGTCACTTCAAGCTCCTTTTTCGACCTAGTGTCCCTTTCATCAGCCTCTGCATGAAACAATGTTGAGCCAACAAGTCACTGCCTGAATGTTTGATGTGAGGGTAGTGTATTGTAGTTGAATTTATATAGCGTGTCATAATTCTGATGAGGCACCAGGAGCTTTAGTGGATGAGTAGAACATTAAACTGTTGGTTGTGATTTGTTGGAAGGATGTTAGATTGTAGAGTGGCCTACATGAGAAGTGTTTTGCTGATGTCCATGATGACCAGAGCGGGACTCTTATCCTGACATCTGTTACTGCGTTACAGTGCAAAGTGGAGTGAAGAGGAGAGAGGCATGGAACACTTGAACTTTTTATTGTGGTATCTACTTAGAAGGGTGTGGGCTGTGGTCTATGTGCCCGGTGTTTTGCTGTCTTGTGGGACACATCGACATCTGTGCATCTGGACAAAGTGTGAAAAGAGAGGACACGCAAGGAGAGTTAACTTGAAAGAATTAGAAGAGGTGAAACTGGGCAAGTATACAGATGGACTTTGCTTCTTACAGGTTAAGGTATGAGTGAGCTAACCAAATGGGTTAATACCTTACTGCCGAGGTGCAATGGATAATATGTAAAACCTGCAGATCACCACATACAGTCTGAAATATGTAGATGTCCCTGTGCACATTTTTCAGGTCAATAGTTACAACCAGAGATTTACTGTAGAATAGGCCAAGAGTTCATGCAACAGCAGCAGAGATCTGTTGATGAGTAATGTATATGCCACCAGCTGGAACCAAGTCAGAAAGCTTTGCGAGTTAATGTGTCAACTGAAGAGGCGTCTGTGCAACATGAAGGTTACAGGTACTACACCGATGCAGAAGGTTCAGTACATACCTACCGGAAAGACTGTGTAATTCGGAGGTCAGGGATTCTAATCCCAATTAGAACATTAGAATGTTGAGAGCTCTATTGAAATCAATGGAGTGCTCCGGGCTTCTAATAGCTGGTAGAAGCCCGCAGCATCAACATTCCAATGTTTAACAAAGGCTTCTGAGCCCGAGGGGATTTCAACCCCCCTCAGGCTCGTGAGGCCTTTGTTTTACATATTAGAACATTCTCCCATCTATGGGTGAAATGCTCTAATAGCCTTGGAGCCGGCCATAGTGGGCTCTACCAGCCATTAAAGGCTCAACTTGGATAAGACAGAAGTCCTCGTACTCGGGCACAACCCCTCAGCTTGGATCAAAGCCAGGAAGAGAGCCACCAATGCTAACAGGGATAATCTTTTGGAGAAAACTGTCAGACCTGACTTTGACAAACAGTGTGTGTTACTACATTTAACACAGCGTCGCACCAAATCAGATAAGTGATATTGAAACATTGGTACTTATTTAACTCTAATGGATTTAAGATTGAGAAACCCTTGTTCTCCTTTAAAAGAAGTGCGAACTTGACAGATATGTTAGTACATACCGGACCCAGAATCTCACTGCAAAGGAGACAGTTGGCACCAGGTCAACTACCTCCAGTACAAGGCCATTCACGGTGTGGCTCCTGCAACGTATGCGACCTAACCAACAACACTAAATCCATTGATGTGGGACTCACCTACCCATGGGAACAGAGGTCACAGACAAATTGTAATTCTGAGGGCATCATCTACCTCATTACCTGTCCATGCTGCATGCAGTACGTTGGCATGACTTACCGCAAGGTTAAGACACGCATAATGGAACACTGTAGCACAATATGGTGCTTGAGGTCCAACACAATCTTGAGAAACATCACACCATCGAAGAGTTATCTTGGACTATCATAGAGAAACCTAGATTGAACCCCTCAATTGGGGACAAAACCAGAGCCCTTCTACTGAGAGAACAAAAATGGATATACCGCCTTAAAAGTAATCAGGTGGGCGTTCATGACAATATCCCAAGGCATACCCTCAATAGATAATGCATTCCTCTGACCGAAGGACCATATACTTATTATTGTGTAGGCCACTCTCTCTTACATCACATTTTGTCCTCCCTACACTTATCAACTGACATTATGTGACACAGTGAGTTGTTCCATTAAGTATAAACAACCCCCCCCTCTTGGTGTTACCAATTAATAGGTTCACTTTTTACTTGGCGGCACCATGGTTCATGTGACAAGTGTACCGCAGGGAACATGCTTGAGCAGGATGTTCTCCCACGTTAACAACATGATGCTGTGACATGTATGCAGAGTGTCAACTTGTTGCACACTCGGGCTCCTGTTAACTTACCATCTAGAAGCCATGTACCACTTTACACCCCTGTGGGCGAAGGTGGCGACAGCGGCACCCCACTACGGTTATAGTAAATCAGATGGCCATGTCCTTGTAGTATAAGGTAATTATACATATAGGAACATCACTTTTGTAGTGCTGGATAATTAGGATTTCACCTCCCTCCAGCGCGTCTTTAGGGACCTATGGCAGCCCCTCTCCAGTTTGTTGACAGACATGATTATGGCTTTGCTTATCTTCTTCCACTCCAATCCAGGCTGTCTCCAAGACAACTGTACGCGGCGGCTGTGTGCCTTTAAATGCAGATCTTCTATATCTGGCCGCGAGTTCCTACTCATGTGACAACGTGCCCCCCGCACGGCCCTGTTTCAATGTCTTATGGGTTGTTACCTTGACAACCCAGCGCGGCGATCACGTGCCATGTGATGTAGGCTATCACGGCCTGTCGTGTGCCCCCACAAGTCACTACGCGTTCCTCCCGCCTCAAGTGTCTGGAACTATCTTGATTCCGGCCGGGACCAGGCGCCATGGACCCTGGCAGTTTACAGCAAATCTTCGTATGTAACGCCCAGACACTACTGAACCTGCGTGGAGTCACGGGCACCAAGTGCATACACTCACTGTCCCTCGTTGAGAGTCCTGTAAACTGCCTCCATTGTGATTTTAAGTTCCTACCTAATAGTAAGGCTACTCAGGAGGCTGACTCTTCTCTAAAAAAAATTATTTTAAACTGTCGCTCCCTCCCAAAACATTCAGTCGAACTGGCCCTCCTCATTGAAGATCTTAAACCTGATGTTCTATTCTTGACAGAGACCTGGTTGCAGGACAAAGCTGACCCAGCCATCATTCAAATCCTGCAATCAGGGTACCTAATACATAGAGGGGACCGTAAGACAGGAAGAGGCGGAGGGCTAGCTATTATCTTTAAAAATAATTACCGTTATCTGTCTTCTACGGAGGTTCTACCCGACGTTGAGAGCATGACTTTCACTCTAGAATTCTCACCTACTAGTACTTTCTCCGGCCTGCTACTCTACCGCCCTCCTGGCCCCCTAGGTCAGTTTCTTAATTCACTCCCCTCTTTCGTTGCTGACGCAGCCCTAACCCTGCCAATTTCACAATAGCAGGGGATCTTAATATCCATCTGGACGACCCTTTTGACCATATAGCAAAAGATCTACTAGCTAGCCGCTCGGCGCTCCAAATTGCACTGAAAGGTTTTGCCCCCACGCATATCAAGGGTCATCTTCTTGATCTGGTGTTCAGCAATGATCAGGCTCTCTCAGTTGGTTCCCCTATCCCTCTCCCCTGGGACTGATCACCTACTAGTTCCTCTGGTTTGGGAAATCATGGTCTCTCTACCGTCTCAGAGTTTTACTCCGCGGCTAGAAAGGAAATGGGCAAATTTGTCCCCTTACTGGTGGCTTACAACTTTAGCCGCCACTACTCCATCTGCTGATTTGGATCCGGAAAAGGCAAATAGTAATGTTAACCTTTGGATTCAAAACTCACTGGGCACACTTTTCCCCAAAAAACTTTCCTATAAGAAATCCAAACGTAAGCTGGCACCTCGGTTCTCCCTCAAATTAAGAGAACTAAAGCAAGTTTGTAGGAAACTTGAAAGTAGATGGAGACAGAACCTGGCGGATGAAAGGAAAAATGTCTATAGAGAGGCAATAAGGAACTACAAGGCGGAAATTAAAATTGCTCAATCCTCATTCTATGAGGTCTAGATTAGTGCAGCTGCGAACTCACCCAAAGAAATTTTCCGGATTGTTAAATCCCTTACTACTACACCACATAAAGTCCCTAACCCAGACGATGCACAAGTTCGCTGTGATAATCTGGCGAAATATTTCTATCAAAAAATTCATTTGATATCTCAATCGTTTCCTCCCCACCGGAGCGAGTTGGCAGCCCCTAGCAGTAAGAGCTCCCACTCCAAACCAGAGTGTTCACTAGCCGAGTTTTCATTGTTAGACGAGGTGACGTTGAACACTCTCTTCCTTAGGGTAACCTCTGGCTCACCCATGGACCCGGCTCCCCGCAACATCTTACCTTTGTCACGAAAGCCATCTGCCCAGTAATTCTAAAGACCCTAAATGCCTCTATTACTACGGGAAAGGTACCTTCCGCCTGGAAATGTGCCCAGGTTAGAGCTCTTATGAAAAAAACAAACCTAGATACTTCCAACCTGGCCAATTTCTGTCCCATTTCTCTTCTTCTTTGGCTGAGTAAGCTGACCGAAAGACATATAAACACTACTCTAGTCCAGTACTTGGAATCAAACAATATACTCCATGAGTCCCAGACAGGGTTTCGCCCTACGTTTGGGACAGAGACTGTCTTACTGGCAGTAACAGAAGAGGCGAGGAGACTGGTAGACCAGGGCGGCTCAGCAGCAATTATTTTGCTCGATCTCAGTGCCGCTTTTGACACTGTTGATCATACCATCTTGCTTGAGCGCCTAAAACACCTGGGAGTAACACATATAGCTCTCACTTGGCTCCAGTCCTTCTTAAAGGATCGGTTCTTTCAGGTTATCGAGGATACTGTAACATCTAGCCAGTGGCCTCTCAGCTGTGGGGTTCCGCAGGGTTTCTCCCTGATACCCACCCTTTTTAACACCTATATGGCTCCTTTGTCAGGGATAGTACTCCCATTCGGCATTCACATCGTTACCTATGCAGATGATACCCAACTGGTGGTGAAATTAAAACACCCGCAGGGTTCATCTTGCGCCCTAGGCACCTGCCTAGTGGCGGTAGCCGAATGGATGGAACTATCCCACCTTAAGCTGAACGGTGATAAGACAGAACTAATGTTCTTGGGCAAATCACCTACACCCTCTCTGATGCTATCCTGGCTGACCTGTCTTGGCACAATGCCAGTTCCAAAGCAGCAGATTAAGAGCCTGGGCATCTGGCTTGACAGTACCTTCTGTTTCAATCATCAAGCTGCCAGGCTCTCAGCTACTTGCTTTGGCCTGATGAGGATGTTAAGAAAAATTCTACCTCTAATCCCTTTTCAGGCGCGCGTAGGATCTTGGTGCAAGCCCTTATCCTGTCTCGACTTGATTATGGGAACGCCCTATATTTGGGCACTCCTCTTGCCACTGTTGGAAAACTTCAAGTGATCCAGAATTGCGCGGCCCACCTACTCCTCCAGATTCCCTGGAGGCAGTCTGCGATCCCCGCATTGAGGACACTTCATTGGCTTCCCATCCAGTCTAGAATACGTTTTAAGGCCATGTGCCTTGCCCATGGAGCTATTCGGAAAACCAGACCTGTCATTATTCACTCTCTGGTGTCCCCCTACCTACCTCCCAGGAGTCTTCACTCCAACGATGCCTTCCTTGCTACTACAAGGAAGGTTCATAGATACAGATGGGGTGGACTTCCTTTTCTCTAAATGCATCCAATCTCTGGAACTCCCTTCCCCTCACTCTCTGTAGGGAATCCAACTTACTGACCTTCCGTAAATTGCCTAAAACCCACCTTTTCAGTGCCACTCAATAACTTGCTGTGCTTTCTTCTGTCTGGTCATAAGCGCTACGAGGCCTCAGGGTAGTTACGCGCTATAGTAATTCTATTTCATTCATTCATTCATTCATTGTTGAGCAGGGCGATCACTGCTGACTGGACCATTCTTATGCTATTTACCTTAGACTTGATTTAGGGTGAGATAAGCGCGTTTCGCAGTAGACTGGGACCTGTAGGCATTCATGATCAGCCTCGATTACTCCTAATAAGAAAGGTTTTTTACGCCTACAGCGCTATCCTAGCATATACTTCGGGCGCAGTGTGGGGCAACGGAAGGCCTATTTATGAGGCCTTTTCTTATTGTGTTACTGTACCGAACCATGCCATTTGGTGATTAATAACATGACTATAGCTCTCTCCCTGTGATTTATTTTCCTGTGACAAGAGGGGGTCTCTCCTTGCCCACCGCCAGTTCAAACCTGATACAGGGTGGAACTCTGTGAGTAGGCACGCACCGGACACCTATTGGGCAGTGAAAGGACTGTTTGAACTGTAGCATGATGTATGCAACGCTCGTATTTTAGTTTTAAAGACAAACTAGCTGGTTTAATTAACTGAACCTCCATTTTTTCACACACATGTAAACAAGAAGGGTGTGGCACCAATGGTCTTTCGTGGGGCAATTAATGATACACTAGAGTATACTGATGTGTAGATAGAGTATTATACACAAAGCTTGTAATGTACAAGGGAGAAGAATACTCCTTATTGTTTGTTTCTTCTCTTTTCTCTCCCATCGAACTGTTGTTCCTTTTCCCCTTTTAGTAATTCCACTACTATCCTAGAGGATATTCCTCGGGACTGAACAACAGGTTTTTAGACATCCTCGTATCTCAACTGGAGGTGAGAGTTTTAAAGCACTGGGACAGGCCGGCGTGACCCTACATGTGGGTCACACACACACAATGCCGAACATGTCGAACGCCTGGCAGTAAAGGGGGGGAGGGTGTTAGGTGCACATTGTATCTCCCAATCATCACCATCCTTCACGTTTTTTAACCCTGGCCGGAGGGTCAAGGAATAAATTCTTAGGCACAGTTACACTTCCAAGCTAGTTTTCACTCACATTACACTCCACTTTCACTACCGTCTTTCCCAGCCACTGTGAAATAAATTGTTTCTCTCTGTGTTGTATTGTGTCCCCCTACCCTATTGCTCCACCCGTGCGTGGCTACGCCAGGCTGTATTGTAAGCAGCCCTATCATGAAGCATGTCACACATTTGTGTGAGTGAGGGCAGTATTAGCACACACAGCACGTGCCCTCACGAGACATAGGCATTTTTATTACTCCCTACTCCTTCTGGTTTACTAACAACACCTGGTGGCCCACCGCCCTCAGCAAGCCTCTCACCCCCACGGACCATGCCCGGAACCTCGGCATCATACTCGACTCCTCCCTCACCATGAACCGCCAGGTCAACGCCGTCGGCTCCACTTGCTTAAAGACCCTCTGTATCCTTCGCAAGACCCTCAAATGGATCCCCCCGAATCCAGAAAGACCATCACCCACGCACTCATAACTAACAGACTGGACTACGGAAATGCCCTCTATGCCGGAATCAACAAATCCCTGCTACGCAAACTCCAGACCATCCAGAACACCGCGGCCAGACTCGTCCTCAGCATCCCATGGCATTAGCACATCATGCAACACCTGCGAGACCTCCACTGGCTCCCTGTCGAGAAGACAGTAACTTTCTAGCTACTCACCCACGCCTTCAAATCCCTCCACAACACCAGTCTCAGATACCTCAATGACAGAGTCTCCTTCCACGTACCCAAGAGAAACCCCCTCTCCGCCGACCTGACCCTCGCTGACACCCCGCGCATTCGCAGAACAAGAGGGGGTGGAAGAGCCTTCTCCTACATCATGGCAAAGACTGGGACGAGCTCCTGATAAACAACAGACGCTCCCCCACTCTGTGCACCTTCAGAAAGAGCATCACGACCTGGCTCTTCAACTGACTCAGAGCAGCTACCCCCCTACCCCAGCGCCTTGACACCCTCACAGTGAGTAGCACGCTTCACAATTCCCTGATTGATTGATTGATTGAAGTACTTGTGGAACTATATTAGGCCTGTGCTCATGTTACACAAAAGATAAGCCACATTTGTGGGTTTAGGATCTAATCAACCCAAGTTCGTTTCCTCTCTATAGAAGAACGTATGGATCCATGTTGAGTCCCCAGTCACAGTTTGCAAAATATGAGCCGGATGCATGGACTTAAGAACTTGAAGATCCGTTTTGTGTCCCTGCTCATAGTTACTTAACTATGAGCCGACTTCAAGGACTACAGCAGCCATTTGAGTTTCTCTCAGTTCCTGGACTGAATATAAAGCCTGTGATCTCTAGACAATTTTGCGGACCATTAAAGATGTAAAACTATAATATGTCTTCATTCAATTTCTTTTATGGGAGTGGGTTGGAGACTGATTGAGTTTTAGCGGTAGCGTTCCTAGTGAACTGACTTTTGGGCATGTTTAAGAGAATTATGGAGTTTTATTGGTTGAAAATATATATATTCTTCCACAACACCATAAAGTACCTGTTCCATAGCAAAGGGAGCCACATTCATCATTTGTGAAGGGCAGGAGATCTAGCAAAGTGTTACTAACAGTCGGTGGTTCATTTTACATACAAAAGAGGAGACTCCAGCATCATCATCTGCTTCTCCAAAGGACAAGATGCTGTTTTCACGGAAGAGACAGTGGAACCGGTAAAGCACACCAAGGATGTGGTCATTTGGGAGTTTTTCACTCATCATCCAGGAGGAAAACACTAGGAGAGTAATCTGCAGATTCCGTGACTAGAAGTTACGCTTGGGACAAAGGGCTATGTGGTCATTTAGGACATTGATGATGACCAACCACCTCAAGTCAAAGCATGAATAGGAGTATTTGAGGCTACAAGGTGGGTGGAAACGTAGGGTATTGGTGCTCCTTGGCAGTACGCAGATAGTGTACTGGAGTGCTAATATAAATGAGCGGTGCAAAGAGGGGTAGGGAGAACCACCTTTCTACCTAAACTGTGTAAAAACCACTGATCAAAACAACAACACAATCTCTTGCACAGGCTTACTAGTATATATAGCATGAAAGTAATACAGTTTTCTCCCATTCATAATGCAATTACACGTGTGATGAGATTTCGGATAAACTGTGGCATAACTTAATGTGTGTACACATCACTTGAGAACCACCAATGCACCAGTTGGTCATAGACCACTTTGATGTTACTTTACATTAGCATTAGTTTCTAGTAGGCCACATGAACTGAATTGTTTTGGATGCTTTTTCACAGTGGTGAGTGTGATATTAGGAACGATTTTTGTTGGATAATTACAATTACCATATTGCTTACATATGTTTCTACGCCCTGAAGAAGTCACGGCTTATAACAGCAGAATGCGGCGAAACACGTGTTGGCTAAGGCTTTGTTTTGTTTGACCACGTGAAGAATAAATATTTGTGTTATAAGATCGAGATACGGATCAAGATTATTCGCACATTATTACCTACATGATATATATACTATACTAGTTAGCGTGTGCAAGGGATTGTATTGTTGCATGAATAGGAGTATTTGAAATTACAGTGGGAAAAGAAAAAGAACCCAAAACTTCAGCTAGCCGGAACACACAAACATTGCAGAATGTGCCTGGATAAATGCTGCCTGCAGGAAGTTGTAATGCCTGAAGTGCAAACACATGTGTGGTGCTGAGAACACCAATCCAGGCTTGGGAATGAGAAGATGGAAGGCAACAAAAAAATTCTATCAAAAAACCTTTGTTTATAAGTGTCCATTTGTCGGTGCAGTTGCAGCAAAGATCAGTTTAAACAAAAAAAACGCCAAAAACCTTCACAGTCTTACCAAAAATTGCCAAAAACCCAGAAGCTAAAAAAGCTATTTTGAGAATAACCCAATAAACTCAAGAAAAGAGCTTGTCTCTGTTAAGTCCTGGTCTCCACAGCCAACCAGCTGGAGTTGACTGTCCATGGTAGGTTAAGTGGAGTGACTGTCCGAAGGCCAGGACCTTTGTACAATACCTCACATGGAATGGCCACACATGGTGTTGGGTTGAAAACTAGACGCTGTGGCCAACTACACGGCACCCAGGCTTTGGCCATGTGCAACATGTGTTGGCTGTGCACCCTGGCGTTGGTCAAAGGCGAGTCCTTCATCCAGCCCTGTTGCGTACTGCTGAAGGCTGTGCACAGTGCAGATTGGCCACCCGCCCGGATGGTTGGTCACTGCATGTGGTGTCCTAGTTATGGTTTGAATGGCTGGTTTGCTAGCCATGGTTTGTTCAGCTACTCATAACTACAGTATGTAAGTCTTTTTTCAGTTTTCATTCAAAAGCACAATTCATACATTTATATTTGCCACAAGTGTACTATTAAAAGCAGGTTCACATATTTATTACCAGAGTAGAAGTTTAAACACTGCTTTATACCTCGCATATTCCGGTCTACAACTAGTTTGCAGTAGAAATGGCTGGGTCGTTATGCCCAAGAACTAGTTATTGTGATCCTGTCTACAAGACTGGTTTCATCCCTTGTGTTCTGGTTATGGTTAAATAATTTTGTTTATAACTACTGCTCATGAAAAAACAGCATAATATATAGCAGACACGCAGAAGCCAGAGTGTAATATGCTATTACTCCAGTTCACAGGTCAGATTCCAGTTTATTACTGCAGTACAATGAAATCTGTGAAACTGCCATGAGAAAAACACAGTTTACTGCCTCACAAATTCATGTTATAATACCTTTACACAGGGAAACAACTCTGTTAATAGCCAGAAGGCTCCTTAATATGATTTCACCTTACTGCACACATTTTACTATTTGCTTCCTGTTTTTTTACTCCACGAATACGTGAAAAAATGTGATGACCACAAATGCAGATGCGCTGAGTGTATTATGCTGATTATGTTGTGTATTACCAATGTTAATGGAGGGCATCGTGTCCTACTCTAATGAGTCGGGCCTCTCCTCACAATCAAAGATCATAATACAAATGATGTAGAAGTCAGAAACATATGTTGATATTAAAACACATGTATGGCAACACATGACAGAGTCGAATTTCCTCACATTGTTTCGATCTACACAGGACGCACCCAGGTGTATTCAGGGATCTGGTAAGTTACAAAGAGAGAACCAAATAACGGGAGAAAGTGTTTAGTGGAGTGGTTTTATTTTTTCATGCCTACTACTATTAAAGATCTAATTCTTTTAAAGGCGTTCTCTTTTTTTCTGCCCCTGCTTTTCTGGTGTCCCAGCACGTGTTTGCTCCCCTTGGGTAACTCAGCACTGCGTGTAGATTATTTCTGGACACCTCTGGAAGTGAGGTCATGGCTCGTTTTTGGAGAAATGATCCATGTAAAATGTGCAGCTTTCCAGTCTCCTGGAATCTGTCAGATCCCCGGTGACTCATAAGGCATGTTCAGCAGCAGTGCTGCTGATTCCCTGCCAAAACTCTGCTGGAGAGACAGGGCTTGGCATCGAGAAGACAAAACATGTCTGCGTGATTAAAGGGCTCTGTGACCCTGGGCAGGAGGGAGGGGAGGGCCGGCTGAAGACACTAGGCTGATGTCTAGGAGCTATCTGCAAGACTGTAGACAGGAGGCAGGGGAAGGGAGGATGAAAGGAGAAACACAGAATTAGGGGAATACTGGCGGAAGCCAGGAAGACCTGAAGAAAGAGGAATTATAGAAGGAGAGAAACACTGACAGGGGAGGGGAATGAGAAGCAGGGGGTGGGTCAGAGTATACAGTGAGATGAGAAAAGAGAGAGAGAGAGAGAGAGAGCGAGAGAGAGAGAGAGAGAGAGAGAGAACAAGAGACAACAGGAAGGTAGGAAAGCACAAGCAGTGAAAGGCTGACCAGAAAACTATACGAGAAGGGGAGAGGAACAAGTATTGGCAAAGCCAATAGGTCTCGCCTATGTAAGAGCTATTGGCTTTGGCAATGACTTTTAGCCATACTGTGCACCAGCATGGCTGCTGTTCAGCATGGCTAAAAGTTAGTGGCATAGAGGAGAGTGGTGTGAAGTGTCGTAGAGGGGAATGGCGAAGAATATAGAGTGTCATAGAGTGGAGGGGCACAGAGTGTCATGCTTTGGAGAGGTATAGTGTAAAGTTGCGTAGAGTGGAGTGGACTGGTGTAAAGTGCATTGGCTCGGAGTGTTGCAAGGTATAGTGGTGTAGAGTACGGCGGCATAGAATTCAGTGGCGTACAAGGCAGCATCGTAGAATGCAGTGGCATAGATTACAGTGTTGCATAGTGGAGTGCAGTGATGCAGAGTGGAGTAGTGTAGAGTAAAGTGGTGTAGAGTGGAGTACAGTGAGGTGGAGTAGAGTATAGTGCCGTAGAGTGCAGTAGCATAGAGTGGACAGCTGCGGAATGCAGTGGCATAGAGTGGAGTGCTGCAGAGTGCAGTAGCATAGAGTGGAGTGATGCGAAGCAAAGTGGTGTAGAGTGCGTTGGTATAGAATGCAGTAGTGCAGAGTACAGTGGCATAGAGTACAGTGTTGCAGAGTAGAGTGTCGTAGAGGGCAGTGGTGTAGAGTGGCTTAGAGTGCCTTGGTGTAGAGTGCAGTGGAAAAGAGTAGAGTGGGTTTGAATGGAGTGCAGTGGTGTATAGTGCAGTGGCACAGAGTAGAGTGCAATGCCATAGAGTGCAGTAGCGTAAAGTGCAGTGGCGCAGAATAGAGTGGTGTAGAGTAGAGTGCGGGATATAGTCAACAGGGTTGAACCCAAATAAAGTCACAGGGACCTGGGTAGATAAATGTTATGGACGAGGGGTCCCGGACTTGAAAAAAGATAGAGATAATAGGGAAAATTGAAGCATGGAATCAATCATAAGAAAAAACAAATACAAAGTACCATGTTTTTATTCACAGAGTACTTATAAAAACCTTATAGTAGGTTATCTGATATGTATCAACAGAAATATTTACATGGCAATATCAATACGCAACAGGTAAAAATAGATTGAAGCTACGTGTATGTACCTACCCCACATGGTGGTAAAACACATCATGTTTTACCACCATGTGGGGTAGGTACATACACGTAGCTTCAATCTATTTTTACCTGTTGCGTATTGATATTGCCATGTGTTTTACCCACAAGTTACGGGACTTGAGCATCGGTTGCATGTCAGTTCCCGGGCGCGACTCTTCCGTGCATTCATACCAAGTAGATAGGTGAGTCGGCAATGAGCGGTTTTTCGAAACCCTCGTGTACCATCGATATCAGGTATTGGGAACGAGTCACTAATTATGTCCCACCTCCCCAGGTGTTCGTGTAACCCACAAGTCCCAGACCACGAGCATCGTGATAACCTACTGCTCATGGGACGCGAGCATTGCTTGCCTTCCTGGTTTTCCATCGCGACTCTGCGTTGAATTGGATAGGTAAGTCGGCCATATGTGGTGTTTTGAACCCTGGAGCGCTTTTTTACCCCTTTTTAGGGCTCGGCCTACGCCCACGAAGTGGGAGGAGCTTCGAGCTCCTAATGTTAAAGAGAAAAAAAAGTATCTCTAGGGCTTTGGCCAGACACATTCCTTAGTGTTTTATGTCATCTGCCCAGTGATTCGTCTTCGCTGTGGTGTCTTTTTAGTAGCCTTGACGTGATAGGCTAAGAGTAGTTTTCGTCCGCCATGTTTGGCATTTGTTGTGCGTGTGCGCGCACAGAAGTACATTAATTATAATTAGGAGCTGTCAGGGTGCCTCCGTAAGTGAATCCAGATGGCCGGGCGCGTTCACCATTCAGCAGCGCTCAGCGCGCAGCTGCTGCATGCCAGGCCGGGAAAGGGCTTCATTAGCCTCACTCATCCGGCGCTGAGACAGCAAGTCCCGGGGGCCCACGGCCCCCTCTCTCATCCGTATCTGCGCAGAAAACGTAAGTCATGTAGCAAAAGCATCTAGCTGCAAACATCATTTCTAACCCGCATGACAAGTTGGCGCACTGGTAAATTACACGACTCGTCCAGAATCGTCATGGGTCGGTCAGTTGTCGAAGACGGGATTGAAACCCAGGCTTTTAAATCAAAAGGTCAGACATTTAGCATTCAAAACCTCTCCCCTTGCATTGTCTTCATTAAAACACTTAAATAGGAAACGCAACACTTTCTTCAATCTGCCACGTTTGGGCTGTATGGGTACGTTTATTATTTCTTTTTATACAGCCTCGATACTATCACAAATAAAAAAATAAAAACAACAACATGCTAACGGCTTGTACCTTCATACCGGGAGGCGAGGGGTGTTTACCCGGGCGATGGATGCAGAAATATGAAAGCTGCCCGACAGAAGACGTATTACTATATAACTTTGAGACACAAATGTGTGTGAACGAAAGGCTTTGCCAAGATCTGGTGACATTAGTGGGGGTGTGCGGGAGGGGGGCGGGTTGCCGAGATATTACATAGTTTACTCCCCCCCGCCCCACCCAGGCCTCCTTTGGCCCTTGAAGTTGTTCCCGGAGTCCTCGCACACGCAGCAGCAGGGGCCAGAGCGGCAGAGCCCTCCGTGCAGGGAGTAAGCCCTGCGCCGGAGCCACCGGTTCTCTACAGAGAGGGAGGTGTGTGTCTGGAACAAAGATTCGATTCACGATTGTTTCAAACCCCGCCCCTCCACACACACACGCAGATTTCAGCTCTTTAGATTTTTGGGGGCTGCGCTGCCCTCGGTTTTTTGCTGAATCAGGCTGCTGCTGACAGCCTAGTTCTTCGCCGCCCCCTACAAAAGAAAGATATATGTGCCCGAAGAGAGGGAGTGGAGAATAGACAATCCCCCTGGGTTGGTCTGTGCTATCTAATACAGCACTGTATCAATTTATGTTGTGCCGCCACCACTTTAATAGCCTCTTGGCGCTTGAAGAAAAATGTTACTATAAGACCTCGATAGATCTACAAGACATGACGATGATTATTAATATTTACATCCTCTACATCTGGTGTTTCTAAGCGCTACAAATAGCACATATCAGTATAAAATAAGACTTTCATTGTCAACTCAGGCTTTGATTGTCATCTGTGGAGTCTGGATATGTCTTCCAGGAGTTTGGGGTCACCTGTCATACAAAACGTTGTATGATACTAACACATGCATAAAGAAAGAAAACACCCTTGTGTTTTCATACAAAGTGCAGATTGAGAGTGCAGTTTGAGAGTGCAGATTGAGAGTGCAGTTTGAGAGTGCAGAGTGGCAGTGAGTGCAGACTGAGTGCAGAGTGACAGTGAGTGCAGACTGACTGCAGAGTGACAGTGAGTGCAGAGTGAGTGCAGAGTGACAGTGAGTGCAGAGTGACAGTGAGTGCAGAGTGACAATGAGTGCAGAGTGACAGTGAGTGCAGAGTGAGTGCAGAGTGAGTGCAGAGTGACAGTGAGTGCAGAGTGACAGTGAGTGCAGAGTGACAGTGAGTGCAGAGTGGCAGTGAGTGCAGAGTGACAGTGAGTGCAGAGTGACAGTGAGTGCAGAGTGACAGTGAGTGCAGAGTGACAGTGAGTGCAGAGTGACTGTAGAGTGAGTGCAGAGTGACAGTGAGTGACAGTGAGTGCAGAGTGACAGTGAGTGCAGAGTGACAGTGAGTGCAGAGGGACAGCAGAGTGACAGTGAGTGCAGAGTGACAGCAGAGTGACAGTGAGTGCAGAGTGACAGTGAGTGCAGAGTGACAGCAGAGTGACAGTGAGTGCAGAGTGACAGTGAGTGCAGAGTGACAGTGAGTGCAGAGTGACAGTGAGTGCAGAGTGACTGCAGAGACAGTGTGTCAGGGTGCACATTGTGTGAGTGTGCAGAATGAGTGTGCAGGGTAAACAGTGTGTGACTATGCAGGGTGACATTGGGAGTGTGCGGGTGAGCAGTGTGTGAATGTGTAGGGGCAGTGTGTGAGTGTGCAGAAAACACCACACACACATACACCACACACACATAACGCACACACAAACCACACACCTCAGTCTCTCAACACCACACACTTGTCACCACTCAACACAACACACTCACCACCACACTCACTCCCCAGGCTCACCCCCACAGACTCACCACCACACACTCACCAGCACACAGAAAACAACACACACAACAACACACCCCCAGCCGTCAATGAATGCTTTCACCATGCACAAACACCAACAACCATCATCCATCTGTGCACGCTTTTACCAAGCACACACCCACCAGCCGTCAGTGCACCCTTCCACCAGGCACACACACCTCCAGCCGGCAGTGCACTTTTCCACCAAGCAATCGCAGTATGGTACACTTTACTTTTAAACATATTCATATAAAGCACAGCATGCCACCATTGGTAAAATTACAATTCAACCAACATACTTCCACTACACACCACATGCACACACTCCATAACACATGGCAAAAAGACATTGGCATTTACAATGCCATTAGCTCAAACTCAAATAAATCCGAGCCCGATTGCATTTCTAATGCTTGTTACTCTTGGTGATAAATATAAGGCAATAATTAAGTTCATTTCCTTTATAGATAATAATCTCCTCTACTTTCCTTCACCTGACATACGATCCTTAAGGTAATTAATGCAGGGCACAATGCTTTTTGTGACATTTTAATTTCCCCACAGTTTTTAGTGTAACTTTAGTGCTATCTGCATTTGGGGCCCCAGAAACATATGAGGTCCTTGATGCGCCTGCCCATTTCCCTAAGGTAATCTTGTCCAGCGACACTGTGGCTTGGTTTTTGACATTCTAAGGCCCTGTGGTGTGTTATCTCCAATATGTTGTGATGAACCGTAATGGTCCCATAGTCTTCGGTTTGTGTATGTTTTTAATGGACTGTCCAAGCAGCTTTTCGCTGCTATGGCTCACTAGGGATCTTTTTTAGACCCTTATCCCTGATTAGTTCTCTCATTCTTTTCAACCCTAGGAGGTCAGCCCACCACCCTCACCGTCCTGAAGAAGACCCGCGCTGTAAGGGCAAGCATCCCTACATATCACTGGGTCGAAACGTAGACTGTCTTTTCGCTTGTGTTACCAACTCCCATCGCCAGCAAGAATTGTACAGCTATATGGGTTGTTTGGCTTTTAAGACCTGTAATGACAGTTGCTATTTTCTCGTGTGGCCCTAGACTTCAGGGGACCATCCTATGACTGTTTAGAGAAGTATTGATTAATGAATTGCTTCTGCTTGACTAATGAGAACTGTGTTACTGTTCACGTTTTCACTGAATTCCCTCACGGCACTTCCCCCCTTCACTGTTCCATCAGATGTGGGCATAAATAATCTGAAAAAGTAAATATTTCTGTTGATACATATCAGATAACCTACTATAAGGTTTTTATAAGTACTCTGTGAATAAAAACATGGTACTTTGAATTTGTTTTTTCTTATGATTGATTCCATGCTTCAATTTTCCCTATTATCTCTATCCTTTTTCAAGTCCGGGACCCCTCGTCCATAACACATAGACTAGAGTGTTGCAGAGTGATGTGGCTTAGAGTGCATTGGCATAGAATGAGTAGTGCAGGGTAGAGGGGCGTAGAGTGCAGTGTTGTAGAGTAGAGTGTCATAGAGTGCATTGGTGTACAGTGCAGTGGTGCTGCCTACAGTGGTGCAGAGTAGAGTGCAGTGGCATAGAGTAGAGTGCAGTTGTGTGGAGTGGCATAGAGTAGAGTACAGTGAGCTGGAGTAGAGTGCATTAGCGTAGAGTGTTGCAGAATATAGTGGTGTCTAGCGCAGTGGCATAGAGTGCAGCGACATAGAATTCAGTGGCGTAGATTAGAGTGGTGCATAGAGTGCAGTGGTGCAGAGCAGAGTGGCATAGAGTGCAGTGCTGTAGAATACAATGGCATAGTATACAGTGGTGTAGAGTGAATTAGAGTGGCGTAGAGTAGTGCATAGTGGAGTGACATGTAGTGCAATTGCTTAGAGTGGAGTGATGCAGAGTGCAGTACCATACAGTGTAGTGATGCAGAGCAGAGTGGCTTAGGACCATTGGCATAGAGTATAGTAGTCCAGAGTAGAGTGCCATAGAATTCGGTGGCAGAGAGTGCAGTGTTGCAGAGTACAGTGTTACAGAGTGCAGTGATGCAGAGTAGAGTGATGTAGAATGTAGTGGTGCATAGTGGAGGAAAGTGGCACAGGATGCAGTGGTGTAGAGTAGATTGTTTCAGGTTAAAGTGAAGTGGTGAAGAGTGGAGTGGTGCAGGGTAGAGTGCTATGGTGTAGAGTAGAGTGGCGTAGAGTGTACTAAATGGCATAAAGAGGCGTTGATTGTAATGGCATAGAGTAAAGTGGTGTAGAGTGCAGTGGTGTAGTGTGCAGTGTTGTAGAGTGGCATTGAGTAGAATTGTGCAGAATAGAGTGGAGTGGCCTAGACTGGAGTGGTGTAGAGTGCAGTGCTGAAGAGTGCAGTGATGTAGAGTGGTGTACAGTGCATTGGAATAAAGTAGAGTGGTGCAGAGTACAGAGGAGTAGAGTGCAGTGGCGTAGAGTAGAGTGGTGCAGAGTGCAGTGCCCCTGAGTGGTGCCCCTGAGAGTGCCCCTGAGTGCCCCTGAGTGGTGCTGAGTGGCCCGAGACGCCTTCGGGCATTTATTCGCGCTATACTAAATGTCAATAAATAAATAAATAAATAAATAAAGTGGAGTGGTGCAGAGTACAGTGCAGTGGCGTAGAGCAGTGCAGTGGCATGGAATGGTTCAGAGTAGAGTGGAGTAGCGTAGAGTGGAGTGATGCAGAGTGCAGTGGCATACAGTGCAGTGATGCAGAGTAGAGTGGCGTGGAGTACACTGGCATAGAGTACAGTAGTTCAGAGTACAGTGGCACAGAGTTCAGTGGCAGAGAGTGCAGTGTTGCAAAGTACAGTGTCATAGAGTGCAGTGTTGCAGAGTACAGTGGCGTAGAGTGCAATGGCATAGAGTAGAGTGGCGTAGAGAAGGGTGGCGCAGAGCAGAGGAAAGTGGCACAGGGTGCAGTGGTGTAGCGTAGATTGTTTCTGATTAAAGTGAAGTGGCAAAGAGTGTAGTGGTGCAGGGTAGAGTGCTATGGTGTAGAGTAGAGTGGCGTAGAGTGTAATAAATGGCATAAAGAGGCGTCTGGTTTAAGGGCATAGAGTAAAGTGGTGTAGAGTGCAGTGGTGCAGAGTAGATTAGAGTGGCGTACGGTGGATTGGTGTAGAGTGCAAGGGCGTAGAGTGGAGTGGTACAGAGAACCGTGCAGTGGTGTCGATTGCAGTGTTGTAGAGTGGCATAGAGTGAAATTGTGCAGAGTAGAGAAACCTGGCCGAGACTGGAGTGGTGTAGAGTGCAGTGGTAAAAAGTACAGTGATGGAGAGTGGCATACAGTGCATTGGCATAAAGTAGAGTGGTGCAGAGTAGAGTAGAGAGGCGTAGAGTGCAGTGGTATAGAGGAGGGTGGTGCAGAGTGAAGTAGAGTGCAGTGGCATGGAGTGGTGTAAAGTGGAGTGGTGCAGTGGAGTAGAGCACTGCAGTGGCGTGGAGCGACCACTGCGCCCACGGCCTGGTCGCCCCCACACCCCCCCTGCCGCTCCTCCTTACCTGCTGCCAGACGCCGAAGCCGAGCCTACGCCCCAGCCGCCGCAGGGCCGCCCCAGCGCCCCAGCCGCCGCAGGGCCGCCAGCCGAGCCCCCAGCTTTTCCCGCCACAGTTTTTCCCGCCGTAGCAGCCCCGAACACGCCCCCCCGTCTGCCGATTGGTCCCCGCGCTACCCGCCCCCCAGCGGACCCTCCCTCACCGCTCCCTTCTTAAGGGGACCCACTCCACTATCCAGGAGCGACCACTGCGCCCACGGCCTGGTCGCCCCCACACCCCCCTGCCGCTCCTCCTTACCGGCTGCCAGACGCCGAAGCCGAGCCTACGCCCCAGCCGCCGCAGGGCCGCCCCAGCGCCCCAGCCGCCGCAGGGCCGCCAGCCGAGCCCCCAGCTTTTCCCGCCACAGTTTTTCCCGCCGTAGCAGCCCCGAACACGCCCCCCCGCCTGCCGATTGGTCCCTGCGCTACCCGCCCCCCAGCGGACCCTCCCTCACCGCTCCCTTCTTAAGGGGACCCACTCCACTATCCAGGAGCGACCACTGCGCCCACGGCCTGGTCGCCCCCACACCCCCCTGCCGCTCCTCCTTACCTGCTGCCAGACGCCGAAGCCGAGCCTACGCCCCAGCCGCCGCAGGGCCGCCCCAGCGCCCCAGCCGCCACAGGGCCGCCAGCCGAGCCCCCAGCTTTTCCCGCCACAGTTTTTCCCGCCGTAGCAGCCCCGAACACGCCCCCCCGCCTGCCGATTGGTCCCCGCGCTACCCGCCCCCCAGCGGACCCTCCCTCACCGCTCCCTTCTTAAGGGGACCCACTCCACTATCCAGGAGCGACCACTGCGCCCACGGCCTGGTCGCCCCCACACCCCCCTGCCGCTCCTCCTTACCTGCTGCCAGACGCCGAAGCCGAGCCTACGCCCCAGCCGCCGCAGGGCCGCCCCAGCCGCCGCAGGGCCGCCAGCCGAGCCCCCAGCTTTTCCCGCCACAGTTTTTCCCGCCATAGCAGCCCCGAACACGCCCCCCCGCCTGCCGATTGGTCCCCGCGCTACCCGCCCCCCAGCGGACCCTCCCTCACCGCTCCCTTCTTATGACGCCCCCAGAGCGACCGCGCAGCGGACGCGCGCAGCGGGAGCACCGAATGAGCGCCGAAGGTGCGCCAAAGGTAAGCCCGTCTACGCCCGTCCGCGCCTGGACCGCGCCCAGCGCCAGGACCCCTGGCCCCCGCAGACCCCAGCCCACCCGCCAGACGTACGACGCCGCCACCCTTAACGCACTCAACGCCGGCCGAACCCCTGGATGCTACCGAGCCACCCCGAGACGCACCCACGGACCCTTCATCTGCCAGTCCTGCAAGTTCTCCTGCATCCGGACCTGCACTGCACCAGCGTCCACCGAGCAGAACACCAGCAGCAACAACCCGAAGTGCATCCTGCTCAACACCCGCTCCGTCCACAGACACGCCGTCGAGCTCTGGAACCTGCTCGACACCACAGACCCAGACGTCGCCTTCCTCACGGAAACCTGGATGAACGCCTCCTCAGCGCCCGACATCGCCATCGCCATCCCGGACGGCTACAAGATCATCCGGAGAGACCGCGTCAACCAGACAGGAGGAGGCATTGCCATCATTCACAGGAACACCATCCGCATCACGACCAACACCGACGACACCATCGCACCCGCCGAACACCTGCACTTCCAGATCCACGTCAACCCCAAGTCCACCCTCAGAGGCACCCTCATCTACAGACCCCCGGGACCACGCACACAATTCAGCGAAGACATCGCCGACTTCATCAGCCCACACGCCCTCCTCTCCGCCGACTACATCCTCCTCGGGGACCTCAACTTCCACCTGGAGAACAACGACGACCGCAACACCACCACCCTGCTGGAAAACCTCGCAAACCTGGGACTCAAGCAGCTGGTGACCACCCCCACCCACCTCGCCGGACACACACTCGACGCCGTCTGCTCATCCAGCAAAGACATCGCCTTCAGCCACGCCACAGGACTCCACTGGACGGACCACAGCTGCGTCCACTTCACCTTCAGAAGAACGACGATCCACCACCACCAGCAACAGGTTGCCCGAAGAAGCTGGAACAAGATCACAGCCGACCAGCTCGCCGCTTCCCTGAGTCAGCACCCTCCCGCCAGCTCAGCGAACCCCAGCCAGGCCGCCGACAACCTCACGAAGTGGATCAGCAACTGCGCGGACGAACTCGCCCCTCTGAGGACCCCGCCCAGCAGACCCGGCAGCAAGAAAGCCCCATGGTTCACCGACGAACTCAAGAGCTCCAAGAAGAACTGCCGAGCCCTCGAGAAAGTCTGGAGAAGGGAACCAACACCGGACAACAGGACCACCCTCAAGCTTGCCACCCGGAAGCACCACCAACTGATCCGCGCCACCAAGAAAACTGCATTCAAGGACCGGCTGGACAACAACGCACACAACTGCAAGGAACTCTTCAACATCGTGAAAGAGCTCTCCAACCCCAACGCCGGAAACAACGACATCACCCCATCGCAAGACCTCTGCAACTCCCTCGCCTCCTACTTCCACAACAAGATCGCGGACATACACAACAGCTTCAGCATTCAACCATCGCACACAACGACCGCAGCAACGCCGCCCACCACCACCCTCCGCGCCTGGACTCCGATCAGCACCGATGACACCATCCGCATGATGAACTCCATCCACTCCGGATCTCCAACCGACCCCTGCCCTCACCACGTCTTCAACAAGGCCGACACCGTCATCGCACCCCACCTGCGGGACATCATCAACACCTCCTTCGACACCGCCACCTTCCCGGAGAGCTGGAAGCACGCCGAACTCAGCGCCCTACTAAAGAAACCAACAGCGGACCCCACCAAACTCAAAAATTACCGCCCCATCTCGCTCCTCCCGTTTCCAGCCAAAGTCATCGAGAAGACCGTCAACAAACAGCTGGCCGCCTTCCTCGAGACGAATGGATCCCTCGACCCCTCACAGTCTGGCTTCCGAGCCAACCACAGCACCGAGACCGCCCTCATCGCTGCCACCGATGACATCCGAGCCCTGATGGACAACGGAGAAACAGCGGCCCTCATCCTCCTAGACCTCTCCGCGGCATTCGACACTGTCTGCCACCGCACCCTAGTGCAGCGCCTCAGCAACGTCGGAATTCAGGAGAAGGCACTGGAATGGATCGTCTCCTTCCTCGACGGAAGAACACAGAGAGTCCGTCTACCACCGTACAAGTCAGAGGCCACCGAAGTCATCTGCGGCGTCCCTCAAGGATCCTCGCTGAGCCCCACCCTCTTCAACGTCTACATGAGCCCCCTCGCGCCCATCGCACGCCAACACAACCTGAACATCATCTCCTACGCCGATGACACCCAGCTGATCCTCTCCCTGACCAACGACCCCGCCGCTGCCAGAGCCAACCTTCACGAAGGGATGAAAGATGTAGCCGAGTGGATGACGACCAGCCGCCTGAAACTGAACTCAGACAAGACGGAAGTCCTCATCCTGGGCTCCTCGCCCTCCGCCTGGGACGACTCCTGGTGGCCCCCCGCCCTGGGCACCGCACCCACACCGACAGACCACGCACGCAACCTGGGCTTCATCCTGGACTCCTCCCTCTCCATGACCAGACAAGTCAACGCCGTCTCCTCGTCATGCTTCAACATCCTGCGCATGCTACGGAAGATCTTCCGGTGGATCCCCATCGAGACCAGGAAGACGGTCACCCAGGCCCTCGTCACCAGCCGACTGGACTACGGCAACGCCCTCTACGCCGGAACCACCGCCAAGCTCCAGAAGAGACTCCAGCGGATCCAGAACGCCTCAGCCAGACTCATCCTCGACATCCCCCGACGCAGCCACATCTCCGGACATCTGAGAGACCTGCACTGGCTCCCCGTCAACAAAAGGATCACCTTCCGTCTCCTCACCCACGCACACAAAGCCCTACACGATCAAGGCCCGAGCTACCTCAACAACCGCATCAACTTCTACGCTCCCAAACGCCACCTCCGATCAGCCAGCCACGCCCTCGCCACCGTCCCCCGCATCCGAAGAACGACAACAGGAGGAAGGTCCTTCTCCCACCTGGCCGCCAAGACCTGGAACTCCCTCCCGACCGACCTGCGCCTGACCCAAGACCACCTCTCCTTCAGGAAGAAGCTCAAGACCTGGCTGTTCGAGCAGTAGCGGCACCCCCCCCCCCCCAAGCGCCTTGAGACCCTCCGGGTAGGTAGTGCGCTCTATAAATGTCCTTGATTGATTGATTGATTGAATGGTTCAGAGTGGAGTAGCGTAGATTGGAGTATGCATGGTGTGGTAGCACACTGCTATTACAGACAACACATTATCAATTGAAATGACCATCACATTTGTGCAGAAATAGAGTTGTACTAATAAAACTATAGAGTGCACAAACAATAATGTGTGGAAATGGCATCCCCTAGTGTTTGATACGTTTTGATCAGATTAAAGTAGTTGTTTACAACACACTTCAGAATTATCAAAAAATGTACCTCATTTGTAATTTTTGAAATACTAGCACAGTTCATTTAAATGTTGTGTGCTAGAAACAAATATGTGTCTACCCCCAGTATCCGGCAAGTTTGTCACATAAATCCTCTCACTTTGTAGTCAGAGGAAAAAAAGTAAACAACAAGTTGCCTCGGAAGACAAAAGCTGACATTTGACCTTTGTCTTTGAATGCACAGCAAATGTGACAAGATAAGAACAAGATTTACGGGCCTGGTTACAGAAAGGAGAACTCGTGTAAGAATACAAGGAGAGGTAGTGCGTAAAGACTTTACTTCTGGGGTGGGACAAACTCAAACTGGACAGCCTTAAACAAATAAAGCCCAAAAATTGCCAGAAAATGTGAGTTACAAACCACAAATCCAATGGTAAGCAAAAGGAAGCTTTTTGATTGTCCCAAAGATGTCTTTAGCAAACCGGGAAGTAAGGAAAGGAAGAGGGCCTTGGGGGCTGAGTGACAGAAAAAATCTGGGAACGAAGTGAAGTGAAAGAGACAGCTAAATATATCCACCGAGTTGCACATGAAAAGGCCTTCGAGTCGGCCTACAGACTGGGACCAGATTTTGTGTTACAAAGGAAAGACCGCCACGAAGTTTTGTCGTCTGGTCTGGGCCTCATCCTGTGTCGTACATGTATGAGTGAGTGCCATAAGCTTTCCAAGCCAGGGCCCATTTCTAAGTTACTCATGAAAGACTGCCGCGAGCTGCCATAGACTGACCTCATGGAAGCTTATCACATGAAATGCTGCCACGTCCTGCTATAGTCTGACACCAGCGCAGCATTACTATTGAAATACTCCCATGAGGTACCTTGACTAACCCAAGAGATGGGTAACACATGAAACGCTTCCAGGCCGCTACAGACTGACACTAGCTTTCAGTTACAAGTGCACGGCTGTCATTGATTGACCTCAGCTCTCAGTTACAAGTGAAAGGCTGCCACAAACTGCCATAGATTGACCTCAGCTCTCGGTTACAAGTGCAAGGCTGCGACAAACTGCCATAGATTGACCTCAGCTCTCGGTTACAAGTGCAAGGTTGCCACAAACTGCCATAGATTGACCTCAGCTCTCGGTTACAAGTACAAGGCTGCCAATAACTGCCATATATTGACCTCAGCTCTCGGTTCCAAGTTAACAATTGCTACATAATACCATAAGAGGCCCACAAGCTGCAGGAGGCTTACACTACTGGCACAATTACTAGGGGCATAGCTGCCAGAGGGGTGTTACACCCCTCTAATAATTGTATTTTCTAATACATAATTGGGTAGAGGTGCTTTCAGTCAGGTATGGTGAGGTGTCTGCAGGCGTGCAACACCCATTGGACTCAAAGGGCTTCAGCCCCCCAACCCCGTCGTGTGTGTCAGCCCGGGATGAGACAGCTTCCCGGGCACACAAACAGCCGCACCCGAGTACTTTACAGGTCTTTAAAAGACCTTTTGCTTGTTAATGGGGCTTTGATGTTTTTCACCCCTTCTTAGAGCCCCCTGCAGCTCCTTTTGCCTGAAGGATCAGCCCCCCCCCCCAAATTTTTCTTAGCCCCCCCCCACCCCCTGAAATTTAGCTCTATTTGCGCCTCTGGGTGTCTGTGTTGAATTTCAATTTCACTGGGATGTCTGCATGCGCACACTGACAAAAGCACACCCATCTCTCTCGTCTGTTTTGAAAGGCCTCAAAAATTCAGATTATTTTACAAAATATTCTGTTTCTCTCACTAAGTACTCATACCAATCCGCATTCCTCTCCCTTTCCACTGTCCCTTTAGCCCCTCTCATGCGCCCTGCTTGTCATATAATGCATTTTAACATTATATGCCAGCGTGATTGTCGGGAAATCTGAAGCTCACACTGCCTCCCAATCTTCCTGACCGAGCAATGCCCCTGTCTGTCTATTACACTGACCCTATCTCAGGGGTACTGTACAAAACAAGTGCCCTAGGCATAGGGTGACCAGACGTCCCGGATTTGCACGGACAGTCCCAGTTTTTCACCAGCTGTCCAGGCAGATTTCAGCAATTTTGTCTCATGTCCTGGTTTTTAGAAGGGGTTGACTGAAAACAGTGTCCTGGTTTTTAGAATGGGTTGACTGAAAACAGTGAGAGACACTTTTTGGGGTGTTCTAAAGCTTTGCTAATTAGCAACTGTTATAAGTAAGCAGCTTAATTAATAGGTATAATTTTGATTGTAGAAATTACATTGTATTTACTTTCATGATGCATATTTTGTGATCCTTTGTTGATGACAGCTGTCATTCTGCGCCATTCCTGTGGATGAAAAAATTATAGTCCTTCTTCTATTTTCCCCAAATGTCCCGGTTTTTGGTTCTCAAGATCTGGTCAACCTACCTAGGCAGGCTCCTGGCCGACGAAAGGTCATGGAAGCCACCCGGACCCTACCCGGAAGTGGTTCGTCCGGTTCCTGTCACAGGCGCGAGGCCGCCACTTCGCCTCAGTCCTTGACCTTAGGAGAGGGCGCGGGGCCCGGGGGCTCGCCGCGCCTCCGTCCAGCACCTAACATGGTCACGGGGCTCGGAGCCGGCCGGGCCGGCCGTGTAATTATACCCGCCTGATATCACTCGGACACATTTAACCCACAGCCATGCGCGGAATGTGTGATAGGCCGCGGCAGAATACCTCACAAAGCACCGAGGCCATGATTATGGCCCCGACCCAAGAGTTACCCCCCTTCGCTTTCTCTCACAGTCCCAGGGCGAGCTATACGCGTAAGTATGTCGGCGCTATATAAAACAGACAAGCAACGGTGGGGATAACTTGAACAATGCCTTCGCACCAGCTTTTTGTTCATGAGATGCTGACCCAGTAATAGATTATATAAAAACCTGGGTTTAAAGAGCAATTAAGCGGGAGTACTACATTCCACCTGTACCCCCGTTACCTTCAAGGGCGCCTCGTAATGGGCCCTAAATCTGAAAATTCAGAATGTAACGCCCTTCTTACTAGACACCCAAAGCTACACTACATAGGTGATTCGTTTACACTGTAGGCGTGGTCTTGGCTGGCGGACCCGCACAGAGGCAAGCATTGCTCCTCTCCGTTCCACACAACTTGCTGTTTTATTTTCATGCACTTTGTTATTGTGTCATGACTATCCTATGTACAATAGGAGATTTAAACATCACAATCTGACATTTGCCACTTGCTACAGTCATGTGTTTTCTTTTGCACTGGCAACATGCCCAGTCCAGTGCTTTTAAATATCTACCAAACAATCCAGCAAGACCGTATATGGCCATCAACTCAAGGACCTATCGGCCAACCTCACACACTTCAAGGACCAACACACCCTTCTGTACAGGACGCCCCTTCTGGCGCCAGGACGCCCCTTTGCTGGGGCAGCTGTTGCGCCTAATAAATGTTATTAACATAACATAACATAACAAGAAGCAGAACAGACTGAGAAATCATCGGACGAACTTTCAGACTGATCTGCAATGGAAATGCTGCATTAGCACCGATGGGACCCCACAACGGTGAGGCCGTACTGGGCGTATACCGATGCAAATTAAATCATTCAACAACGGGGCTTAACGTAATACAATTTAACGCAGTGCAGGATGGCACATATAACGTAACACATTATTACAAGTTATCATAATGTAAGATCACATAATGTATCATCACATAAGGTAAACTGGAAGAGTTGCAGAATCCACCGTGGCAGAGTGACAGTGTGCAAGTGAGAATATACTGGTGTTTCTATAGTAAGGGCCAGCAGGTGAGCAATGAACAGGGACGTAGCTGGGCCAGTAAGATTGGCGACGGGGCAGGGGGCGAGTTTCAGATTTTCCAACAATCACACTGGCCTATAATACCTTATACGATAAGCAGGGTGCACGAGAGTGGTTTAGGGGGAAATGGAAAGGGAGAAGAGTAGGGGTACTAAGAGGGAAAATAAACAATATTTTGTCAAAAAAGCTACATTTTTGACGACTTCCAAAACGGGGAGAGAGAGATTGTGTGCGCTTTTGTCTGTATGTTCAATTCCTGTCGAAATCTGACCACCATACCTCACCATACCCTACTGAAAGCATCAGTACCCAACTATTTACTAGAAAATACATTTCTTGGGGAGAGTGTAACACCCCAAACACCCCACCTGAAGCTGCGCCCCTGCCAATGAACCCCAGTGCATGCCAATAACCGGATTCAGACATTAAATTGGGGGAAGGACCAGTTGTTGAGAGTGCAAGGGTGGGATTGCTTTTGGTGTGTCAAGGTCAATATATGCATGTAAAGACTTAACAGTATAGTGGATGTGAAAAAATGCGCTCTGGCCCAGAAGCAACTTTGTGACCTCTGTATTATTTCCTTTTTACTATCCCTCATGTTCCTTATGATGAGGACTCATGGGCGGTTTGTCACCCCAAGCCAGACACTTCTGAAATACTGTACAAACCACAGTCCCAGTTTGTGCCTTTTCAGTGCCATGTAGGTGCAGCACGCCCACACGCCTTCCAGTGAACTGTACTTACACTTGCAAACCTCTGGATCAGTGAAAACAAGCCCTCTACCCCCCGAGGCCTTTCCACTCAAACTTGGTCTCTTTAGCTACCTTTATAAATCTCCCCTAAAGCGTAAGAAAATAAAGATCTTTCATGAACATTATATACCCTAGTTCTCCACGAAACTCCCTGGCCAATTATCATTAAGTTGTCTGAGTGACGTCATAGCCCTTCGCCGTAGTTCACCGTCTTTTAGACTAAGACGTGTTTGAAACAGAATGTTCGAAGCGCAGCCTCTGCCTCTCTCATGGCATCTGCTTCCTACGACAGTGCTGGCTCTTTTGCATTGAAAGTGCTGCCCTCTCCCGAGAAAAGAGAAGTGCCAGGACACCACTTATCAAATGGGAAGTGCCAGTGCTCCACCTTTCAAAGGATAAGTGCCAGGACTCCAATATGAAAGAAGTGCTAGTACTCCAGTGCCAGGACTCTCCTATCAAAGGAGAAGTGCTAAGACTCTCCCTTTCAACGGGGAAGTACAGGGAATCTCAATTTCAAAGGAGAAGTGTCAAGACTCCCCTTTTAATTGATGAGGTATAAACTTTTACCAAAGCACGAACGAAAGCTCAAAATAGCTAGATTAACATCATGCTTACAGAAAGGCATGCCATTTAGCGCATGCATGTATATGTTATGAAGTGCAGGGACACACAACTTAGTTTCAATTGGTTGGAAAATAAGAGGCTAGCAGCCAGACACAGCAGTATAAAAGTGACTAGAAAAGTTGGCAAAGAGTCACTGTAAACAAAGGAGCTGCAGTCAGGGCCTCTCAAACAAAAGAAGTTCAAGTCCCTACATCCTATAGCACCTGCTCAACTAAAGCACTAATGTTATATCACCTGACGTGGGTTCTCCATACTGCAGCATTGGCCCTTTGGACACTTGCTGCTGAAGGAATGTCAGGCGTGCAGACCAATGTCCCAGTGAAGGTCTCCCTGGGGAGAACAGGGACATGCTGCCTTCTACCTGACCCACATAAGTGATTTGTGGGCTGTGGGTATTCCTACAGCATTTTATAGCTACGTGGTGGGGATGGGAGGGTGGATCCTGCAGCTTTCTATTGGGACAGGGAGGGTTGAGTCTAATGGTCCCTCACCGAGGCATTGTTTTGTATATAGCGCTACATCTTGGTAGTAAGTGTGCTAACTATCCCTAGTTTAATGGAAGGACATTTACAAACCTCAGAGCAATGGAAGGCTGAGTTGGCTTTGCCTGGATTCCAATTCACGAACAGTGCTTAATTTGTGCAGGTGGTGGGCACCAGCCCTCGTTTTTTGGGGACAAGGACTTATAATTCTGAATTAGACTTTGACCCAGAGCATGAGCTAGAAAGGCAGAAAAGGGAGAAAGGAGGAGGAGGAGAACAATAAGAAAATTGCGACTAGGAGAAAACAGGGATGTAAAAGATCCTGGAAGAGTGAAATACAGAGTCAAGGCGTGTAGGGTGCTGGAAAAAAAAGGTGTGAAACCAGTACTAAATTTGTCAAAAATTAACTGCCAGGGCCCAAGATATTTCTCAGGGTGCTACTGTAGCTTGCACCTTCAAATGTCTATGCCAGTGCTACCAAATGCTAGTACCAGTGTTCTCTACTAGCCATCACACTTCCACAAATTTGACAGTTTCGACCATTCAGTGCCACTAAACGCTTCTAGAATGGGCTGAATGGCCTGATATTTCTATATTTGAATATATATTGAATAATTAAGCACTAACAGATGTGCTTTGTTTAAAGTTAGACAGCGCCACCATGTGGTAGGCTGTCATACATTTGTGGCGATGTTAAGAAAAAGTTCCAGGCCCGAGCACTGGCAAACACCGGCACAAAGCAAGCACTACGTAAAATGTAATCAAGGAGGCAGCTTTGAGATACGGAAGCCCTTGTATTCTAGATTTAGTTTTTTTGTCAAGTTGCAAGTCCAGTGATCTGCTATGTCACAGTTTATGAGTGCGCAAATACCTGACATTTGTCCTGGTCCTGAAAGAAAAGTGAGGACCACACCACAGAGATATCATGAAAAGTAAACCAAATAGGAACAAAGACCATCATGCTGGTCCAAATATGAAAGAGAAAGTAAGCAAGTTATAAGAAACAGTTCAACGCCATTAAACCAACATAGTCCAATAAACTAACCTTGCTCTAACAAGTAAAAAGAGATCAAAAATCCATCACCAGTTATACGCTATGAAGCCAGGTTTTGAGAGTCTTTCTAAAGTACATATACAATACTAGTTTAAGGATAGTAATGGGAAGAGTGTTGCATGCAGCACGGAAAATGCCCTACTACCAAGGCGGACTCAATGAAATCTAGGGATCAATAGGAGGGTGGCCTCTTGAGAATGGCAGGCCCGACTAGCAAATATATCTTAAATGTCTTTCTCATATTGAGTGGCCAGAGTGGTATAAGGCCTGCTGGACAATGCATAGGGACTTAAAGGCAATCCCTTTTGCCACAGAGAGCAAGTGAAGAGTATTCAAGGCGTAGGATGACGAGGCAGCCCTAGATGAGCCAAGGGCTAATTTGGTCACAGCGTTTTGAATAGATTGAAGGTTGTTCGCTACGCCCAACGGTGCTCCGAAAATAGAGATTTACAGTAGCCCAGGGGGCTAACAGTGGTCACTTGGACCATTATCGAGCGGGCCCAGCGTAGAAGAAATGGTACAATCTTTCTAAACACCCGAAGCCAAAGAAAGCAAGGAAATGTCAAATGACTGGCTTATCTTTCCAAAGTTAATGTCTCGCCCAAATTATTTACTGATTCAGCAGGGCTAGGGTTAACCAGCCAGGACTAAGGCCAGAGTGCCATTGGAAATGGTCTGGCCACAGCAGTGTGTGAAATCCAGAGGACACCGGTCTAATCGGAATTAAATTTAAGGGCATTGAGTCGCAACAAAGAGTAGACTGTAGTTTTTTTTTTACCAGAGGCATGATTAAGGCCCTTTTCTACTACGTCGGGATCCAGGAATTAGCTAGGGAGTGATGACAGACCTCAAGGGGATGTTATAGAGCAGACCTAGCCATGTTCCATAATTTCGGCGGAATAGGACCAAAAGGTGAACCTGACATGATAGATGCTAAAATAGCTGAAAACTGCTCCTATGTCAGAATCTCAAAACTAGCCATGGTGCTGAGTTTAATTCAGGCACAGCGTCAATAAGGCCAGGGTGGCTTGGCTTGGAGGTAGGGAGATGAGGAGTTGGATCAATTTGTTTTAACCAGCAGTTCAGGCTGAGCTCTATCTGATGGCTCTTGGGTTGCAGTGAGTCACAGATCACATATATTTTTTCTTGAAAATATTGAGAGAGCTTGTCAGCGAGCTCTATAGAAGGCACCACAGTAGAGGGCCCACAGATGGGGAAGCAAGTGAGTGTGCAATTAAAAAGAAATGTTTGCTGTCTTCTTCAAAGCTAGAATCTGCCGAGACTAAACTTCAGGTTTCTCAATTGATATCTGATTTTTATATTTCAAGAATGCCTGTTTTAACTCAGATCTGGACTTAGTGGAATAGTCACTGCGCCACACCATTTGTAATTTCTTGCACCCTCTTCTACCCTCAGAGAGTCCATGGTGCACCAATTAGCCAATAACCAATTAGCTTGTTTTGGGCGAACTTTTTTAAAGGGTAAAACCATATCCTAGGCAGACTTAATCCAGTGTGAGGTTATTGCCTGTGGATCTAGAGTTCATTGGTCTCTTGACTTCCGACAGCTGACAACCTTAAGGAAAGAAAGTTTAATTCACAGGCGTTTACATTGTGGTACCATTAGGCTTGACTCCGAGGACTACAGGATTTTGTAAACAGACCTGGGGTATGGTTTACACACTGTCCACACATTTCTCATATTTAAAAATCAAGTCCAATATATATCTTTTGTGGTGCGTGAGGCCGAGCCCTCTGTGATATACTACCATAGATGCCAGGCCATCAATGACATTAGAAATGGAGGGAGAGGATTGAAACCGAAGGATAACGTTCTCCATCACCAGCCAATTGGAACATGACAAGGACAAAGGACAAAGGCATTATCAAAGTAATAAAAAGATTGACATATGGTTCAGGGGTGGGCAGGGAGGGCGGAAGCAAACCAACCCACTAATCAAGGTGGTAGTAGAATGAATGATGGAAAATCCTAGTATCTCAACTAACGATACTTTGATTTGAACTGATTTAGTTGGGTAAACAGCGTTTACAACGCAACTTTTACCACGCACTACCTTTACTACGCAACTTTTACAACGCAAGTCGTTACAACGACTTGCGCTGGGGGGCGCTGTAGGATAGGGAATAGTTTAATTTACTATCCAAAACCTTCCCTACTATCCACGGGGACTGGAGTTGGAATAGTAAATTAAACTTTTCACTATCCAGCGCCCCCCAACGCAAGTCGTTTGCGTTGTAAAACCTGCGTTGTAAAGGCATGCGTGGAAAAAGCATGTGTTGTAACGACATACATCCATTTGGTTGTGTCTGCTACTTTGGGCTCAACCCAAGGTCCTTGGAAGGTATTCAGTCATCATGCTGGAAGTGTGACTGAGAGTAAACAAGAGATATTCTATTCCGTGGGCATTTAGTTAAAGGTGTGTGCCCTTCATCCGTTTTTTAATGGGTCTTAGGCACTTTGTCTGAATCTTATTTCCTGAGTCTTGGGTGATTCTGGTCTTGCTGGTAGACTGGTGATAGATTACGCTCAGCTCCTCCATGATATCACCAAGGCACCCTGCGTAGGTGTTAGAAAGTGGAGGCAGCAGAATCGACTCAAACCCTTGGACTACTTTCCTATCGAAGGCGTTCCTTTCCTTTAGATATTTAGGAGATTGTCTTAGTCAACAGTGTCACATACAGATGGCAGCTCCATCAGTATCAGGAGGCACTTTTCATTCGTGTTGAACCTTCAGTGAATATCATCCAATACTTTCAGCATAGCGGATTGGGTGCAGTGGCCAGAGTAGTGGAACCCAGAGTGGTGTTAACCTATTTCATTGGTTTCCATGTAGACCTTTACCAGATGTCTGCATCTGAAAGGCCACACAAGTTTCTATGAGTTTGGTTAAGACTGATGGGCTTGTGAAGGGCAGAGACTCAGTTGATCAGCTAGTGGTTTCTAGTATACACCTCCTGCTTGTTGATGATTCTTAGCAGGTAAGGAGAGAGTGCATGGCCAATTGTTTATGCCAGAAGGTGGCCAGATATATTGAGTAGCTGGATGACTTCCTTTGAGATACAACCACTTGTAAGGTTGCAGAGATGACAGATTTGTACTTAGTTCGTGGACCTAAGCATTTCCACCTGCGGGTGACAAATAAGGCTGGGCATTTTAGAGGTGATGGCTCAAGACTAATGGTTATGATTTTAATCTTGAAGAACTTGGTCAATTCCTCTATCATTTGAAATTTAATGTTTGTGTTCTGGATACCGGTTTCTTTTTGTAGTTCATATGTTTCTTTTGAGTCTTTTTTGGCTATAATGCAGAATAGTTTTCATGTTTACTAAACTACGCACGTTTCAGAGGAGTCAGTGGGAATTACCTACATCTTCTGCAATCATCCAAATATTTCTTATTCATTTAATGTCATTGAACACTATCATGGAGACATTTTAATATTGTTTACTTGTTTAGCTCTTGGCTACCAGGTCTTCTAGCTGTCATTGTCATATTGTTTCCAATACATAACATGTACATAGAATGGACTTTGTGTCAGCACCTTGCTGGTTATTGGATGGATTTCATTGGTGTCTAAGCTCTCTGCTCTTTCCTCCCTATTCTTATGTTTGTCTCATCCAGAAGTTTGTCAGCCTTACAGTGTTTTGATTCGATGAGTTGTTTCCTTCCACTGCTGCCTTGAAGGAGCTCATTTTTCTTTGCCTTTCAGCATTCCAAAGGAGTGAATGTCTTTCCTTAGGCCCTCACCTGCTTGTTTGTTCTAACATCTCAGTGCCCCTACAAACATCACTGGCTTTCTAATTACGACACTTCCTCTCCCCGATACTCCTCGTCTGGCTTCATGTTTTCAGTTTAAAAAAAATATGCATTTATATATTTATTTTCGCAAGAGCCTCACAGATGCAAACTGCCACTCCAGTTTTTTTGCACTGCTGCACAATTTCTTTTTTTACTTCTCTTACTTTAATTTACTTTTCAAAAATGACCTTCGGCGATGTTGGAATGATGATTGAAAAATGCCAAAATGGCTGCCAGTACATAACGAGGCATGCATACACATTCTTTAATATGAAACGACTTCTTTACCTGCTGATGCAGTCTGGAATATTCTGAATTGTCACACCTGTGCACTGTAACCAAGCTGTATCTGGCTGATGAGTCCTAAGTAGCGTGAAACTGGTACTGGGGTGCTTCTGATCCTGTTCAAGGAGGACCTGACTTGGCAGTTCAGACTGGACTGTTGCCATTGGAGCGGGGTCAAGACTGATTTGCATATAGCTAGGTCCAAACTGAGGTGGCATAGTGTGCAAAATAACAATGGATTGAGATGCCACTCCAGGTAATTACCAGTTACTGAGACTAAATCAAGCATTCATCTATCACTTTTTTGTAGCACTCTCGAAGCTGCCAAATAGATAGCCCCAACAAAGGGCAGAGAAATTGCTGCAGACTTTTTCACCAGCGAAATGCAATATCAACAACTATTTGACAGCTCCATCATCCTTGTATGTAGTCACAGCATAGGTGTCTGGTGCTTTAACTACAAGCTATAACCATGTCCTCACTTGACCTCAAAAAAGCTTTCAACAGAGTGGTATGGGAATATATGTTTGGAGTTTTGAACGAGATTTAGTTTGCCCCTTACATTTTATGTTGAATATGAATATTATACACCCCACCTGGAAGAAAGAGTTATAACTGTGCAGCTGACGTCGTCCAAGTGGGAGTTGGGAAAGGCATACAACAGGGGTGCCATTTGCTACCCCTGTTGTTCGCTGTGGTCGTGGAGCCGCTGGTTAATATCCTGTGGCTGCAAATGGCAGACAGGGTGATTCAGACAGGTGTTACGACAAGGTAGTGTGACTATATGCCGACGATGCCCTGGTGGGGTCAGGTTCGCCCCTCCTGCAGGTGCTGGAAGAGTTTAAATACATTTCTAGTTTATCTACTAACTGGGTAAAGTCAATATTGTTCCTTATTGTTACAGAAGTCCGCATAAAGGGACTTCTGGTTCTGGGAATGACATGGCAGCCTACGTCCAATAAATACTTGAGAGTACTCATAGGACATACACTTAAATATTGAAAGTTTCTCCAGGGAATGGAACGTTCTCTTCCCTTCTGGCGGAAGCATTCTCTGTCCCTTATGGGTTGGGTGGCTGTTAATAAAATTATTATACTTTCCAGATGCCTGTATGTCTTCCAGGGTACAATGTGCCCCCTACCAGTATCTGGTTTTCTTAGATTTGACACTATGCCTACCACGCTACGGTTGGATGGCTTCGCACACCAGATTTAAACTTAGCACACTAAAACCTCTGTATTGTGGGGCGGGGTCGGGGGTGGTGGCACTTCTGGACTTTGGGCCAGATGTACGACCCACCAATTTGCGAGTCGCTGTGGTCAGTAGACCACCATCTCTGGTACTGCTATAAAATAAAGCAGTTAAAAAAAAATGCAGCCCGTTTTCATTAAAGGAAAGCGGCTGCATTTAAAAAATGAAACTTTTCAGTTTCATTTTTTTAAGGGTAGGCAGTGGTCCCTGGGACTACTGCCTGCCCTTAAAAAATATTTTTATAGCCACTCACAAAGGGGAAGAGATCCCCTGGTTACCCCTTCCAGTTTGTGAGTTGTTTACTACCCTTCTGTGAAGGGTGGTAAACTGCGACTTTTGCAACCGCGATTGCAGTCGCAACGCAAAACAGTCATACATAGCTTCAGGAGTCGCTATTAGGAAGGGACGCCCTTGGAACGCCCCTTCCTAATAGCGAGTCACTAATTGATTTGCGACTCGCAATATAGGATTATTACATGGGCTGCACGTTTTTTGTGGTCGCAAATGGGTCTCAAACCCATTTGCACCTGTAAAAAACGTTATTACTTCTGTTCCTTTGACTTTTACAACTTTGATGCCTCAGTTACAGCACCTTCCATTATGGCTACATGAATCCCTTCAAAAAGAACAAATGTTATTGATGGGCTGTTATCCGCTGGATAGCTTGAGTACAGCACACTTGGTGCTTAGGCGAGAAAGTCAGGCAGTGATGGCCCCAATGTCCTAATAATGTGGGAACGATTCTGTAATTATGTAGTTAGGGGAACTCCTTTCATGTCCAACATGAAATCACCCTTGTTTTGAAAACTAGCACAGACAGCAGAGACAGTGCTGTGGATTGAGGGAGGGTGCCAAGAAATAGGGGATTTGTATAAAGGGGAGATATTTATCAAATTTAAAGAAGCTAGACAAAAAATTCTAATTAGCCCGGATCATTTGCCAAAATATCCATAGTGGTGCGGCAATCCTGGGGAGGTTTTTTAGCAAGACAAATGTAATAGATGTGCGCATAAATGGTGGCAAGATTGTCTCCTTAATATATGAACCAATACTGCAGGATCGGTTTCCTAATCCCCTGATGATAAGAGCTTGGTGGGTGCAGGACACTAACAACCTGTCATGACTCTGATTGGAACAGGGCGGTCATGCATCATAAAAGATTGTCTAGTGATAGCAGGTTCTGTCTGGTTCATTTTAAAATACTAGATTGGGCGGACGTATGACGTTACAACGCATACTTTTACAACGCATACCTCTAAAACGTATTTTTTACAGCGCAACATCCATTACAACGCATTCCATTACAACGCATGCCATTACAACGAATTTTTAAAAACTACCTTTACAACGCATTCCATTACAACGCATACTACCTTTACAACGCATACCATTACAACGCATAACATTACATTGCATGTATGGTAAGTATTGAATAGTGTAGGGGTAAAAATTACTATTCTAACTCCAGGGGGGTGCAACAGTAGGGTAAGTGTTGGATAGTGTAGGGGTAAAAATTACTATTCTAACTCCAGGGGGGTGCAACAGTAGGTTAAGTGTTGGATAGTGTAGGGGTAAAAATTACTATTCTAACTCCAGGGGGTGCAACAGTAGGGTAAGTGTTGGATAGTGTAAGGGTACTATGCGTTGTAATGGTTGCGTTGTAATGGCATGCGATGTAATGGATGTTGCGTTGTAAAAGTTTTGTTGTAAAGGTTGTTTCCCCATTGGGCCTACCCCACACTACGAGTCCTTAGTAAGATACATCCCACACAGAAGTGCAAGTCCCCTAGATGAAGCATGGTGTGTCCGGCCCGAGTGGTGAATACTGGGGTTGGGAGATAAATGCCTTGGCGATGGTGCCAACGGTGAAGGTTGACTTCTTCATATATTGTATACTTGGACTGATCCCCAAAAAGAAATCATTTCTCATAAATGTGTATCTTTAGCATTACTATTATCAGAGTGGAGGATAGTGATCCACTGTACAAAAACCACAGACTCCTTTACTTGAAATGTGAATAAACTTTCCTGCGAATGGTTAGAGGCTGAAGAAGTTTGAGCTAAAATGGTGCGAACAGATGAAAAGGTACAGGACGATCTCCAAGAAGGGTGTGAACTGTCTGATCGACTTCTGGATCCCCATGTCACAAATCTTGCATGATACACAAAATTAGAATTGCCCTGTACTGTCAGGGAAGGGAGAAGGTGCCCCTGCCTTTGGTGAGGCAAGGAATTCTGTAATGCTATTTTGTGGTTGAGTGTGTTACCACTCTTTGAACTCTAAAACCAGGAGGTATGCATGCTCTTATACAGGTTAGCACCAAAAGCAGACATGTCACGTGCCAGTCGGAGGACGTGGTGGCTGTGTCAATGCTGGTCCCGGGTAAGTGTTCTTCTTTGTGGTATGTGCTTTAAACCTAAACCCAGCAGGAAGATGAAAGATGGGGTTGCCTGTCTCCGTGGTCTACCCGGACACGGGCCAGAGCCTTGCCAATCTGTGCAGCACAACAAACACAGCTTCCCAATAATAACAAACACTCTCAGATGTACAAAGTATACAGATAAGGTTTTTTGTGAGCGTAAAAATACATAATTCTGTGGTATATGAATCAGAACCCTATTAAGAAATGCCTAATACGTAGTGGACTACCGTCTGCAGTGTCCACTACGGATCATATTTGTATCAGTTTTGTCCTTCAGTGTCTGTCCAGAAAGAAAATATGTATGTCAGCAGAGATAAACATGGAGGGGGATTTCATACAGCTTGGTTGTAGGGCACATTGACATTTTCCGATGCCACAGTACCCCAAATTATGCAAACCAGGGTATATACCTGACATGTTCCTGGCTGTGCTGCAGGTCTAGTAACTTAGAAGAAAGGCCAGTAGGCGTGAGATGGAGTGGGCTGCCCAACGTATACTGGTCTTTCAGAGGCACAGGCTTGATTGACTCTACCTCAAACTCATCAGCCTTTTCCAAGGCAATGTCCTGTTGGCCCACAAATGTGACAGTCCCTTTTCTAGGTCTCTTTTGCTCACAAGCACTTCCACGTCAGGTCTGAGAACTGACTGACTCTTACCAAGCACTGGCAGCTTTATAGAGTATAGAGGAGATATGATAAGATTGTGAAGCATGGCGCAGACTGCTATTATCCGGCAGCATGTAACTGGGTCATACTGCAAGGCACCTCCTGTCTTGTGTAGTATCCGGAAGCGACTCTTGAGGATGCCAAAGGTTCGCTCTACCACATTTCTGGTACTGATATGTGCTGCGTTGTAGCGCTGCTCCTGAGGTGTTGCAGGGTTGAGGTAGGGAGTGAGTAGATAATCACGCAAGGCGTAGGTGTTGCCAACCTGCATGGAGGGGAGCAAAGGGTTAGTTGCATTGATACATTTACATATGTGAGGATGGTGTTCATTTGGAGGCACTTGTATGTACCGAGTAGGTGACCCTCTCCAAATTCCCCGTTGATCAGGCGCCTGGGATGCCACTGTGTCTGAATATGTATGCGTCGTGGGTGCTTCCTGGGAATTGTGATACGATGTCCGTTGTGATGTGCTTGGTATTGCACACAACCTGGACGTTGATGGAATGGTATGACTTCCGGTTGCGGTAGATGTATTCGTTGGCAGACGGGGGACAGATGGGGACATGGGTGCAGTCCACGCACCCTATCACATGGGGGAATTGTGCCACCTGGTAGAACTCCTGTTTGGTGCGGTTCAACTGCTGTGGGATTGTGGGGAAGGTGATGTGGTGATGTATCAATGTCAGCATGGCATCTAGGAAATTGTGGAAGAAGCGTGATAGTGCGCTTTGCGACACGCCTCCTGCCTCTGCTATGACCCGCTGGAAGCTTCCTGACGCCAGCATGTGCAGGCTGCATAGGACCTGGACATGGTCTGGGATGGCATTGGTCCTACGGGTCTGGTGCTGCAGTAGTGGTTCAAGGTCGGCAATGAGGCGCATGATCATGGCCCTGTTGAGCCTGTACTTGTCATAGATCTGTTCCTCTGTCTGGCCCAGCAATGTGATGCACACCCTGAAGACTGTCCTGGATCATCGTCCTGCGCTGTGCAAGGGCGTGGATTCTCCTCCTCCTAACAAGCACGTAGGGGGCAGCCATTTTGGAAGACCTACAGGGTCTCAGAGGCATATTTGAAGGGTTTCTGATTGGCTGCACCTGTATTGGAATTTTTTATTTTTTTCCTACCTTCCAATAACTTTACTTCCAGATTGTGATTCCCCTTATTTTGCTCATTCAAAATAGCGATTTTGACCATTTTCGGTATTTGCGAGTTTTGATGCATTTCGTTGCGATTCTTTATTAGCGATTCGGTATTTCCGGAGGCTGGTTTCTTTCTCGGTATTACCGATTCACTATTATGCGATTCGCTATTTTACCGCGGGAGGTATTTACCGATTCTTTATTTTTTAAGAGTTTTGGGTTGATGCATTGCTTTTCCAGGTTTTGCGTTCGGTATCGGCCTGTTCGCAATTTTACCGGGAGGTATTTTGCTTGATGCATCTGCCAGTTAGACCCTTATTAACAAGTTGAGCAGAGTGGTATCCCAGGGCGCGATACCGCTCTGCCCAATTATAAGAACCCCAGAATTCCCAATCTGGGATTTCCTTGCTGTGGGAATATCAGACCAGAATTTACTGTTCGGAAAATCCAGATGGTAAAATCAATTTGGGATTGGTCTGCAAAAGCAACCCAGTCCTAATACCCAGCCCCCACTCAGCCCCTTTCTTATATTTAAAAAATGTATGGTTTCCTCTGAGGAAGCCAAACAAGCCTTCACTTCCTAGGCAAAAAGTGATAATTTCCATTGCATGATTTAATGAAATGGCACATATACACAGAACACAACAATGTAAATGAACTGCATTTTTTAGTAACGTGCTCCAATGAACAGTGTAGTGAATTGTGACACAAGTGAATTCTGGTGCTCAATAAGTGATAATAGAATAGAAAGCAGCCATTTAGAAAAGTCCTCACCAAGATTTGTCAAAAACATCAGATTGATCCGGCTTCACTGAAGAAGATTTCAACACCAATCTAATGACGGTATTGTTGCGCAAGGACTGACTAATGTTCCCCTACCTGGACCAGTGATTTTGTTGAACAGGGAGCATAAGTTGTATCCTGACAATATAAGGAAGTGGTTGATACATTTTCTGACCCAGAACATTTCAGTGGTGCTACCCTTTTTTCCTGATGAAGACCCTGATGAAATATTATACATAAGGGGTCGAAATATCGATGCTTCAGCATGTAGATTTACATTCATTGGCATTCACCCATATTGTACTCTGAATTTGAGCCTGTTTGGGATGAAAGTTAGTCTGGACGTTTCTGCATGTTTTTTTTCTTTACTATTATCACTTACTGTAGGGCCTGTAAATTAAATGCATGTTCAGTGTGCCTGCAGCACTGATTGTGTCAACCACTTCAGTAGACTTCAAACATGTCTCAACCTGCCATTGCAGCCTGAATGTGCAGTTTTAAACTGTCATTCCAACCTGGTAAAATAAACCTTTTTGCCAGACCTAAACCTTCCTTTTTAATACATTTTATTTACCCCTATGGTAGACCCTAAACAGCCAATAGGGCAGGGTGCAGTGTTTTTAAAACATTGGACATGTACTTTTAACTTTTACATGTTCTGGTAGTGAAAAAATCTTTAATTCGTTTTTCAATACTGCAAGGCCTGCCTTTCCAATAGGAAAACATTGGGTTAACTTTTTACATCGAATGACTGATAACTTCCATTTGGGGCAGGTAGAAATATTGCATTTGGTGTCTAACTAATTGTAATTTAAAACCCTCTTTAGTAGTAAAGTCGGATTTTAAGTCACAATTCTGAAAATGTCACTTTTAGAAAGTTGCCTTTTTCTCATCCCAACCATTTGGTGCCTGCAGCCTGTATCCTGGGCCACATGAGCTGTAGGTGTAGCTGGCAGTTGGCCTTTGTAAATTACTCGCAGACAGTAAGACAAAGGGGGAATAGAAGTTGGCAGGATGGGCCATCTCTGACTTTATGATGTCACCTACCACACTTGCACATCAGAAAGGTTCACCATTTTGTCCCCCAGGTGGTACGACTCCCCGTACTAGATACTTGGAAGTGGGCCTGAAGGTGCTCTTCCCATCCAGCTGTGGTCCTGTGGGCAGAACCAAGGCAGCGCGACACATCTTGAAGCTTCGCTTCGGTGTATCCCCAGTGGAGGACCTTGCATTGCAGCCTCTCAGAACTGCTGCTCCATGTTGCATCCTCACTGCAGACCTTTGCATCACAAGCCCCTTGTTGACAGCATCCAGGACGATGATGCAAGACTTCACATCACAGCCCGTCAGCTTCTTCAGACCTGCCACTGTGCAGCTCATCCTTGATGCCAAACTTCGCATCACAAGGCCCTCATCAACAGCATCTTTGACAATGACGCCGGACTCCGCTTCACAGCACTGTAGCTACTCAGAACTGCCAGTGGGCGGCTCATCATTGACGCAGGAACTCTCAACCAAGATTTAAGGTACTTTGTTCAGTGGGCCTAAGTTGGTCCCTGTATCTGGCCCATGTTCCAGTCTGCCATGACCAGATAACCTCAGTTGGGACTTTGTGCTTCTATGCACTATTTTCTCTTAAATCATTAAAATTGCATATCTCCAGTACTACTGATTGGAGTTTTGTCGCTGTGGTCTCAAATCATTTATTACATTTTACTCTATTTTTCTAAATTGGTGTGGGATTTTTCTTGTGTTGTGTTTTCACTTTATTGCTGTTTGAAGTGCAGCATAAATACTTTACACATTGCCCCTAAATTAAGCCTGACTGCTTCGTGCCAAGTTACCAGAGGGTTTTGGGGTTTGCTTCAGTTTCACACTGACAGGGATTATGGTTGCTACTTGAGTAGGATTTCACCGCACTCAACCAGTACCCCAATTTCCTACATTCGACTCACTTCCCCAAAACGTCTTTGGAGGGAGGCAGAATCTGTTTTCTTTCTGTTTCTTGGTTCCTTGTGCAAAATGATCTTTAAATCCTTTTCAACTTTTCTAAAGATAAGTGCAGGGTGTGTTGTAAAATTCACAATATACACGTTCAAACTTTCCTCTGCAGACTTCCTTTATCTTTAAGGTTGGTTACGAAACAGGTGAGATTAACCTGTGTCACCAGCAATGCAGTACTTTACTTTAATGGAATATTGTAAAAGCATAATCTTACAGCCTGCGGCTGATTGTCACCAGCCAATAATGTGCTACTCACAGTCACACCTTCACTCCTGCAAACGTCAGTGGTAATCCTGAAAAAAATGAATGAACGTAATGAAAATACAGCTTGGGGGCTTCAGGCAGGACATCAGTTGTCCAGACACATAGAATGTGATATCAGAAAGGGGACTGGCTGTCTCTTCTAGCCTGCCCATGCCACACAGTCTCCAGCTTTATTTTTCCCTACGGGTTTGCTGTATTGAAAGCACACGACTGGGGAGCCAGCAGGGTCTTCTGCATTGAAGTCTCAACACCAGCCCGTTGCACAGGAGTGCAGATTGCACACATGGATTTTTACAGGGGTCGTGTGGTTAGCATACAGCAGGTCTCAGGATGGGGATATATATATAGTGACACCTCATTCCATGTTACCACAGACACTGTTTCCAGTAATGAGCTTTTATTATGCAGATCACAGGTATCAGGATTTATTCTAATTAGCTGCGGTGATGCAAACTAGTGCTACTGCACCAGAATGCATTATGCTGTCACATGGAAGCCCAATACTGGAAACTAGTTGTTTAATGGGATTGGAATGAGGAGTGAATAAGGTTGCATCATAAATGTATGCATGAACATATGAGTTGCTATTTGCAGAATGCAGTATTGGGAGTTGTAGGGAGTAATAAAGATGGTATAAACTATCCCCCGATTAGGAGTCCCATGGTACATGTGTGCAGTAACACTGCACCTGGTTTTAGCGGTGTCGTCCGTTAAATCCGGACACAAGCAATTTGTTCCTGGTCCAATAGGGTTTGATTTAGCGAGTGTAAATACTGCATCTCTGCCCTGGTTATGAGCCAAGTATTCCGCACCCGGATTTTTTGGGTGAGGGTACACTGGGCCCCATTGTACCAGCTAATAATCCTCTCCATGAGCAAAGTGGGTAATTTTCTAGGGCCCCTACCTTCCAAGGCCCCCCTGGAAACGTCAACTTTCTCTCTATTTGACCTCTGTCCATTATATTTCATTATCTAAAGCTCCCTGCTTACCTTTAATGCTGACTCTGTCTCTCTCTATCTAGTGGCATTGCAAGCATTTTTAGAGTCCCAGGCAAGACGTATTTCACAGTTTATCATATAATTTAATATTGTTGACATGGCGGGCTTGAACTAGCTGGATATTAGTGAGAACATTCAACATTTTTCTGAACAAGGGCTCCCAAAGTATGTCTTGCTCAGGGCCCCCGAGATCCTTAGGATGACACTGCCCTACCTTAGTATTCCACCCTGCAATCCCCCCTATACCCCACAACTCCTCAGAGCTGGTAATAAATGGCAGTGTAATTGTCCTTGAAATGGGGTTTCCGCAAGCGTAAATGACCAGGTAATTCCAGATGAGCATGTCATTCAAGGGACAATAACTTGCAATAGGTGGATGAAGGTGCAGGGATACCAGCTGGATTCCTTAATCTTGACCAGTCGCTATCGCGGCTCATCAATCTGTCAATTTGTAATTAGGCCCCTGATGTTTCTGTACCTGGATTTTCTGAGTATGAAATTAGTGACAGTAAATTCTGTGCTTGAAAAAAACACAGAACCAGGAAGTGACATATTAAAACAGGAAATGCCCCTTAAATGCAATCTAAAATGAATGGTAAGGCACAGAATAAGCTGCTAAACTGTTTTTGTACATGAAAGATAGTCTCAGTGCTAGAATTGTTACTCTGGGAACCCATAAATTGGAAGCCAGGGTGTGGCAGAGAAAACGGGGCAGAGTCACAAGGGACGGAACTTGAAAAGCAGAGACTGACCGTCAACTTATACACTTATTATAGTTAAAAAAATCTGCTGCAAAGAGATTGGCAATGAGAACAAATGTGACAGTACATTTGTTCTAGTTAACTAAGTTGGTCACAAAGAGTCTGCATTTTGAAATATCCTATAGGGTTAAGACACCAGCTGCAGAGAGCTTTGTGTGCCCAGCAATTTAGAGAGGTGTATAATAGCAGTAAGATAACTGTGGCGGTTAATGAAGTTCTGGGAGAGTTCTATGTTTTGTCCAGCCACAGTTTTGACTCATAAAGTAGCATATAGAGTCAATGTGCCTGCTGCAAAGCACATTGTGTAACATGCAGATCACAACTTTGTATTTTATGTAGATAGGTAAGTGGGTTACTGCTTTTGACACTGACATCATTTAGTTACCTCCAGTTCATAAGTTGCAATCCTTCGAAAATAGCACAGTGATGTATCAACGAGTTGTATGTAAACTATAGGTCATAGGTTTAGAGCCTTGTGTTTTCTTCTCAATATGCTATTATTCTAAGATTGCAAAGATATGTTCCTTTGGGAAGTAATGAAAGATTGTTATTTCAGACACCCAACTCACTGTGCTACGTTTTGTATCCAGACTTTGGGCCTGATTTCATTATGGTGATTCTGCCCCTAGTGCTAAGACTCCCCGACGACTGCGGGGCCTCCGCCACCTGGGCAGACATCCTTTGTAAATCAGGCCCTTTGCATTTCAACCGGCCATTCAATTTTAAAACATAATGTCTACAAGTATGGATGATATGTGATTCCTACACATTTTAGCCATTGTCTTTTGTAACATTTTCTGTAAATTGATTTACTCTCTTGTATTGTATATGCATGTGATACAAAGCGTTCTGACACCCTACACTGGGATAAAAAGTGCAATAAAAGAATGAAATAAAAAAATTAGCTGGTGCTATTTAAATCGTTATATGTGTAATTACTCATACACACTGATACATCTGGCAATCTTACAGCACATGCACATCTCTTACATAAGGGGATTAAACAAAGTGAAAAACCTGCCTTCAAGTGATAGTTTCTTCAACGTACTTGTGAGTTGATAAGCTGTGTGTCTTTGTTTCCTTTTATTGCATTGCCGTCAGGTGTGAGGCTCAATATGGCTCACTGCCAGGATAGTACTTTTATCATAAGAGGGGCTGATAGCCATTTAAATCAAGCCTTTCTTTTAGATCCAGATGGAAGTGAAAAGAAGAAGGCGCCCTCATCAGCTGCAGGTTGCTGCTTCAAAGGAACGGAAAGCAGACAACGTGCGGGTGCTGCTGCATTATGTCCTGGCGTCGGAAAACTACAAATGGAATAAATCCGAATATTTCCATGGGTCAGCCAAATCCCACCCAGAAAAAGCTGATGGAACAGAATCTGGCAGGATCCCCCTACTTTCCAGCATGGTCACTGCTGCAATCAGCCTGCTGCTTTGTGGAGTTCCATCCTTCTGCCACTCTCACATAGGGTGACCAACTGACATGGAGGCATATTCTGGACAGGACTGTAAAAAATGCAGGACAAGGGTTCAAAATTCAGGACAAAGGGTCAAAATTCAGGACACAAATTCAGGACAAAGGGTCAAAATCAGGACAAAAACTCAGCACAAAGGTTCAGTTTTACAGACAAATTGATGGAGAGGCCCTACCCCCCTATCTTATCAATGCATTTATTTTCTATTTCCTACATTTTACTATATATTCACTATGGTCTTTATGTGATTGCCTGTAGGTATGCTACATTGAGGTGGCACATTATGTTCCCCCCGCTCCCACCCAGCCCTGCCCCCGCCCTACCGCGTTTAGCTATGCTGGCCACTGCTGACTATTTTGTTAAACTCTAACCATCACGTAACTATACATAAAATAATGCACATCTTAACTGATAAAAGAAATAAAAGGTAAACTAATCAATAGAAAATGTTATATTGTATATCATGAAACCTATATTGGTTAATGCATTCACTACAGATGTATAAGTGTGCAACCAAAGGTCCACAGAATTTAACCCTGTTTGGTGTATTAGGGAAACGTGACTTGTGTATTTGTTTGTGCTAGGAGATCCCTGAAAGCCCTGTAAATGTTTAAGTTATTATTTTAAATAAGCAGTGCACACAGTATAATATATGCTGCCACTTCATAGGCACCCAACATTGCCATAGCCATCCCGGACGGCTACAAGATCACCCGCAGGGACCTCACCAACAGACCGGGAGGAGGAATCGCCATCATCCACAAGAATACCCTCAGAATCTCGACTAGCACCGAAGACACCATCAGCACCGCCGAACACCTGCACTTCCAGATCCACATCGATCCCAACACCACCCTCAGAGGAACCCTCGTCTACAGACCCCCGGACCCCGGCAAAAGTTCAGCAACTCCATCACCGACATCGTCAGCTCGCACGCCTTGGCCTCCGCAGATTACATCCTCCTTGGAGACCTCAACTTCCACCTGGAGGACGCCAATGATAACAACTCAACCACCCTGCTCGACAACCTCAGACTCAAACAGCTTGTCATGTCTCCCACCCACTCCGCCGGACACACGCTCGACCCCATCTTTTCCGCCAGCAACCACGTCACCTTCAGCCACACCACCGAACTCCACTGGACCGACCACCTTTGCATCCACTTCTCCTTCAAGAAACACGTCGGTCACAACCACCCTCAATGAATCCCCCACCGCAGCTGGAACAAGTCACCGAAGACCAGCTAATCACCGCCCTCGCCCGAGACCCACCAACCGACCACACCAACACAGACGTAGCCACCAGCAACCTCAGCCAATGGCTTGATGACTGCACCAACACTCTCGCCCCGATCAAGAAACTCTCAAACAGGCGCACCAACAGAAGGGCCAGCTGGTTCACCACCGACCTCCAGGTATCCAAGCAGACCTGTGAAGACTTGAGAAGAAGTGGTGCCACGAACAGACACCGGACAACCACGCTGCCCTCAAGAACGCAAGCCGCAAGCACCACCAACTCATTCGAGCCGCTAAAAGGACCTCCTTCAAGGAATGCATCTGCGACTCTCTAGCCACCTTCTTCCACCGCAAGATCACAGACATCCACGACAGCTTCAACACCCAGACCCCGCCGAGAGCCATCAACACCCCAAACTCACCGCCCCCCAGCCACACCAGCCTCCTGCTCTCCTGGAACCACGTCAACAACAACAGCACCATCAAAATCATGAACACCATCTACCCAGGGTCACCATCGGACCCCTGCCCCCACCACATCTTCAACAAAGCAAGCTCCATCATCGCACCCCACCTCCGGAAGATCCTCAACAGCTCCTTCGAATCCGCCACCTTCCCAGAGAGCTGGAAACACACTGAGATCAACGCCCTTCTAAAGAAACCCAAAGCATAAGGACCTCAAGAACTTTCGGTCCATCTTCCTAATCCCGTTCCGGCAAAAGTCACCGAGAAGATCATCAACAGGCAACTGACCCACTTCCTCGAGAAGAACATCCTGGACCCATCCTAATCTGGATTCCGCAGCAACCACAGCACCGAAACCGCTCTCATCACCGCCACCAACGACATCAGGACCCTGATGAACAAAGGCGAAACCGTGACCCTCATCCTCCTGGACCTTTCGGCACCCTTCGACACCGTCTGCCACCACATCCTATGCACACGCCTCCACAATGCGGGGATACATGACAAAGCCCTGGACTGGATCACCTCCTTCCTCACTGGCAGAACCCAGAGAGTACGCCCCAATTCCGATCCGAAGCCACCAAGATCATCTGCGGCGTACCCCAAGGATCATCCATCAGCCCTACGCTCTTTAACGTCTACAAGGCACAGCTCGCCAACATTGTCCGATCACACGACCTCAACATCGTCTCATACGCCGACGACATACAGCTTAGCCTCTCCCTCACCAAGGACCCCACCACTGTCAAAACCAACCTCCACAAAGCAATGAAGGCCGTTGCTGAATGGATGAAGAACAGTCGCCTAAAACTGAACTCAGAAAAGACAGAGGTCCTCATCCCGCAACCTGGGGTTCATCTTAGACTCACCACTCTCAATGACCCAGCAAGTCAACGTCGTCTCCTCCTCCTGCTTCAACACCCTTTGCATGCTTTGCAAGATCTACAGATGGATCCCCACAGGAACCAGAAGGACGTTCACCCAGGCCCTCGTCAGCAGCATGCTGGACTACGGCAACGCCTTCTACGCGGAAACCACAGCCAAACTCCAGAAAAGACTTCAACGCATACAGAACGCCTCCACACGTCTCATCCTCGATATCCCCCGCCACAACCACATCACTGCCCACCTGAGAGACCTGCACTGGCTCCACGTCAACAAGAGGATCACCTTCAAGCTCCTCACCCATGCTCACAAAGCACTCCACAACTCCGGACCGGCATACCTCAAACGACTCTCCTTCTACGCCCGAACCGCCAGCTTCGCTCCCTCACCACTGTCCCATGCATCCACAGAATGACCACCGGTGGCAGATCATTCTCTCACCTGGCCGCCAAGACATGGAACACCCTCCCCATCCATCTGCGACAAACCCAGGACCTGTTGACCTTCAGAAGACTTCTCAAGACCTGGCTATTCGAGCAGTAGCAGCTCTCTCGCCCCCCCCTCCCCTTAGGCCCTTGAGACCCTCACGGGTGAGTAGTGCGCTCTACAAATGCACAGATTAATTGATTGACTAAATGCCCATATAAATTTAGGTTAAAGATAAAAAGTGTTTCTACATTATATAATTCAGTAACATACAGATTTTACCTAATGCCATGTATGTCGATTCATCAAAATACCAGGGGTAGTGGAAGTGACATCACATGCCCTTTGACTCCAGTGACATCCCCGGAAGTAACATAATATTGCCTTTAATGTCTTCCAGGCAGTGATGCCATGTGACTTTTGATCCAGGTGATGTCACAGGAAATTCATCACTAAAGGTATACATTCTATAATTAGTGCAACATTAATAAAATGGATATACAATTCATACCTTTATCATATTTCCCATCATATCTCCCTCCTATTCTCTTAGTTTTCCTTTAGCCAAGGTATTTGGTGGGTACGAGCGAGCAAGATTGCACCAAAGATCTACAGGCCACCAACGCAGGCTCATAAAGTGCCATTTACAACTGTTGTCATTCATAATGATTTTTCCCATATCAGTATGTCACTAACCCGTTTTTCCGGAAACAGGACTAGCCAATGTCTACTTAAGGGTGGGCGTGTGCGGATGATGGCCAGGGACGTCAGAACTGCGCACGCATCAAATTCCTCAGCACCGCGGGGGATTTCTGGCCGCAGCAAAGCGGTTATTTCTCTAAAGCCCTTGAGTGTGTGTTTAGATTGCAAAAACCATATATATATTCTTGCATAACACAAACAATTAGAAAGATAAACTAAAAGCTTTCAAATGTTGGCATTCCGATCCTTAGAGATGTATGTAAGAGGGTGTGAGGGGGTAGGAGCGGGGCCCACAGGGGAAGGTGGATCAGCAATGCTATGATCGGGTTCAAATGAGGCAGAGTCAGGAAATAGTGCACGAAGAGACGGCTTTATTTTAAGATATGCTTTTCGTCTCTTAGTGGTAGCTCTCAGTCTTGCGAAGTCAGAGGTCTCCGTTCTGACTCCCCTTGGAAATCCGGGACTAGCCAGAAGGATGCAGGGCTGCTCAGGTTGGAAGTCGAGTAGGCGTCGGTCTTGTGAGTGCCTCGTAACTCCGGAGAAGTCCCCAAAAAGCAAGGAAAAGAAAGAACACAGTCACTGGGGTGTCCACACAGGAATGCAGGGGCCCGGGGAGTGAGGGAAACCAAGTGCACAACAACAACCCCGCCGTCCGTGGTGCTCGTGAGGGGAAGGGGTCTTGACTGTACAAATTTACACTGGGTCTCGAGGGCGCCGCGGCTCACTCCGTCCCACCCAGCCCGTAACTGCGCCCCGTACCTTGTCCAGCCACGCTCCTCCCGTGGGACGTGGCAGGGCGAAGCGCCAAACCGGTGGCCTCCTGGCTTGTCGACCGCTGGGCTCTCTCCGTAGTCTTCTCCTGGGATCTCCGACTGTACCGCTCTCCGCCTCCACTCCAACACACCGTCCGCCTCCAGGGAATCGCCGTCCGTCTCCTCCGGCGCTCTTCCGGCTTTTGGAGCTTACGCGTTCACGGTGGGCGTGGCCTCGCCGTCCTGCCTCCTCGGGTTAAAGGGGCCGTGTACGTATTCCTCGTTGTAGTCCCACACACCGTAGTCCTCCTCTGAACGCCAGTCCCCTAGTGCAGAGGCAGCAGTCTGTACGGGGACGACAGAAAGGGGGGTCAGAGGCATTGCGGACCACCAGTCCGAGGGCAAGTCAGTGTTGTGATCCTCGTGGCCCACCGCCCCGTCACACACCTCCCCCCCTGGACTCTCCCGATCGGGGAGAGGGAGGACCCTGGACAGAAAATCAGCATTCCCGTTATCGGACCCTTTTTTGTGTTGCACAATGAAAGAGTAGGGCTGCAGGGAAAGAAACCATCGGAGCACTCTAGGGTTGAGCGACCTATTGCGGTACATCCACCGCAGGGGGGCATGGTCTGTCTGCAATATAAAGGGCCTACCCTCCAAATAGTACCGCAATTTTTCAATCGCCCATTTGATGGCGAGACACTCGCGCTCAACTGTGGAATACTTCTGTTCCCTAGGGAATAGTTTCCGGCTTGAGAACAGTACCGGGTGCTCGATGCCCTCATCGTCCAGCTGCGATAGAACGGCCCCCAGGCCGGTCTCTGATGCATCAGTGACTAGGAGAAAGTCCCTCTTGAAATCCGGGGATACCAATACGGGGGCTGAAGTGATCGCATTTTTCAGGTGGACGAAGGCCTCCTGGGCTTCCCGGGGCGGATGTTGTATCGCCTTGGTTTTTACATCCTTGCGCAGGAGGTCCGTTAGGGGGGTGGCTACTTCGGCAAACCTGGGAATGAACCTCCGGTAATACCCGATCAATCCGAGGAAAGCACGAAAGTTCCCTTTTTGTTGCCGGGAAACATGTGTCTCTGATGGCCTTGACTTTTTCGTCCTGGGGGGCTATGGTGCCCTCACCTAGCACGTAGCCCAGGTATTTCACCCTTGTAAACGCCGCCCTTGACTTTTTGGCGTTGACGTGGAGGCCCGCCTCTTGCAGGGCCCGGAGGATGGCTTGGAGGTGTTGGAGATGCTCCTTCCATGTTTTGCTGTGGACGACGATGTCGTCTAGGTAGGCCGAGCAGAACGACGGGAAGGGTTTTAGGATGTGGTTCATTAGCCGTTGGAACGTGGCTGGTGCGCCGTGAAGCCCAAAGGGGAGCACAGTGAACTCGTAGAGCCCCTCGTCGGTGATGAAGGCAGTCTTTTTCCGGTCCTCCTCCCGAAGGGGTACCTGCCAATACCCCTTGGTCAGGTCTATGGTTGTTATGTACACCGCCTCCCCTAGGTTCTCAATCATCTCATCGACGCGGGGAATGGGGTATGCGTCGAAAGAGGATATCTGGTTCAGCGCTCGGAAGTCCATACAAAAGCGTTTTGTACCGTCAGGTTTGGGTACCATCACTATCGGAGAAGCCCAGTTGCTGGACGACGGACGGATCACCCCTAGCTCTAACATATCCCGTACCTCTTGTCGCACTGCGTCTCTCCGGGCGGCAGGGATCCTGTAGGGTCGCTGTCTGACTATTTTCCCTGGGATGGTCTCGATCTGGTGCTCCACCAGGTGTGTTTTTCCAGGTAAGTCCGAAAACACAGTAATGAAGGGCGACAGGGCTTCTCTTAGGTCTTGTTGTTGTCTGTCAGACAGATCCGGGTTTATCACGAGGTGTCTTAGTGTGTTGTCTTCCTTTCTTCTATTCGGGACCGCCAAGTGGGCACTCCTGGGTGAGGGACCGATCCACTTTTTGAGCATGTTTATGTGGTAGGTCTGGGTTTTTGATGGTGAGAGGCGTAGCCTGTAGGTGGTCTCTCCTATCGTTTCGGTCACTTCGTATGGTCCGACCCACTCGGTTTTTTTCGTGATCGAGGGTAATAACACCAAGGCCCAATCGCCTACCGCCATCCGTCTTAGTCGTGTCCCTCTGTCATATGACTTCTTTTGTTTCTTCTGTTGTTGTTCGAGGTTTGTATAAGCCAGGCTTCGTAGTTTCCCCAGCTTGGACCTCAGTTGTGCTGTGTATTCCAGGGGGGTGTTTTTCTCCTGATCTCCCTGCTCTTCCCAGGCATCCTTGGTGATTTCGAGTAGGGTTCTGGGTATCCTCCCATATAGGAGCTCAAAGGCCGAAAGACCGAGACTGCTCTGTTTTTGTGCCCGGAGCACATACAGGGCTAACGGGAGCAACCGATCCCAGGCCGGTCCTTCTGAGTATAGCATCTTTTTCAGGGTGGCCTTGAGGGTTTGGTTGTACCTCTCCACAAGACCGTCTGTTTGTGGGTGGTACACTGACGTTTTCAGATGTTGTATGTCCAGGGATTTACAGATCTCTCTCATGAGACGTGAGGTAAATGGTGTACCCTGGTCTGTTACCACCTCTTTTGGGAAGCCCACCCTGGAAAACAGCTCCACGAACTTTTCAGCCACATTGGCGGTTGTGGGGGTTTTCAAGGGAAATGCCTCTATGTATCTGGTGGCGTAGTCCACTATCACTAGCGTGTAGAGATGTCCTCTGGGGGTCTTCGGGAGGGGCCCTATGAGGTCCATCCCCACTCGCTCAAAGGGCACCCCTATGATGGGCATCGGCTGCAGGGGAGCTGCCGGGGGTCTGTGGGTGTTCCTCCTCTGGCAGATTTCGCACTTCCTGCAGTACTCCTGCACGTCACGGTAGATCCCCGGCCAGTAGAAATGTCGTAAGATACTCTCTGTGGTCTTCTCCTTCCCCGCATGGCCGGCCGTGAGATGAGCATGGGCGAAGAACAGCACTTGTTCGCGGAAAGACGTCGGCACCAAGAGCTGTAATTCTTTCCCGGCAGCAGCTTCTCTGTACAACAGGTCTCTTCTTATGATGAACCTGGGATACGTCTCGTTGGCCTCCTCGGGTGTGGCCTGCGCGGCCTCCCACGCGTTAAACAGGGCACGGTCCTCTGACTGGGCGAACCGGAAGCTGCCGTCCAAGACCCAAGGTTCGGCGGTAACCAAAGCCGCATGGGGTTTGGGCTCTTTCGGTGGTTGGTCGTACACGGTTCTCCGAAACAGATCCAGGAAGCCCGGGTTGTCCACACCAAGGATCATGTCCTCAGGGAGGGTCTGCAACACTCCTACCCTCACTGTACTTACTGGGTGATTACTGGGGACAAATGACACCCTGGCGACTGGATAAGGTTTTATGTCACCATGCACGCAACGGATGTGTACTATCTCATCCGGGACATATTGGTCGGACAGGACAAACCGTTCTTGCACCACTGACTGCCTACACCCTGAGTCCAGGAGGGCCTTGAGGCTAATCCCATTCACCTGTAAACTCACATGGAATGATGAGCCCAGCTCCGTGGAGAAGAGGACCGCCTTGGGGAGATACCCCACCTCCATGGGCTCTTCTGGTGGTCTTCTCCTGGGGCAAAGGCGGGCTATGTGCCCCACTCTCCACACTCGAAGCATTGAGGGCCTCTGGGTATGGGCGCTTCTATCCGAGGAGGGCGGGGCCGGAAGGGCTCCGGGACGGGTCTGGTCTTCTTCTCCCCTCTTCCCAAGGACGGCTGTTTTGTGGTTTTCTCCGGCTCCCATCCTATGCCCCTGGGCTGTGCACGAGCATAGTTGGCGGCCATCTCTATTGCCTGTTCCACCGTGAGACCCGAGTGCTGTCTCAGCCACCTCTGGGAGCCATAGGGGAGCGCCTCCATGAATTGCTCCAGGTATATTTGTGCCAGTATTTCTTCTTTTGTACTGGTGCCGGATTTCAGCCATTTATCGGCCATCGTCTTTAGGCGGAAGAAAAGGGTTTTTGGATTCTCTCCCGGGATCCCTTTCTCTTTGCGGAACCGTACGCGATAGGCTTCCGAGTCCAGTCCCAGGTGATCCAGGATCACGTTCTTTATCAGAGCATAGGGAGCATTCCCAGCCGGGTTCGCCACCTGGTAGGCGGACTGGGCCTCCCCAGTCAGCAGGGGGGCCAGGAAGAACGGCCACTTCTCTTCGGGCCAACCCAGAGCCCTGGCCGCCCTCTCAAAATTCATCATGAAGGCATCAGGGTCTTCACCGTGCACATACTTCTGCAACGCGATACCGGTTGGACTGGGTACATGGGCTCTGCTCTCTACAGGAACCAGCCCTGTGGGGTGTGTCATTGTCTTCTGCATGTTGTCCATCTGGGCGGCTATAGTATTCTTGAAGAGGTCCCTGTCGGCTTGGGCCGACGTCATCTGCCGCTCGACGGCCCATTCAAGCTTCTCCTGCCCCTTGATGAGATGCTGCAGCAGGGCGTCCATCTCAGAATCACAGATGGACTGCGATCCCACTTCTGACACCAGTTGTGAGGGGGTAGGAGCGGGGCCCACAGGGGAAGGTGGATCAGCAATGCTATGATCGGGTTCAAATGAGGCAGAGTCAGGAAATGGTGCACGAAGAGACGGCTTTATTTTAAGATATGCTTTTCGTCTCTTAGTGGTAGCTCTCAGTCTTGCGAAGTCAGAGGTCTCCGTTCTGACTCCCCTTGGAAATCCGGGACTAGCCAGAAGGATGCAGGGCTGCTCAGGTTGGAAGTCGAGTAGGCGTCGGTCTTGTGAGTGCCTCGTAACTCCGGAGAAGTCCCCAAAAAGCAAGGAAAAGAAAGAACACAGTCACTGGGGTGTCCACACAGGAATGCAGGGGCCCGGGGAGTGAGGGAAACCAAGTGCACAACAACAACCCCGCCGTCCGTGGTGCTCGTGAGGGGAAGGGGTCTTGACTGTACAAATTTACACTGGGTCTCGAGGGCGCCGCGGCTCACTCCGTCCCACCCAGCCCGTAACTGCGCCCCGTACCTTGTCCAGCCACGCTCCTCCCGTGGGACCGTGGCAGGGCGAAGCGCCAAACCGGTGGCCTCCTGGCTTGTCGACCGCTGGGCTCTCTCCGTAGTCTTCTCCTGGGATCTCCGACTGTACCGCTCTCCGCCTCCACTCCAACACACCGTCCGCCTCCAGGGAATCGCCGTCCGTCTCCTCCGGCGCTCTTCCGGCTTTTGGAGCTTACGCGTTCACGGTGGGCGTGGCCTCGCCGTCCTGCCTCCTCGGGTTAAAGGGGCCGTGTACGTATTCCTCGTTGTAGTCCCACACACCGTAGTCCTCCTGTGAACGCCAGTCCCCTAGTGCAGAGGCAGCAGTCTGTACGGGGACGACAGAAAGGGGGGTCAGAGGCATTGCGGACCACCAGTCCGAGGGCAAGTCAGTGTTGTGATCCTCGTGGCCCACCGCCCCGTCACACACCTCCCCCCCTGGACTCTCCCGATCGGGGAGAGGGAGGACCCTGGACAGAAAATCAGCATTCCCGTTATCGGACCCTTTTTTGTGTTGCACAATGAAAGAGTAGGGCTGCAGGGAAAGAAACCATCGGAGCACTCTAGGGTTGAGCGACCTATTGCGGTACATCCACCGCAGGGGGGCATGGTCTGTCTGCAATATAAAGGGCCTACCCTCCAAATAGTACCGCAATTTTTCAATCGCCCATTTGATGGCGAGACACTCGCGCTCAACTGTGGAATACTTCTGTTCCCTAGGGAATAGTTTCCGGCTTGAGAACAGTACCGGGTGCTCGATGCCCTCATCGTCCAGCTGCGATAGAACGGCCCCCAGGCCGGTCTCTGATGCATCAGTGGCTAGGAGAAAGTCCCTCTTGAAATCCGGGGATACCAATACGGGGGCTGAAGTGATCGCATTTTTCAGGTGGACGAAGGCCTCCTGGGCTTCCCGGGGCGGATGTTGTATCGCCTTGGTTTTTACATCCTTGCGCAGGAGGTCCGTTAGGGGGGTGGCTACTTCGGCAAACCTGGGAATGAACCTCCGGTAATACCCGATCAATCCGAGGAAAGCACGAAAGTTCCCTTTTTGTTGCCGGGAAACATGTGTCTCTGATGGCCTTGACTTTTTCGTCCTGGGGGGCTATGGTGCCCTCACCTAGCACGTAGCCCAGGTATTTCACCCTTGTAAACGCCGCCCTTGACTTTTTGGCGTTGACGTGGAGGCCCGCCTCTTGCAGGGCCCGGAGGATGGCTTGGAGGTGTTGGAGATGCTCCTTCCATGTTTTGCTGTGGACGACGATGTCGTCTAGGTAGGCCGAGCAGAACGACGGGAAGGGTTTTAGGATGTGGTTCATTAGCCGTTGGAACGTGGCTGGTGCGCCGTGAAGCCCAAAGGGGAGCACAGTGAACTCGTAGAGCCCCTCGTCGGTGATGAAGGCAGTCTTTTTCCGGTCCTCCTCCCGAAGGGGTACCTGCCAATACCCCTTGGTCAGGTCTATGGTTGTTATGTACACCGCCTCCCCTAGGTTCTCAATCATCTCATCGACGCGGGGAATGGGGTATGCGTCGAAAGAGGATATCTGGTTCAGCGCTCGGAAGTCCATACAAAAGCGTTTTGTACCGTCAGGTTTGGGTACCATCACTATCGGAGAAGCCCAGTTGCTGGACGACGGACGGATCACCCCTAGCTCTAACATATCCCGTACCTCTTGTCGCACTGCGTCTCTCCGGGCGGCAGGGATCCTGTAGGGTCGCTGTCTGACTATTTTCCCTGGGAGGGTCTCGATCTGGTGCTCCACCAGGTGTGTTTTTCCAGGTAAGTCCGAAAACACAGTAATGAAGGGCGACAGGGCTTCTCTTAGGTCTTGTTGTTGTCTGTCAGACAGATCCGGGTTTATCACGAGGTGTCTTAGTGTGTTGTCTTCCTTTCTTCTATTCGGGACCGCCAAGTGGGCACTCCTGGGTGTGGGACCGATCCACTTTTTGAGCATGTTTATGTGGTAGGTCTGGGTTTTTGATGGTGAGAGGCGTAGCCTGTAGGTGGTCTCTCCTATCGTTTCGGTCACTTCGTATGGTCCGACCCACTCGTTTTTTTTCGTGATCGAGGGTAATAACACCAAGGCCCAATCGCCTACCGCCATCCGTCTTAGTCGTGTCCCTCTGTCATATGACTTCTTTTGTTTCTTCTGTTGTTGTTCGAGGTTTGTATAAGCCAGGCTTCGTAGTTTCCCCAGCTTGGACCTCAGTTGTGCTGTGTATTCCAGGGGGGTGTTTCTCTCCTGATCTCCCTGCTCTTCCCAGGCATCCTTGGTGATTTCGAGTAGGGTTCTGGGTATCCTCCCATATAGGAGCTCAAAGGCCGAAAGACCGAGACTGCTCTGTTTTTGTGCCCGGAGCACATACAGGGCTAACGGGAGCAACCGATCCCAGGCCGGTCCTTCTGAGTATAGCATCTTTTTCAGGGTGGCCTTGAGGGTTTGGTTGTACCTCTCCACAAGACCGTCTGTTTGTGGGTGGTACACTGACGTTTTCAGATGTTGTATGTCCAGGGATTTACAGATCTCTCTCATGAGACGTGAGGTAAATGGTGTACCCTGGTCTGTTACCACCTCTTTTGGGAAGCCCACCCTGGAAAACAGCTCCACGAACTTTTCAGCCACATTGGCGGTTGTGGGGGTTTTCAAGGGAAATGCCTCTATGTATCTGGTGGCGTAGTCCACTATCACTAGCGTGTAGAGATGTCCTCTGGGGGTCTTCGGGAGGGGCCCTATGAGGTCCATCCCCACTCGCTCAAAGGGCACCCCTATGATGGGCATCGGCTGCAGGGGAGCTGCCGGGGGTCTGTGGGTGTTCCTCCTCTGGCAGATTTCGCACTTCCTGCAGTACTCCTGCACGTCTCGGTAGATCCCCGGCCAGTAGAAATGTCGTAAGATACTCTCTGTGGTCTTCTCCTTCCCCGCATGGCCGGCCGTGAGATGAGCATGGGCGAAGAACAGCACTTGTTCGCGGAAAGACGTCGGCACCAAGAGCTGTAATTCTTTCCCGGCAGCAGCTTCTCTGTACAACAGGTCTCTTCTTATGATGAACCTGGGATACGTCTCGTTGGCCTCCTCGGGTGTGGCCTGCGCGGCCTCCCACGCGTTAAACAGGGCACGGTCCTCTGACTGGGCGAACCGGAAGCTGCCGTCCAAGACCCAAGGTTCGGCGGTAACCAAAGCCGCATGGGGTTTGGGCTCTTTCGGTGGTTGGTCGTACACGGTTCTCCGAAACAGATCCAGGAAGCCCGGGTTGTCCACACCAAGGATCATGTCCTCAGGGAGGGTCTGCAACACTCCTACCCTCACTGTACTTACTGGGTGATTACTGGGGACAAATGACACCCTGGCGACTGGATAAGGTTTTATGTCACCATGCACGCAACGGATGTGTACTATCTCATCCGGGACATATTGGTCGGACAGGACAAACCGTTCTTGCACCACTGACTGCCTACACCCTGAGTCCAGGAGGGCCTTGAGGCTAATCCCATTCACCTGTACACTCACATGGAATGATGAGCCCAGCTCCGTGGAGAAGAGGACCGCCTTGGGGAGATACCCCACCTCCATGGGCTCTTCTGGTGGTCTTCTCCTGGGGCAAAGGCGGGCTATGTGCCCCACTCTCCACACTCGAAGCATTGAGGGCCTCTGGGTATGGGCGCTTCTATCCGAGGAGGGCGGGGCCGGAAGGGCTCCGGGACGGGTCTGGTCTTCTTCTCCCCTCTTCCCAAGGACGGCTGTTTTGTGGTTTTCTCCGGCTCCCATCCTATGCCCCTGGGCTGTGCACGAGCATAGTTGGCGGCCATCTCTATTGCCTGTTCCACCGTGAGACCCGAGTGCTGTCTCAGCCACCTCTGGGAGCCATAGGGGAGCGCCTCCATGAATTGCTCCAGGTATATTTGTGCCAGTATTTCTTCTTTTGTACTGGTGCCGGATTTCAGCCATTTATCGGCCATCGTCTTTAGGCGGAAGAAAAGGGTTTTTGGATTCTCTCCCGGGATCCCTTTCTCTTTGCGGAACCGTACGCGATAGGCTTCCGAGTCCAGTCCCAGGTGATCCAGGATCACGTTCTTTATCAGAGCATAGGGAGCATTCCCAGCCGGGTTCGCCACCTGGTAGGCGGACTGGGCCTCCCCAGTCAGCAGGGGGGCCAGGAAGAACGGCCACTTCTCTTCGGGCCAACCCAGAGCCCTGGCCGCCCTCTCAAAATTCATCATGAAGGCATCAGGGTCTTCACCGTGCACATACTTCTGCAACGCGATACCGGTTGGACTGGGTACATGGGCTCTGCTCTCTACAGGAACCAGCCCTGTGGGGTGTGTCATTGTCTTCTGCATGTTGTCCATCTGGGCGGCTATAGTATTCTTGAAGAGGTCCCTGTCGGCTTGGGCCGACGTCATCTGCCGCTCGACGGCCCATTCAAGCTTCTCCTGCCCCTTGATGAGATGCTGCAGCAGGGCGTCCATCTCAGAATCACAGATGGACTGCGATCCCACTTCTGACACCAGTTGTGAGGGGGTAGGAGCGGGGCCCACAGGGGAAGGTGGATCAGCAATGCTATGATCGGGTTCAAATGAGGCAGAGTCAGGAAATGGTGCACGAAGAGACGGCTTTATTTTAAGATATGCTTTTCGTCTCTTAGTGGTAGCTCTCAGTCTTGCGAAGTCAGAGGTCTCCGTTCTGACTCCCCTTGGAAATCCGGGACTAGCCAGAATGATGCAGGGCTGCTCAGGTTGGAAGTCGAGTAGGCGTCGGTCTTGTGAGTGCCTCGTAACTCCGGAGAAGTCCCCAAAAAGCAAGGAAAAGAAAGAACACAGTCACTGGGGTGTCCACACAGGAATGCAGGGGCCCGGGGAGTGAGGGAAACCAAGTGCACAACAACAACCCCGCCGTCCGTGGTGCTCGTGAGGGGAAGGGGTCTTGACTGTACAAATTTACACTGGGTCTCGAGGGCGCCGCGGCTCACTCCGTCCCACCCAGCCCGCAACTGCGCCCCGTACCTTGTCCAGCCACGCTCCTCCCGTGGGACCGTGGCAGGGCGAAGCGCCAAACCGGTGGCCTCCTGGCTTGTCGACCGCTGGGCTCTCTCCGTAGTCTTCTCCTGGGATCTCCGACTGTACCGCTCTCCGCCTCCACTCCAACACACCGTCCGCCTCCAGGGAATCGCCGTCCGTCTCCTCCGGCGCTCTTCCGGCTTTTGGAGCTTCCGCGTTCACGGTGGGCGTGGCCTCGCCGTCCTGCCTCCTCGGGTTAAAGGGGCCGTGTACGTATTCCTCGTTGTAGTCCCACACACCGTAGTCCTCCTGTGAACGCCAGTCCCCTAGTGCAGAGGCAGCAGTCTGTACGGGGACGACAGAAAGGGGGGTCAGAGGCATTGCGGACCACCAGTCCGAGGGCAAGTCAGTGTTGTGATCCTCGTGGCCCACCGCCCCGTCACAGAGGGGCTATAGACAATGGACATGTGCAGTATCACACACAGAGAGGAAAGGCTATGTATGCAACATACTGCGTTATCTGTACTGATACAGTGATCCCTTGATGCATAACACTTTGTAAGTCTTAAATGGGCCATCTGTGAAGGATGTCACACTAGATCTCAAAACCCCAGCCAACATCAAATATTCTCGAAAGCCTATGTTGCTGGCTGTTTTTAGAGATGCAGAACTGGTCAAAGAGAACAGTTTGCTCTCTACACTACATGGCCCCTTTAAGACAAGAAGATGGTGGAGTCCTGAGGTGATGAGTACATAGCGAATGAGGCCTGCATCAGAAATCAATAAGGCGAAAACATACATTCCTCTATTAAAAGAACAATGCAGCTGTACTTTACTTCAGCAACACCTGTAATAGACTCCATTTGTTTCTCAGTGCACTCAAATAGACATTCAAACCATATCAGTAAATAATTAGAAGAGCTGTCTTGTAGGGATTCATCTCAGGTGTTGCAACCCTGTAAACCTCGCTATTAGTAGGTAATAAAAAAAATCAGTTAAGCAAAAACTGTGTGAGGGGTGTAAGCAAAGGTGACAATTTATGTTTCTGTATCATGCCCTTATGCCACATTGTTATTTCAGAGATAAAAATAATTACACCTAACACAAATAACTGCTGGAACGTGAGAATGATTTTAAAAAAATAATTTGTTTCAGTTTTTATGTGTCACTGGGCATTTCACACAAAATGTAGAGAACCTTGCAGTGATAATACACAACTTTTCAAAACACCCTCGCTTATTGTCTATCGGAGAGTGAACGGGCTGGCACTCTGAAGACTGGCAGAAGACAAGCAGCACGGTCTTGGGGAAAATCTGTTTTAACTGTGAATATTGCACCAATGATAGACCCTTGTGGAAACAGGACTCACTGAAATTCAAAGCCATCTTAAAGTTATGGGCTTGCCCATAGCCTGTTATGAGGAAGTGTGAAGCGACTTGACATCAGTTAAAAACAATACCGGCTCCAAAGCAGCCTTAACATTTGCTAATTGCGCATATTTGCATTTCTTTAGGGAAGCAGTCACTCTGGCAAGAAGGCTCCTTTCTTTTCAGCCGTCTGCCCCTCTCTCCAGAATGCAGCACAGGAGACTCCTTCCCGTCAGCTGGGGAATCACAATTGTGGTAATGAACTTTGGTCTTTTAGGGAGAGGCTAAAATTACAGACAAATGGCTTCTATAACGGACAATGGACTTTAGGGCTAATTTACGGACTGTCCGTGAAAATTACGGACGGTTGGTCACCCTACTCCCACAGCGACCGTCGTGGATTCTACAACCCAATTCAACCGGCCATACTCAAGATCCATCCATTGCGGTAATCACTCTGAACTGCATGCCCTTGCAGAGGAGGAGTTTAATCAAGATCTTATGCTCATAAGGCCACCACCTCTAAAAAGACAGGAGCTAAGTTTTGAAGGCAAATGTGGCAAAAATATGAATGTTGTGGCCTCCCATCCTCGTTTTGTTGAGGAATGTAGTGCTTTAAAACCTGAAGCAATGCATCGGGGAGCTACTCTCCAGATTCCCCTTGAGCCCTGACAACTTGAGGGTTTGACAGCACCAGAATTATAGCGCCTGGAAGAAGAGGTACCCTACATTGTCAACGTCTCGAGTATTGAGGGCATCGAAGGAGGAGCTGAAGGTAGAGGCTGTTGCGCTGGCATCCAGCCCGACAACAACTCCCACTCTGCTCATGGATTGGTAGAACTCATGGCTCTTGAATGGCAGGAGAGAAACCGTCTGGACGCCACATTTCCTCTGCTGCAAACTCATCTTGCAGTGACCGGCCCGCAGGTACCACCTCCCGCATGTCCATTTCTTCTTGGGAAGGGGCAGCTGGGAGAACTCTGCCAGCATCTCCATGTTCTTCCTGGTTCTCCTTTCTCCAGAATCCTCTAGTGAGGAGTTCTGGGTTATTAAATAGCCCAATCCAAGATGGCTGCACGTCATGCTTTTAGCATACCTTCTCAAGCGATCATGGCGGCTTTAAGCTTACCTTACCAAACGATCATGGCGTATTTAAGCGTTTGCAGCATTGTGCCTTCTGTAAGGGGTCGCCCATACCTATGGCTGACCAAGACTTTTAAAACCTGGGCTACTCAGGCAATCTATAGTTGGAGGTTGCTCACCTAGCGTCCGTCTCCAGAAAGATGTGACAGAGGCAGGGAAGAGCCAGGTGAGTCCAATAAATGCCTATTGAACCTATGTCCAGACTGTACTAGATGAGGACAAACATACATTTGACATGATGAATGAGATAGTTGTACACTTGAGAATGCCTGATTATTACTGACTTTGGCAATGCCAAAGCCATGCACACTGGTTCCCATTGGGTGAAGGCCAGGGTAACCTATACTTATGTATCTGAAGCTGTATCTCATGATTGGTGCACCAACCACTCAAGCCACAAATAACATTTGCCATGGGGCCAACACACATAAGACAAGGGGTTGTTCAATAATACTAAATGTACAAAAAAAAAATTACGGACAAATGCTGGACTCGGTATTGCAAGGCATGGGCACTGATCCACATATATAGTCGCAAGATAGTCAATCAAAAACACTTATGTTTCTAGTCTACAGTCATTGGTTCCATCACCCCTGAAATTGTTGTGAAGCTGACCCCAATACTGGCACCAGTGTGCAGCCATTTCCTATCTACATTCACATACCTTGACAACATAAATAGTCATGGTACTCAAATAGAGTAAATCAATTCTTACCTATTTATACTTACCTTTACAGTGTTTTGTCAGTCAATACTTAGGTCACAACATCAGTTTAGGAAGCTGGCTTTCTATATAGCGCATTAAAATGAATACACTGTTAGATATGGGATGTTTGGCAGGCTATGGCATATGCCAAAGCCCGGCAGAAACCACTACTCTAATCAGGATAAGGGAGTTAAATAACCCCTGCTCACCCCCTGAGTAGCTTGGCACGAACAGTCAGGCTTATCTTAGAGGCAGTGTGTAAAGCATTTGTATATAACCAACAGTAATACAGTGTAAGCACTAGAAAAGGACACCACACCAGTTTTGAAAAATATCCAATATTTTTTAAATACTTAAATAGTTCTTTGTTGTCGATAGCTCCGCCGGGGCTATCCCGGCGTTGTGAACAAACAAATCCAAACAGTTCTGGCTGCCTGCGGCGTTGCGGGCCAGCTACAGTGTCGGGAAGACCCACAAACAGTACCTTTTAGAAATCCAGGGTGCCGGCAACCTCTTGTTGACCTTCCGAAAACACGGTGTCCACAGGCGTCGTTTCCGGAGGTCGATGCAGGAGTCGTCGGGGCCCTCGAAGTCACACGCGTTGCAGGTCGATCTCCTCTGATGGAGTCAGGAGCTCTGGCGTAGGCAGGCGTCGGGTGCTGCAGTGCGGCATGCGGTGTGCTCAGGTCATAGTGCGAGCAGCGGCTCAGTGGCGGCGTCAGATGGCGGCATCGGTGAGACCAGGCCCGCGGCGCCCTCGTACCACTGTGCAAGCAGAGGTGTCGATTTCTGCGTGGATCGGCGTCATCGGGGAGGCCAAAGCGTTGTCGTGGAAGTGAGGCCGTGCAGAGTGGGGTGCAAGCAGCGGCTCTGTGGCGGCATCAGCAGGCGTCGTCGGTGAGACCAGGGTCGCAGTGCGGCATTACGGCAGTGTCCTCTGCGGTGCCAAGGCATCGTCGTGAAGCGAGGCGGTGCGGAGTATGGTGCCCATAGGTTGCGGTGCGACCAGCGGCTCGGTGGCGGCATCAGCAGGCGTCGTCGTTGAGACCAGGGTCACGTTGTGGCGATGCGCTCTGCGGTGCCTTCAGGACACGGAGTTGGCAGCGGCGTCGTAGACGGAGTCGGCAGTGGCGTCGTAGACGTCGTCGGGTTGCTTTTCTTCTGTTGCAGCACAAAACACACAGTCCTCTGTGCTGAAGACAGAAGAGCTTCAAGTCTTTGCTGTTCCTGAGACTTCTTGAACAGGGGGCCAGCTCTACCTCAAGCCCTTGGAGAAACTCAGAAAAGTATATTGCAGAAAGTTCAGTCCAGTCCTTTCACTGCCCAAGACGGAAGCAGCGACTGCAGGCCAACACAGCAAATTACACAGCAAAGTGGTAGTTCCTCCTCACAGCTCCTCCAACTCTTCTTCTTGGCAGTCTTCTTGATCCAAAATAATTCTAAAGTTCAGGGGTCTTGGCCCCAGTATTTGTATCCAAAAATCATTTGATCCTCTAGGCAGAGGGTGTCTGTGCTCAGCCAGAACCAGTTCTGCCTTCTCTGGTGTGATTTCCTGGCAGGGGGTGGAGACGGCATTGTCAGAGGCAGACCAGGCCCTTTGAGGTGCAAGGAAATCTCCTCCCTCTGCCCCCATCGCAGCCCAGGTCTATTCAGCCCTTTCCTAACCTACCTAGACTATCGGGAGCCACCCTTGCTTCCTACTCTGTCGTCCAAAACCCAGACAGGCAATCCATGTTCAGATGACTGAGACAGAAAATACCTACTTCCTAAAAGAGGTATTTTCAAACACAATGTAAAAATCACCTTTACTAAAAGACGCATTGTTCGATTCAGAGTTCAGGCATACTAAATTTTATTTTCCTGCCTAGTTCCCAGGGCCAGTTATGTTTATAAGATGTTATAAACAAACTTCCCATTCTGTCCTATGGGGAACAGGTAGCCTTGCAATAGTGAAAAACAAAATAGGCTGTAATTCACTATCAGGACATGCCACACACACCAGGGCATGTCTTACCTTTCACATACACTGCACCCTGCCCTCAGGGGTACCTTGGGCCTACCTTAGGGGTGACTAACATGTAGAATAGGGAAGGTTTAGGGACTGGCAAGTGTGTGCACTGGCCAAGTAGACAGGGCAGTCACAAACTGCGTGCAGACTCTGCAATGGCAGGTCTGAGTTATTGTTTTAGGACTACTCACATGGGTGGCACAATCAGTGCTGCAGGCCCACTAGTAGCATTTGATTAACAGGCCCTGGCACACTCTGCACTTTACTAGGGACTAACAAGTAAATCAAATATCCAATCATGGAAACACTAATCCATAAAACAATTTACACAGAGAGCATATGCACTTTAGTACTGATTAGCAGTGGTAAAGTGCCCAGAGTCCTAAAACCAACACAAACAAGTCAGGTAAAAAGAGGAGGAAGAAGCAAAAAGTTTGGGGATAACCCTGCAAAAAGGACCATTTCCAACAGCTGTGTAAAGAGTCCAGTGGTTCCCCAATTGGTTTACAGAGGCTGACGTAGATAATACTAACACTCTCTTTAATGGTAGTGTGGGCGAGCAGTTAGGCTTATCATTTGTTGCTAACATTTGTTGTACTCACAGAGGTAAAAATAAGACACACTCCAAAAATAAATCCAAGACGAGATTAGAAAAATAACACTGCTTTTTATACATTTTTGTAAAACCAAGAAATAAGTTTAAAAGTAAGTATTGTCTTTGTTAGCAATTTTACAGATCAGTAAACTTTTCAAAGTTGCGCTCCTTTACACACAACGCAACCCTATGGGAGGAAAAGACATTCATGCTTAACGGTATCTACAGTCGGTTTCAGGGGTTCACATTCTGGATGTTGTATTGCAGTGGCCCAAGGTCCAAAGTACTACCAGCAGTTTTTCGGAAACTGCCCGGGTTTCGCCAGGAGCAGGGTGCTAGTGAAGTTGGTGGCTTTGCGCTACAGAGCAGGGGGGCACCTGGAAGCAGGCTTCAGGGGGGACCTGGGGATAAGTCAGAGAGCTCCCAAACGGGGGCTTAGGTCGCAAGGGGTCTTGGAGCAAGGGGGCACAGCCCGTTCTTCGGTACCCAGGCCAGGCGGCTCGGATGCAGAGTGATTAGGTTGGCTGGGCTGGTGCTCATTATGGTTAGGGACAAAAAGCTGGCAGGTGCAAAATCAGGGCAGCTGGGCCACTCATGAAGTGGGTTTTAGTGGTGTGGATGTACCTCAATGGCTGCTCAGTCATGGTGCAGTGAGAATCCGGATTGGGCTCTCGCTGTCAGTGTTTGCTGTAGGGTATCCGGTACCCCGAGTATTGGTGCTGCACAGCTCAGGTTGGTCCTAGTGTCGTCACACTGGGTGGGGAGACAGATCTGATCCTTCAGAGCACGAGTACTTTTTCCTGATCCGCTGCTGCTTCATTCAGGCCGAGGAGCTGCAAGATGGTGGACTGGACTCTGCTTTTCGGTAACTGCAGGCTGCAAGGGAATAGCTCCTTTACTCCAAGAGAGACTGTGCCAGGCAGTGACTCTTCTTCATCCTTCTTTTGATCCATCAAATTGGAGTTCATGTGTTCAGAGGTGCCACCTAAATACTCAATTTAGGGGTATTAAGGGGAGTGACAGTTAGTAGCCAATAGCCTTCCTGCTTTTAGGGTGTCTACACCATATATATATAACTGCTTCCTCTGGGAAGTGGGCATAACCCTGACCATAGAAGGCTAATTCCGTCCAAAACAAGATGGAAGAATCTAAAGTGGTGGAGCCCACAACAGCTACCCACTTTAGGGGTGGTGCTGGCTTGATGTGGTACCAAAGGGGATGATTGACGGAGCGTTTGAGCAAATTAAACACTCACCCCCAGTCAACTGATCTGGGTTTAATCCATCACCATTCTTTAGCTCACTCTACCACCCCAGTTCAGACATGGCCATATGCAAATCAGTCTGACCCTGTGCCTCATGGGAACAGTCCAGCCCGAACTGCCAAGCCATGTCTTTCCTGGACCAGAAACAAGTATCCTGGGACCGGTTTCGGATTCATAATCCTCATCAGCCAGGCTATCTTGACTCCAGTGGTAGAGTGAGCAAGGGACCCACGACTGGGCAAACCCTGCCAACTTAGAGCGAACCAAGCGATACCAAAGGGGATGATGGACGGAGCGTTTGAGCAAATCAAACCGTCTCCTCCAGTCAACTGATCTGGGTTTAATCCATCACCATTCTTTAGCTCACTCCACCACCCCAGTTCAGACATGGCCATATGCAAATCAGGGGCACAGGGTCAGACTGATTTGCTGACACAACGCGAATCCACAACGATCGGGGAGGGAGCATAAAGTAATTACAGTACCCGAGAGGATCTGGACCTGCCACGTGGATCCCCATTTAAAGAAAACACGACGGGGCCACACATTGCCTTTCTTCATCCTTGAAGATGAGTGGGCTGATGTATCAAGCAATCGCCATCCACACTTGAGAATCATCATTGAAAGGGAGTCTTAACCCCTAGCCTGCCACGGAATTACAAGTGGCCCCACCTGGGCTAGCACAAGAAAAGTTCATCTGACACACGCCTTAAGGCTTACAAACCCCCCCCCTTTACCCAGTCCTGATGAAGACCCGCTTCTGACACTTTAAGAGTGTTTTTCCAGGGTTGAAACGTCGACTTTAGAACCTCTTTGACCAGCTCTATGGACTCTGCGCTGAGACCAACTCATGTGGTCCGCAGAACTATCTAAAAAACCTTGCATTGCTGGCCAATTCCCCTTGATTTTCCCCCCTGACCTTAATTATCACTGTATGTATTACACCTTCACGCACATCACCGAGCACTGAATGTCACTTTTTCACATATGATGCGCCACCATGTATTGTTAACAGCCTTGTAAATATTGTAATAAGGGTATTTATAAATGAAGTAATTTATAAAAATATTTTGGCTTAACCTAGACGGTTTGGATTTGCATTTCTTGTAATTAATTCACTTGATAATGAACATCTTGGAAATTAATAGTGTGTCGAAGAATCAGAAAAACCTAAAGAAATAGCACTCACCCAACAGAACCGATTATTTATCTTTGTACTACTCTCCAGGTTCTGAGGGATACTGGGTCACCCCATTGTGTTTTACCATGCTGGCAACCAACATCCATAACCTCAGCCATACTCTACAGTGTGGTCGGTTCCGGTAAAAATGGTACCTTTATGTTGTTGCTGGGTTTTTTTTCAGCCGCTCTAGGGTATTCAGAGTAAACGCATCTGTAGCTTAACCACTCTACAAATGTTTAGGTGGAAAAAATATCTGTGCCTTCTTGAGTTGCTAGCAATTCCGTTCATCCTGAAATAGTCCACAGACCATCCATAATTTAGAAATATAAGTTAATGCATGTTAACACTTACTACCTTCAGATTCCCATATATATTATCCTACTGTATTCATCAGATTCCTGGTGCATGTGGTGGTAGGCCCTTGAAAAAGCACACAGTACAGATTTTAGAGTTGGTAGCAAAAAATATATCTCAAAGATGAAGCAGACTAGAGAGGCTAGTTCGTTTTGTTGGACCTGGCCCTCTGTGCAGGATCATCCTCAAACATTTTGCATTTTACCCTCTACTTTTTTCTGAATTTGTTTTTGTTCTCCTTAGGACTCTGTGCACTTTACATATGATAACAAATGATAAAGTGCTTGTGCTCTCTCCCTAAACATGTTAAATGTCCTTACATGTAATTGACAAATTTAATTTACTTATAAATATCTTGTAGAGTGGTATACCATATACCCAGGGCCTATAAATTAAATGCTACTAGTAGGCCTGTGGCACTTATTGTGCAACGCACGTAAGTAGCCCCTTAAAACATGCACCAGGCCTGCCATTGCAGCCTGAATGCAGTTTTAAACTGCAAATTCTACTTGGCAATATAACCCCCTTGCCAAGCCTTAAACTCCCTTTTTTTGCATATAAGTCACCCTTAAGGTAGGCCCTAGGTAGCCCATAGAGCATGGTGCATTGTAATTAAAAGGTTGTTCATGTACTTTTAAGTATTACGTATCCTGGTAGTGAAAACTCCTTAATTAGTTTTTCACTGCTGTGAGGTCTACCTGTTCCATAGGATAACATCAGTTTGCCTTATTACATTATTACATTTAATAATTTCAAACGTTTTATTGGGAACTGATACGCATATCATGTTTGGTATCTATAAAATTGTAATTAAAAATTCTCTAATGGTAAAGTCTGTTTTTAAAATACAATTTTGGAAATGCCATTTTTAGAAAGTTGCAAAAGAACAATTGATAGTCAGACATCCACCTCAGTACAGAGATCTGGGCCTAAATCCATTGTTTTTTGCTCGCCATTCCAGTTTAAACCCAGCCATGTGCAAATCAGTCTTGTCCCTGTTCCCCATGGGAACAGTTGAGCCCGAACTGCCAGGCCAGGTCCTCCCTGGACCGGAAACAAGCATCCTGGGACGGGTTTCGGGCATCACCCCTCATCAGTTAAGCTAGCTTGACTCCGGTGGCATGTCACATCTGGGCATACCTGTCCCACTCGGGCTGACAAATGCAAAAAGAACAATTGATGGATAGAATGCTGATCGATGTCAAGCATTCACCCCAGTAGAGATCTGGGCCTAAATCCATTGATTTTATTCACCCCATGCCATTCAAGTTCAAATCCAGCCATGTGCAAATCAGTCTTGACCCTGTTGCTCATGGAAACAGTCAAGCCCGAACTGCGAGATCCAATTTTTAAAATGCCACTTTTAGAAAGTGGCATTTTTCTGCCGTTTGGTGCCTGCAGCCTGTTTTGGGTCACATAACAGGGTGTAGTTGGCAGTTATACCTGTGAATTCCTCCCAGACAGTCAGACAATAGAGAAATTAGGTGTGCCTCAATGGGTCATTTGCTGGCACGATGAGGCCGGACCTGGGCACAGCCCCACTTGCAAATGAATAGGATGTGCTTTGCCTTCACACAAAGGGTTTGTCACCACTGCATTGTCTCTGCAGCTAGCTTGGAACCAGGGCAATGGAGTCAGGAAATTCCAAGAACTACAAAGAGAAACCTGTAAAAACTGCTCATACTTTAAAGAAGGCACCATAAAAATAGGGCCCTCAAACATACTCTTCAGTTCCCTTTTTGGACCTGTGGAAGACCTCTCAGAGGACTGCCTGCTACTGTAGCCTAATGTGCACTTAACAAGACTGCTTTGCTGCACCTGGAAGGACTGCTTTGCTGCCTAGAACCTGATTAGAACCTTTAGAGGCCTGCTGTTAAGCCCTAATTCGACACCTGAACCCAGAAATACCAGAGTGACTCCAAGGGCTAGTTTGCTGGCCTCCCGTTCAGTGCCACAGGGACATAACAGTGTCCCACACCTGGACTCAGCCTTAGTGAGACCTAACCCCCCAAGTGGTTCCCCTCTAGTTCTGGACCCTCTGTGGTGGTGCCAAAGATGTCCAGATAGCCATAGTACAAAGCTGTGGACTTAAAGAATGTTGGGCTAGAAACTGCTCTGAACACCGAGAGAAGACCCGGACCAACCAGCATGTTGATTCACCTGAGGGGCATCGCCAGTCTCCCTGAATTTGTGGTAACTCCAACTATGTTCTTCCCCACAGCCGCAAATCCTGTTTAGCTGTCCTTCACCAAAGGGTTATCCGGCCTCCTGGAAATCTCATCGGCTACATCCTCCTGCCTTGTCCCGCTGAAGAATTTTGACTTCCATGAAAGTGACTACGTCTGAAAGTAGAACTCTTCACCATGACTTCATTCAGCGGCTCCCCGACGACGACACTCCTTCCTTGGATACTCCCTGCAGCGTAGGCCCTCTAAACTTTACCTTCTCAGAACACTTCCCTTGAAAATTCTTCCAAGTCCGAAGGTAAGCGCTGATCAGGTCAAATCTACTTCTTGTATCCAACCCATTAGCCATTGAGAGCAGCCATATTTTTCAACTTTGACCCAGTCTTGCGTAACTAGATATCCGTTGCTGGCACTTTGATCTGTCAGGCGCCAGATTTTACTAAAACCATTAAAAATTCATAACGCTGGTTCTACTGGTTGGATTTTTGTTAAATAATTCCTTAAAATGTACTCTTTTTATGTTTTCACATTACTACTGATTGTGTGCTGCATAAATACTCTACACATTGCCTCTAAGCAACTTCCAAGCAACGCAGGCCATTACAAAGGGTCTTCTGAAAGAAATCCCCCAGTCAGTCTGCAGTCTTCAGTTGACAGCGAGTTAAGCACGTCGTAGAAACGTCTGACAGCTTTTTGTGCCAAGCTACCTAGGATTAAGCACAGGTCAATTTAATGACTTTGGGTGGTTCACCCTGCCAGGTACTGTAGTTGTTGCTTTACCAAGACTCACACCCCAGTCAACCAACAACCCAATTTCTCACAGGTTTGCAATATGTACAAGAATCCTAAACATTTGACACCATCAAACTGACCTCACATACACACACATCTACCAGCACACGGTAGACCGAACATCTCACACACATCAAACCCAACGCCAATGTGCCATATAGTCTATTAAATTATACCCTATGCACTAGCAATGTATATACAATCAGTTGAAACATTCAACAGACCACTTCTGACAAAGCATCTCACATTCTAACACTGATCAACATAGCCAGCAACGCCTGGTCAACACTATGAATGATTGCTGGCAAATGGCATGTTACCACCCTTAGAGATACACAAGCTGTTGCCATACCTCTCAGACACCATAAAGGACATAACTACAGCTAATTTGAACATGGCACTGCCAGTAAACAGAAAGAGATTAACAAAATACTCAGAACATATCATCACAGGACTGCTCTGACTCCGGTCTGAGATGAAACCCCCAGAACTGTGTGCCGATGGACCCAAGGTAGCCATTGTAATGGAGGACTTTGTAGAATAAAAGAGCCACTCGCATAAAACATAGCATTTCAACTTAATTCGTGTCATCACCAAGACACATACGTGAATAACATAACTTTGACCACAAACAATAACTTTCATGCTTAAATCTGATCTTTTCATTAATTGAATCACACCACTCAGGAACAGAAAACATAGGTTTTCCAGATCAGAACACACAAATGTTTATGGAGGAAGGGACCTTATTAGACCCCATTGCTGTGCCCATGATTTAGAGTCATTGCAGCAAAGGTTCTAGTCTGTAAAATGAATGACCAATTGAAGATTAACACTTTCAATGTCCTCTCTAAGCAGTAGCCAAGTTTCAGCATCCATTACCTAGGTACAAGGCCTTCTGTGGTATAAACGTTTTACAGTACTTATGAACGGGTCCTAGTCATGCTGCTTCAACTCAGATAAGTAACATATAAAGTCTGAGGTGTCACAGATATAACTTGAAATTAGTGCTGCAAGTGATTGTAGGCAAATATTGACACAAACAGCCAACAGCTATAATAAGCAGGGCCTGGGTGAGTTACTTGAATCTGCATGGTATCTCTTTCATAATTTGCAGATTTTAAGTAAAAAATAGTTTCTTGTTCAAACAGGTCAAATGTTACAGGCACAAGAGAAACATGGAGGTAGACACATTGCAAACAAGAAAGGTGACCTTTCAGCATTCAGTGTTTGGGTGTTAACAAGGTAAAAATTAGTTAACGCTTTTATCCAGTTAATAATAAAGTACTCGGTATATAGACACAGGAAGTGCTTGTCAGCAGCATGTAAACAATCTTTGAATATTTAAATGTAATTCGAAGAGGGTGGAATGAATGATTCCTTCTCTGTCATGATTTTTTTTATTTGTTTAAATTGGTGTTACACCACATACACTGTTCACAGATACTTCAAGAGAGCACTCAGAATATACAAAGAAATCCAAACATTTTCCTTTTCTTTTTAAGGTCTTATGTCTGTGCCTCCTAGTGAGACATATGTAAAGTAAAATACTTGTCTGCAAGGTTTATTTAATGAAAATAAGAGACTGTGTAGATTGACATTAAATTCAAAACCAATGACCACTTCTAAAACATAACTCAGATACAAGGAATAAGAGAGGCCTACCATTTGTGACAAGACGTGTACAAGTTGTATTTTCCTCATATTGAAACTTCGCAAGTTTTATACAAGCTATTTCTTCCTGGTGGTTAGAAGGCACAATGTTAATAAAATGGTATTATTATACTTAATGCAGGTCAAAATCATTCTTCCTTGGTGAAACACATTTTAAATAAATGAGCATTAGTGTATAGGGTCCATCATTTTATACCCTGACTCCACTGTTTTCTCCTCTGATTGTTACAGACGCAAAGGAGGTATTCCAGGCTCAGATTATTATTATAGGGTCTTTTAACCCCTTTGCCGCTGTGCTAATTTTGCCGCGGTGCGAGGAGGGTGGGGGCGTTGAATGCGGAGCCACCATTTTTGTGACTGAACCACGCCGTCATGAGTCACGGGTGGCCTGTGCTCATGACGGCGTGGTTCCATCACGGCCCCGCCCGCTGATTAATTCGCCTGCACTGGCGGAGAATTAATGCCGCGTGGGCGGAGCGGCAGCTGCATAATGGAACCACGCCGTCATGAGCACACGCCGCCCGTGGCTCATGAAGGCGTGGTTCCGTCATGAGCAGCCCTGGGGTTAAATAGTGTATAGCTACCGCAAAGGGTTCCCAGTGCTAGACAAAGGTAGGTAACTAGCCAGACATAAAGATAATCAGAACAGCAAGGTTTTGAGATTTTTACGAAAAATGGTCTGCGATTGACAGCTACTCAGAAAATTGGGCAATGTGTTCCAATACTTGGGGCCCACGTAGGAAAATGAGCACCCACTCATACATGTTTTTTTGACTGGGGACCTTGCAAAGTAGCGGTTCCTCGACTGAAGAGACCGAGTTGATGGTACGGTTCCACTACCTGTTGCAAATAGAGTGGACCAGTGTTTCATCTTTCCTTTATGCTTATAGCATAAGGCTTTAAACTGTATATGCTTCTCCACCTTAAGCCAGTGGAGATCGAGGAGAACACTCAACAACGAGGAGCACTTGGGAAGATTAAATAAAAGCCTGGCAGTGGAATCCTGAATAACTTGTAGGTGTTTGATGGAATCCTTGTCAGCCCCCAGATAGAAAATATTCCCATCGTCTAGCCTCGATAAAATCAAGGCCTGGATAATAATCCTCCGAGCCGAAAAGGGAAGCATCCAAATGATTTTAAAGGCGTTTTAAGACTGCAAAACAGATGGAGGCTACCTTGGCAATTTGGATTTTCATGGATAGATTGTCATCTAGCCAGAAACCAGGATTCTTAACCTTAGAGACCGGCATAGTGAGGGCACCGTAGGTATCGGGACAGTGTTGGGGGCACCGGAAAAGGAGGTTCTTACCGATCACCTTGTCACCGTTCAACTTTAAGGAGTTGATGTTCATCCGGGGGAAACCTTGAAGAGATAAGAATTAGCTGAAAAGACGTGAAAGGTCCAGTCCTGCAAGAACAAGGTCATCCAAGATAAAGCTGTGGACTGGAGACCCATGTTCTCCATCCTTTCTAGAAGTGTTATGTGGGACACGTTATGAAAGGTGGCACTCGGGTCGAGTAGGATCAGGACAGCCGTTCCACCATTATCTAGAAGCCGTCTGAGATCTTCAGTAACTCCCAAAAGAGTGGATTCAGTGCTGTAGCCCACTCTAAAGCCAGACTGTGACTGATAACAAATATTTCAGAGAGTTTGCAGGGGCGGATATTTGCTGGTTGACATGTTTCTCCAAGATTTTGGAAAACAGCGGAAACAGCTTACAATTAGACCAGTTAAAACTGGGTTTCTTCAATAGGGGAAAAACCATAGCATGCTTCCATTCCTGAGAAATACGCCCCTCTTGCAGGGAAGAATTAAGGAAGGAGAAAGCAGGTCTGGAGGAGAACATGACTTTATGGCTTGCAGTAAAATGTGAAAGAGAGGAGCATACAGAGGAACAAATTAATCCAAACTTTGTTTATAGTATTAGGTGTTGATAAAATCAGCACCTGAATTAGTGCATATGACCGATTAGGCAGTGCCAGCGGTTTTTCCATCCTTCTGAGACTTCACAGTCGAGGCAGCAGAGAGAGTGTTGAATATCTGTCACCTTTTTTACAAAAAAGTGTGCCTGTTCATCACATTGTGTCTGTGACAGCGAAGGAGGAGGATTCAGTTACTAGGGTCAGATAGTTCTTTGACTACTCGCAAGATTCCATCACATCACTTTGTACATGAGGGATAAGATAGGATAGGATAGCACTTGTAAAGCGCACTAATACCTGGAGGTGTTAAAGCGATATACCAGACCAGGAGGACATAAGATGAGAGGCGGCCAGGGAGCCAAAACTAAGACAAGAAGAGCCAGGTTTTCAGATGTTTTTTAAAAGCCAAGAAGGAGTCCACATTAGAAATGTAAATTGGTAGGGAATAACTTGGTGGCTTGACCAGATGGAGTTCTGAGAACCAAACACCAGCACTTATCTGTGTTAATCTTCAGTGAGTTGTCCTTCATCCAGCAAATAATGCTGGACATACACTGATTAAACCGCCCTGCTACCCATTGCAGGTCATTGGAGATGGAAACAATAGTTTACGTATCGTCAGCATATGATAATACCTGAAAGCCAAAAGAATGCACCAGGCCAGCCAGGGGAGTCACATAGAGATTGAAAAGGGTAGAACTCAAAGATGACCCCTGAGGCACCCCACAAGGAAGACAAAAGGCCTTGGCTTTAAAGCCTCCACAGCTAACGATTTGGGCCCTATTCAACAGAAATAAATGCAGAAGCTGTAGGGCTGTCCCAGTGATTCCCACTTGCTGCAGGGGCTGAACCATATGTGCCGGGGAGACGGAATCAAATGCCGCCGACAGGTCAAGCATTATCAGAACCGCTCCTCCACCCTGATCTACCTTAGCATGGATTCAGTTGGTGGCCGCGATAAGGGCAGTCTCGGTACTGTGACCTGCGCGGAACCCGTTCTGAGAAGGATCTAAGATCTCCTGGGAATCAACGTATTAAATCAGCTCTTTATTGATTAATTTCTCCAGGATTTTAGCAGAGGCGGGGAGAAGAGAGATTGGACAGAGATTCTTCAGATCTTGGGGGTTAGCTTTGTTTTTTTTCTTGTTTTTTTAAATTCTTTTTATGAACAGTAGGAATCACCATTAAAAGGCAAATCACAGTACATTCACATGTCTTTTCACGATGTAATTTGGACAGTCGGAAGTGCACAGTTCACGACAATAGGTAACATGTTTCACCTCTAGATTGTTTCATCATGAGCTGGTAATAGCGGTGGAGCACAGACGTTCCCTCTATATTCGTTCCAGTCAGATTAAATGCGGGACCATTTTTTGGGGCACCCCCTAGCCACGTTTACATACTTTTCACGGTGCATGCACCAATCCATATCCTTTTTCCTTGCGGATACCACAGGTGCCTGTGCTGCCCCCCATTTCTGTGCTATATTACGTTTTGCTATCATGAACCCCAATGTGGCCCACATGGTGTGTGTGCTGTTGAGATCTGTGGGTTCTCAAACATTAAGGAGACATCGCTTGGCCTCTAGTGGAAGTATAGTCAGTAATACCTCGCCCATCACCTCGTGTATCTTCTTCCAATACCTCTGTATATATGTGCATTCCCACAGTATGTGGAGGAATGTGCCTTCCTTTACAACCCCCCTCCTGCATGGCCATCCGTCGCTCTACCCATTAGTACCAGGCCAGGCCCCGTGATGTAGATACGGTGTAGTATTTTAAGTTGTACCAGCCTTAACCTAGCTGCAATGGCAACCTCACATGGTGAGGCTAGCGCGCTAATCCAATCCTCGTCATCAAGAATTATACCTTCTCTTTCCCACTTTTCCCGCAGTTTCAAGAGGGGATCTACAGTGTGATTCACTAACTTTTTGTAGGTGAGTGATATGGCCTTCGTTGGTAAGTATCCATCCAGGAGTCTGTCCTCGAGGGGTGAAGAGTCCGGTGGGACGTCACCCTTCTATAAAAAGGATTGCAACACGTGGCGGACCTGTAAGTATCTAAAATATTCTGTGGGAGCCAGGTCATATTCCTGTTGTAGAACTGAGAATGATTTAACTTCACCCTTTGTCCATAGGTCTCCTATTTTTTTATATACCTATAAGGTCCCATTTGTCAAAACCTTTAGTTGTCCATAGGTTCCCCAGCTGGTCCGAGTCCCATAGAGTAGTAGCCAGAGTTAGCTTACGATTCCACCCCAGACTTTTGTTGGCTCCCTGCCAGATCTGCACCGAGTGCTTTGTGGGTCCGGTGAGGCAATCCTTTCCGGCGCTTGAGTATAGCGCACGTTGGTAGTTCCCTCCCGTTAGTACCCAATGATCCATTGCGTAGCCCAGATCATCCGCCTGTCTGTAGGTGCAGTGGCTGATGGCTGCCAGATGGGCTGCCCAATAATATTTTTTTAGATCTGGGAGGGCGATGCCCCCATCGTACCAGGTAAGATTTAGTTTAGGGAGCACTATCCGCAGCTTCCCGTTCCAGAGTAGGCGGCATTGCAGACTTTCAATTTCTTTAAAGTAGCTTGCAGGTACCAAGTCCAGTGAATTTTGCAGGGCGTAAAGGAACCGAGGTAAGGACATCATTTTGAATAACTATGCTCTACCCGGCATGGACAGTGGGAGCGTCATCCAATGCTCAGAGTCCTTCTTGAGTCTCCGCAGGGGTGGGAGTAAGTTATTATTAAAGTCTGCGGGATCTAAGGTAATATAGATACCTAGGTATTTGAAACCCTGCGTGGTGCTCTGTATCGGACAATTCCTGGGAAGGCTCACAAGGGGTCCCTTGAGGCCGTACAGCACCGATTTGGCCCAATTAATGGAAGATCCTGAATATCTTCCAAATATGGCGAAGATATCAAGGACTGCAATGAGAGAGGCCTTTGGGGATGTTAAAAACAACAGGATGTCGTCCGCATACAGGGAGATGCGGTCCTCTCGTGTTTCGGCCCATTTAAAACCTCGAATCACCGGGTCTCTACGCACCCAGGAGGCCAGGGGTTCCAGGGCCAGAGCGAAAGGGAGAGGGCAGAGCGGGCATCCCTGTCTGGTCCCTCTATGGAGTCCAAATACTGCAGACTTTTTATTGTTTACAATTATCTGGGCTAAGGGTTTAGGGTAGAGGAGTTTTACCCACTGAATGAAGTGAGGTCCGAAACCCATTTTTCTAGAACCACAAATAAGTATGTCCATTCAAGCATATCAAATGCCATGGATGCATCTAGCGAGACTAATACCGCCTCTTCCTGTATGGTTGCCGCCCTTCCTATCACCCCGTGTACCCTGCGGAGATTTAATGCTGTATTGCGCTGGGGCATAAAGCCAGCTTGGTCACGGTGTACTAAGTTGTTGATGACTTTGATCCGCCTGTTGGCCAGGAGTTTAACTAAAATTTTGGGTTCAGCATTTAGTAGGGAGATTAGTCTGTAGGAAGAACAGGTCGTTCGAAGTTTGCTCTCTTTGTGAATCATTGCTAAGGTGGCTATCCTCGGATCACGAGGCAGCTCCCCAAGGTCTTTACTCTCTGCAAACATTTTACACAAGTGGGGGGCAAGGATGTCAGTCCCAAGTTTATATAATTCAATCGAGAGGCCGTTGGGGCCTGATGCTTATCCCGACCTAAGCCCCTTAACTGCCTGTGTCATCTCATCTGTCGTGAACGCCCCTTCTGAATACTCCAGGACTGACGCTGATAGGGTAGGCAAAGCGATGTCTCGTAGGAGATCGAGAGAGTCTTGCTTAGTGTAGCGGTTCTGTGAGGAGTAGACTTGCCCAAAGTTGGCCGCAAATGTGTTAGCAACGTCCTGGGGGTCTGTGATTGGGTGGCCAGGTTTGTCAATTAGTTCTGGTACAAGCCTACTAGCTAGCTTTTGCTTGTCCAGCCATGCGATCAACTTCCCGGCCTTATTCCCTTGGTCATATATCCTTCCTAGCGTCTCTCTTTCCAGTGCTTTAGCTCTATCTGTCACCAGGGCCTTGTAGCTGTCTTTCCTAAGGTGTAGGGCGTGTAGGGTGTCTGGGTTGGATCCCTCTGTCAATTCTTCTTCCAATCGGAGGATCTCTGACTCTAATGCTTCTTCCTCCTTGACCTTTTCCTTCCTCACACCCGCTATTTGGAAGAGGGCCTGGCCCCTGACTACTGTCTTGAATGCTTCCCATGGCGTCTGGTGAAAGCTCACCGTGCCGACATTCTCTAGGAAATATTGTCTAATTGCAATGTGTAAAGCCTCCCGAATCACAGGGTTCCGCAGATGCCAGGGGCTGATGGGGCAAACCCTTCCCACTCTCTGGACCCCACCCACCAGGAGGAGTCCCTCTGGTACTGTTAACAAAATAGCACCCAGGTCCTTAAAGGCAAGTTTCTGAAGGCCCGGCGGCACATAGACTGACATTAGGGTCAGTAACTTCCCTTCCCATTGCCCCTAGATGCCCACGTACCTCCCCCCAGTGTCTACCCAGGTGGACTTGACTGTAAGGGGAAAGGAGTTCCTGAGCATCATCCCCGCTCCCCTCGATCCCGAAGTAAAGGCTGAGTGCGCCACAAGGCTGTATCCCCACCTGGTAAGGGCTTTACATGTTTTCCCCACCAAGTGTGTCTCCTGTAGCAGCACCACCTCGGGGGCATGTCTCGTGATGTTTCATAGTACAACGGTTCTCTTTACCTCCTCCCCCAGACCGTTTATGTTCCTACTCATCACCTTAAACTCTTTATCCCATTGAGTACTCATAATGCCTATGTTGTTGGACTGCGATGGACTGCGATGCCTTGACGATTCCTGAAAACCAAGTAACTGTTGTTGAACCCCTCCCAACTCCCCCCCCTCCCTGCTGCCCTGCACTCTAGGCTCCAAACTGCCCATAGTTACAACAATGCAGAGTGCCTGTCACCCTGAATTTGAACTAAGTGGAGAAATTGGGGGGTACACTCTCCTCCTCCCCCCTCCCTTGATGCCCTGGAAATGTGCTTCCTGAGTCAGTCAATCTAGTGTTTATGTTTGGTGTCTCACACCCGACGCAGTTAGTCAGTGAAAGTCTGGCCCCTTCAGGGGATGACGCCCATACCCCAACACAGAAGTCAAATGGGGCTAGGGCCCCGGTACCGCCTAGTCTCTCTGGGAGCCGCGTTCCGTTGAGTCTTTCCAACCATCGAGCCAGTCTGACGCATCTTCCGGAGCCTCAAAGAATCTGGTTTCCCCCCGGGGAACTCGCTTGTCCTTCTGCTTTTTCCGGTACGCCAAGGATGCGTACGTTGTTGCGCCTACTGCGGCCTTTGTAGTCGTCCAGCTTCCCTTCAGCAATTTTACGGAACGCCTGCAGCTCTCGCAATTCGATTTGTAGCTGGTTAGTATCTTCCACCAGGCTTGCTGTTGTTACCTCCAATTGTTTAACTTTCTCCCTGTTTGTGGTTAGCCCTGCCCTGATTAATATGACCTCCGAGGAGATAGGGTCCATTCTCTGCTCCAAAGATGTTCGGATCCCCCCGATTGCGTCCAGTACATACTTCAGGGTATGTTCCGGGGCGTCCGTGGTTGGTTCTGCCCCTGATGCCACTTTGGGCGGGGGTTGTTCGGCCAGGCCTGTTTTTGGGCAGGTATACCTGTATTATTTTGGACAGTCTTTGGTCCCCTCGCGCTTGACATCGCGAAAGGAGTGACACGGACCGCTGTATGGCCGATCTAGAGGTTGTCTTCCGGTGTCTGTGATGGTGGTCGCGGCTTTCCATGCACTGGTGGGCCTTGTCTGTCCGAGCCTTCTATCCCTTCTTGTCTCCGGGGCACTGATACGACTAGTCACTGTGGGATGGAGTGCAACGTGGGGGGGGCACTCAGGTGAACCTCAAGCAACAGCCGGAGTCAGGGCCGAGGGAGCGGCTGGATTACGGCCTTAAGTAGGTGCTAATCTACACCCGGTACCACGCCTCAGTCAACTGTGCGGCAGGGTGTTGTCCTGTGCCTGTGGGACGCTCCCCCTTCAAGAGCCTGTGCGCCTCACTCAGCAAAGTTCTCCTCTCTCAGCCTCCGACTGGGAAGGTTAGTGATTACTGTAGGGGTGCGGCCCCCGGGATATCCAGGTGCAGAAGATAGCCCAGTGATGTGATGCACTTTCTCCTCTCAGGCTGCTACGATTAGCAATAGAAGGCAGCGTCTCTTGTACCTCCCGGTCTCTGGAGGGGCCCCAGTGTCTGCCTCCAGCTCCCTCTGTCCCTTCGCTGCCAGAATTGGTTGGGCGCCTTGGGTCAAGGAGCAGTTGTCTCGCAGGCCTCCTCACCCGCCTCTCCCCCGGCCCTCGGGACCTCTGCTGGCAATATTTCCGACGACGTGAGCGGGGGGGGGGGGGGGGGCAGCACCGCAGCTCCGGCACTCACCGCAGGAATCCGCTGCTGTTTCTAGGCCGATTTCCAGCCGAGCCGCATCGCGGGCGCTCCTCCGGTCAGGGCGTCGGGCGCTGGCCGCCGACGTGACCTGGACGCGGGGCACGCCAGGCACCCCAGGATCCGGCTCCCCCTAGATCGCAGGCAAAAGTTAGAAGCGTCCATATCTCATATATGCCAACATTTCAGAAGAGCAAAGTGGGAGATTTAAAAAAAATCCCCCCAAAAATCGGGAGAATGGGGCCTTTAATCGGGTTACCGTCATGTATAGGCTTTGGAAGTGTGCTGCTGTTTAGAAGCATGGAGCGCAATGACAGGCAGAGAGAGGGTTCAGCAAGTGTTGAACACTGGCCTGGCAGTGTATACCCCCCCCCACCCCTTCCCCCAGCTTCCCGGGCACACACACAGCCGCCCCCGAGTACTTCATAGGTCTTTATAAGCCCATTCGCTTGTTAATGAGGCGTTGTTGGTTTTTCAGTCCTTCCTAGAGCCCCTGCCTGCTACTCTTGACTATTGCTGGAAGAATTAGCATGTTACACAATACCTACCAAGCCCTGTCAGCTGAAACCCCCGAGGAATCGGGTTTTTGCTTTCAGGAATCGGGAGGCGGGAGACTAGCCTTCAAATCGGTAGTCTCACGCCTGAATCGGGAGGGTTGGCATGTCTGATATCTCCCGTCTCTGCACATCAATCGCCCCGATTTTGGTCTTGCTGGTAACCGTGAGCCTTCCGATTGTTGATTCTGACGTCAGGACACGGATGTGATAGTCGGATAGGCGTGGGGAAAGGGGGTTGATCAGGAGAATCCTTAGACTGCGGCCATCTTGTTTCGCCGCTAGGCCACGCCCCAGCTTTTGGTTTTTTAAGGAGCTTCGTAACAATAGCTTCCTTCCAAATGTCTGGATAACTACTAGATTGAAGTGTGTCGTTAAACACCTTACATAAAAATGTGGCCACTGGATCCAGAGCCAGTTTGAGTATAGAATGTGTGCACGGGTCCAAGGGGGCTCCTGATTTTAAACAAAGCAATAACGCCTTTGTTTGCTGAACCGAGATCTGTGGAAAGGCAGTAAAAAGATTCTCATTAGGACAATGATCGAAGTCAACAAAAATTGTTTCCTCTCCCTCAGAAGGGACAAGATCTTGAATGATATTGAGGACCTTTTCTTGAAAATAGACTGCAACCTTATCGCAGAACTCTTGAGAAGAGTTCAGCATATGTAACCTCGGAGGCTCAGATATCTCCTTTATAACTTTAAAATACATTCTAGAGGAATTTTCAGCCTACCTGATCTTTTCGGTGACATAGCATGATATGGCCTGGAAGATAGCCTGTTTGTAGTTTCGAAGATGTATTTTCTGCTTCTTTTTTTTTACTAGGACATTTGTTGGCTCTCCATTTCCGCTCTTGTCTTCGGTATTCGAACCTAAAGGACATAAGTTCTGCCGAAAACCAAGGGGCCGAGGGTTTTGTTCTTTTAACAACACAGTTTTTATAAGGAGCACCAATGTCCAGGGCCGCATTAATCCACTCACCGAACCCCCCTGCTGTAGATGGATATAAAATATCCCTAGCATCAGATATCGTTGCCTGGGCTGCTTCCCAATTTTCAGCCTTGATTTTATTCATGCTCCTGTAGCGTATATGCCTACGGGAGGAATACTTTGCACCCGTAATTGGGTACAGCAAAAAATTATTTCAATATGATCAACCAGTGAACAACCCAGCTAAGGTGCTGGGTGGCTTCAATGACTAGATTATTATGGTTAGTAAAAATCCCATCAAGGGTATGACAAACTGTATGCGTGGGGGAATGAACTAGCTGATCATACCAAGGTTGGCCATAAGATACAGAAAGAGACCAGAATCATTGTCCTGACTATTGTCAAAATTATAGTTAAAATCCCCTAAAATAGTATAGTGGGCAGCAGTCATATAAAGGTTGCAAGGTTTGACACCAAATCTCCGCAAACTTAGCTTTTGGTCCTGAAGGGCGATATATCAAGAGGCCTGCGAATGTAAAGTTCCCTCATATCTTAATCCCTAATGTGTAGAATCAGCGCCTGACATATCCTTGAAAAATGACTTTCATTTTACTCATGTTCTCTTTGTTGATTTCTGTGTTAGGAAAATGCTTTTTTTTCCAAATTCACAGTAGTGCAGATCTGGATAAAGGTTTTTGAATCAGGCTCAATATGTCTGAAATGGTATTATAAAGGGCAGTATTGATGTTTTAACATTTTAGATGTTTTATGTATTTTTTTAACCCCTTGGTCCGCGGCGGTAACTCTGCCGCGGCGCTGGGGGTGGTGGGGTGCCGCAAGGCACCGCCATACTCGTGACGGAACCACTCCGTCACGAGCCGCGGTGGCGCTGTGCTTGTGATGGAATGGTTCCGTCACGGCCTCGCCCGCTCAATAGGATGCGCCGCGCAGGCGCAAAATCAGCGCCGCGCAGGGGCGGCGGCAGGGCCGTGACGGAACCATTTCGTCACCAGCACAGCCCCACCGTGGCTCGTGACGGAATGGTTCCGTCACGAGCGTGGAAGGGGTTAACATTATTCTTTCCAATGTTTAATTTAAATTTGAAATGATGAGATTAAGGGCTGGATCTAGAATTTTGCAGATGTTACACCATCCATCAAGGTGGCAGAGGATATTACGTGCACCATCCTGACAATCTTCGTCTTCCAAATTTAAACATCACCTCTGGCCCAGCAGAGATCTTGGTACCTCGACATGAACCGCTGTCCTGGTGGTTCCTGTCAAGGTACAAAAAGTTTGGTGGACAGCCGTCGAAGAATTTGTCAGCCATCCACCAAACTTTAATAAACGTTTTGTTTTCAAAACCAAACTCCTAAAGTGGGAGGTTGCCATTGAAAAACAAAAAAATGAATGTCCCCACAAACAGGCAGCTTTCTCCATGGGTGTGGGAGTCACTATTTGTTTTTTTAATGGTCCTCACCACCAGGTTTTTTGATGATGACAGACAAAAAAAGAAATGGCACGTTGTCCACTCTAATTAGGTAGGGCAGTGTAATGCCCTTCTTCTAATGGCCCATACTACGTCGGGCCTTCAGAGAAAGCCTTCTATCAACAGAATCAACAGGGGCTCCATTGACAGAAAGATGACAGTTCTCCCGACTCTAAACATGGTGGGTTGGACCATCATTTCGCAGACAGGATAACTCCGTCACGTTGTAAGGGAGTACCCTGTCTTCCAAACTATCAATCACCCCTGTGTTTTCAGTGGCAGGCAGAAAATGGGGCAAAAGAGGACTTGGGGGCCCATTTGCACACATGCACACTCACTCATGTGGGTGTGCATTCACACACCCACATGCACACACACCCCTTCACATAACGTACTCAAATGTACACATACATCCAGACATACACACGCGCACCAAACATTAAATGGAAACACAACACTTACCTTCTGAAGAGTCTCCGAAAGGAAGTCTCAGAAGTTCCAGTGGGGTTGGAACAACCTCCTCCTCTCATTGGCTGACCTTGAGTTTGAGTTTGAGTTTAAAAGTATTTCTATAGCGCGCGTACACCAAGCGGTTTCATGGCGCTTTTTGTAGTACTACAAACCCAAGTGGACGAAAAGAACTAAAAGCCATGGACGAGGGGTTTAAGAGGGACCTTATGTCAGCCAGTGAGAGGAGGCGGCAGTCCCTACTTCGTCACAGAGTGTGATGGGGTCAGTGAGAGTTGCTGACCCCACCCTACTCTATGATAAGGTGTCTGTGATAGACACTCGCTCTGAGCACTTCAGGGATTAAAACTGAAGTGCCCAGGTCTGAGGCTATCAGTGACGCTCCCCCCTCATCCTGAGAGGGAGGTCTTCTAAACTCTATGCCAGGCTGAAGAGGTCACACCCACAAGAGCTGTGACATAGGCACCCAGGCGCCTGCACATTTAGAGCATGTATAACACCTGGCTTTCTGACCTCAACAAAAGAGTGTCTGTCAGTCTGACCTTTTCTCAGGCAGTCATACACTGTTCATATCAGGAACATTTTGGGGGGTGTTGCCCCTCCACCCTTAGGGACGGGCCGCTGCTGTGTGCTTTAAAACTGCTTGCTCTCTTGCTACTTGAATTGTTTAAGTATGTTAAAGCATTTTAGTTTTGCCATGACTGTATGTGATGCATCCTGTGACAGGTGTGTCACCTGTGATGATTTTATTTAGGATGGAACAGCATCTCACCTGGGCTGATGATAATCGAGTCTCTTGCATCCAATACATCAACACACAGAAAGGAGTGTCTGAAAAAATGAATCTCACTGTGACACTCCAAGTGGAAAGCACAACTAGAGCTGGGGGCTTGGTTCTTCGGGTAAACGTAACCGTGGATCCCCAATGAAATGAATTACCAAGGCTATCTCTAATGGAGTAGAGGCTTGGTCATAAATCTACATGGCATGCCTCTTCTGCCTTACTGGGGCCAATTCTCAGAAAGGAGAGAGGTAAATCCTGGCTGCAGAAGTCAGACAGGTCATTAGTGAGGCAGGGCAACACTTTCGGCAGCCCAGGAAGTATGTAAAGTCAGGGTGCCCCTAAAGATTTACTTTGCTGATGAATGCAGCAGAACAGTAGACAGCCCTCTGTGGATAGAGGTCGCCTTCACTCCTCTGTTGGCCTCTCGGGTGTGAGTGTGGGCTCAAGCTCCTTCGGCCAATCCCTCCTAAAGCCAGAGCCCAGTGTCAGGTTCCTTACATTGATTCTTTCCCTCCGCCCCTGATTGGCTAGGAAACTGCCAATGGAGAGCAAAGAACAGTAGAATGTTCTCAAAGAGGAAGTCCACAGTCCTTTATTTAGGTCCCCAACTCTGTGACGTGTGGCTTTGAGCCAGTGGGTGGCACATTTCCAGTACTCTTTTGGTGACTACTTGATTCCACCAATCAGGGCATGTGAGGAGCCAGTACACACGTCTCTTTCAGATAGCGCCTGAGTCCTACCTCACACTTCGAGGGACAGTGAATGCTTTCAACAGCATACACCTGGTGCCGGGGTGATCTCTGCCACCGCAAGCAGGCCCTAGATATGTCTGTCCCCCAGCCATAAAACAGCACCCTCTTGTAGGTGAAGCAGGTGAGGCTGGTTCATGGAATCCATCCACGAGAGTATGATTCTGCCCTGCTAATAAACTCACCTCCTGGGATGGGAAGCCCCCGGGTAGCCACCCGCTTTAGAAATGCCTTTTCATTCATTCATTCATTCATTCATTCATTCATTCACTCACCTCCTGGCACCTGATTATGAACTGGTCATGTACATGAAGGGGGACAGGATATACCAACACTGGTCCTGCTCCCCCACCCCTCGTAGGTGAACCAGCTTAGAGTTGCCATGGCGAGCACCTCCGTCCCCAAAGATGAAAAGAGTAAGCTGGTTCCTGGGGGGTGGGGGAGGTGGGGGTTTGAGGGAATGCTGCTATGCTGCTGTCACATACCCCTATTACCCACCCAGCATGTCAGAGAGCAGGTCATGCTTGGTAATGGCGAGTCCCTCCAGAGACGAACCTCAAGCTGGCCCATGGGGCGGTGTCATAGGCCTCTCTGCTCTCATCATGGCCGGCCTCCCCCGTGTACTGTGCTGACCACTCGTCTGTCCCAAGACCTCTCAGGCCCCCCTGCTGCCCCCACCGCCCCTAGCCTCATCCTTCTGTCCCTTTACACACAAATCCCATCCATAGCCCCGTAAACACTGCCCATCCCTCGCCTCTACCTACTATCCTTCCCGAGCACTGCCCATCCCTATTCTGTGCTTGCTGTCCCTCCACGCATACTGCCCATCCCTCACCTCTGCCTACTATCCTTCCCATACACTGCCCATCTCTAGCTTGTGCTGTCCCTCCACGCACACTACGCATCCCTTGCCTCTCACCACTATCTTCCCCGGCACACTGCCCATCCCTAGCCTGTACTGGCTGTTCCCTCCCCCCCACACACTGCCCATCCCTAGCCTGTGCCGCTGTCCCTGCCACACACTGCCTATCCCGAGCCTGCGCCTGCTGTCCCTCCCCACACACTGCCCATCCCTAGCCTGTACTGACTGTCCCCCCCACACACTGCCCATCCCTAGCCTGTGCCGGCTGTCCCTTCACACACACTGCCCATCCCTAGCCTGTACTGACTGTCCCCCCCACACTGCCCATCCCTAGCCTATGCTGACTGTCCCTGCCACACACTGCCCATCCCTAGCCTGTGCCAGGTATCCCTTCACACACACTGCCCATCCCTAGCCTGTGCTGACTGTCCCTCCCCACACACTGCCCATCCCTAGCCTGTGCTGACTGTCCCTCCCCACACACTGCCCATCCCTAGCCTGTGCTGACTGTCCCCCTCCCACACACTGCCCATCCCTAGCCTATGCTGACTGTCCCTCCCCACACACTGCCCATCCCTTGCCTCTCACCACTATCTTCCCCGGCACACTGCCCATCCCAAGCCTGTACTGGCTGCCCCCCCCCCACACACTGCCCATCCCTAGCCTGTGCCAGATGTCCATTCACACACACTGCCCATCCCTAGCCTGTGCTGACTGTCCCCCTCCCACACACTGCCCATCCCTAGCCTATGTTGACTGTCCCTGCCACACACTGCCCATCCCTAGCCTGCGCCCGCTGTCCCTGCCACACACTGCCTATCCCGAGCCTGCGCCTGCTGTCCCTCCCCACATACTGCCCATCCCTAGCCTGTACTGACAGTCCCTCCCCACACACTGCCCATCCCTAGCCCGTACTGACTGTCCCCCCCACACACTGCCCATCCCTAGCCTGTGCCGGCTGTCCCTTCACACACACTGCCCATCCCTAGCCTGTACTGACTGCCCCCCCCCACACTGCCCATCCCTCGCCTATGCTGACTGTCCCTGCCACACACTGCCCATCCCTAGCCTGTGCCGGCTGTCCCTTCACACACACTGCCCATCCCTGGCCTGTGCTGACTGTCCCTCCCCACACACTGCCCATCCCTAGCCTGTGCTGACTGTCCCTCCCCACACACTGCCCATCCCTAGCCTGTGCTGACTGTCCCTTCACACACACTGCCCATCCCTAGCCTGTGCTGACTGCACCCCCCACACACTGCCCATCTCAAGCCTGTGCTGACTGTCCCTTCACACACACTTCCCATCCCTAGCCTGTGCTGACTGTCCCTCCCCACACACTGCCCATCCCTAGCCTGTGCTGACTGTCCCCCTCCCACACACTGCCCATCTCTAGCCTATGCTGACTGTCCCTCCCCACACACTGCCCATCCCTTGCCTCTCACCACTATCTTCCCCGGCACACTGCCCATCCCGAGCCTGTACTGGCTCCCCCCCCCACACACTGCCCATCCCTAGCCTGTGCCGGCTGTCCATTCACACACACTGCCCATCCCTAGCCTGTGCTGACTGTCCTTCCCCACACACTGCCCATCCCTAGCCTGTGCTGACTGTCCCCCTCCCACACACTGCCCATCCCTAGCCTATGCTGACTGTCCCTTCACACACACTGCCCAGTGGAGTGGAGTGGCTCACTGGTTAGAGGCGGCAGACCCGGAAGCAGAGAACGGCCCGGGACCAGGGTTCAATATCCGACGCAGCAGGGTCGTGGACCAGGGTCAGCGGACTCGATAATTCTCGCCTCGGTGCCTACTCTAACCAGGGATCACACTCGGCAACTCTGGGCATTAGCTTGCCTCATCTCTACAACGGCCCCCCACATTCGCCGGGGATGCCTGGTTTCACCTTGGAGATACCCAGTAGGGACCATCTCACAGGGATAGCCAGGACGGGTGCCCCAGCGGTCTACAGCGCCACGACGCCTCAGGGCAGCAGTGAGCTTTACAAGACACATACATTTACATTTACTTTAACATTACATCCCTAGCCCGTGCTGACTGTCCACTCACACACACTGCCCATCCCTAGCCTGTGCTGACTGTCCCTCCCCACACACTTCCCATCCCTAGCCTGTCCTGACTGTCACACACTGCCCATCCCTAGCCTGTGCTGACTGTCCACTCACACACACTGCCCATCCCTAGCCTGTGCTGACTGTCCCTCCCCACACACTGCCCATCCCTAGCCTGTCCTGACTGTCACACACTGCCCATCCCTAGCCTGTGCTGACTGTCCACCTCCCACACACTGCCCATCCCTAGCCTGTGCTGACTGTCCACCTCCCACACACTGCCCATCCCTAGCCCGTGCTGACTGTCCCTCCCCACACACTGCCCATCCCTAGCCTGTGCTGACTGTCCATCTCCCACACACTGCCCATCCCTAGCCTGTGCCGGCTGTCCACTCACACACACTGCCCATCCCTAGCCTGTGCTGACTGTCCCTCCCCACACACTACCCATCCCTAGCCTGTGCTGACTGGTACACACTGCCCATCCCTAGCATGTGCTGACTGTCCCCCCCACACACTGCCCATCCCTAGCGTGTGCTGACGGTCAATCCCCACACACTGCCCATCCCTAGCCTGTGCTGACTGTCCCTCCCCACACACTGCCCATCCCTAGCCTGTGCTGACTGTCCCTCCCCACACACTGCCCATCCCTAGCCTGTGCTGACTGTCCCTGCCACACCCTGACACTGCCTATCCCGAGCCTGCACCTGCTGTCCCTTCACACACACTTCCCATCCCTAGCCTGTGCTGACTGTCCCTCCCCACACACTGCCCATCCCTAGCCTATGCTGACTGTCCCCCCCACACACTGCCCATCCCTAGCCTGTGCTGACTGTCCCTTCACACACACTGCCCATCCATAGCCTGTGCTGACTGCCCCCCCCACACTGCCCATCCCTAGCGTGTGCTGACTGTCCCTCCCCACACACTGCCCATCCCTAGCCTGTGCTGACTGTCACACACTGCCCATCCCTAGCGTGTGCTGACTGTCCCCCCCACACACTGCCCATCCTTAGCGTGTGCTGACTGTCCCTCCCCACACACTGCCCATCCCTAGCCTATGCTGACTGTCCCCCACACACTGCCCATCCCGAGCTTGTGCTGACTGTCCCTGCCACACACTGCCCATCCCTAGCCTGTGCCGGCTGTCCCTTCACACACACTGCCCATCCCTGGCCTGTGCTGACTGTCCCTCCCCACACACTGCCCATCCCTAGCCTGTGCTGACTGTCCCTCCCCACACACTGCCCATCCCTAGCCTGTGCTGACTGTCCCTTCACACACACTGCCCATCCCTAGCCTGTGCTGACTGCACCCCCCACACACTGCCCATCTCAAGCCTGTGCTGACTGTCCCTTCACACACACTTCCCATCCCTAGCCTGTGCTGACTGTCCCTCCCCACACACTGCCCATCCCTAGCCTGTGCTGACTGTCCCCCTCCCACACACTGCCCATCTCTAGCCTATGCTGACTGTCCCTCCCCACACACTGCCCATCCCTTGCCTCTCACCACTATCTTCCCCGGCACACTGCCCATCCCGAGCCTGTACTGGCTCCCCCCCACACACTGCCCATCCCTAGCCTGTGCCGGCTGTCCATTCACACACACTGCCCATCCCTAGCCTGTGCTGACTGTCCTTCCCCACACACTGCCCATCCCTAGCCTGTGCTGACTGTCCCCCTCCCACACACTGCCCATCCCTAGCCTATGCTGACTGTCCCTTCACACACACTGCCCAGTGGAGTGGAGTGGCTCACTGGTTAGAGGCGGCAGACCCGGAAGCAGAGAACGGCCCGGGACCAGGGTTCAATATCCGACGCGGCAGGGTCGTGGACCAGGGTCAGCGGACTCGATAATTCTCGCCTCGGTGCCTACTCTAACCAGGGATCACACTCGGCAACTCTGGGCATTAGCTTGCCTCATCTCTACAACGGCCCCCCACATTCGCCGGGGATGCCTGGTTTCACCTTGGAGATACCCAGTAGGGACCATCTCACAGGGATAGCCAGGACGGGTGCCCCAGCGGTCTACAGCGCCACGACGCCTCAGGGCAGCAGTGAGCTTTACAAGACACATACTTTTACATTTACTTTAACATTACATCCCTAGCCCGTGCTGACTGTCCACTCACACACACTGCCCATCCCAAGCCTGTGCTGACTGTCCCTCCCCACACACTTCCCATCCCTAGCCTGTCCTGACTGTCACACACTGCCCATCCCTAGCCTGTGCTGACTGTCCACTCACACACACTGCCCATCCCTAGCCTGTGCTGACTGTCCCTCCCCACACACTGCCCATCCCTAGCCTGTCCTGACTGTCACACACTGCCCATCCCTAGCCTGTGCTGACTGTCCACCTCCCACACACTGCCCATCCCTAGCCCGTGCTGACTGTCCCTCCCCACACACTGCCCATCCCTAGCCTGTGCTGACTGTCCATCTCCCACACACTGCCCATCCCTAGCCTGTGCCGGCTGTCCACTCACACACACTGCCCATCCCTAGCCTGTGCTGACTGTCCCTCCCCACACACTACCCATCCCTAGCCTGTGCTGACTGGTACACACTGCCCATCCCTAGCATGTGCTGACTGTCCCCCCCCCACACACTGCCCATCCCTAGCGTGTGCTGACGGTCAATCCCCACACACTGCCCATCCCTAGCCTGTGCTGACTGTCCTTCCCCACACACTGCCCATCCCTAGCCTGTGCTGACTGTCCCTCCCCACACACTGCCCATCCCTAGCCTGTGCTGACTGTCCCTGCCACACCCTGACACTGCCTATCCCGAGCCTGCACCTGCTGTCCCTTCACACACACTTCCCATCCCTAGCCTGTGCTGACTGTCCCTCCCCACACACTGCCCATCCCTAGCCTATGCTGACTGTCCCCCCCACACACTGCCCATCCCTAGCCTGTGCTGACTGTCCCTTCACACACACTGCCCATCCATAGCCTGTGCTGACTGCCCCCCCCACACTGCCCATCCCTAGCGTGTGCTGACTGTCCCTCCCCACACACTGCCCATCCCTAGCCTGTGCTGACTGTCACACACTGCCCATCCCTAGCGTGTGCTGACTGTCCCCCCCACACACTGCCCATCCTTAGCGTGTGCTGACTGTCCCTCCCCACACACTGCCCATCCCTAGCCTATGCTGACTGTCCCCCACACACTGCCCATCCCGAGCTTGTGCTGACTGTCCCTTCACACACACTGCCCATCCATAGCCTGTGCTGACTGCCCCCCCACACTGCCCATCCCTAGCGTGTGCTGACTGTCCCTCCCCACACACTGCCCATCCCTAGCCTGTGCTGACTGTCTCACACTGCCCATCCCTAGCGTGTGCTGACTGTCCCCCCACACACTGCCCATCCCTAACGTGTGCTGGCTGTCCCTCCCCACACACTGCTCATCCCTAGCCTGTGCTGACTGTCCCTCCCCACACACTGCCCATCTCTAGCCTGTGCTGACTGTCCCTCCCCACACACTGCTCATCCCTAGCCTGTGCTGACTGTCCCTGCCACACCCTGACACTGCCTATCCCGAGCCTGCGCATGCTGTCCCTTCACACAAACTTCCCATCCCTAGCCTGTGCTGACTGTCCCTCCCCACACACTGCCCATCCCTAGCCTATGCTGACTGTCCCCCCCACACACTGTCCATCCCTAGCCTGTGCTGACTGTCCCTTCACACACACTGCCCATCCATAGCCTGTGCTGACTGCCCCCCCACACACTGCCCATCCCTAGCCTGTGCTGACTGTCACACACTGCCCATCCCTAGCCTATGCTGACTGTCCCTGCCACACACTGCCTATCCCGAGCCTGCGCTCGCTGTCCCTTCACACACACTTCCCATCCCTAGCCTGTGCTGACTGCCCCCCCCCACACTGGCCATCCCTAGCGTGTGCTGACTGTCCCTCCCCACACACTGCCCATCCCTAGCCTGTGCTGACTGTCACACACTGCCCATCCCTAGCGTGTGCTGACTGTCCCTCCCCACACACTGCCCATCCCTAGCCTGTGCTGACTGTCCCTCCCCACACACTGCCCATCCCTAGCCTGTGCTGACTGTCCCTCCCCACACACTGCCCATCCCTAGCCTGTGCTGACTGTCCCTCCCCACACACTGCCCATCCCTAGCCTGCGCCCGCTGTCCCTTCACACACACTGCCCATCCCTAGCCTGAGATGACTGTCCCTCCCCACACACTGCCCATCCCTAGCCTGTGCTGACTACCCCCCCCACACACTGCCCATCCCTAGCCTGTGCTGGCTCTCCCTCCCCACACACTGCCCATCCCTAGCCTGTGCTGACTGCCCCCCCACACACTGCCCATCCCTAGCCTGTGCTGACTGTCACACACTGCCCATCCCTAGCCTATGCTGACTGTCCCTGCCACACTCTGCCTATCCCGAGCCTGCGCCCGCTGTCCCTTCACACACACTTCCCATCCCTAGCCTGTGCTGACTGCCCCCCCCCACACTGGCCATCCCTAGCGTGTGCTGACTGTCCCTCCCCACACACTGCCCATCCCTAGCCTGTGCTGACTGTCACACACTGCCCATCCCTAGCGTGTGCTGACTGTCCCTCCCCACACACTGCCCATCCCTAGCCTGTGCTGACTGTCCCTCCCCACACACTGCCCATCCCTAGCCTGTGCTTACTGTCCCTCCCCACACACTGCCCATCCCTAGCCTGTGCTGACTGTCCCTCCCCACACACTGCCCATCCCTAGCCTGTGCTGACTGTCCCTCCCCACACACTGCCCATCCCTAGCCTGCGCCCGCTGTCCCTTCACACACACTGCCCATCCCTAGCCTGAGCTGACTGTCCCTCCCCACACACTGCCCATCCCTAGCCTGTGCTGACTACCCCCCCCCCCACACACTGCCCATCCCTAGCCTGTGCTGGCTCTCCCTCCCCACACACTGCCCATCCCTAGCCTGGGCTGGCTCTCCCTCCCCACACACTGCCCATTCTTAGCCTGTGCTGCTGTCCCTCCCCACACACTGCCCATCCCTAGCCTGTGCTGACTGTCCCTCCCCACACACTGCCCATCCCTAGCATGTGCTGACTGTCCCTCCCCACACACTGCCCATCCCTAGCCTGTGCTGACTGTCCCTCCCCACACACTGCCCATCCCTAGCCTGTGCTGACTGTCCCTCCCCACACACTGCCCATCCCTAGCCTGTGCTGACTGTCCCTCCCCCACACACTGCCCATCCCTAGCCAGCGCCCGCTGTCCCTTCACACACACTGCCCATCCCTAGCCAGCACCCGCTGTCCCTTCACACACACTGCCCATCCCTAGCCTGTGCTGACTGTCCCTCCCCACACACTGCCCATCCCTAGCCTGCGCCCGCTGTCCCTTCACACACACTGCCCATCCCTAGCCTGAGCTGACTGTCCCTCCCCACACACTGCCCATCCCTAGCCTGTGCTGACTACCCCCCCCCCCACACACTGCCCATCCCTAGCCTGTGCTGGCTCTCCCTCCCCACACACTGCCCATCCCTATCCTGGGCTGGCTCTCCCTCCCCACACACTGCCCATTCTTAGCCTGTGCTGCTGTCCCTCCCCACACACTGCCCATCCCTAGCCTGTGCTGACTGTCCCTCCCCACACACTGCCCATCCCTAGCCTGTGCTGGCTCTCCTTCCCCACACACTGCCCAACCCTAGCCTGTGCTGGCTCTCCCTCCCCACACACTGCCCAACCCTAGCCTGTGCTGGCTCTCCCTCCCCACACACTGCCCAACCCTAGCTGACTGTCCCTCCCTGGGCACACCTCATCCCTACCATCTGCTCGCTGTCCTCCCTGCACAAACCCCCAATGCTAGACTGTGACTGTCCCATGCTACACACAGCTCATCCCTTACCTCTTGTCACTGTCACTCCTCGCCCACGCCCCATCCATAGCCTGTGCTTCCTGCCCTCTGCTCGGGGTCCTTCCCTACCACACAGCTCCTCACGAGTCTCTCCTTCCTGTACACACCAATTCCTTATCTTCTGCTCACTGTTCCTCCATGCACACAACCCATCCAGAGCCTCTGCTCACTGTCCATCCATGCACACAGCCCATCCAGAGCCTCTGCTCACTGTCCATCCATGCTCACTGCCCATCTCTAGCCTCTGCTCACTGTCCCTTCATGCTCACTGCCCATCTCTAGCCTCTGCTCACTGTCCATTCCCCCCACACACCCATCCAGAGTCTCTGCTCCCTGTCCCACCTACCCACAGTCCATGTCTAGCCTCCGTTCACTGTCCCTCCATACACACAGCCTAGCCAGAGCCTCTGCTCACTGTCCATCCATGCTCACTGCCCATCTCTAGCCTCTGCTCACTGTCCCTTCATGCTCACTGCCCATCTCTAGCCTCTGCTCACTGTCCCTTCATGCTCACTGCCCATCTCTAGCCTCTGCTCACTGTCCCTTCATGCTCACTGCCCATCTCTAGCCTCTGCTCACTGTCCATTCCCCCCACACACCGATCCAGAGTCTCTGCTCCCTGTCCCACCTGCCCACAGTCCATGTCTAGCCTCCGTTCACTGTCCCTCCATACACACAGCCTAGCCAGAGCCTCTGCTCACTGTCCATTCATGATCACTGTCCATCCCCCACTGTCCATCCAGTCTCTGCTCCCTGTCCCACCTGCACACAGTCCATGTCTAGCCTCCGCTCACTTTCTCTCCATGCACACTGCCCACCCAGAACCCTTGCTCACTGTCCCTTCACACTCACTGTCCACCCCTTCACACACCCATCAAGAGTCTCTGCTCCCTGTCCCACCTGCCCACAGTCCCTCTCTAGCCTCCGCTCATTGTCCCGCCATCCATCCAGCCCATCAGACCCCCTGCTCACTGTCCCTCCCTGCCCCGCCGCCAGCCTCCGCTCACTCTGCCCCCAGTGCCCCCGGCAGCCCTATTGTTCCAGTGAAAGGCTCGCGCTGTCCAGCGCAGATGCCACGCATGGCGCGGGCTCCAATTACTGCACTTTTCCGACGTGGCATCCATTGTCTAAACTTGGAGCCCGAATATTAATACTCCCTGGCCACCCTATATAAAGAGACAATGCCTATTGTGCGCGCGCTGTCGTGTGACCTGGCACAGGAGGGGCGGACAGACGCGCTTGACAATGGTAGGACTGTGTGCAGTGCCCGCGAGACTTCGTGTGTGTCTCTGCCTATGTTATGCTCGGCGATTCGTATTTGTGTAGCGCCAATTACCAATTTTATCGCATCATAGCGCATTCTCTAGCTGGAAGTCCTGTCACTGAAGATCTAGGGAGGCCATAAATCGTTCTGTGTCTGTTGATTGGCTGCGTGTTATCTGTTTCCCTGTCGGTGCCAGTGTGTGTCCAATCTGCCTGCCTATCTATCTGTATGTCTGTCCACCAACCAACCTGTCTGCCGCTCTGTCTCTCTATCTCTCCATTCATGTCTGTCTTTCTCTCCGTTTGTGTCTTGAACTGCCAATATGGCAGCCTATAAATGACTCTCCCTGCCCTCCTTATCCTTCCATCTTCCCTCTCTATATTTACCTTCTTGCCATCTCCTGTTCTTCTACATATCTTCCAATCCCACTGAGGCCTCCTTTGGCATGACGCCTCTCAGGCCATAGTTGCCACAGCCTACTGTTTTTCCAGAACTTACCCCTCTGTTATGTTAAAGGTATTTATAAAGCGCGCATACACCAACCGGTTTCTTGGCGCTAAGCAGAGGAACATAACCCACTGCTCGTTATTTCACTCATACGCTTGCATGAAGAGCCATGTTTTCAGGAGTTGTCTAAATCCGGAGTAGCCGGGGTTCATTCTAATGTGACGTGGTGGGGAGGTCCAGAAGTGGGGGCCAACATGGAAATTCTGGCACCACCAATTCTCTTCTTCTTGAAGGAGGGAATAACAAGCGGTGGAATAAGGGGGCCAGCCCTTCCTTTCCCAGCAGGTTGGGTATCCTGGACATAGCTACTCTAGCATCGATTCTTCAAGTGCTCCGCTACGCATGCGGACCTCAGGTACTTTGCTACTCCTTCTGCTCCTCTACGCATGCGGACTACTGATTCTCTGATCTTCTTTCATGAGCTGCTGACTCTGGACATGTCTTTGCTGCACCAGGGAAGGGCTGGATGGCGGCCTTTTTGTTGCCATGATAATGCCTTTATTTACTGCCCTAAACATCTCTTACACTGCAGTGAGGAATGAAGCTACTGCAGGTATTAGGGGTCGGTGAGAGTCAATCCGGTCCAATAACACATTTCCCCCTCCTAAAGACACGGTGTCACAGCTGAAAGTTACACGTCAAGTTCAGCTCTACCTTCTTATTGACAAAATATGGGCAATTACCTTTTGTTAATGACTAGTACTATGGGCAATTATCTTGTGTTAATTCGTAGGAAGATAAGCCAGCTCAACGTTTGGAAATTTTCGTCCACAAAAAGAAAACACACATCAGTTGCTGCTCCAGATATTTTGCTTGATAAACTTCACGGAAGAAAGAGTGCTAAGTATAAACCACGAGAATCGCGTCTAATGATGAACATATTGGGCCCGGTTCACAAAGGTAAACTGAGACAAAAGTCTAACTTTTGTCTTCGATTTGGTCTCAGTTAAACTTAAGACCAAAACTTACGTTTAACTAAGACAAAACTCTAACTTTACTACTCGTAAATGCCCTTTGTGAATACCGAAAGTCGCAACATTAGAAGTTTACCTTTATGAATCAAGCTCATTCTGTTTAGGTGTTTGGTCTTACCGTATTCCTCTCCACTGCAATACCTATGATAATATCAGCTTGAGGATGGATGTGGGCTGACTGATGATATTCAAAATCTATGTAGTGCGTTCCGTTGCTTGAGGTGAAGGTGACAATGAGTTTCCAGCTAGACATCATGCCAACTTTTCCTCCGAGCCCCACTGTAATAGTGGTGCCAAGAGGGGCACTATTGCCAAATATAAACTTTTATCCAGAGGTAGCGGCTTGCATAAGTCCTCTAAACACACCACTGCAGCACGAGGCTGCATGCAAGACATGGTACTGGATGTTCAGGGCAGTTACAATCCAGACCTGGACTGGGGGCTGAAAGCAGCTCTTGAATATGTTACAGGCAGCAGCAGGCTGCCTACAATGCAGTAAATGTTCGGCCACTGAGTGCGAGATACTCTCCTTTCATTAGAGATTCAACTAGTCCATACCCACACATTTTTTGTAATGCTTCAGTGGGTTTACAGAGCTGTGCCATAAAAATCATCCCCAGGCTTACTGTGCAGTTCTGGTGATTACGCCGGGTCTGGAGGTTTAGTGGACTAATGCGTCCGCTGTAGGAGCCTGTGATCGACCTCATAGTCATGGACTGAAATCCCAGCGGGTCTACTCAGCCTTTTGTCCTTCTGAGGTCGATAAAATGAGTACCATTGAGTTGGATAACAACAAAACATGTTATTCAGCGCCAAGATATCCTTGAGTGAACGTGCGGTTTACAAGTACAACTGAGTTTATAAACTCAGGAAATAATCCAATACTTCAGGATCAGGGGAAGTACACAGGAGCACTATTTCACCAGCAATTAACACTGCTGCTTATATAAATTAGGTGGCGCTTCTATGACCGCTCTAAGGGCCGGATTGGCTGAGGTCACCTCTGGCTATCCTACCCTGAGTGTATCGTCCTGTCCCCTAGCCTACAAGAGGATGGCCTCTGTCCTATTTGGTCAGTATAATCCTCACAGGAGCTTTTGATGCTACCAGGGACTTCTCAGTGTCCAATAGGACCAGTCCAGCCACAAGAGCATGATCCTGCCCCCATCCTAACGGGGACGTCCCTGCATCCTCAATGGTATGTTAAGCACAAAGGCACAGGCTTTGTCCTTAATTCAAATCCCATTGCATAGACAGACAAGAGGCAACAGTGCATCTAGGCTGAATGATGCAATGAAGGCCTTCGCTGCAAACCTGAGTGAGGTTAATGATACCATATTATAGAGTCACACAGCAGAACAGGTAGACGGCTCTATGGATTGGAGACGTCAGTAATACAGCTCATGGTAGACCTTCAAGAATCAAAAGAGCAAAACTTGGGAGTTAATGTGCACAAATGTTTTTAAAATTGGTATGCAATCCGATATTTGGAGGCCTTGGCGTGCTTTGCTTTTATTCATGGGCATAGCTCAGTCAGTTAGATTCAGGGGATGTGAAACAGATTTCTCAACCATCACTGCCATTTAAATGACAAAATTTATGTTAAATTGTATTATATTTAAAAGACTTCTCTGCACCACATGAGCCATCCACTCCTTTGTTTACACTTGGCCTGTTATGTGTGCGAGGGAAGATGAGGTTGGGTGTATACAAGCTCGGCAAAGTTTCTTAGACATGTCTCTGCGATTAGTGCTGCTAATCCGAGTAAAAATCCGACCACAGACAATGCTAGCCCGACTGGAGGACCCTGGACCCAACAACACACACCAGAATCCCTTTATTCAGGGCAGGTATCACACTCCAAACAGCACCCCGCTGTTATTACATTTTCACAGCACAGTGAGAGGAATACAGACATACCTAAGTATCAAGAATGTCAACCAAAGCTAGCTATTCCTACCCCTGTATTGCCCTTTGGTACCTCAGGTACTGCCTCTGCTTTTCCTGAATTCAAGGGTCATAAAGGCCACAGAAAGAACAGAAAGTAGGCAAAGTTCTAAGACTCTGGTTTACACTGTGGAGTCCTCTCCATGACCTTTACCATGTACCTTAGCAGCAAAAAGGAAGAAAAAGGTTAATCCTGTGATGTCTTTAGGGCTTAAGCGTGGGTGTGTTTGTGTGACGTCCCTCTGCTATCCATGGCCTTTGGTAAAACCAAAGTCCATGCCTAGAGAACTATATTCAATCAGGACGCAGAGAGGGGTGATAGGGAAGGGAAGTGTCTGCATAAGTAACTGGTGGAACATAATCAAAGGAAGTATCTAAGATAAAAATGTACACAAATGTTTTTTGGATCATTTGGGGAGCTAGGATGTAGGGATGAGTGAAGTTATGTATTGTTGTGTGTAGGGATCAGTTTATTTTAAAATGGAGCGCAGTCTTGAAGAGCTTGTGATGATTTAACAGCTACCTACTACAGCTAGGAAAATACTATTTAGGACACAGAGACATCGCCCTAGAAGAGTTAGCTCAGAAAATCATTTTAAAACTCATATTCTGGTAATATTACATTTTAGCAGGTTTCCATAGGATTGGTAAATTAAAATATATACACACAAAAATCAAAGCAGGTTTTCTTCTTTCACTTAGTACAAATCAGCCACTAAATGGGTGTCTATTTATCTCTCCTTTTTAGGTTGTGTTAATCCTTTGGTTTTACCACTTTTGCATGAGGGTAGAGCGAAGGTGGCATGCATCAACCAAACGAAAGCTCGGCTCGTTATGGGCCTGACGTTCCAACATGACCTTGAACTGAGCCAGGCTTCATGCTTGAGCCTGGCTTGAGCGATCAGCAGCTCATCCTTCTCTAACTGACTGGTCTCCCCCTGCCCTCTTCCCACTGGCTGTTGCTTGTCCCTCCTCCTCCTCTGCAGCTCCTTTGCGTGCCTCATGCCTGCTGTCCGTTGTTTCAGCTCCCTCCCTCGTCCCACCCCACAGTGTGTTTTTAGGCATACTGCATAGCAGCACTGGCTGCTGTGCAACATGGCTTAAAGGAAAAAAGTGATCTGACGTGGCCAATGCTGGCTGCATCATAGCACTTTTTTCATTTACTTTTAAGCCATATTGCACACAAAAAAACATTAACTAAGCCAATATATCTTGCAAAGGCGAAACCTATTGGCTTTACCCGTTTAAATATCTTGATTCTCTTGCTCCTTATATGCAATATTATGGTTTCGGGTACATATAATTATTGTGGAATCTGTCTTGTGAAAGTAAACACCAATAAGCAGCTTGTATTTGGTTTCAAAATATATTTGGAGGAATTCAATTAGTACTTTCAAAAGTGGCTGTAGTTCAGAATCTGTGGTAATCTGACTGTGCAGACACATTTCCAGCTTGAACATTCAAGTCCATCAGTGCAAAAAGTAAAAAAATAACTACTGCTGTAAATTCTTCTGTATCAGCTGATTACTATTAATCTTTAAGGAATAATTGTTCCACAGAGAATTTAAGTGAGTTTTCATTTTCACTGTTTAGTTCTAATTCTGCTCAGTGATACATTTCTCAGTGTCTGCTTGTTCTTGTTGTGATGTCTCCAATCAGCTCTAAAAAATTATTACAGAACACCAACATTATTTCCTACTGTAGGTGACAGCTCGACAGTAAAAGAAAATTAGAGACGGGTTTCTACACTCCTACTGCAACCTTCCTTGTATTATATATGGGCGAATATACTCCATCTGTTCTGCAATATGCTATTGCAGGTCACCAAGGAGTTTTATAACCATATAGAGAGACATGACACTGCCTGCTGAGTCCCTTAATATGGATACGGTACTCTGAGTACTGCTTATAGTGTAATATGTTATAATAAGCAAATAATATCAATTTTTCTTAATTACATAATAACTTTTTCCTACTACATAAGGTTTTTGTAAAGGCACCAGTAAAAAGAAAATTTTAAAAAACTTGAGTTTACACATTTATTAGAAATGTTTATTGTTAAATTATATATGGATTATGGCAACTATAGAAAGAGTTAATAATGTTCAGATGCCGGAAAAGAACGCTAAAATACTGCTTTTGGGTGACAGACTTGATGTAAGATGCTCACCTATATTGTGATATATTCCTCGATCAGTAACAGAATGCATACCATGCAGATCACGACAGGGATTCACCTGGGAATTCTTGTTAATCACATAGTGAAATAATGTAAGAGAATCTGCATAGGTATCCCATGCAGTGGGTATGGCACATGTGTATTAAGAGCGGCGTGTTTATGGGATCTAATAATCAGTGCATAGGGTCATGTAACTGAAAAATTGCTATTTATTTAAATTTCATTTTATTTAGTTTAAATATCACTTTGCAGAGGTACTGAACAAGTCAATTAAAGGTGACACAAACAATCAAAGGCAACTATATGTTAAAGTATCAATAAAAACAATGGAAAGAGGCAGATAAATTGGTACTTTAGGAGGGAGTGGAAAGTGTTTTTTGTGGGGCTGACTATATGGGGGAGGAGGGGAGTGAGTTCCAGTGTAAGGGGCGAGTAGCAAAAATGAATGAAAATAAGCCTCCAAGTCCTCCAGTCAAAAGCTCTCTTAGGAAGCTTTTGCCGATGCCTTCAATTGATGTTTTCCTTCAGATACTTTGGATAGGCAAAGACAGACTTTCAGGGCCTGTACACTGGAACGCAGAAATTTTCTGACACATAGATGCTGTAAAATGAAAAAGGCAGACATTGACTAAACAGATTGAGTCAACATTGTATTAGGGTTTATACAATGAGAAAGCATTTAGTGTGAAAAGCGAGGGCATTACAATTTGAAAATATTCATTCAAAAAGAGGAAGACCTCTTTTACCAAGAATACCCTGAACCTTCTTCATAACTTAAGTAAAAATAAAATGTACCTTCATGTAGGGAGACCTTTGTTGTCCCCTTTCTCCCAACGAGCTGCAAAGGGTAAGCATTACATTTTAAGTTTAATCCTGCCCTTCGGTAATGGTTACAAATGGAAATTACCTTGTCTTTAACAGTGCCAAAAACTTCTCTTATGAATGATGGCCCTGCTTCAAGAAATACTCCAATGACTATTAAGAAAGTTATACTCATCAGCCCTCTAAGGCGGGCAGAGGAGTAGAGTAGAAGGAACAGAGAGAACCTAAATAATGTTGTAGAAGATAAGGATGGGAGATCAGAGGTATTCCTTTGTTGTGACCCAAGCATAGTAAAAAAAAATTGAAAGTGAAAGAAAAGTGTTGATGTTTTAAGTCCAGCTGAAACGTACTTCCATTTTGAACTTCGATTCCTGAAGGCCCTACCTTGTCTGTATGATTCTGTTGGTAGTGAAACAATGTTGGAAATGACATTTGGGAGTTGGGGCGAATTTCAGAAAGAAAGCTCTACCTTAGCGGGCAAAACTGGGACACATACAAAATGCCTCATCTACGAATAAGTCCTTGGCTTGCCAACCCCAAGTGCAATCAGACTATTTTTCTCTAAACGGCTCCCAAACATACCAGTGCGAAGCGACGAAGAGCCTTGCAAAATTGACTTAATCAGACGATTGTATGTAAAAACTAGGGGTGGGCATAGCTTGCGAAGTAGCGCTACGCGTAGCTATGCAAAGTGCACTACACGAACTGCGTAGTAGCATGTTCGCACTGTGCAAGATGTCGTTTTCAATGATTGCACAGTGCGGACAAGCTTCCGGCACTGTGCAATCATTGGAAACGCCATCTTGCACAGTGCGAGCTGTACTTTTCTGCCGCTAGAGTAGATTTTTACTCGAGCTGCAGCTTTCTCAACGCGGCCTGGTAGTTTCTCATCGCAAGCGGTCGCGAGCATGCACGACCACTCGCAATGAGAAACTTGACCTCCCCGCGTTGAGAATCTCGCCGGGAGGTTTATTTTCCATGCTCGCGATCGCGAACAAGGAAAAAGTCTTGCGAGGATGTCATTTTGCTTACTCGTGGTCGCCAACTTGACGTTGAGGACCGCGAGCAAGCAAAAAATTATGGCTACGCATGTTTGCACTGTGCTACGTGCAGTTCGCGTAGTGCTAAGATGTGCAAACTTCGCAAACTACGTGAGCGTAGCGTAGTGCATTGTCCAGGGTTAGTAAAAACAGCGAGAAAAAATATTATAGGGCGTAAATATGGAAGCCTACATCAAGAACCAAAAGATTGCGAAGATAAATGTATATAGGGTAGTATAGATTTACTATTTTTAACTCTTCGTCTACTATAAAGGTACATATATGTGAAGTTAAGTATAGTAAACCTATATTGACGTATAAATGCTTACCTTTACAATATTTTACATAAATGTACATAACACTAAATAAAACAAGCCCCAGATGTACAACAGTTCGACAAAAGAAAGAGCACAACAGAAAGACAAAATTAAATACGAACTAAAACATAGAAACTTGTTTTGGAAGTGAACTGCAAACATAAAACAAAAACACAAAGAAACCAATTTAGCACCGAGAAACGAAACGGCGCAATAACAAAATGGATCAGAAAAAACGCATCAACAAAACACACGACATGTTTTTAACAAACACAGCAGGCTCGAGGACTGGATACGTGTAAGTCCGAGGCGCTTCTGATGGCAGAGACTGGGATGGGCTTTTTTTGATGAAATGATAATTGTTTATTAATCTGAGAGACGTGCCCAAGTGTAATTACGCGCGCAGTCTCTGTGGGGAGTTCCTCCTCTCTGAAGAGAGGCATTGGTAAATATCGGAGCCACGCGAGGGGGCCTCGCCGGTGTTCAGCTGCACAGCAAAGCCGCGCTACTTTCAGAGGATTAGCGCAGACAAAGCGGCCCAGAGAAAATAATTACTAGTTTTAGCTGGAGACGCTCTGGCTGCGGCGCGCGGGAGCGCACGCAGCGCCGGCGGAAGACCACACAGCCACTCACAGGCGTGGCGGACGTGATGTCTGACAGGAGCGGGGGCGGGGCGAGCGAGACAGACTGGCGCGTTCCATGGAATGTGGTGTGGGGCAGCCAATGAGATGCCCTGGGACAGTAGCCTGTAACTACTGTTATTGTGTGTTGGGCTGTTCCTGGCGCAACCGCAGCTGCCTGACTTTGGCTTACCTGCAGAGCCATGGACCTCAGTTAGGGTAGACAGGGACAGCAGCAGCTGCTATGCTTGGCTTGGGCACTGCTTGGTTGCAGACTTTGGAGACAGTTGACAGTATAAAGGATTCAGTTCAGTACTTCCGCAGCCTGGTACACGGAGGAGGGGGTGGGGGCCTGGGGGGTCTGTGGCATAACGGTGCATAGGGCCCCCAGGGTTGCTTTGCTTTGGAGGTGGCCCCCTCAGCTCTTAAGCCATGACATTGCATGCCTGGCAGAATGTGTACAATGGCATGGAATAAGAAAAATCTAAAAGCTCGGTAAAGCCACTGCTTATGCGAGTAGAAAAAATCTGAAAAGCAACACTGTTAATGTAGCAGACAGAGGCCCAGCAAAAGCGACCCGACGTGTCTATGGAAGGGGCATAATGCAGACCCTTGCTGCTAAGTGGGCCCACAGTTCTACAGGGTGCCCCCATTAAGGCCAAATCGAATGAATATCTGTGCAATGTGGGAGACGCCAAGGTTCATCACATTCTACAAGGGGGCCCCATCATTTTGCATTATGCCACTGGTCTGGGGGTTTGATAGGCCACATTACGTGCTATTCAGACACACAGACTCAATGTGCAGGTCCAAACTGGATCTCGAGAATTCCAACCTTCCATTTATTATTTTGACAGCATGTAACAGGTGACATCAGGTTTCCTGGTGTGTTGACAACATAACGTCACTACACAATGTTAATACAAATTATATAATGTGAGACTTTTTATGAGACTTTGAGTGGTAAAGATATAGGCGGAGATCAGCTTGGCAACTTCTTGTCTTTCTAGTGTGGCCATTTCGTCTCAGTGCCATCTCAAGTGATGGAGGCGCCATAGAGCGTGGCACTTCTGGAAATGGCGGAGAGCACATTTGGGCTGGACTTTTCTTATTGTCTTCTAGTGCTTTCCCTGTAGGCTAGCTGGGGGGTATAGTTACCTATGATTCAGCTGTGAAGCATTTGAAAATGGAGCCATTTCTTGTCACATGTTTGCCTTTCTGCAGCCATCAATAATCTCATGTGCTTAGTGACAGTCAGGGAGAAGTAATGGGTATTGGTACTGAACAATAGCTTGCTTTGGTGCTCCCAATGCTGAGGGGTAGACGCTTCATCTAGCACTCATGCATGTGCTTCTATCCCTTATTCTCTGTTATCAGTCCTCAGTTGTCTTCTGGGTTGCCAGACGTCTTTTGGTGGCAGAATTGTGTCTTTGACAGCTAGGATATACAGCATGGATGCAGGGACACACTGATTTGTGCAGTAAGGGATGTTAAAATAAAGGCACATGACCTGGTGGACGAGCCACTCAAGGTTCTCTTGATGTTCCAGTCCAATTTTCATTTTCTAATTAAGGATTTACCTCTCCACTTTGAAATTGGCTTGAGGCAAAAGAAGGACTGTCTTGAAAGAATGAATTATCAGGATAATTCATAATTCAGCAATATTGTTTTAATTGAATGTCTAGCTATTTTCAATTTTTACTTCACTGGCACATCTTGGGGTAGCTCATATTTTCTGTAGTTGGAGTCACATAATCAAAAGCTATCAAGTTGACAATCTCAACATCAGAGTAGTGGGTGCCACTGTCAACCATGGACTTTACCTGTCTTCCATCTGGATTATTACAAATGTAGCAGCTTATTTTGTTCCATGGTAGATCATGTTTCTCTTTGGTGATGGCCACAGGGTCATTTCCAAGGTCTCTGGCTTTGCAAAAAAAAAAAAAAAAACAGTCATCCTCTATCTCCTCCACCATACTGTCAATATCTGGGACCAAAACCTTCCTGACTTTCATGTGATGCCACCTTAGGGACCCTAATGCGCCAGCTGGACGGATCTTGTAATTTGAGAAAGGGGGTCACACAGCAGTATTCTCATAGGGTATTGCTATCTCCGTTTCGGTGAAGTTCAAGGTTCACCACTCAGATCACAGTCTGAAAGGTGTTGGCCTTCAAGAAAAGGCTTCTATGTCTTGTTTCTATCCGGCAGGCCCGTGCCCTGAAGTGATAGAGCAGAGCTGCAAATAAGCCCCACACCTACCCACTAATGACAGTTCCTTTCTTTCCTCACCTTCACATTGGAATCCAGAACTCCGCTTCTGTTTTTTGACAACTACCACTGATTTCACATTGTGATAGCGAACATTGTCCCTACCTTAAGCACTAGGTTTCAAGCCAGCCTGCGACTGCAGGAAGCAGATGTAAGTCATGAACCCTCACAACAGTGGCGTATAGACCTTTGGCCGCCCGTGGCGGTTCCTGCATTTGCTGCCCCGCGCTTGCCGTACTGAAGAGTACAGGGGGCTGGCGATTCCTCCGATTGCCGCCTTGTGACGGCCACATTGAAGAGAGCAGGGCTTGGGCTTGGGACAAAACTCTAAGTCATGCAATGAGTGCTCTGTCATGCATCTGAAGACGATCCGAAAACGGGAAGTGAAAGTCAAACACAGAGTACTCCGGTAAGTTGAAGTCGACGTCCATACACAGAGTCCATACACAGACATAAAAAAGAGAATCAGGACTTGACCCCATCCTGCCACTCTGACTCCTGAGAGAAGATGTAAGGATGTCATAATATCAGTCACATTCCTTCAAGGTCTCCAGCCCCAGAACAAATTCCTGAGTTGCTCCCACATGCCTAGAATTTCCCAGTCTGTTGTTGATTTAGCAGTAGATTCAGTCCTTTAATAAGGCCATTTTTCAAATTTTCGGTGCACTCCTGTTTTCCTCTAGTATGCTTCATGCAACCACTGGGGACCCTGGTTGGGTACTGCCGCTGGGCCCATCCTCTTCTATCCCTTTGGAACCCACTACCACCGGCCTGTACCAATGAAGTACATATTACTACTTTGGTCCCGCGATCCACACCTTTCCGTCAACCGGCACGGAAGACTTTTTGGTGGCAACGTCAGTGTCGTACTCCAATCCAACTTCAGCTGGAGTCTGATCGATGTCAGGCTATAAAATCTCCAGCAGATGTTTCATAATCTTTTTGCCTCCGACTTTGATTCTATAACAGGGCAAGAGGCACCAGAAGATGGTGATGACGGTAAAGGGATGACTTGCTCAACCGCAATATACTGATGATGCCCTATACACTGATTTAGAGAATGCTGTGCTGCTGTTCCGCATGACTAAAAACATTGACACAGCCAATACCTTGCGTATGCGAGGCCAATTTGCTTTGCCAGTGCCTGTTTTAGTAGATGGCCATCATCCGCCAAACTCAAATCACCTACTTTCTCTTTCACTGTGTACTACAGCTCTTGCCTTTTCTATGTGTCTTGCAATTTTATTTCCTATCATGCTTCAGTGCCTACACCAACCTTCTACTGCCATATGACATTAAAATTATGCATCAACTATTCTCAAGAAATACCCATAATAAATCAATAATACTGGTAATATAGCTCAGTGAAATAACTATTTTGCTGTATGGGTCTGTTGGTAACCTCCAGGTCGCCTGTTCGCATACCAAGCAGTTAGTTGAACCTCACTTAATTAAGCATCATTTAATTAAGAGGGACACTTTCAGGTTAGTATTTCTTCAGTTCTGAGATGATGAGACTGTGAAAGAACTAAAACAAGACTCGTTGAAGGTACATCAAAGGCTTTGAGCAGTGGTACTGCTGAAGAGTTGTGATTTTTTTCTTCACCGTGAGGGTGAGAGCAAAAATGGAGAGCCCGATAGGAACCCGTCTCAGCACCTGCTTTTTAGAACTGCTGATGCTGAGCACCGGCAGGACCCAGCCCACTTAAAGCCCTGTTCAGAGTTATCTGTGTGAAGCAGAGACAAAGTGCTTGTTAGAAAAACCCAAGTGAGGTATAAATATTCAATCATGACTTGTGAGTTACAGATGCTAAAATAACGTGTACGAGAAAGCTGCCCAAGTCAATGCGGAGGAACAGTATGAGATTCTTCAAACGACACCAAGGCAAACAATTTAGAATAACATGATATATGATTGCGTAATTAATATTCTGCGCACCTCTAAAGGAAGCGCTTTAAGAGGAGCTCGGGGGTAGGGTATCTCGGGAGCAGTAGCTGCCCGTGGTGGAAGTGCTGCCGGGCGCTGATATGGGGAGGGGCAGGGTGGGGGGTAGTAAACTACAGATTACGGCCGATTAGAGGTAAGTAACCATATAAATAAATAAAAAAAATTGTTGCAAGCGCTGCATCGCATAATGCGATGCAGCGCGTGCAACGAAATTCGTTTTATTTATTTAAATGTTTACTTACCTCCGTTCATCCATATTCCGGTGTTTACTAGCCCCTACCCCACCCTCCCCCACCCTGCCTCACCGCCCCACGGAACTCCCTCCATGGGCCGTAACTGCTCGGTAGGAGACAGAGTGACCCCGGCTAGTAGGGGTTTGCCGAAGCGCATGCGCAAAATAACTGGGTGGCGGGCTGCTTTTCTTCTCAGCAGGGCTGGTGAAGGGTCTTTTATCTTTTCCAATAGAAGGAAGGTAAAAGTAGGTTGATTGAGCTAATCTGCTGATGTGCAGGATGCGTGAAGGGGTCCTGGGGAGTGTAAACGTGAGTTATTTTACTGAGGTGGGGAGTGAAGCCTTGCACCTTCAGGTTTTTGAGAAGCAATGGCTCAAATGTGTTTCTGTGTTCGTGATAGTGAAAAGGAGCTCTGTGTTCTGAAGGCTCTGCATCAGACAGCGGTCTGTCATCCAGTGCTGGATTTCTGCAATACTAGAGTGAAGCATCCAGTGCTTAATTTAAGCCGGTGGTTTCTGGTGTTCAGAGCCGGCACGTAATCATCAACACTGGTGCTTTTCATGAGCACTGGTTAAGGACACATTCATTTACAGGGAGATTAAGTGATTTGCCCAGGATCATGGGATGTTGATCCACAGCCGAGACTCGAACCTGCTCTGAAGTCTGCAGCTCTGACCATTATGCTACATCCTATCCCCACTTTCATGGTTAGTAGTTGATTCTGTTTCAGGCGGCGCTAACAGGAGAAATGGGCTGGTGCCAGCTGCCTCCTGACGAGAGCCCAGGCACTTATTTTGTTTTACAAATTATTCACTGGATTCATCGCATCTTTAGATAGAGTCGAGGGTCATCTGCACAGGTGAATACACACTTGTACAGCCAGCCCAGAAACTCAAGATACAGTGTGAACAGTGAGCGCGAGAGTTTCTCGGCATCTGCACTGAGTTATTACCAGGATGAAGCAATGCGGAGCACCACATGGCATTGCCTTCTCCCAGAGAGGTTCCTTCTCCCAGGAGGTCAGCCTGTCCAAGCCTTAGCCATGGAAACCCACGTCACGTCCCCGGTTGGTATTAGCTGGTGGGGACCTAGGAGTAGACAATGTTCTCGCCCAGTGCACAGTAAACAGCATCTAGCTGTTTGTGAGATCTTGGATGCTGCAGCCAGGGTGGGTCTGGATTGATGGTCTGCTAGCAGATGTTCCTTGTTGCAGGAGGCGTTCAGTTAATTGGAAACACTGCTCTGGGTTGCTTCCTCAGCCAGGCAGATTAGAACCAGGTGGGACGTTGGAAAGGATGTGAGTCGAGTAACCGTGCAGCGTAAGAGGAGGGTTTTACAGCAGGTTCACACGGTAACGCCTCTGCGGAAGGGGGTTTTAGGAAGTTGTGGGGGGTTATGCGTAACTCTGTTTTGGCAGGAGGAATATATGCTGATGTCATTTGATAACTCAGGTAGGTAATATGATGTACTTTCGAAAATGAGTAAAAGAGATGTATAGTAGGGAAATCAAAGCATTTGTATGTACAAATCCACCATATAGGAAGTCCCCTGCAAATGTCCCACAATCTTCAGTAGACATCACTCTGGCACCAGTGGTGCTTCTTCTAGCCGCACAACACTACAAGTACTGCTGGTACTACTACTAATGCTAGTCCCCGAAATAGTGCTACTAGTATTATTACTTCTACTACTACTGCTCGTACTACTAATACAACTTGTACTGCTAATGCAACCTCTACAACTTGCTCTACTTCTACACATGCTACTACCACTGCTATTACCTCTACTACTACCCCCTGAAGCTACTTCTACTACTGATACAACTATTATTGCTATGATTAATTCTGTTATTACTCCAAATATTAGTTATTCTAGTACTGCTTCTACAAAGAATTAATACTACTACTGCTGCTACTAGTACTATTACTTCTACTACTGCTGCTACACACTGCTCATACTACTAATACAACTTGTACTGCTAAGGCAATTTCTGCTGCGTGTTTTACTACTACGCATGCTACTACCCCTGCTAGTACCTCTACTACTACCTCTTACAGCTACTTCCACTACTGATACTATAATTGCTACACTTTATTCTACTAGTACTCCCACTGTTGGTACTTCTGGTACTGCTTCTACTAATTATTAACACTACTACTGCTCCTACTAGTACTATTAGAGCCACTACTGCTGCTACACACTGCTCGTACTACTGATACAACTTGTACTGCGAATGCTACCTCTACTTCCTGTTCTAGTACTACTGGTGCTACTCGCACCACTATTACCTCTATTACTACCTCCTGCAGCGACTTCTACTAGTATTAACCATGATAATAATAACCATAGTAATACCTGTTACTACTGGTTGACAGACGAATAGATTGTTAAATGTAAATAACATGTTGTGTTTGCTTTACATAGGGAGAGAGAGAGTTTCTCATTTTTCAATAACACAATTTAGTGTATTTGTGTCTCCCTGTTTTGGCACATTAGGGTCTTGAAGCCCAAGGGGATAAAGCAACTGGCGAGGATCACACAAAGTAATGTAATGTAAATAGGTACTTATAGAGCGCACAGCTACTCAATAGAGTGTCCCGGCGCTCAATGTGGTGGCGTCCAGAGCAGGGACTGGAGTCCAGGTATCCTGGCTCCATGGCTGGCAGTGTTGACACTCAAGTACCCCACTGATCTAATGGTAGCGCTCAAACTTGTGACATTGCCTTTAAGACTATAGGAGGAACTTCACGGGGCGTTATTTCATCAGGTAATCGATGCCGTTGGCGGCATTGCAAAATGAGATGTCATCAGCTTCCTGATTGGCTAATAACAGCCAGTTGCTTTGTGATGCATGCTGGAGCAAGGGGCTGGTGTGGTGGAGATGACAGCAGCATGCAAGGTTACATCGCGAAACCAAGGTGCTGACCTCTATGTTATAGGTGCCCACACAATGCAATTTCTTAAACTATAGAGAAATAACACCCACTGATGTTCTATCAATTGCTTGATGAGACCCTGATCTTATGCCTCATTAAAATTGAGTCTTATATTTCTTTTGCATAGGCAATACCATTGAATGAAAGGTAAACATACCTATAGTCCAGCCAATAACATTTTTTCTACAAGTTTCCTCCATTTCAGTGATTTCACTCCAGTGGTAAGTCAGGTTTCTCTCCTCAAAGACTAGCATAGCGCATTAACGTCATTCAGAGCCGTGCACTCAACATCTGTGAATCCCAAGGCACCTTTATTGACACTACTTCTAGTTCCTTTTAAAACATAACCACAAAACCTGTCCCAACTCTTTTTTGGACCTACCTTTTTTCTGCTCTACCCTCATTAATATTTTTCCTTCAGATCGAACAACCTGTGCTGCGATGCTCCAGCATCAAGCTATGCGCGTTGCGACCCCTGCACATGCTCGCTGTGTGTTACCATTGCTACAAGAACACTCAAGGACCTCCTGACTGGCAAGCAGAATGAGGGAGCACTGTTGGTTGGATTTCTGCCACAGGAAGAAGAGTAAGATATGAGGTTAGGGCCAAGTGGGTGGAGGTACCGAGCACCCTTGAAGCCTTTTAGCTAACAAGGCCTTCCTCATGGAGACTCCTGCCCTTGTTGAAGTGACCATTACTGGTTCTATGCACGTGGCGGTAGTAAACATATGGAAGATAAAAATAACTGGATGAAAGACCATGTCCCGTACCTGGGAAGTAGTTCCCGGTGAACCATTGTGTCATGGTCAAGGGAGTGGTGTTGAGGGCAGTGCTTAATTTGTAAAAAAAAAAAAGAAGTGCCAGGGCTCTCGTCAGGAGGCCACTGCTGCTTGCACCACACATTGCCTCTACCATGATGCCGATGGTAGTAAGAACACAACTACTAACCATCACACTCCTCCAAGTGGGACAAATCAGACTATTCCAATCCCCCAAAGCTATAAGAATGGCTTGGGCTGCAGGTAAAAGTCATTTTTAATGTATGCAGAATTAATACTTGACTGTTGTTGGTATCATCTCAGATAGCGCAACCTAGACGCAGACTGCAACAAGAGCCGGTGTTGACAATTTGGTGCTGGTGTCGAGCACCGGAAACCACCGCCTCAAATTAAGCTCTGATTGAGGTGTTGTCTCGGGTCTAAACCTGTTTCAAAGACTTGATTATATGATTATGCTGAGTCCTGCTCCTTGTCTAGAGGTCAGAGTCCCCAAACCATCTCGGCTTCGAGTGGTCGAGCCAATTGGAGGTCAGTTGCTGCGAGGGGTTGAGTCCATCTCCATCTGGGAGTGTGGCTAAGGGATCAAAGTCTCCACCCGGTGTGATATCTTGGAGGATTCAACCGGGTGACTGAGATCAGTACCTTCTGGGGCGATTTCTGTTGCAGTGGCTCTTCGGACCCCTCCTTCACCTCCATGGCTGAACCTGGCTCCTGGGTTGTGCAAGTGGCTTTTAAGAAGGAGAGTTCAACCTAGTTAGCGAAGCACAGGCAGAAGTGCATGAGGCAGGTTTTCCCTAGAGTTCACTCTCTCCCTGAGCCCAATCCAATGTGCAGGAGGTGCAATAGGAAGCTGAGGCTCTGGAAAGTAGTGTTATGTTATGTTAGACTCCATTTATAGCGCGCACGGCTACTCGGAAGTGTCCCAGCGCGAATGCCAAATGGTAAAGAAGGACAAGTGTTGGCCTGCTTAATATTACTTAAATAGCAGGGTTTTTAACAGTTTTTTAAACAGTCTAAAGCTCTCTATGTTTCGTAGTTCAAAGAGCAGGGCATTCCAAGCCATTGCCGCGTTAACAGAATGGGAGCTGCCGCCTAATCTAGTCAGGCGGTACCTAGGAACAACAGCAAAGCATTGGCCTGTAGATCGAAGATGTTGAGGCGGCACATAGAACAAAAAACATCTCCTAAGATATTGAGGCCCTGTCTTATAAAGGTCACCATGAACTAGTGTGAGAGCCTTAAACAGTACCCGCTGCTCAACCGGGAGCCAATGTAGATCTCGAAGGTTCTGACTAGCTCTGGATCTACCTAGCATACCCTACAGAGCTCTCGCCGTCGCGTTCTGAACAATCTGCAGCTTTTTTAGCACCTTCCGTCATCAGTGGTCATGGGTTCACTGGGAAGGGTCCTTCTTCTTAAAAACTGCAACCGCAACTTTTCCATTGACTTGTACTGAGTACTCTGCTGTATTTCCACTCTGTACAAAGCTTCTGTGGGGTTCCTGGGTACTTACCTCGGATGGTTTCTTTTGTCCCCAGCTCTTGTAAGTCTTCTGGTCTAAGTCTCGACTTCAGTCGCAGTTCGCATTCCACTTCTTTAGTATAGGGTTTAGTCTCCCCCTGGAGAACACTGTGTATTTGTGCTTACTTACTGGTTTCCATTTGCAGTATTGTGTGTATTGTGTTGATATCTCTGGGTAAGAGATATATCAATGTGTGACGGAGTGTGCATAATAAATATAAATACTTTATAACTGCACTGTGTGGACCATTTTCGTTTAACCTATACTATATTATCAGTTCTGGTAAAACAAGCTGCTTAACATATTCCTTCTGGACTAAGCCTGAAGATTGCTCTCCACAGCTATCACTTAGGGAGCTTTCTTGGGTTGTCCACTAAAATCACCATAAGGGTTGCCTGGAATAGTGCAAGGTGCTTCACTTAAATAAGTGTGCACCATAAATGTAGCCAGCCTCCTACAGGTACAAAACGAAAAAGAGAAATTAGATTGTCATGCAAGGGCAATGCCTCAAATAGCCAATGTCCTTTCAGCTAGCAGAGGTCATATATATTGAAGGCCTACCTCACTGAGGGTGAGTTCAGGATCTATTGGCGCTCTAAAGCCAGCCTTGCCTGGACCTTGGGACTGGTATTTTGTTTTCATATATGAAACTAGATGCCTGTTAGCAGCAGTGGTTGAAATCCTAGCTGCTTGGGAGTGGATGTTTTTATAAATATGTTTTAATGTGGATAAAGTTGTATGTGTGCATAGTTCTGCAAACCATGCACGCACAATTACCTTTTTTTCACTTTATTTTATTACACGTCGTCGAAAATTGATGTTATGGTTCTACATATTACTCAAGCGAGTTGGAAATTGTTGTCCATGAAATTTGAAACATAATGGCAAAGCCAAACGTATGTCTGTGTGTACAGGTAACTGTGCAGCACAAACCTCTCTGGGGACCGATGTAGTACACAAAACAGAGCCTTGGAACTATAGGCCTAAATGGACTCAGGTTTACCAGTGTAAATTCTTTCTTCTAGTAGTAATACGTGAATTTACAATTGCAGAGGTGTTTGCTGACACACAGTAGTAGTTTTGTGTAATATTACCTGTGACCGTACCTGCTCTCGGGAGTGGCATGGGCATTTCAGGGCAGGAGTAGAGCGGGTTGTGGGCTCTGCAGGTCGGGGATAGGGAGTGGAGGGGGTCAAGTGGGCGTCGGAGCAGTTGTAAATGGCAAAGTAGGGCGACGTGCTAAATATGTGGGTAATTATAAACTATTGTAAACAGCATGGCCATAAAGCACATTTTTAAGATATTTACCCCTGTCTAGGGCAGGAGTAAATCTGTATCCTGGGTCGGAACACGTCTAAAAAGGATGTATCCACAAGAACAACTTACTCGTTGAGGGGGAAAAAGGTTTCAAAGTGGAACTTGTCCATTACGAAGTATTTATGCATGTGTTAATGTGCACCTGTTAAATCTGCCCTGGCAAAAGTGCCTTCCCGTGGTTATTATAACCTTGGAATTCCCATAAGAATTCAGTATGCCATCTCTGGGGTGTGCGGTCTCGGACATGGTGGCCATCTCTCACAGAATATGCAATGTCTACTGTTGTAATCTAGTAAGTGATTAATGCATCATCTCTTTTGCTGCCTTTGCCTTGTTGCTCAGTCTATGTGATGTCATCAGAATGTTGAGAGTGTTTGAGTGGAAGACAGAATCAGTTTGGTGTGGAAGGGCTGAGCGGCAAGGAGGCTGTTCCTGGTGGGCCATTGTATGAGGTCTAGCATGAGGCATAACTTGGATCCCATCTGAAGAATAAAGCTGTGATCCTGAACTACACCTCTGGACTAAGTATCTTTCATTTAATTGTAAGCCTGGTGACGATTTTAAAGAACCTGCGTGCTACTTAGAGGGAGATTGAGTATAGTGTCCCTGGTAATATTGTCGTGTATTTCTATAGGTTCTGATTCGATCCCCCTATTCCTGACCCTATTCTGGTTAAACTTACTAGCTAGTTAACTAACAGTCAGCCCATGAGGCAAGAAATCCCCCATGATGCAGATACCGTTATCTGACGCAGTCACACTACGGCACAGGAACGTGTTATCTGATTAGGTCATAACGCTTGAGATCTAATTAGACAAGCAATATTCCTCCAGCCCCTGATAAGGCATACGACGTTCTCATAACAAATCAAACCTATGACAACCTGGATAATCCGTGCGGCCATTGTTTTGATTTCACAGAGAACTTTAGTAAAGAATGTGCTAACGAGCAAGTCGTATGACATCTTTATTGACGTACCTATGTCCATCCTTACGTCAATCTCGGCACCTTTAAGGTATAAATATTGCCGACCTTGCCCTATGCAAACACACGCGTGGTGACAAGACGGAGCAGCCATACTTGCCGAAGCCGAGAGCAGAAGCAGACCCCGCAGGCAGCAGCCCCGCCTTCCTGACGCGCTGAGAGACGCGCTGCTATCTCAAGCCGAGAGACCCAGCACCGGCGCTTCTGGGCAGCCCTCGCAGGCAGCCTGGAATATCGAGAGCAGAGAAAGAGATACCATTCCTCATTCATCCTAAATTCCAGGTACAGAACTGAATAACCCCTCCTAGAGAATTCTTTAGTTATTCACTTGGCAAAAACAAACTTAAACTAAACTGTAACTTTCTATTCCCGCCCACGCATTAGACTTAGGTCAGGTACACGGGGTAGGCGTATTTAGAAACACCAGTTGAGTACGTTTAGTCAAATGTATATGTGTATGTAAATATATTTTAATCATTTTAAACATCATATGGCTCAGAAACCATATCAATGTTTTTACAGTATTATTTTATACTATTGCTTCTAATGTATGCACTTTACTTAACTATAAGTATTGCAATAATATCGATCCATTTCTCTTGTACGAGAAAAGAGACTGATCAATAAATAACATCTTTTATTGAACACGCCCGTCTCTTCCTTTTCTCTACATTCTGATGAGACTAAGAATGCACGTACTGACTGAGTAAAATAATTGCCTTGTGCTCACACGACTCTTGAGATTGACTCTTGATTAGGGGAGAGCAAAGTTGTCATGTTCTATGGTTGTCAGAAACTAAATCCCTTCTTGTCTAATCAGGGGAGTTCATCCTTCCTTGAACATTCGAGAAAGTTTCTAGCGAACTCTGAGCTTAGCTGGCAAACCCAAAAATTAAGTCTAGTTTCGACAGTAGTAGACCTAGTTAACGTCTGGCCTAGGCCTTTACTGCTGTAGGTACTATTCCAATGCGCAGAGCCTATTGGGAAAATAGGAGCTACACTACATGGCGCCCAACGTGTTTGGAAAGGGCGATAAAACTAACGTAAGACATTTAGAGTAACTCAGTCGTGCTTTCTCACTCAGACCCCTTTTCCCAAATACTCCAAAGACGTCTGGAGTGGGTGAAAGGTTATTATATCCTCCAAAACCTCGCAGGAGGGAACTCCTATGTACGGTTCTTGGTCTAGTCAACGTTGAAGGATAAAACAGTTCCAAAATATTGTGCACCTAATCTCTGTTTCCATAAAGAAACCTGATCTGCAAATAAAAATAATACCATCCTGTCAGTAAAATGGGAGACAGTGATGGAGAAAGAGAGGCAATTAGATTAGCTACTGAAATAGCAGATGCTGATGCTACCATGCAAACAGCAGACCCGGATATAATACTCATCCAGGTCGCCAAAAGGAGATCTATAACCTTAAAACTTATAGAAAATGGACTGACACCTAGAGGTGGCACAGTCATATTCGTAATTGAGGCACACGAATATCGGCAGACAGAGGTATACTATACATGGATACATTTTCCAGCAGCAAATGCTGTAACAAAGTACTTCCACTATTACAAAGTAGAGGAACCTCCTGAAACGTACACTCCTTTCGAGGAGGTGGAAGTACCACTCAAATTCCAAGAGCATTTGCTCTTATTTGATGGCGCCCTAAAACATAATAATCACATTACAAGGCTCGGTCCTTTAGGAAGACCAGGAGCAACGTGGCCGGTCTTAGCCGGATACACACCACATCCAGACATCGACGAGATGACTGCACCAGAGCTATTAATACAGCTAAAACAACTACTAAAAATTCACAGACAATTAGTTCAGTATGTAATGCGGACTTCAACAATTCAGCCAGCGATTAAAATTCCACAGCTGACCCCTCACCAGGGGAACACAAATAAAATCACACCACAGAACATCCAATCCTGCCTAGGTAAAGTTCCAGCTAAACGGGAACAGATATCATTCTGGTTGGCACAGAAAATCACCCAAATAGAGGCGGTGTTTCCTGACACCACCCCATTAGAAAAGCACAGGATTCTGACTATATGTCTCCCAATGGGAATCGCACCACACATTGAGGACTGTGACACTTGGGGTACGGTCTTTGCTTCAATCTACACAAAAACGCACGGTGTTCCATCCATTTCGGTAATACCAGATGTGCTAAAACAAATTCAAGATGAATACGGTCCAGAACCTGCTTTAACTCTTGGTATGAAATTACTGAAAGACTTCAAGCAGGTCTCGGCTATATTACTAGCCAACATAAAGGGTGAAGCAGCAAACGTGGCGATCCGCCAGAGGTTAAAAGAGACAGATATAGCAGACCAACCAGCTGAAATTGCCAGAATCATAGAAAAATCCTATGAAGAACTAGGCAGAGATAGTCTAGGTGGAATACAAGTCCAGAAAAAATATTTTTTAATAATAATTCACCAAAAAAGAACTGGGATGGAAATAAACAATCCAATCCTAAAGAAAAGAAATTCCAGTCCAGAGGAAGGTCTCCTAGGCGAAGAGAGAAATCTCCAAACCCGAGACAAAGGTCACCTCAGAGTGAACCCTCTGGGAATAGATATAACCTTAGAAATAGGGATAATATTAAAAAACCTGATAGATATCAAGACATTGATACACGTCCGTCTCAATCTTTTCAGAATTCCTCGCAGAAATCGGAAAGAAGAGGACGATCAGAAGAGCACGCCAAGTCCAAAGACAAGGAACCTGCTCAACTGAAAAAGAAATCACAATTTCCAAAAAAGAAGGTAGCCAGTATCAAGGTAGTTAACAATGCCGAGAATACTGAGGACACAACTGAAAAACGGAGAATGGGCTCAGACAATGCTAGACAGCGCAGCAGAGGTGAGCATAGCTCGCAAAGTCCTTATGAATCATCTGGAGACAGTGGACACGAATGAATACCTTCAAGTGTAAACTGCAGATACCAGAGTTAGCAAGCCCCACAAAATATACGAGATAACATTATGTATAGAGGGAGATAAGACTAGGAAAATAAGGGGACTATTTTGGGATAACCTATCCAAGGGCTATGACATCCTTCTAGCTGAAAAAGACTGGCCACCGGAGTTTGTCAGGGAGTGCCCTCATGGCGAAGAAGTAATTATGCCTGCCTTCTCGAATCAAATACCGATTCATAAAAAATATACACTTGCTAGAAAGTGGGCAGTGGCCTTAGCACCTGCTTTATATAAAAATCACGTAGGATGGGATGAGGATTCTCCTCCTCACAAAGTCCAGTTAAAATCACAACCAACTGCACAAAGGCAGTACCCAATTAAGCAAGAAGCTAAAAAACAAGTAAATGAAATACTAGATCAGCTAGAATACCAAGGGGTGATTGAAACTTGCACCTCACAAATGAACAATCCTTTGTTTCCGGTCTCCAAACCAGACAATTCATATCGTCTAGTTTTGGATTACCGACACCTTAACACATGTTGCAAAACTTTTGCAGTGCAAAACTCACACAGTGCTGCACTAATGAATAACATAGTGCGCAAAAAATACAAAACAACCTTGGACATCTCCAATGGATTCTTTTGTCAAAACATAGCACCAGAGAGCAGATATTTAACTGCATTTTCAGTAAATGGCACTCAAAAACAATTCTGTCGGTTAGCCCAGGGGTACAAGAACAGCCCGGGGGTATTCTCAGCGAGAGTAACAGAATTACTACAACTATATGATGATGAAGCATTATCTTATGTCGATGACATTTACTTAACAGATGATGACTTGGAGACTCACTTGAAAAGAGTGAACACCATAATACTTGGTTTCGCTGCAGAGGGTTACAAATTCAACTTCAAAAAGTCCAGAATTGCCCATCTGACGGTCCTATTCTTAGGATATGAGTTATCAAGTGAAGGCAAAAGCCTGGCAGACAATTTCCTAGAGAAATGTGCCGTAATCCAAGCTCCTAAAACACTAAAAAACCTACAGTCAATTCTAGGCTTCCTAAATTTCGGAAGAACTTACATTGCAAATTACGCAGAAAGGGTCAAACCCCTTTACGATCTAATTAAACCAGACTTTAAAAGATCCAGTTGGACTCAAGCACACACAGAAATTTTGAGATCCTTACAAACAGACATGCTAATTAAAACAAAATTAGAAACCCGTGATAATACACGCAACCTTGTGATCCGAGTCATCCCAGGGAGATGCGGATTCACATACCTAACCTCTAATGAGGGAGATAAGGTACCAATTGCATTCAAATCACATTTGTACACAAAAGCTGAACAGAGATTCAACAACAAAGGAAAAATTGTTCAAGCAGTTCAAACCGCAATAGCTAGAGAAAAAGACATAGCTGACGGTAGACATATCACAGTCAGAACAGCAGAATCAGCCTTTGAGGCATTAACAACACCGTGTAATTTACCAATAACAACATTGGATCCAGAATGGTTACAATGGGTAAATTCAATCACAACGGACAAAGTATATTACTTCTTTGATCCAGAACTAGAAGAATTAAAAAATCTAAAATATGAAAAAACGTATCCTCTGCCAATCGACATTCTGCCTCTACGACATTACGCCTGTGTAATCTATACAGACGGACATGCTCAACCCTCCGTTTGGGGAGAACATGCATACAATCCCACATGTGAGATTACAAAAGAAGTGTGGCACGGAGGTAAACTAAGACCTCTATTAACAAAATCACACTCAGTAGAAACTAATTCAGAACTACAAACTGAAATATTAGCTTTGAAAATGGCGCTAGATAATGCGGATCGCGAATTCCCGACACTTATAGTGTCAGATTCATATTTCTGCGTCAAAGCATATAACAAGGATTTGCAGACCTGGATTCAGAACGATTACAAAGATGACACGGATGCACCAATAAAGCAGAGACTGCTCTGGGAACAGGTAGCTCTTTTGAAAAAAGAACTACCAAAGACTCACGTGACACACTCACTGAGTCACCAGCGTGATGGCGTTCACGTTGTAGGGAATTCATTGGCTGAAACAGCCGCAGCGGCAGCCAGTAAACCGGCTCCCGTAGATCGAAAAAAGCGTACATTAAAATACATTGACGGTGAAACATTGCTGGCAGTGAAAACGTCATCAAACGGCGACTGCTCAGCACTACCGATCAACTATCCACTCAATTATACATACATAATCGATGCAAACTCCGTCCCTTTTGCTCGAATCCCTGGAGTGGGGGATAGAGTGATTCCAAACATGGACAGGAGAAACTTGTTAATCGCAGACGCACACATGGGCGAGGGTCACAGACACCTTAAATTACAAGATTCTCTGGAAGAATTACAATCACGGTACTGGTGGCCAGGCATGAGCCTGCACTACACCATGTTTGTAAAAAACTGCCCAAACTGCAACAGAGATCGCAGTGGGGAGAGAAGCAGTTTAATACCTCGTCGAATCAAGGCAGATAATATTACCAGCAAAAAGAATGGCTTGCGATTAACATATACAGGCTAGTTTCCACTTATAATGTAGATCCACAGCACTCGGCTGACGTCCGGACTGTTATACAAGATTTGCGAGTCTAAATGGCATATACGCTAAGAGCATGCTACGTTCGACCATTTTTTTCTTTTTCTCAGGCAATCCAGCCTGGGGGGGGGAAAGAATGGCCAAATGAGCACAGCCCAGCGGGAATCTTCTCACTTCCTTCCTGAGGGTATGGGATGGTGTAAAGAAAAAACCAAGACAGAAAGCAATCTATAATAGAAAGGATATTAGGTTCGGGAGCTGGGTGGGTCAAACATCTAATAAGTGTCCAACGTAGTCTAAATAACTTGCCAAGAAATTCTCTGAAGGGATTCAGTCCGTACGAATTATTATTCGGAACTAGGATGTTGATCTCTGACCTTGATAGTCAGACTTCAGTGGTAACAGAAAAAAGCTTTGATGTCAAAGACCGTTTGGCTATTTTGCAGGACTTAAACAAAACAAGAAAAGACCTGAGCAACATACAGTTGAAAGAACAGCCAACGACCACTGAAGAATCACCACCTGTCCCAGCAAGACCTGTCTGGATTCCAAAAGTCGGGGATCTAGTCAGGGAGAAGATCGCGGTAAAGAAGGAATTTGGGCCTTCTTACAGAAAAGCAGTTCCTGTATTGTCTGTCAACGGGACAAGATCAGTTGTACTACCGCCACTTGCTGGAAAAAAGGAGAACCGAGTTGTATCCATCGACCTGGTAAAACCACAACATGTGGCCGATAACCAACAGTAGGCCAAGTGGACTCCCAATAAGTAGCAGAACACCAAGGTTTGCTACCAGTACAGAGGTCCTATCAAAGAGGCTCATCACATTCGAAACGCCTACAGAAGAACAAAAAGGACTATGCAACAATGCAATAGAACTTAGACCTCTGAAAACCCAAATAAAGACATTTAGCAGAGACACACCAATCTATACAGAAGTACCAAGTGAAAATGCAAGAAACAAAAATCCTGAACCAATTGGAACAATTGACAGAACTGCATCCGGTTACTTCATCAACTTCGATGATTCGTCTGAAGGCTTCAGCGAACAAAAGACACAGCCATCATCAAAATCCTTTAAAGACAAAGCGAAGGAACTTTTGAAACAACTGAAAGAAACATATCTAGTTTCTCCATGGATTGAATTTTGGGTGGGTTTTGGTGCATTTATCCTCATACTTTGGCTCATCATGGTATTTACCTTGGGACGCTTCATTGAGGGAAAATATGCTAAAATGGACACAGCAAGTCAGAACATCAACTTGGTCCTCAAACCACACACATCTTCACACGTCGAGAAAAGAGAACTTTCTTCAGAACTTTCTTCAGCCAACTTCACAGCAATTCCAATATCTGGTGGGGTAGCCTGGGACAACACTGACTATGAAATTTATGGTCCGGTCGAGATCCTGAAATATCCACACCAAATCAAGATCTCCTTGAGTGACTTTGCAAAACCAAACTCATTTGCTGATGATTGGGACTTTGAAAGTATAAACAATATGATGTCTGACTTAGTAATGTCTGCTAAATTTACAAAACATGATTATTTGCAGGGTTCTACAAATTATGACAGCATGTACTGCTATAACCATTATGGTAACCATTTCTTGCATAAATCTGCACAACCTAGAAATGTTTTAAATTTTAATCAATGGGAACATTGTGCTACACCTCCAAAAGGGAGCTCTAGAACCGTGTATGGCAAATATTCATATTTTTCAGGTTTTAACATAACTAATGCTGAAACATTTTATTACAAATTGTCAAACAAGACAGGGATGAAAACCATGATAACCAACACAAAATTGATATATTCAGATTCTTTCTTTGAAAAAATGAATACTTTTGGATTTGATTATTGGGACAAACATGTTGATTTGAAAAGTGTTTGGGGTACAAAAGAATGGCAAGTACAGGGTATAGAAGCTTTGTTTAGAGCCTGCATGATCCCAGAACAAATGATATTTTTAAATGACACCGTTCAACAAACCACCTGTCTTGGCTTAGCCAAAATCAAAGATTTAAATAACCTGTCTATTCCAAAGCCAACAATGTTTAGCAATAACTCTGAAACAGATGAAGAAATAGACATAAACCATATACTTAACCAAAACAGAACACATTCTGATTGGAAACAATGGTTGATCTGGCCCACAGATACAAATAACTGTCAAGATAGATTCCTGAATAAAACACAGGGTTTCAAAATGAACAGGCCAGACCCTAGATATCCCCAAAGACATCACCCAGGGATAATAACAACCTACAGTGTGGGCAAATTATGCCTTCAATGGCTACAAACTTCCACACTGCCTGAAATTAAGCAACACCTAACTTTACTTACTGATGGTGCTGACTTGCGTGATTTCATAATGGGACCACGCAAACAGCGTCAAAAGCGTTTCATAGCAGCCTCTGTATATGCAGCATACAATGAGGCCTGGAAGGTTACTCAAATTGAGACAGCAGAAAGAATACGGGAAATTGACCGTATTAATTTGGAAAAATCACTTTCTGTAGTGGACAATGGGTTAATGACTCTGTCCTCCAGAATTTTTTCATTGGACAGCATTGTGTCTTCAGCAATCGATATATTATCGCAAGACTTACTGTTATTACAACATGGTCAGTCACAATTGCGTTCTATTGTACAGCTTGGCTGGACGTTACAAAATCTGCGTTCAGGCTATGTGCCTTGGCGTTTAATCAACACAACGTCACTATTTCAAATCTTTAACCTTACTGATAGACAAATCGGTATGGCGCAGAAGGGTGCTGATTATACAATCTTGAGCATTGAAAAACTAGAAAGATTACCGTTGACAATGTCAGAACGACCTGTCAGTGAATGGATAATCCACGGAATCATAAATATTCCAATCTCAACCTTCAGGTTTCAATACTGCCAAAAATATATACAGGCTGGCATGTACGAGAAATTGGGAAAGGGGTACCTTAAAACAACATGGAACCTGCCCTATTCACATGCATGTGTCAGTAACAAAGGACAGAAAGTGTTTCTTAGTGGCATCAATTGTGCTATGTCACTAAGCGGCACGCTTCTGTGTAACGGTATTAGTTTGCACGGAGCCTGTGAAGGGAATTCATACAACCTTTCATGTCACCAGCAAGGCGCACCTGCAACTGAAATAGAACCATTCTTTCAAAGACTCTATAATGGGAGTTACATTCTTATTGTAGACCGCAGATGCTGTAGTCTTATGCCCGGGACTCCTTATCTCGTCACTACGACGGCGAAGGTCAAGTGCTGTGGACGTTCTTTGTTCCCCAGCTCCTTTCCAGACAGGGAGGCGAGGGCATGGCCCAGTTTGAAAATTACTTCTATTCGAATAGACACTTTAAGCAGAATGAAAACAGTGCTTCTTCAGACGCCTACAAGGCTCACGTCATCTAAAGAAACGTATGATCTACAAGTCGCAAGGACGACTGCAGAGATACATACATTATTATCAACTAATTCCCCCGTACATTTCGCGGAAATCCTGAGCGAAATCTTAAATATTTCTGATACCACAGGGGTCTCAAAGGTATTTAAGACAGTATTTTCGATGGCATTAACACCATTCAAAGCCATACTGGGTATTTTTCCAGACTTCGTCCATTCGATTTTTGGCGGACTTCCCCTGATCCTAGGACTAATTGCAGGAATCCTATTCCTAGTCCTTATTTTTCGTTATGGCAACCCATGTCACAGATCAAACTCTCGCGACAATGGAAGATACGATCCTAGCCATTGGATACCGGGACCGGATATCAAAAATCCTGGGACTATCCCGGCTTAGAGACCTAAACATGACTTGGTTTCTATCATTTCGACCAATGTGGCAAAGGTGTGTTTTACCTGTACTAAGGTGTCTGCTATGCGGAGAAGAATGCGTGTTAGACACCTGTCTGACGCTACAATCGGATGCGCCGGTGGATGCAGATACACTGTTGGTTCCTACCAAGGTTCACGCACTGTGCTGCCCTCAAAGGCTGCCAATTCTGATGACGGCATTCCTGGAATCTTCACCACTGCGATTGAAGAGTAGTGAAGTTCAAGATGAAAGCAGCATCGAACAGGTACGACCTTCTGTCAGCAATGCAAATCAGAATGTCAATGGAGACAATCATGCGCATGAATGCATGGTTACCCCTATTTCCGACTTAGAGGAACTTTCCCATGAAGCTGTTGACAGTTTTTTCGAAAGCCTGAATGATATGATGTTCTCTCCGGAACAGAAATAGAGACTTTTGAGTAAACTCGCACACGGCGTTCCCTGAATTCGGCCTTCAACTTTAAAAATAAAGTCACATGAACAATTACAATCCAGTTCACGGACAGCAACTTTTTTCAGCAAGCCCCTGAAATATTTTTCTATATATTTTTTCCCGGGACACTGATTTTCTGCTTAAAGTAAGAGACTATTCCTAGAGAACTAAGATTTCTATTTTAGATACTTTATAGACTTTATAGACTTTAGCTGCCCGCTGGTATGTTCGCAATAGATTTTATGTGATGAAATGGTTTCGACTTTTTTTCCTGTATAGCCATATTAAGAGCCATTTCATGTGTATTTCTCATATACCAACAATCAATAATGCATAACAATGCGTGTTCACTTTTGCATCTAATTCATAGCTTAAGTGCATACAATATATATGACTGCAATTTTTCAGTATATTTGAAAATTTCGAAATGCATTTATGTATTTTGGGGTGGTAAGGTATACACTATACTCTATAGTATGTTGTACTATGTTATACTATGCATAGATTAGTAGATATGACCATAGTTAGCGTGGAGTGGGTGTCGTGTATTTCTATAGGTTCTGATTCGATCCCCCTATTCCTGACCCTATTCTGGTTAAACTTACTAGCTAGTTAACTAACAGTCAGCCCATGAGGCAAGAAATCCCCCATGATGCAGATACCGTTATCTGACGCAGTCACACTACGGCACAGGAACGTGTTATCTGATTAGGTCATAACGCTTGAGATCTAATTAGACAAGCAATATTCCTCCAGCCCCTGATAAGGCATACGACGTTCTCATAACAAATCAAACCTATGACAACCTGGATAATCCGTGCGGCCATTGTTTTGATTTCACAGAGAACTTTAGTAAAGAATGTGCTAACGAGCAAGTCGTATGACATCTTTATTGACGTACCTATGTCCATCCTTACGTCAATCTCGGCACCTTTAAGGTATAAATATTGCCGACCTTGCCCTATGCAAACACACGCGTGGTGACAAGACGGAGCAGCCATACTTGCCGAAGCCGAGAGCAGAAGCAGACCCCGCAGGCAGCAGCCCCGCCTTCCTGACGCGCTGAGAGACGCGCTGCTATCTCAAGCCGAGAGACCCAGCACCGGCGCTTCTGGGCAGCCCTCGCAGGCAGCCTGGAATATCGAGAGCAGAGAAAGAGATACCATTCCTCATTCATCCTAAATTCCAGGTACAGAACTGAATAACCCCTCCTAGAGAATTCTTTAGTTATTCACTTGGCAAAAACAAACTTAAACTAAACTGTAACTTTCTATTCCCGCCCACGCATTAGACTTAGGTCAGGTACACGGGGTAGGCGTATTTAGAAACACCAGTTGAGTACGTTTAGTCAAATGTATATGTGTATGTAAATATATTTTAATCATTTTAAACATCATATGGCTCAGAAACCATATCAATGTTTTTACAGTATTATTTTATACTATTGCTTCTAATGTATGCACTTTACTTAACTATAAGTATTGCAATAATATCGATCCATTTCTCTTGTACGAGAAAAGAGACTGATCAATAAATAACATCTTTTATTGAACACGCCCGTCTCTTCCTTTTCTCTACATTCTGATGAGACTAAGAATGCACGTACTGACTGAGTAAAATAATTGCCTTGTGCTCACACGACTCTTGAGATTGACTCTTGATTAGGGGAGAGCAAAGTTGTCATGTTCTATGGTTGTCAGAAACTAAATCCCTTCTTGTCTAATCAGGGGAGTTCATCCTTCCTTGAACATTCGAGAAAGTTTCTAGCGAACTCTGAGCTTAGCTGGCAAACCCAAAAATTAAGTCTAGTTTCGACAGTAGTAGACCTAGTTAACGTCTGGCCTAGGCCTTTACTGCTGTAGGTACTATTCCAATGCGCAGAGCCTATTGGGAAAATAGGAGCTACACTACAATATTTGTGTACGCTTTTCTGAATTGGTTGTTACCTCGTATGAGGTGTTGGACTGTGCGTTACGGGTACGTACATGAGAGGTCTACCTTTCGAGTATCTTCTCTGACTTGCCTGTTTGGTTTTACCCTTTGAATTGGTTTTTACCTCTTGTGAGGTGTTGGACTGTGCGTTACGGGTGCGCGCAAGAGATGACTATTTCCTTTTAGCTTCTCTGGATTTACCCTTGTTTTGGAGAGATGAGAATGCTCTTTAGATTCTCTGGATTTATCCTTGTTTGGGAAGAAGTGAATGCTTTTAAGTTTCTCTGGAGTTACTCTTGGTTTTGGTTGAAGTATTTGTATCATCCTGTGGTTATGGGTTGCAAAATTACCCTTTAGTGTTAGGTCTTTAAGGTTTGTGTTATTGTTGAAGCTTGTTGATTTTTTGTATGTGTGTATGTCCACCACCGCACATTTTATTTATAATTTGTCATATTGTATGTATGTATATTATCTTGCATGCTTGTATTTTTACAATGCTGATGAGGGGGGGATGTGTTGTAATCTAGTAAGTGATTAATGCATCCTCTCTGTTGGGAGTGTTTGAGTGGAAGAAGGAATCAGTTGGTGTGGAAGGGCTGAGCGGCAAGGATGCTGCTCCTGGTGGGGCATTGTATGAGGCCTAGCATGAGACTTAATATGGATCCTACTTGAAGAATAAAACTGTGATCCTGAACTACACCTCTGGACTAAGTATCTTTCATTTAATTGTGTAACATCTACCTTGGGTCATGATGTCAGTCTCTCATAGACAGGGCCACTGGAATTATACGATTGTGCGGCCCAGGCAATTTTCACATAATTCGTGTGCCGCGCAGTGGGAGGCCCTTTGCAAAGCCGCACTGGTCACCTTTTTGTTGATTATTGCTATAATTGGATGTTAAACTGGTATTATTGAGATGCAGCAAATGCCCATCGAAGCAAAAAGGTGAAATAATGAAGTAATACTATTATAAAATATGCACATCTGTGGACATCAGTATATGTGAGATGTCTGTGTATGTGTGTCGTTTGCAACGTGTGTAGGTACATGTGTAAATGCTTGTTCGTGTCTGTGTGTGTGTAAGTATTGGTTGTTAGTACAATTTACTGAGTGAATTACCTCTGAATGCTGTTCAGTCACTGGGTGAATAGGGACATCTGTGCTTGTTTGCATGAAGCTATGCGTGTACATGCGTATGCGTCTTTATCTCTGTATGGGAACCCTATTTACAAAATGAGTGCTGGGGCCCAGATCATGTAAGCTAGTCCACTGAGGCCCAATGCTGTGCATGGACCCACTCGGTTACTATGCCCCCTGAACCTGATGCCACAAGGAAATGTCTAGAGCGGGGCTACATACTCTCATATCCAATTCTGTGTGACCCATGTCCTAATATGTAGCACATGCACTCAACAGAGAAGGTTTGGCCACAAAATCATATCTTACGGGCTATAAAATCGGGATCCCCTCTGGACTCACTTTCCCCGGCCAGGTTGGAGCTTCTTGACAGGGATCTGTTACAAGTGGTGATGGGTCTGCTCAATGGTTCAATCAAAGAGGGCTATAAAACACAAACATGGAAACATGCCATGGTTCTTCCACTGCTAAAAAAGCCCAATCTTGACCCAATCACCTGCGCAAACTACAGACAAATCTCTCTGCTGCTTTTCTTTGATAACATTTTGGACAAACATGTAAATATAAGTTTAACCATCTATAATGAAACCCACCAACTCCTCCACCTGTCTCAGTCGCTGTTCAGAAGGGGTCACAGCACGTAGTCTGCCTTACTAGGGGCCACAGAAAATTTGAGACATATTCTGGATGAGGGTAATACTTTGGCCTTGATATTGCTGGACCTGAGTACAGCTTTCGACACTGTGTCCCACCCTATTCTATTGGATAGACTGAGATCAATCACGTGAAGGGCACCGCCTGCGAATGGCTGGTCTCTTTTTTGAAAACAAGACCTTTCCAAGTATTTTTGTCTGATTCTCGGTCAGAGACCTGTACCCTACTCTCTGGAGTTCCCCAAGGTTCTGCACTCAGTCCGTTGTTATTTAACCTTTATGTGCGTCCATTAGCAGATGTGGTGGAGAGTTGCGACCTTACACTTTATTCGTATGCTGGTGACACCCAAATTATCTTTTCATTGACTTCCCATCAGAAATAGCATGCTGAGACAATTAATTAGGCTCTCAAGCGGATTGCCACATGGATGGATGGCAATCTACTTAAACTGAATGATGACAAAACTGAGGTTCTGATCTTTGGAAAATATACACATCTGGTGGGTCTGCAGCATTGGCCGGTCTCTTTAGGCTCTGTTCCCACTCCTTCTCCAAAAGTGAAAAGCCTGGGCGTCTGGCTAGATGAAGACTTGTCTATGAGTCCCCAAGCAGCCATAGTTGCAACATCTTGGTTTGCAGTCATGGAGTGGGTGAGGAAAATTAGTTGGACCATTCCTCATTCAGCAATAAGAGCATTACTTCAGGCCCTTATTCTTTCGAGATTACATTATGGAAATGTTTTGCACTTGGGCGCAGACAAGGCAGCTATCCGTCGCCTTCAGGTGGTACAAAACTCCGCGCCAGGCTTCTCGCTCGCTCCTGAAGTAGAACTGCGGCCTCCCCCATTCTTCGGGAGCTACATTGGTTACTGTTTGGAAAAAGAATACAATTCAAAGCCCTCTGTTTCATGTTCCAAGCTAAGGCAGGGCTTGGCCCTAAATATATACAAGAGCTAGCCTCCTTGTATAGTCCTTCCCGCTGGGATCTGCTAACCAGGGATAATACTGTGCACCAAGAATACATCGGGTTCAATAGATTGGTCGCTCTTTTGCGTACCTAGGTCCAAGACCATGGAATGCCTTGCCTCAGTAAATGAGAAATGGTACCTCATTAATGCAGTTCCGCAAACTCTTAAAAACATGGCTCTTTTAATGGCAGTGTCTTCAGTAACGCCCCTATAGTGTTTAGCGCCGGGAAACCCAATGGCAGCGGCGCACTTTACAAATGGCAAATAATAATAATTTTTGTAAAAATCTATGTCCCATGCCGTTTTGTGAGATAGACATAGGGCATGGCTAAGGTATGTGCCTTTTGTTTGCAACATGTATGGGATGGTCAGAGAACATCCTGTATGTGCCCCAGGCCCGGTATGAAGCACCAGGGCAGTTATTGGCAGTTGTAATTTGTGATGTCATGTGTGAGGTCCAGAGCAGTGTGTCCGCAGGGCGGTAGCTATGATTATATGACTAAAGATGAATGGTAAACTCCAAGGTTTTTTAGTTTTTGAACTCTAACACAGATTCATTTGTCATCTTTGTAGAGAAGTATAACTTTCCTGAAGCAATTTGTTTCACTCACTTTCTTTAGATGTAGTTACTAAAACATCTTAGTAATTAATGTCTACTGTTATCAAATGCTACTACGTGGTATAAGAAAACCTTACATATTCCTTGAAAAACATCAGCTTAAAGAACACTATCCGTTTTACCCAAGGGAGCCATAATAAATAAGATTAGTAACCCACCATAATGTAAATGAATGTGACCCAACATCATCCTTTACTAAAATTAAGGGTAACAGATCAGCACTTATCCTATCCTAAGTTAACTTAAATCCGCACACAGTTATGAATTTGGTATAACCATATAATAATGTCACCCTTCTCTTGAAAACTTTGCATTGATCATGGATACTCTCAGATGCAAAACATGCTTGCCCATTATGAGGGCTCTTCAAGTGAGGAATTTTGTTTTCCGTACTTGTTTTAATTATCACACATTGGATGCCCTCATAGTTACTTATGGTAATTAATGTAGGTGGTAAAAGCAAGAGACTGGTGCCGTCAGGAAAACAAAACAGGGAGAATCAGTGGTGTCCCGTTCACTGCAAAGCAATGTTTGACTCCCTGGTCTTTGATATCCTTCAGAATGACTGGTGGCTTGTTTGAGCCCTAAGTTCAAGCTGTTGCAAACTGCAACCCTAAAAGAATACACACAAATCAGAATCACAGCGGTCTACCACACAACCCGATGCAGCCCGGCGCACGGGACGCTGCCAACATGCCTGGCCGTATCAGGTTGTGTGGTGGACCGCTGCTCTTCTGAAACGGGATTAGAGATGTAGGCGAATGATGCAAGTTCATTCTTCTGCAGTCTACCATTGATATCTTCCTCGTAACAGAAATATTATACTGAGGAAATAATGTATCCTGTTACTGTGCAATAGTGCTTAAACTGGCAAAATATGATGGTGCCGCTATTGCATACTCGAAGGTAGTTTGCAGTGTCCCGTCTATTAATGTTGATGTATTTAGAAGTAATTAGGAATTGACACTTTGTTGCCGAGCACAGCGTTGTAGATCAGTTATGTTGTACTGATGAAGACCCCCAGATAACTGAGGGGGTGAAACAATTCTAGTCTCATCCAAATCTTTTGTATCCAGTGTCTAACAGTGTTAGTGATATATAAATCATGTCTTTTGTTGCCTGGTATGCATGAACAATGTAAAAAAATGTATGTTGATTTACTTGGTTTCTTGACCTCCATCCAGTGCCCACAGAGTGAAGCAACTGGGGGGCGATATTAACAGAACTTATATTTTCTGTCTGTAACTTCTTCCACAGGCTCCCAAGAAGTTGAAGAAGAAGGCAGAAGGAGCCGGTTCCAATGTCTTCTCCATGTTCGATCAAAGTCAGATCCAGGAGTTTAAAGAGGTGACCTGCTCAAGCTCTTTTTTGCTTTCATAGTTTGAGAAATTAGGATGCTTCTCATCATTGGCCAGCAACCAATGGTCAGTCCTGAGGACAGAGTATGTACGTGACGACAAACAGTAAAGTAAGGGATCGGAGTAGGTACCGACTGGGAGACGTGTACTGGATCACAGTTTAGGGAGTGAAATGGGACTGTTTTGCATCTCTGGCCAGCGACCATTGGAAAGGCCTGAGGAGAGATAATATGGGAGAGGACAAGAATAAAGTGAGGGATCAAAGGAGGGAGCGACTGGGAGAAGCGTACTAGGTAACAAAGTAGGGAATGACATGCTTGAGGGTAACTGGACAGAGCCCTCATATCTGATTATAACCTACTGAGAAGGTGATGGTTTCCCTCCTGGGAATAGTACATGGGTTGATTTACGCGAAAGGATAAGGAGAGCACTGAGCAATGGAGGATTCATGCCTGAGAACGACAGAGCAGACGAGGATTCACTCAGGGGTGATTCACAGCTGAAGGTAACACACCCCAGGGAGTAGAACAGTGCAGGATGGCAGATGAATGCCTAAGAATAAGAGGACAGATGAGCGTTCACTCAGAGTGGGTCATATCTGATGATATCTGAACTTAGGGAGAGGAACAGTGCACAATGCAGGATTCATGCCTGAGAATTACTGGACAGAATCAGTGGTGCTTGCTACCTGAGGATAAAAGAACCCAGGGAGAAGACCAGTGCAGGATGGGGCATTCAAGCCTCAGGTCAGCACATTTAAATTTTAGGTAGGTATTATTGGATGATGGGGGTGGGCACGAGATTCAAATATGACGATGAAAGTTGCAATTCCTACGATGAAAGTGCAGAGAGAGTGGAGCAATTCACACCTGAGTGTAAACAGTAAATGGAGGATTCACAAAGATGCACACAGCCTCAGCTTGCATATGCACAAGTCCTAAATGTGTGAATGTGGCATGACATAGTATTTGGCAGTTCCTCTTTGTGTCTCTCAATGCTCATGCAAGAGTGATGTATATCTGATTAAATGAGAGCATATATACTTCCTAGACCAGCCAAATTAACCACGAATACTGCTCAAATCGGCCAATGAAGGCCAATGATAACACAATTGCTGCCTGAGGCCAACAAACATTGGATACCGCCCTGGTCACCCAAAGTGCGCATGCGTATTATCTGAAACCGTCAGTGCAGATATATTCTTCCCAATTCAGACAACAAAATCATGTTTTATATGTGATTGATGCAAGTACAGCATATTCACTGTACAACTCAGCCTGCTTGCTATTTACTGCACTGTCAGTTAACTGATTAACCCAAACATTGAAAGTACTGAGTAAATGGTACCGAAGTTATTTTACCAAATACATCAGCTACCGCAGAATTATCCTACCCGCTTGCACCAATGAATCCTGCCCATCACCTGGATCAGACAACTGAACCATGCTTGCATGTGAACCCGTAGTTTAACATGCTTGTGATCTCATTCTGCCCAGGGAAGCATGTTTGCTGCACAAACCAGCCAGAGCGAGCATTAATGGTACCCGAATGGGCCAATACAAGCTTGTTTACTACCTGGTTCAGGCGGTGCAGTTCTGTACTACCTGAGCCAATCAGTACAATTATGTTTGCTCCCTGATTAACATGCCTACTACATGTTTTTAAAGTTATAGCATGCTTACCACGTGATTCGACATGCCATATGGCAGTAGGTGTGCTTTTACAGGCATGCTTTTGTGCCTAATACCTCGTAGTCCTAGTGGAAGCATGTTTGCTGCCTTATTCTGTGAAATGAGGGCTTGCCTGCTCACTGATGCAGAACACAAATATAATCCACGATTAAGCCAATGAAAGCGTCTTTCTACCAGAGTAAGCCAATAACGCTTTTGCACTACCTAAATCAGCGAATGCAGGCATGTGACTCTTCAGACCCAGCCAATGGAAGCAGCTGCAGACTCATTTTTATTTGAATGGAGGCCCCTTTATCAACCATGGAACCGTGTTTAGTAGCTTTACCGGTTAATGATGCTCCGCACTGTGCTGATCCTTACATTCTCACATAGAGTTCGTAGTAATTTAGTTACTAGATGTTACTACCATTCCAGCAGTTTTAGATTAATGCGAAGATACCATATTCAGGGCTACTGGAATGATGCAATTGTCCAGCGGTGGTATTTTCCACCTATTTATAGATTTGCCTCATTTGCCACAGGATCCATCATCTACTGCATAATCTGCAGCTTTTAACCCCCAAATTTTTTTGGGGGGGTTAATCGGTTCAAAAGTTACTAAAAATGCAGCTGCACCTGTCACCTCACAGCAGACAACCTTTGGCAAAGATGGACTAGCCACCTTTCTGTTGAATATTGCTATATTTGGGCATTAAACGAGTAAAAAAGAAACCCTGGGCAAAGCACTACGCTACACTCGCGTAGTTTGCGAAGTTTCCGCATCTTCGTGCTATGCGAATTGCATGTAGCACAGTGCAAACATGCGTAGCGTAGGGCAGCGGTAATTGTTTGCTTGCTCGCGGTCCTCAACGTCATGTTGGCAACCGTGAGTAAGCAAAATGACCTCCCGGCGAGACTTTTTCCTCGTTCGCGATCAGCAACATCAAGTTGCTGATCGAGATCGTGGAAAATAAAACTCCCGGCAAGATAATCAACGCGGGGAGGTCAGGTTTCTCATTGCGAGTGGTCGCGTATGTTCGCAACCGCTTGTGATGAGAAACTACCAGTCCGCGTTGAGAAAGCTGCCGCTCGAGTAAAAATCTACTCGAGTGTCAGAAAACTACAGCTCGCACTGTGCAAGATACCGTTTTCAATGATTGCACAGTGCCGGATGCTTGTCCACACTGATCCATCATTGAAAACGGCATCTTGCACAGTGCGAACAGGGTACTACACAGTTCGCGTAGTGCTACGCGTAGCTAGCGTAGTGCGAAGTGCACTTCTCGTAGCTACACGTAGCGCTACTTCGCGAACTACCCCCAGGGTTAATACAAATGAGGTGCAACTAACGTCCAGACAGTGTTAACAAGCATAACAATGACAAAACAATGAAGTATTACGATCACAAAATGTAATGCGTTACGCAACATAATTTACTCAACTCTGCCGCATAATTTTGACCTCCCCACCCCATAATTCCAGTTGCCCTGCCCATATTGCTTCAGGGCTCTTTTCACTAGCAAACGCCTAATGGTAACACCCCAAGAAACAGAATACATGTTTGGTACATCAGATGCAGTGTTATCACCTTGTGTTCCACACTTTTACTGCATATTGTTTTCACTAGAACTCTATAGTTAGGGGTAGCGGGACACCCCCTAGTGGCGTTAACGTTATAACCTTATTGGGGTATTATTGCTGGATTTCAGACCCCGCTTTATATAAAATGGTAGCATTAATAACTGTAAAGTGAGTGTGTCAAGGGTGTGACAACTATGAAGGAATAACACAGTCTTCTGTTCTCTCCAGGCATTCACCATCATGGATCAGAACAGAGACGGCTTCATCGATAAAGGGGATCTGAGAGACACCTTCGCTGCTTTGGGTAAAACTTCACTTAAGGCTACTTTGCAACGAGATGTTCCACACATTACCTCAGTGATCTCACCCAAAATCATAAAAACGCAATATAGCCAAGTTTTGGGTGCACTTCTTGTTTGGCCTCAGCACGGGTCAACTTGTTTACTTTTTTAATATGTTTTAATAGCTCGTTACTTTTTAGGGACAATTTTTTAACTGTAAACAACTCGATATTTAAAGGGGCTATCTAGTGAAGAGGAAAAAACACAAGTTCATTTACCTAACAATCATCAACAATAGACTTTCCAGAAAGCTTCTAAGATGACGTCTGCTTGGGTTTGAGACCTACTGTGACATCATTCATTGCTGGCCCTATTAATACTGTCAGTCTTAGGCGAGTGCAGGCGATTTCCCCTATAGGCAGGTGCCACTAAAATCACGGTTCTTGCAAACACTTGAGTAGAAAGGGTGTCCTAAGCCCAAATGCAGAAAAGAGCATTTTACATCTATCTACTGATTTAATCGTAAAATAAAATAGCCACTAATTGGGATGCATCTTTACCTGCTGCACTATTGATAGCTATACTTTTGGCTCCAAGCAACCAAAGTCATATAGTAATGTTTATTAGATTGAAAATATAGACTCTTCATTTACAAACACAATGCTCTTAGAAAACAACAAAATACACAGGCAAAATTAAGAAACCACAGTTAATAAATTACAAAAACATTCACTAGTGCTGCATATTTAACTGAAAAGTTGCACACGTAAAATACAAGCTATATGTATTAGAGTATTTGTGTCTATGTCAATGGACAAAAAAGACAGACTAAAATGGCTTTTAAATAAAAAAAGGAAATATAATTATAAAGACATCAACAATAAATACACTTATAACCTGGGGGTGTGCAGTTCTGTGGCTGCAATGTTTTATGCATAATTACGGATTTTACTGCACTTGTCACATGATCCACCCTATGCTGCATGATTTGCAGATTTTAACCAAATACAAAGGCGTCAGGCCCTTTGCAAAGCTTCAGTGGTCACCTTTTAGCCGCTGATTGCTGAATTGGAGAGTTATCTGTTCACCGCCACCACAACAGCAGTTACAAGCTTTAACCCACACCATGCGCATAAAGGGCGCCCTATGTTTTTTTTTCTATAAGTATTCTAGAGATGTTAGTCGCAATCTCTAGGTTCATTTTTTGTGATTATTTAAAAAAAATCATACAATTGTTTGGAAAATCTCGACAAACCTTTCACTTGCATTTCACCTTTTTCCTTTCACTTACTGGGGCAAAGGGACTCTATGTATCGCCTCCCTTATTTTAATGTTTTATTCCCTTTTGACGCTACTCCCTTAATTTTTGATTGTGTCTTTCCAATTTATTTTCTCTTTTTCCCACCTCTACCTGCTTGTGTTCCCCTCTGACTTTTTTAATGTCAGATGTACATTTCCCTTAGTATTAGTGCCCTTATCGTTAACCATTTCTACTTGTCTCTGTCCTTTACGTTTCTTTTTCCTCCCTTCATTTTGCTATCTCGATCTAATTTTTCTGAGATTTTTGTGTCCTGAGTTAATGACGAAGAATAGCACACTGCTCCCAGCAGGTGTGAATAATCCTTCTTTTTGAGGAACGCCCCCATCCAAAACACGAATGCCTTCATCCCTGCTTTTGCTTCACTTAAGGTGTGAATAGCTGATCTGCAGTTAAATAGACTGTGTTGCTTTTCCGCTGAACATTACTGAACATGTGTGATTCCTGCCCTTACGGTAACATGTTTTTCCCAAGTTTTTTTTTTCTAAAACTTTATTTTCATTTTGATCACGTTATAAGCATCACACATGTTTTTCCCTAGTTAATGTCTCCCTGGGCAGATGCGCCAGGATTCTTTGTTTGCTCTGCCAGGTGTTTTTTAGGCTTAGTGTCTTCTTCTTGTTTTGTGTTTCAGGCCGCATCAATGTGAAGAGCGAGGAACTGGAAGACATGGTAAAAGAAGCGCCCGGAGCCATCAACTTCACCGTCTTCCTCACCATGTTTGGTGAGAAACTCAAAGGTATGCCGCCTGGCGACCATGTTTTCAACTGCAACATCCTACTGAGGTCAGGTTCTTGGTTGAGGACAAGATAGTGTGTTGTGGGTGCTCGTGGGATTTAATCACATAAAAAGTGGAGTACAAGTGGTAAACAGGTTAATTGCATCATGCCCACAAGAAAGGAAAAGGGCAGTGCAGACGCCTACCCATTGCAGACGCCTACCCATTGCAACCCATTAGACCTGCCCCAGACAAGCAGGTCTAATGGGCTGAGAAGGCATCAGGACTCGATATCAATGGAAACATGGACTTCTCCCCAACAATGTCCAGCATAAAGCCGAGAGATACCAAAGGCAAGGCTGATTTGAATAACACGCATGTTCTGTTTTGGAAGCACTGGAGAGGTGGCTCCGCTCAGTTGCAACTTAAGCAGGTCCGAATGTGTTTTGATCCCACCGTCCTGGACAGACTGAAAGCAATAACCCAGACTCTTTGTCGAACCTCAGAGCCATCCAGCCTGGTTAGCGTAGGTATGTCTTGGTATCACAAGACTCTCCCTTAAATTCCCTTATTAAAAAAGGCTAATGCTGATCCTAAATGCTCAGCAAATTTCATTCTTTCTTACTCTTATCTTCACTTGCCTTCCACTGCCCTCTTAACCTTTCTTTCCATTTCCCTTTCGTTCTCTCTCTGTCCATACCTTTCCCCCACTTCCTCGGTATTCTCCCTTTCCGTCCTACTATTCTCTTTGCTATCTCATGTCTCTCTTTTCCTTCCCTCCCATTTCCTCCTTTCTACTCTCTGTTCTCTCTGCCCCTTTGTTTCTGCTTCCATCTGTCTTCGACAACTCTGTCTCTCCCTTACTCTCCTTTCGTTCCCTTCGTCTTATCTATGCCTTCCCTTTTCCTCTCTCTCGCTCACCCTTTCCTTCCTCCCGCTCCCCTCTTTTTTCCCTCTTTCCCTCTCTCTTTTTTCTGCTCCTTTACCATCCACCCTCCCCTCTGTCTCCTTCTCCACTCTGCTGCTCCCTTCTCTCTGGTACACCGTGCCCTCGGCTCCCCACCGCTCCCGTGCGCACAGTTTGCCTGATTCCTGCTGCCCATTCGCAGAACAGGTTTTTTTTCATTTGCGAACGGGGAGAGATTCACAGCTGCTTTTGTCACGCCCTTCTGGTTGGGTTTGTCATGCCCACTGAACCGAGCCAAAAACACTGCGCATTCCCAATGAAAACTAATTGGGATGCGAGGCCTTTGTAGTGCAATTATAGATGGAGACCAGGCCGCCGGAAGTGACTGCGGGGTGAACAAAGTATCGTTTTAAGAGCCGGAAGAAGGGTCCCCTCGAGCTGGCGACCCTGGGGAGGGGCGTAGGATGGAGGGGGGAGGTGGCATGAACCAGGGCTGAGGAGCCAGTGCCCTGATCCCAGACACAAATTGTATTTATGTAATGCCAACCAGATGAGAGTGTTAGCATAGAAAGCAGAGATCTTGTACATCAAAGCCACCACTTTATTTACCAGCTAATCAATAATGCATGGATAATTCCATCTTCTAAAACAAAATCCCAAGAAAAGAATTTTTATTGATGCATAGACGCGCCGGTCTGCCCCTGGAAGTGCGCGAGTATCAACTTCATCTGGTGCCCCTCACACTGCCGCCATGTGCTGTGGAGGCCTCGTGTGCACGTGCGTCACTGGCGGTGCGCTCCGCTTGGGAACGCAAGCGAGGACTTGAAAGAGTTGGCCTTTTATGTGCTTTTAGTGTCAACACTGATGGAGAAGGGATCCTTTTGAACAAAGGGGGGAGAGAGCACACTCTCATCCCAGGACAGTTCACCCCATTGCATCCTGGTAAATGCAGTACGCTTACTTTCTAAGTTGCTGTAGTCTTTCACCAAAGTTGGTGCAGGTAGTGCTGTTATCTCTAGACACGTGTTTCTGGGTTTAGCCCCTCATCAGTAGAGAGCAAAAAGTATTAAGAAGCAGAAAAAAGTCATCAGGGGTTGCTGAAATGGTGCCCAAGTCTTCACGGGTCACAGTACCTCTCCACAGGCACACAGGTGCATCCCAGGAGAGCTCATCAGCTTGTTGGCTCAAAGGAATCCTTATGAACACAGCGGGGGAGGCCCTAAAGAGCTAAAACCGATCTGTGGGTCTTGAGATCTGTGTGTGACTTACATGGAAGCCCACCCCGTGACCACACGCCGTCCACCAGCAACATGGACACGTGGAATCCAAGCTCAACATCAGGCAGCGCGACACAGTACTCAAGTGGGTCTACTCCACAGTACCTTCCTTGCAGACACAAGCCACTACCAGCGCCATTCACTGAGTAAGACGTTAGATCCTACCCTAGCCGTGGTCACCAATGACGTGGCAGCGAGTAAGAACCATGGCGCACCTCTGGTCTATGGGCCGGTCCAGTGTGAGGTAGATCAATACCGGTTCAACTGATCATTTATTGTACTGATCGTCTTTCAAGGGTGAGATCAACAGAGGTTTGAAACACAAAGATATCTAAGTAAACCTTAAAAAGCACTTTTGTGAGACAAAGACAAGGGCAGGAGAAAAGAAGCCTAAGTATGGCTACACTCGCAAATTGTTAGATAAGGGAAGAGAATTGACATTTTGGAAGGAATGGAGCCCCATAAAGTGAAAATGAGTTAGTAAGAAAAACTGTAATCGCCTTACGATCTAACGATAAAGGTATTTTTTTTTACAGTAAGCCGTTTCCATCGGATTCAATACACCGTGAGAGTCTGTAGGGCAGGGTTATCCAGTGGTAGTCCACGAGGATCCATGCCAGGTGTTCAGGATATCCACATGGGATCCAATGATAAGCAATTATTCTGAATGGAATATATTTAAATTGTTAGTTGTTATCATAAACATCTGGGTTTGACGCATCCTTTGTAGACAGAAGTTAAACACCTCTTGCGCATTGCCACATTTCAATTTTAAGCTCGAAGTCAGCAATTTATTTGGAATATTTAGTGTTATTGTGCTCTGCTGGGACTGGTAGAGCATTTGTCGGTCAGGTTTGGAATAGCAAGTTTCTTTGTTCTAGATTATGGGAAGCCAGATAAATATTACTTGTCCTGAATGAGCCAAGATATAGAGACCGAGATGATGAGAAGGGATGTACGTTGTTACAACGCATGCTTTTACCACGCATGCTGTAACAACGCAAGTTTTACAACGCATGCCTTTATAACGCATTGGTTTGGGGGGTGCTGGATAGTGAATAGTTTAATTTACTATTCCAACTCCAGTCCCCGTGAATAGTAGGGAAGGTGTTGGATAGTAAATTAAAACTATTCCCTATCCTAGAGCGCCCCTCAGTGCAATGCGTTGTAATGGTTTTCGTTGTAAAACCTGCGTTGTAAAAGCACTGCATGGTAAAAGTTGCGTGGTAAAGGATGTTTCCTGATGAGAAGCTGTGTAGTGTCAGGAGTTGTGGAGACAGTGCCTGCTCTGTGTACCATGTAGTATGGTGTCATGGTACTGACATTGCTGGGTGCGGAGGAATGGACTTAATTCTTCCCAAAACAAATCTGGGACATTTTGGCAAGAAACGCACTTCACAGTAAATCGTGACTCCCTGTCTATATCGCTCAAAAAATTGTGCTAATTAAATTGCAAAACAAATATTTGAAAAACTAATTCACTTATGTCAAAAGCAAACCAATTGTTGAAAACAACAATTTTATCCTTTTCTAGTAACATAACTAGATCACCAGACACAGCAGATAGATCGTCTACACATGGCGCACGTGTAACAACCTGCAGTCCAGCTTGAGGTGGTACTTGCCACACAAGGTATCACCCCAAAGAGTTTACGTAAGATCTGAGTGAAGAGAATGAAGGGGCAATGACAAGTGATATTGTTTGGTGGATAAAGGTCATATTGAGCAAGCCCTGGCAATGACAATAGGTCTGTCTCATACATGCACTGTCAAGCCAGACACAAAAATTCATGTAAGTCTTTTTAAAAAAAATAATTTATTTATTAATGTTTCAGTTATACACTATTCTACCATAACACTGAGACATCCATGTTGTACAACAGCAGACACCAAAGTGTTAGAAAAATATGTATCATAATCAGCAATCCTCCAATACTGACCACAAATGTTGAGGTGTGCCCCTGAAAACTCAAACCCAGGTAGCTGCATAAATAAGCAAAATGATCACAAGGCAAGCACTTTTATGTGAAGAGCACAAGTTTTGCCCAAGCAACACTTGTTCTCCTGTCTCTCTACATGTGTGTGGAGCCAGAGCCCCTCTGTAGTGATGATCTCATAATAGTCTGGAAACAGCTGCGCTGTCAAGTCAGACCATGAAAAGGAACGAGAGGGTGTCTGACATTCACCACCTGGATTTTGCTCCTCAACGTCAGAAAGAGCTTTTTCCTATAGCCTCACAGATGATTGTCTTAAACCCATATTCAGTTATATTGGGCGGACCGGTGTCCACCTGTCTTCTGGCTGTTTGCACCTACCCCTTCCTATTGGTGAAAAAAACACATTTCTTATAGCCATACTCCGGTGTGGCCATGACAGAGCTGGTACCCAGGTGAACCAAAAACATCTGTAGGGTCCCATAGATGCTGAGGGTGCTGAGATCCTATAATGGTTGAGAAAAAAGCAGGAGAAATACATTTGCAATTTATTACCAAGTAATGCCTTTAATCCAGTGCACTTGGGGGCATATTTATGAAAATAGTGGCGCAGAACAGCGCAATAAGTCACCTTGCTGTCCTGCCCTGCGTCACTGCGAAACTTAAACAATATGGCACATTCCTGTCCCTTCCTCCCTGCACTGGCGCTGTTTCAACAGCCCCTAGTGCCTACACAGGCACCCTTACACCATGGCATAATGCAGCACACATATAAAGAGAAAAAACAAGGTGAAATAAACATATTTCTCCTCGTTACGCCTCACCTGGGGTGGCGCAGCATTTTGGCGCATTCCGAGGTGTACCCGGTTTGGTAAATGTGGGAATGCGTCAAAAACCATGGGAGTTACGTGGAAACACCCACCGCAATGCTCATGGAATGGCTCCAATTGCAGAGTAAGGCAATGCAGTGATTTGCACTGCGTTTCCTTACTCCAAATTTATGAAACCAATCAAAGCCAGCTTTCCGTGGATTCAAAAATCTGACTAAGAGCACTTTGCGTGATGCAAACGGGACAGTAGCCTCTCTTAAATATGCCCCTTAATGCGGCCGTCTCACTCCAGGTCATTACGGATACCCTCTCCAAGTATTAACCGTTTCCGTGCGGCGCCGATTCCGCCCCTGTGCTGGACATTCCAGAACAGGGTGCGGTCGTGACGGAACCATTCCGTCATCAGCACAGCTTAGCCGTGACTGATGACGGAACGGTTCCGTCACAAGCATCGAAGGGGTTAAGTTTTACACAAATATCCAGGACTGTAAACAATTTCTATAATGACCTGGAGGCATATGGTCACCCTAAGGAACTGGCCAGAGCCACTAGAGCTAGGTTGTACAGTATTGTGGTGTGAGGAATTTCTGCCCAATATTAAGGATATCCACAGTAAATACATTTAGATACAGTGGCTTTATCCAAGATTTATCTACACAGGTGGGTACCAAGAAATTCTGCCATGGAATGGATCCAACTCTTGTAGACACCATAGACCTGTGATCTAGAGATGAGGTTACCATTGCTTATTCACCTTCCTTTAATATTTCCACACCTCGGGCAGCTCTTCCCTCCTGGACATGTGCTGCACACTCCTGGGGGTGTCCTTAGAAATGTGTACTTTGACTCAGGCAGTAGTCTCACAAAAAGTTCAAGTTGCCAGCACAACTCTGCTCATACCACTGCCTGGACACTATTACCCATCGGTGGAATTTTTAATGGCTGTAGATCAAGGGTGTCCACCATATGTCCAGGAATGCTGAATCCATACCAGATTTTAAGTATAACCACAGACTATGAAATTGTTGGAGAGATATGTATATTAAACGTCCTATAGCCTCACACCGGTGGATTCGATTTACACCATGGATTGGAGTCTGTATCAACCTGAGGTTTATTTTCTGGATATGTGGTTTGTCATCAACGGTAGTTGTGGTGTTTCTATGTGCATGATATGGCTGTAATTGTGGTCTAGTGGGTAGTAATGCTTCATGCCATCTTTTTAGACTGGTATACGCAGTGCCTTGCTGCCAGTGGGGGGCTTACATACTTGCATCTGCAGTTTCCTGTTGAACATCCACAGTCTATGGCTTTGTGGGGAGTGGGTTGCTGTTGCTAGCTATCTTTAGTGTACATGTGTTTTTTGTCTACTGTTCTGTTGTTACTTATTAATGCTTAAAATGCTGCAAGCCTGGTGAAGCTCACCTCTAGGTATATTTGTGCCCAGTTGGGTGGGTGGGGAGTGTTCTGCCTAATGCACTCAGTTGGATATTTTGTGTTGTTCCTAAGTGGTTGGTTCTGTTGCGTGGCAAGGGATGCACGTGTGGTGTTCTTTCTGATTTGTTCTGATGGATGATGTGTATGTTTGTTATTATATCCTAAAACCTGGCATGTATCCGACCTTCCTAGAACTATGTTGAAAAGCTCCGCTCCAGATGAAGCATGTGTAAGACTTTATTTTGTAACATCTCCATGTCTTTTTTTCAGGCACAGACCCAGAGGAAACCCTTTTAAACGCTTTTAAGATTTTCGACCCCGATGCGAAAGGCCATATTAAGGCAGACTAGTAAGTTAATAAATTGTATGTCCTTTTGCATTTTTGGTGTTTGTTGTGGTGTGGCAAAAAGGCTGTGATCCTACCCCATGCATTGCAGATACAGGAATCCCATGACGTGATTATTCGATCACAATCAATGCATCTAATTCAATCGACGTCTTAGGACATCAGTGACTCAGAATTATTCTTCGAACACTCTTACTATTAAGAGTAACAATAGCTTTGAAAATGTGCACCTTTACCGAAGATTTTTCTCCGAGCCAAAAAAGTCAAAGCAATTCATTGCTGATCCCGAATCGTATTTAGTTTGCAATCACTGAAGAGTCAGCATAAAATAAATTTAATAAATGCAAAGTATGGGGGCTAATTGAACGTTACGTGCCAATCTCAAGAAAGCACATTTTATTCTATTACTTTCCTTCTACCTATTCATTGATGTATCTTCAATATTCCATTTCAAGATGGCAACCTTTCCCAGCCACATATGGCTGAAGGGTCTCTTCCAGTTCCCTGGGACTCTTCCCTCTCACACCGGGGTCAGGCTTTAAGTCAACCAAAATGCATGTAGCACAAGACGGGCTGTATTTTGTTTCTGTCTACTTCAGTGTTTCCCAAACTGTGGGTTGTAACCCACTCGTGGGTCGCCAGCTGATTTCTGGTGGGTCGCGAAAGAGTAATAAATAAAGATGCCACTGTCAGGCCATGCAGGGAGGTAAAAGATCACGGACACACTCTAATGTATAGTGCAGGACTGACCACGAACGGTCGAGATCCTGTACATTTATACCTTCCAGCCGCACCTGGCTGTGCCCGGATGTCAGGTTGCGTGGGGTCAGAGGACATCAGAGAGAGCTGGGTAGCTCACTACATCCCATCCAACCTTAGTTCATAACAAGGCCCCCTGGGGTGCTTGGCGGTGCATACAAAATCTTAGAGCCGTTGGCTAAGAGTTGGGTTAGGGCATGGGTCGTTCTTGTGGCCCTGAGCAGGTTCCAGAGATGCTTCCGTCTCTTTGGAGTTAATAGCAGTCTGCTATCCTAGGTGGGCTAGTGTTGAACAGCTAGTACAGTACTAGAGTCAAATGTTAAGCAGTTAAAAACCCATGGTCACACTATTTAAAAAAACGTATTTGCTAAAAAAATCAGAAATCACAATTTATATGCACAAATAATAAATTAACGAACAAATTGTCGATGCGGCGTTTCGGTGATCTACAAGGTGTTTTTATTTGAACAACAATGTCCTGAAGAAGGTGCAGAGCTTGTAGATCACCGAAACGCCGCATCGACAATTTGTTTGTTAATTCATTTTGTGTTTTAAGTGTAATTATTTGTGCATATAAATTGTGATTTCTGAACTTTTTTAGCAAATACGTTTTTTTAAATAATGTGACCATGTGTTTTTTAACTGCTTAACATTTGACTCTAGTACTGTACTAGCTATTCAACAAATTTGTAATAAAACAAAATATATCGAATCTTGAGAAGGGGTTGTGTGTAACTTTTCCCTTGTTTATCATGTAAATGTACAGGAATTTATATAGCGCAAATCACCGAGCGGTTTCTAAGCGCGTGCTTAGGGAACCCGTCCTGGTATTCCCCTGTGAGATAACCCCAGCAGGGTATCCACAAGGTGAAAGCCAGGCATCCCGCCGCGAGGGGCCGTTGTGGAGATTAAGCAAGCTATTGCCCAGAGTCGCAGAGTGTGAACCCGTGAATCGAGTAGGCACCGGAGCGAGAATTGTCGAGTCCATGGACATTTTAGGACTCAAGACCCCGCCGAGCCGGGAATTGAACCCTGGTCCCGGGCTGACCTCTGCTTCCAGGTCTGCCTCCTCTAACCAGTGAGCCACACTTCTCCACATCAGTTGGACTCTATACTAGTAGTTTTGTAAATTTGGTAACCCACGCAAAGACTCTCTTCACATTAGTCCGCCTGTCCCTATAGAATATAGCGACTGTTAAGGATTTCCGCCCCCAAAAATCTGGAAAAGGAAATTTGTTGTTTTGTGAATGTTTAGTTAGATGTAAACCAAAACTGCCTTTTTTCTCTCTGATGTAAACTCTTAATGAAGGGACTTGGAGGAGGCTCATGGCCACGGATTATAAAACATCCCTACGGTACAAAGTCATTTGCGAATGACAGGGTGATGCCACATGTTTCCAATGACGGTCGCGCGATTGACATTGACTAGCGCGCGCATTCCCATGCTACCCACATCAAGGCAGGGCTGCTAATGGTTTCTGTAAAGCCTCGGGAAACTTCTCTTTTTTGTCTTCCAAGAAATGGATCATCTACGCAAATTGACTAGCTTTGAAAATTGTGACAATGCTTTTCCACGAGCCCCTCCTTCGCTTGTCGCCCCACCATAAACCCTATAAGTGTCTTGTTCGTCTTTCTTGTTTGTGCCCTTGTCTGGCGCGTGCTGTGAATGTCGAAGACTGGGACAGCACACGGAATCCTTTTTTCCAAATGTGCTATGAAGATGCTGGCCTGATCCTTTGAGGATGAGGCTGCACAGACCGAGGAATTAACACAACAGATGTCCACAATGGGTGCAATATGACCATTCACTACAAAGGTAAAGCGGCCACATGCATCAATGTTCCCGTTTGCGAATTCTTAATTGTGAAAATTAAGGAATCGCAATTAAGAATTCGCAAACGGCTATGCATGAAGAAATCACATTTTTTTGGCGATTTCTTATTTTTCCTTAATTGTGATTCACAATTTGCGAATCGCAATTAAGGAATCCCTTTCCATTGATTCCTATGGGCCTAAAGGCCCGTAGGAATGAATGTGAAGGCATTCTCATTTTGCGATTCGCAATTAAGGAATCGCAAAATGAGAATGCAATTTCAAGGGTGCAGGGGGGGTCCAAAGGACCCCCCCTGCACCCCTGAAATGTACCTTTAAGTAAAAAAAAATTTTTTAAATGCCCCAAAGGCATGTGTGTGTAAAATGAAACTTTCAAAAATGCACTTTTGTGCATTTTTGAAAGTTTTCGCAAATTACCATGAAGGCTATCTTCATTGTAATTTACCACTTCCTATTTGCGATTTCGCAATTTAAAAAAAATCATGCATTGTATTTCAGAAATCGCAAAATTGCGATTTCTTAAATGCAAACTCAATTTAAGAAATCACAAATAAATTGCGATTTCTTAAATTGCGAAAAAAGCACAAAGCTTCATGCATTCCAAAAAAGGGATTTGCATTCGCAAACGGCCGATTTTTGCGATTCGCACCGTTTGCGAATTGAAAAACCCTTGATGCATGTGCTCAAAGGTCTTCATTCGCATCCGAAATTCTTGTTCGAAGATACCTTCACTACGTTTTATCCACTGTGTATTGAACCGCGAACATAATCAAAATGCATATGAAATGCCTCAAATTCATAGATGACTTTTATCTACCTTGACTGAATAAAATATTTTATAAGGAGCTTTTGTAAAAAACATCACGGGACGAGTAAACTTTGCTCTGCTCTTCCATTTTGAGATCGTATTAGGGGAAAGCTTAACTATTAACATATGGCAGCAGATGTATCATACCTTTCTGCTGCCTCAAAGCCACCAAAAGTGACATTGTAAAATCTTTCCAGTGCAAAACCTTTTTTTTGCGCTGAAAAACCTCAAATTTTTCAGTGGAAATAGGACTTTGCAGCACTTTGCCTCAAGGTGCGTTATATAGGTGAAACTTGGGCATTTCATCGCAAGGACCCGCGTTTTTGATGCAAGCCATATCTGCAAAAAGAATGTCAGACGGGACTTTGCTTCAAACAATAACGCCTCTTTCAGATATTTTTATTTCCCCTAATAGTTCACACATTGCACAGGAGCTGCTCTGTACAGGCCACATCCAGTGTGTGAAATGTTTCAAGCAGCTCACCTGACCCCTTGCACTGGGTGAGAAGGAAGGATCTCATTGCTCCACTAGATTGCTGTTTTGTTGATGAGTGACCAAACTCTCTGACAGCTTCCTGAAAGGGCTTTTTCTTTCACCATCTCAACGGAAGAGATTACAACAAGCCCAACATGAGAATAGCATATTCCGCTATCCACTGCTAATTTACAGACATAGCATGGCAAGGGTACCTTGACTTGTTTAGCTTGTTTATGCATACATACATATATATGTGTGTATATATATATATATATATATATATATATATATATATATATATATATATATATATATATATATATTCACAGAAAAAACCATAGGTTATAGACCATATATAGTTAGGAATTAGCATTTACAAAACCTTGAAAATTCACTGAAAAAACCATAGGTTATAGACCATATATAGTTAGGAATTAGCATTTAGAAAACCTTTTTTTACTCACACAAAACCATTGAAATTCCATATATAGTTAGTTGCACTAACTATATATCGCGCACCCCCAATCCACTGCTGATGATGTCACATATTACATCATTCATGACATGGTCAGTGACATCACTGATGACATCACTGATGACATCTCAAATGACATCACTGATGACATCACTGATGACATCTCAAATGACATCACTGATGACATCTCAAATGACATCACTGATGACATCATGACACACCAATACCAGTTACTACATACGCACTCACTGATTCCTACGTCTACACACACATTCACTCATTCACCCATACAATCACTCATACATACAGTCACTCATTATTACAACACTATCATATGCACTCATACACCTATGCAGACAGTCACACACTGCCACTCATCCATGGAGTTACTCACACACCAAGTCAGTCCTGTAAAGAATCAATCACACTTCCATTTCTTCATCTATACAGTTAAACACAGAACACCATACTTCAGTGACATCACTGATGACATCACTAATGACATCTGAAATGACATCACTGATGACATCTCAAATGACATCACTGATGACATCATGACACACCAATACCAGTTACTACATACGCACTCACTGATTCGTACGTCTACACACACATTCACTCATTCACCCATACAATTACTCATACATACAGTCAGTTATTATTAGAACACTATCATATGCACTCATACACCTAGTCAGTCCTGTGAAGAATCAATCACACTTCGATTTCCTCATCTATAGTTAAACACAGAACACCATACTTTTCACACATATACTAACACATACTTACTCTCTTATACAATCACTGATACAAGTACACATTGATATGCACAGAGTCACACACCTCCCAGCCAGCCACACACACACTCAGTCTTCCATACATCCACTCATTCTTCAATATGTAAAACGTATTTAAACTTTACAAAAACACACAGACACTAGATGATGTCATCAGTGATGTCATTTGAGATGTCATCAGTGATGTCATCAGTGATGTCACTGACCATGTCATGAATGATGTAATATGTGACATCATCAGCAGTGGATTGCGGGTGCGCGATATATAGTTAGTGCAACTAACTATATATGGAATTTCAATGGTTTTGTGTGAGTAAAATAAGGTTTTCTAAATGCTAATTCCTAACTATATATGGTCTATAACCTATGGTTTTTTCAGTGAATTTTCAAGGTTTTGTAAATGCTAATTCCTAACTATATATTGTCTATAACCTATGGTTTTTTCTGTGAATTTCATTGGTTTTTTAACAGCTAATATCTGTAGCTGTAAAATGTATTCTTCTTTAAATCCAAAAATATATTTTATATGTTTATGAATAATTTTTTTTTAAAATATTTTTTTTTCTTCGTTCCCGCTTCGCGAATCGGGAAGCTTCCCGTTAGCTGACCTTGATGCCGCGAAATAGACCGCGAGCCGGTAAACGTTTCTTTACCGCAAGTGCCGCGTTAGAAAACAACATCGTGACGCCTCCCGTCCGCATGACGTTTCACGTTGTCGCGTGATACGTCATATGACGTGCTACGTTAGCGAACTGGTACGCGAAGCGAGTCGCAAAGCGCAGGTTTCTGGAAGCAAACCGGGAGGCCCTGCAAAGCGCTTAACGTAAACACAGCAAGTCATGTGACTTGGTAATAACACTTTTCATTGGTTCATTTCACTTTTGGTTTCCTAATGATGTAAGACTAGGTCATATAATCTAAAATGAACACTTTTGATTGGTTGAGAACTCTTGTTTTTCCCAAATGATGAAAATCCCTCCTTCTTTCCTCACTCTGACTTTCATCATTGTGAGAGAAAGACCCTTTGTGATCACTGAGCAATGGCTTCTTTAGTAGCTTCAGCTGGTGCTTCCCCACCACCTCCACCACATCCAAGGAAGAGTGGACCACCTGCTCAAGTTATAATTCAACAAGAAGAGGAAGAAGAGGAACAGGACGACGAGCACGAAGAGAGGCAGTTTTTGCCTGAGCAGCCCAGGACGTCTCACCGGAAAACCCAAAAAAATATAAAACTGTTCAGAAAAATTCAAAAAAAGTAAAAAAATGTTCCGAAAAATAATAAAAAAAATATAAAACAACAAAAACAATAAAAAAAAAAGTTCTTTTCAGAACTACCTCCCCGTTATTAAAAAATTGGTACAATATTTGGAACTGTGCCAACCTCTATTTCTCTTAGTTCGCTTCCCAGTTCGCTCGCCGGTACGCGAACCGGAAGCGAACCAAAAACAGTAAGTATAAGGGAAGGAAACAGACACTTATGTTAAAAGAAAGACAGCTATAGGGGAGTAAACTAGAGATACTATTACCCGTAATCCACTGCTGATGATGTCACATATTACATCATTCATGACATGCTCAGTGACATCATCAGCAGAGGATTGCGGGTTTTTTGGCAACGTGCCTTATCCACGGTTTAATAACGCTGCCTTTTGCTTTATATAAGTTTTCAAATTGTATGAAATATATACCAATAGGTCGTTATGAACCTTTAGGTAGTGCTTTTCTTCATGAGGTCTGGTCGCTTCCATACACATACAGATGTTTCAAAGATGATCAAGAAGTTTATCTGAATGGAGAGGAATGCACTGAGACGCCAGATCATTCACTAATGTGTAGGCACATACAGTTACACGGTTCATGCAAGAAACACCGACCAAATATGGCTTGCGTGTTGCAAGGCACGCCAGTTCCTGCTATCATCCCCACGTTCAAGTTGTTGGAAAATGGTAGTTATTTGATGCTCAATAATGAAGATTGTTCTGAGTTAATTAAAAGTATTCCTTTTATCGTAACAGTAAGTGAACGGGTTATTTGCTGCAGAAATGTTCTATTTCCTCCCACACATGAACATAGGGAGTTTTCAATCTGGCCACAAATACCAACCTTGGGACAGATTTCAACGGCATGGCAAGAATAAGAGCTCTTTTGTCTCAGAGAGAGGTGGCCTTGAGTTCGGCCCGTGAAACTTTCGTGCTTCACATAGCGAACACCCGTACAGAGGTGCAGACCCTTTTCAATTCAGATTTGCCTTTCAATTTCAGCAAGATGGTTCCGACTATCTTTAACGCATCCTCCACAAAGGCCCTGGCGCACTTTTTTAAAGTTGTTACCAGTGGTCTCGTGACTTCATTTGAGAAAATCTTTGGAGTCATCCCTGCTTCCTTTCATTCTATTTTCTCCACTCTGGTTCGTGGATTGGCATTTTTACTTGCATTACCAGCGGACGCTCTTGTGCTTTTTTACATTTTTAAATATGGATGTCCCTCCTATGCAACCTCCCACCCTGCAGCTGCTGACACTGTTCCGCAATCGCATGCTAGAATATTATGGCACAATGCCGTTGGCGATATTAAGCACGGCATATGGATTATCTTTTCGATTCTCCTACTTCACCTGTGTCCAGCCTGTATTTCACTGCCTGACCTGTGATTTCGATTGGGCCATTGATTTGTGTCTCTGCGGACCGGTTTCTCCTGACGTCGACTTTAATCAGCTGATGACTCCTATCATTACTCACGAGTTGGTTTGTCCTGGCGAAAGGATTATGGCTGTGGCATTGATGCATGGACTACTTGGTCCCTGGAATTTACTGGCGGCAGCACTGTCTTTCTTGGAACAGAGCTTTCTTGAAAACCCACCGAGCTGTCCTCTGATGGTGATAGAGGATCCGGTGCTGGGAGAGCACGTATGTTCTTTTCCGCTTTTAAATTGGATGGCTGAACTGTTTTCGGATGAAGACGGTGACTTCCTATTGGAGGCTGTTGCAGCTTATTTTGCATACACAGTTATGTCATAGACCTTTTTCATGTTTGATATGCTGAGTACTAGCATTTCATTGACAATTCATTGACTTATTTGTCAAGTTTTTATTATTTACCTTGCCTATTGGCTTAAGACTCGATAAAGTACTTGGCTGTTTTATTTTTCTTTAGCATTAAATTTTCCTAGTTTTTAATGCTTTACCTTGCGGACCGTCCACATATAAACTTGCAATCTGCTCTCATGAGATGGCACTTCTATTATCTTATTCAGTTCGTTTCCGGATCATGGGGAGGTGTCATCTAGGTCCTGGATATCTTTACACCGTGTTAAGTTAGCATGGGCTCATTACCGGTTTAAACGCCATTTTTCCTTTTTTGCAACTTCTGCACACGACACTTAGTTGTTGCTTTAGCTTTCCACCTAGTAGTTCATCGTGGTTTACATGAGAATAATATGTTATTGCTCTACTATCTGCTTTGCTTGTTAAACTATATCTGTACAGCGAGTGCTAAAGTTTCAAGAACAACACGATACAGAATTGTTATGAGGTCTGACCTCCACGACTTCATACTCATAACATAAGTGCAACTTCTGCCAATTCTGGGCATGAGGCGGGTTTTATATTGCTTTGCCGAACACACATACACAACAGTTGATGCGGTTCACATGAAGAGAGAGCTGGTGTATGCTGATGTGATTCTTTCAAATCTAAGACACTAAAGTATGGGCACGCCCTAAACCAACACAAAGAGACCTTCTTAGCAAATAATATAATATGTGTATTAGGGAGGGTGAGATATAAGCAGCCGCGGGCCGTGGAGGGAGTTACGGTGAGGCAGGGAGGCGGGGAGGGGGAGAAGCAGGGTGGAGCCCTCTCTACCTTGCCCCTCCCCCTCCCCGCCTCCCTGCCCCACCGTAACTCCCTCCATGGCCCGCGGCTGCTTATAAGTGTTGCTAACTCTTATTCATTTACAGCATGTTAACATACTGTCACCATTCGCTTTTTATGTACTAGTAACTATGCTGGTAATTTTGCTACTGATAATATGTGTACTTGTATTCTCCACCCTGCTTCTCCCCCTCCCCGCCTCCCTGCCTCACCGTAACTCCCTCCACGGCCCGCGGCTGCTTATAAGTGTTGCTAACTCTTATTCATTTACAGCATGTTAACATACTATCACCATTCGCTTTTTATGTACTAGTAACTATGCTGGTAATTTTGCTACTGATAATATGTGTACTTGTATTATCTAAGATACTACGCCTGAGAAGACGGCATTAGTAAATAAACATTTCAAATACACATGTGTTCTTCTTAACTCCATGTTCTGGTTTCTAAGAAATATATAACGACCGACTGTTCATGAGTTCCACGTATCCTGAGGTACTATAAGTTCATATTCTGGATTGTCTAAACATTGAGAGTTTGTTATATCCAATGTGACACTGTACCTAGCTTGCTAAGGAGTTTTTGATTACTAACGTGAGTTTTGGGACACCCTAATTCGCCGAGGTTCCAATCCTCTGTCCACAGTTCTGTGTGGGAACAGAAACCCTGCGACAGGGGCACCCCGACCCTTGCTGGAGCTTCATCACACTTGCGATACAACTCCAGCAATGCGCCACCTTTACGGCACAGATACATCACGCATCTGTGCTGTTTTTGCCCCATGATGCGCCGCATTGTAAATGCAGCACACCATAGGTGACGGAACAGCGGCACAGAATGACTAACACATCCCTGGTGATGCGCCAGTCATCATAAATGTATCCCTATGCTTCTTATCTTGTTAGAGATGAACCGCCATATGTATCATCAAAGTTTTTTGCATTTCCTAAATAGCGAACTTTAAGGAATAAATAGCGATTCTTTACCATTCCTAGTTTGCGATTAGCTATTTGCTAATTACAAATTACCCATTCATTTCCTTCATTTCCATAGGGCGGTTGGACTCACTTTTAGCTCGAACGGCTGAATGGATTTCCACGAAACTTGGCAAAATTGTAGGGACTGGTAGCCCGATGTGCCTTTGCTATGTCTCAAGATATATGCTCCAGTGGTTTTTACGAAAATTAACTTTGAAAAATATATATTGGGCTACATTGGCCTATATATATGTTGGAGCCCAAATGTAGCCCAATGTAGCCCAATGAAGCCCAATGTAGCCCAATGTAGCCCAAAGATGGCCGCCAGACACACAAAAAACAAATGTAGCCCAAATATCAGCCAGATGTAGCCCAACTATAGCCCAGTGACAGAATGACCAATCAGCTTCGCAAACCTCCGTTACGCGAAGCGGAGCGCTGTTACAGATATATATCTTTTTTTGAACGTTAATTTCTCAAAATCCACTGGAGCACATATATTGAGACCTAGCAAAGGCACATCGGGCTACCAGTCCCTAATATTTTGCCAAGTTTCGTGCAAATCCATTCAGCCGTTCGATTATTATTATTATTATTTTTTTTTGCCCCGCGGGGCCCTTTTAAAACCTCCACATCAAACCTAGGGGGTCAGCGAGGATCTACTATGCCCCCTTATAGTTATTTCCCCCTTTGTTTTGACCTCCTCTTGTCTCTCGATCCTACCGAGAGACAAGATGGCGGCCGCTACGGACTTTTTGGAATGTTGACAGGCGCCGGAGAACCAATCAGCTTCGCTTCACAAAGCTCCGTTGCGCGAAAAGTACGCGTCCTGGGACGCTGCCAGGTCCGCTGTTACAGATATATATCTTTTTTTAAACGTTAATTTCTCAAAATCCACTGGAGCACATATATTGAGACCTACAAAAGGCACATCGGGCTACCAGTCCCTACAATTTTGCCAAGTTTCGTGCAAATCCATTCAGCCGTTCGGGCTAAAAGTGAGGCCAACCGCCCTATGGAAAACTCAATGTTAAAAACACGTTTTGGGACCCCCCTTTTTTCTCGGCCCCCCCTTGACGAACCCCCCCCCAAATTTTCAAGGGCTGCTCAGAAACAAAATGTGCCATTTTCCTGAAAATTTCAGCCAATTCCGTCCACAAACGCCAAAGTTATTAGACATAGAATTTTCAAAAATCCCATAGAGAAAAAATCCTAAGTATATATACCTACTGGCGACCGCCAGTAGGTAATATATATATATATATATATATATATATATATATATATATATATATATATATATATATATGAAAAAACCTCCGTTCTCCTGCCACAATCACCTCTGACCTGATCGCGCTGGAAACAGACAGGGACCACACTTGGATGCTAGTTAGTTTCGTTTATTCAGCTGTCGCCATAACGTTTCGGCTGAAAAGCCTTGATCACATGACAGCGTAACCTTGTTTTTTTGGCATATTTAAAGTGCACAGTGCTCATTAGTGATTGGTTCATTTGAATTGTCACAACCATTGGGTAAACACAGTTGATGGACTTACACATCACATTAATACGATATGTACACGTATTTACAATGCATGTTTACAGTTATTAGCTGTCCACTCTCTTTTGATGTTTAGGATAAATCCCTAAATATTCTTAAACAATTCCGGGTTAAATCCCATTATGTACTTTAAAGAATATCCACCACATTTATACAATGTTGCCATACTTTAGCAGTTTTGGGTTAAATCCCCATCTTGGCCTTCTATCCATTACTATGTTAAGCATTAACTTCAACATTACATTTGATATTTTAATTCGCCTTGCATTATTTGTGTTCTTACCCATACCCATATAAAAGTGCTCCAGTGCAAAAAAGTGTTTAAAAACCATGTAAACGAGGGCTATACATTTTGAATTTAGATAGTTATTTCATTGTTATTATTTGTAGAGCCAACCTTTTCTCCTTCTATTTTACAATCCCACTACACTTATGTTCGAGTTTATCCTGTTGCCATTTTAGTTCTCAGTTACTTCACTATTGATTATCTTTTCCTTCAGGTTGCTAACTTACATACTATGTATCAGTGAATATGGTCCTTCTACTTATTACTCAATTGTCACATGTTATTGATTATTTCAGCGAATATGGTAGTTGCCCAATTAGTTCTGTATAAAATTAATTATTCACAATTTATATCATCTTCACCTATATACAACTATATATACACATAAACTAATATACACACTTATCCAAAAATATACATCTATATATCATTCAATTCTAATTGATATATGTACATCCTATTTACACATTTATGTTGTTCACATTTATTAATTTCTCATACTTGGGCATTTCTGTCATTCATAATCATTAGTTATGCAAACATGTGTGTAAATCCTCAGTCAAATTCAGACCTACAGGCTGTTTACTATTAAGCTTGAGTATGTAGTTGGTTTCCATTTTACGTAATTTGTTTTCCCTGTTGCCTCCCCTCCTGCTCGCACTTACAGCATCCACCACCCAGTATTTCAGATCCTTGTTATTGCTTTGGTGTTGACTTTTAAAATGCCTCGCCACGGGATAGGTGTTGTCCTGCGTGGTTATCGCCCTTAAATGCTGCAATATCCTTTTATGCACGGGAAGTTTCGTGCTTCCCACATATTGCCGTTTGCAGGGGCATTCGGGGACGTAAACGGCATAATCCGTTTTACAAGTCAGGACTTTTGTGATACGATGCTCTTGGTCACTAAATCCGTCCTTGTACATTTTTTTGTTCACACCATGTACACATGCTTTGCAGGTTTTACACCTGTAAAAGCCTTGATTGTTCTGATACCAAGAACTATTGTCAATAATTTCTGGGCAGGTTGCCACTAATCTTTGTCTCATGTTGGGAGCTTTACTGAAGGTTATGGAGGCTTTCTTTGGGAGATCCTGACCTATTAAAGGATCACTGCTGATTATTGGCCAATTTTTGTTGATAATTTTTCGTACTTCATAATGTTGTGTTGCAGGGTTTCTGTACTCACACAGAACTGTGCACAGAGGAGTGGAACCTCGGCAAATTAGGATGTCCCAAAACTTACCTTAGCAACCAACTCACCCCTTACCGAGCTAGCTACAGTGTCTCATTGGACATATCAAACACCCAATGTTTAGACAAACCAGAACATGAACTTACAGTACCTCAGGGTACGTGGGACTCATGAACACTCTTTCGTTATATTATCATTACAAACCAGAACATGGAGTAAAGAAGACACATGTGCATTTGAAATGTTTATTTACTAATGCCGTCTTCTCAGGCGCAGTATCTTTGATAATACAAGTATACTTATTATCAGTAGCAAAATTATCAGCATAGTTACTAAGACATAAAAAGCGAATGGTGACAGCATGTTAACATGCTGTAATGAATAAGAGTTAACAACACTTATATCTCACCCTCCCTAACACATATATTATATTATTATCTAAGAAGGTCTCTTTGGGTTGTTTTAGGGCGGGCCCATACCTTAGTGTCCTAGCATGAAGGAATCACATCAGCATACACCAGCTCTCTCTGCATGTGCACCGCATCAAGTGTGTTAACAATTCTCGTGCAAAGCAATATCAATCCCGCCTCAAGCCCAAGTTGGCAAAGGCTGCACTTGTGTTATGACTATGAAGGCGTGGAGATCAGACCTCATAACAATTCCATATCGTGTTGCTCCTGAAACTTCAGCACTCTCCGTGCAGACATGTTTTATTAAACAAAGCAGATATCAGAGCAATAACATATTATTCTCACATTCACCACGGCAAACCACTAGGTTGAAAGCTAAGTCAACAATTAAGGGTCGTGTGCAGAAGTTGCAAGAAAGGAAAAATGGCGTTTAAATCTGAAATGTACCTATGCTAACTTAACACGAAATATGGATATATAGGAGCTATACAACACCCCCCCATGATCCGAGAACGGACTAAATAAGGTAACAGAAGTGCCATCACATGAGAGCAGAATCCATTTATAAACGAGCATGAATAAAAATTCAATTATAAAAACTAATGCTAAAAAATAGCCCACAAATATAATGTGGCTCAAGCCAATAGGCAAGCAAAAATAAAATGTCTTGACCAAAAGTCAATAAAATCAAGGAAATGCTATCAATCAGCATGCCAATCTGAGGCAGTGTCTATGATAAGACCGTATATGAAAAGTAAGCTGCAACAGCCTCAAGGAGGAAGTCACTGTCCTCATGCGAAAACAGTTCAGCCATCCAGTTTAAAAGATGAAAGGAACATACGTGATCTTCCAGCACCGGATCCTCTATAACCATCAGAGGACAGCTCGGTGGGTTTTCAAGAAAACTTTGTTCCAAGAAATTTCGCGCTGCCGACAACACATCCCAGGGACCCATTAGTCCATGTGCCACCGCCATGGCCATAATCCTTTCGTCAGAACAAACCAACTCGTGAGCAATGATAGGACTCATCAGTTGATCAAAATCGACGTCAGAAGATGCTGGTCCGCAGAGACACAAATCAATGGCCCAAAGGAAATCACAGGTCAGGCAGCGAAATACAGGCTGGACACAGGTGAAATAGGAGAACCGAAAAGATAATCCAAACGCCGTGCTTAGAGTCGCCAACGGCAGTGTGCCATAATAATCAAGCATGCGGTTGCGAAACCGCGTCAGTAGTAGCTGTGCGTGGTCTTGCACAGGAAGGGCATCCATATTTAAAAAGGCAGAAAACCACCAATGCGCCTGCCGCTAAAGCAAGTAAAAACGGGAACCCTCCAAATAAGGAAGAAAAAATAGAATGGAAGAAAGCAGGGATGACTCCAAAAATCTTCTCAAAGGAAGTCACGAGACCACCGCTAACAACTTTAAAAAAATGTGCTAGGCCCGTCGTGGAGGATGCGTTAAAGATAGAACGGACCATGGCTCCGAAATGCAAGGGCAAATCAGTGTTTAAAAGAGCCTGAACCTCCGTGCGGGTGTTAGCAATGTGAAGCACGAAAGTTTCACGGGCCGAGCTCAAGGCCACCTCTTTCTGGGACAATAGAGCTCTTATTCTAGCCATGCCGCTGAATTCTGCTCCCAAGGTCGGTATCTGTGGCCAAATGGAAGACTCCCTATGTTCACGTGTGGGAGGATAAAGAACATTTCTGCAGCAAATAACCCGCTCACTAACTGTTACTATGAAAGCTATACCTTTAATTAAACCACAACAGTTTTCATTATTGAGCATTAAATAACTACCATTCTCTAACAATTTAAACGTGGGGATGATAGCAGGAACTGGCGTGCCCTGTAAAACGCAAGCCATATTCGGGCGGTCCTTATTACATGAACCGTGTAACTGTATGTGTCTGCACATTAAAGAATGATCTGGCGTCTCAGTGCACTCATCCCCTGTTAGATAAACCTCTTGGTCATCCTTGAAACATCTGTATGTGTATGGGAGTGACCAGACCTCATGAAGAAAACCGCTACCTAAGGGTTCAAAACGGCCTATTGGCACATATTTCATACAATTTGAAAACTTATATAAAGCAAAAGGCAGTGTTATTAAACCGTGGATAAGCCACGTAGCAGCGGTGGATTCTGCCACAGAAAAAGGTAAAGATTCCAACCTTTCAATATGTAGCATGGAAAAGGAAGCATCACGCATTGAAAGCAAGCGTTGTTTGTCTGTCAAATTAAACGGTGCAAATAAAGAAGAAACGTTCATGTATCCCCAGGGAACTTTACCCATTTTCAGAGTCTGAAGTGTCCACGCAAACTGCATGATTGAACGTAATTGATTTTGACCATGGTATAATACAGATACTTCATCATGTACAATATCAACAACAGACGACACAATATTATCCAATGTGTAAATTCTTGAGGAAAGCACGTTAATGCTATTGTCAACAACTGCAAGAACTTTCTCAAGATTTGCCTGATCAATAGCCCTAAGGCGCGAAGCAGCCTCAATTTGTGAGAGTTTCCAAATTTCATTGTAAACACCATATAACCAGCGTTTCGACCTGCCACTAGCTGGGCCCTTAATGAAATCATTCAAATCCACGTCTGCATTCAGTTTGGAAAGGTGATACTTAACCGCAGGTAAAGTTGAATGTTTCAGCCAAGCTTGACACAACTTGCCAACAGAGTAAGAGGTGACAGTATGACTCAAATCAAAACGGGGATCAGATCTAACAGTCTTAAAACCGTCAGTTATATTTAAAAATCTTTTTTGGCAAGCATCAGCACTACGGTGCCAAAGCAGCCAACCCTTGGGATTCATACTTGAAATGTTAAAGGAGGAATTCAGAAGCAGAGCCTGTATTTCTCTAATGGACAATTTTGTAAAATTACTCCAATTCTCATATTCCTCCAACTCCGGGAAAGACGGGGTGTTTAACCTTTTAGATGTAGCCAATCCAAAGCACGTGGTCTGGGAAATGGTTTCATTTAAAAACCACATATGATTTGGGATGAGACATGCACGGTGCAAAGCCTCAGTGCCTTGTACCTGCCAGGCCCTTGAGCCCCAAACTGATTTAAGGTCTATGGTATCCTTCCATAACTCATACCCTCCAGTAACTAATTTATCCAGGAAGGCCTTTGAATATAACAATTTTGTATTTGTAAGTCGAACCTTGGACAGTGGCTGTTTGTTAAATTTAAAATAAAATGACTCGGGATTGGACTGATTAAAGTCAGTGAAATAAGTATACTTTTTAAGAAACGTTTCTGAACTCCCTTGTTTTGGTGCTGGGCAATGTTCCCACTGAGTAAAATTAACCGCATCCCTTCGGGAAGATGTCTTGTGTAAGAAGTGATTGCCATAATGTTGGTAACAGAACAATTCACCATAATTAGCAGATTCTAAATATAAATCCTCAGCATCAAAAGCAGCATAATATTTCAAATCAGAAAACAAACTTTCCACAGCATTAACATCCCAATCATCAGAACGAATGTTTTGTTTCACCACATCCCCCATATTAACTCTTAGTACATTAGGGACATTAACGACTTCCGTTGGCCCATGAATCTGAAAACGAACTGCATCCCACGCGATTCCATCCAGAACAGGCCATGCTGTGATGTTAACCAAAGTCAAGTCTCTTTTTAATCTGTGTGTAGAATGTGAAGAGGAAAGTGGGGCCAAAGTTCCATTCAAATGAGTAATGCAAGTTCTCTCCTCGACATAGTGTCCATTCATAATCCGAAAAAAATAAAACACAAAACCAATTGACATAAAAAGGTAAACTGAAAAAAGGACCAGCCAAATGTATATCCAAGGAGGTATCAAAAAATGTTTTTTAAACAGGCTGGCATATACTGTAATTCTAGAAGGTTTTTTCGAGGCAAGGGAAGCAGAGTCAAATGAAAATCTGGATTCCGTGGCTAAACGAGCTTGCAGGTCAGGCATGGACAAATCAGTGGGGTATGTATAGTCTGTCTCATCAAGGTTAGTTCCTGGTAAATTATTCAATAATGGACTGGAAATAGCAGGTAATTCGATGGCCACCTCAGGTTCATTATTAGAAGCAGTGGGCATAACTGAATTTCTCACAATGGAAGGACAGGAAACAGCCGGTGTCATGCTAAGAAGAATCGGCCACTCTGTGTATCTTGACATTGTCAATAGAAATAAACCTGTTTTCCTTACGACCTGGAAGTGGTGGTAAAATGACTGTTCTTGTGCCCTTCACTCCAAGCACTGGGACCGGAGCTCGATAGGAGGGACCAAACTCTTTCTTGTTGTCGATCTTCTCTCGAACCAGTTCTCCAACCTGGGGTAGCCAGCCAACTACCGGGATCTGCAACGCATCATCCGATGTGGAGGGCAAATGTTCTTTTGCAAGAGTGTCTCTCGTCTTTTGTAGATTCTGTAAAACAGTGCAATGTTCATCTGCGTCAAAGGAAGTGGCGCGAACCACCGAGTCTAGACCGTCAAGGTCAGGGACGAACATCTTGATGCCAAAGAGCATTTCGTATGGGGTCCGCCCACCCAGAGACCTTCTAGGGAGATTATTAAGAGCACGCTGCACGCCATAGAGGTGGGCCAGCCAGTTTCTGCCAGTGCCTATAACTCGGGCTGTCAAAGATTGCTTTAAATCACGGTTCATTCGTTCAACTACACTATTACCCTCGGGTCTGTAGGGTGACGAAAACTTGACTTGGACCCCCATCGAAGTCATGGCATCCTTATACGCCTTAGAGGCGAAAGCCGGACCCTGATCCGAATGGAAGGTACCACAGGCAAAAATCCCTATAAAGATACGCAAATCTCTGATGACAGTCCGGGAATCAGCGCTGCGATGTGGCCATAACCACACAAAGCGTGTGCATGAGTCAACTGCTACTAAGATGTATTTATACGCAGTATCAGATGAAAATGGACCGCAGTGATCTAAATAAACACAGCCTAGTGGTTTATTAGAAATGTACAACTGAGTCTGAGGCGGACGCGTAGCAGTTGAAGGTTTAATCTGCTGGCATATGTCACAAAGAAGGACATAATCACGCGTCTGTTTGTACAGTCCCCGCCACCAGAAACGTTGTTGTAGTTGCGTTACAGTGGCTGAGACGCCCGCATGCGCAGACGCCACACCTTCATGAGCCGCTGTAATCAAGTCTGTTCTGCGATCCGAGTTGGGAATCAGCCGTTCCCCAACATCAGGAATTGTCACAAAAGGAACCTTTTCGGGACTTAAGTGGTATTTATACTTCGAAGGGAATCCCGAAGGATGTTTACTTCCCTTCTCAGAGGCAGCAACCGCTGCCAAGATGTCGCTATCAATCTTGGTTTTAGACCTAGTAACTGCTGCAACTAAGTATGTAGATACTGCTGATTTCGCCGCTTCATCAGCAAGCGAGTTGCCAAGAGCGTGTACTCCCACGCGCTGATGACCGAGAGTATGAATCACATAAACGAGTGGCAACATAGCCTTAAGCTCTGCCACTCGAACCCAGATCATTTTATGTTTTATTGTGCTACCCTTGGAATCACGAAAGTCATTTTGAATCCAAAAGAACAAGTTTTCATTGTAAGACTGGACACAGTAGTAAGAATCACTTACAATTAGAGTAGTAACACTTGGATCTGCGTACTCCAAAGCTAGTAATAGAGCACGAAGCTCTGCCAATTGTGCAGTGCAATCGCCCAGGGGCAACGTGTGTACCTCCCTGGAAATGAACTCGTCATTCAACATAGCACCGACTACAATGGCGCATGCGGAAACGTAGGCATATTTAGAGCCATGCGCAACCTGCGCCGACCCATCAGTGTAAATGATGCAATGGAAGTCCTCCAAAGGTCGCATCGCCAGAGGAGCAGGATGAACGAATTCATACTGCAAGTACTCCTGTGACCGTAAGGAGGCGTCAAAAATAAACATGACATCTGCGGATGACAATGACGCAGCCCACTGAATCCACCGAGGGTGCAAAGCCTTTGAATTTGGTACACTGGCTTTCGTGACTGCCTCCAAATGAGGACAGGGTGTTACCACTAGCATGCGTTTCCCCTGTGACAGAGCACGTTCTTTTAGAATTGCCATCTGTACAGCAGTTAAAACCTTTTCTATGGTGGGAAACCGCATCTCAGCCGAGGTGTACAAGTGTGACTTGTAAGCAATAGGTACTGTGTCACCTTCATTAAAAGTGAGGTAGGTGAAACCCACCGTCCCAGGAATTATTCTTATTACCAGGTTGGTGTGGTTATCACGAGTCAGTAAATATTTAGAAGCGAGCAGATCAGCCTGCAAGGATTGCAAAATGGCTGAATGCTCAGGCAGCCAGCATGATTTTGAGAAAGTTGGTTGTATCAAAGCATACAGAGGCTTGACACGCTGGGCATATTCAGGAATGTAAGTTCTGCCGAAATTCAAAAAGCCCAGTAAGGATTGTAATTTCTTCAGTGTTGTTGGTGCGCGCAATTGTGCGCACTTCTCCAAGAAGTGAGGAGCCAAACCTCTACCTTCATTGTTGAGCTCATAGCCCAAAAACAACACTGTATGTTCAGCTATGTGCGATTTTGCAAAGTTGAATTTGTAACCCATGTCTGCGAAGTTGCAAACAAGAGAATTTACACGACACAGATGCTCCCAAATATCGTCGTCTGTGAGATATATGTCATCCACATACGAAAAAGCATCAGGGTCGAGTGCCTCCAGAATAGAGACAATTCGAGCGGTAAATACACCAGGACTATTCTTGTAGCCCATTGGAAGACGCCGGAATTGCTTTTGGACTCCAGCGCTTGTAAAACTGGTCCATTGGGAGCTAAAGCTGTCCAATCTGTGGGCATAAAAACCATTGGATATGTCAAGCGTTGTCTTGAAACGCTTACGCACGAGACTATCCACTAGGGCAGAGCCGTGGGTATTCTGTACTGCACAGTTACGGCAATGCGAGTTCAAATGCCGGTAATCCAAAACCAAACGATATGATCCGTCAGGTTTATTCACAGTAAAAAGGGGATTATTCATCGGTGACACACACGTTTCAATAACTCCCTGATATTCCAATTGTTCAAGGATTTCCGCGACGGAAGATTTTGCTTCACGCCGAATGGGATATTGAGGTTGAGGCTGCGGCTGAGACCGCAACGGAATTTCGTGGCAAGGCGACAATTTATCCCAACCACATTGGTTACGGTACAGAGCCGGCGCGAGAGCCCGAGCCCACTCTTCTGCAAAATGCTGCGCATGCTCTTTCGAGACAGTGTTCGCGAAACTGGGTAGGATTACCTCCTCCCCTCGCGGCGCCGCGAGCACAAAAGGTGGGGGCCAGTCAGCCTCCGAAAGTAAAATATCATATGTGGAAGACAGATTCTCCCAAAATACACCTTTAACGGTACGCTGTATGTCACCTTCAATTAACAGGACGATTTCATATAGTCTTTCAGGGGGAGCAAGTCTCGTATCCGCTGTTTCTATAACAACGTAGACCTCAGTCGCTGTCACCCTCAGTAGTGGACGCAGCGCCTCTCTGACTATTGTTATCTCCGCCGCGCTGTCCAGCAAGGTCAGAGCCCACGTCAGATTCCGAAGCCGCGTTCTCACTATCTGTGGCATATCGATGCGCTGTTAAGGCTGCGACTTTCTTTTTCGCAAACTGCGGACGCCTAGGCGTAGAATCCTCCTGCTTCACCGCTCCGTCCGTCTGGCGGGACTGACCACGTCCTTGTTGGCCACCACGTCCACGTCCACCCCCTCCTCCTCCTCCACCGGTTTTCTGGGCCGATGTGTCCTGAAAGGAACGAGGAGAGCGTTGATCAGAAACCTGAAAACGATCAGGTGATTTAATCATCGCGCGGTCGCGCAAATCATAAACTTTTTCGGATGGCGCAGGAGCTTCTATTGCAGGAAAAGAACCCTGAGTCTGCATTGTCTGCTTCCCCTGTGTCTGTTTTTTAGGCCAATTTTGTTTCTTGGACTTTGGCTGGGCATCTGTCACTGCAGACTGCCCCTGTGGTTGTTTTTTCTCCTTCACTGGAAAATATTTCAGACCTCTACTTGTGCGGCCAATCGTTTTATAAGCGGCCACCACAATCTTTGCTAACTGGCGGGGTTTGTCGGCATCGGGCAGAGCAGCCAAAGCATTCGACACCTGAAAGTTAACTGCATCTCCTTTAACATTGGAGAGAATGAGATCACTTACAATCTCAAAAGAACCACACAGGCGCATACCCAATTCAACCGCTGCCTCTGGACCGTGATCATTCTGAACACGTCGAACGATTTCAGGCAGGGCAGTCATAGACGGGGTGCCGAAGCACCTTGTATAAACTGCCGCAAATGTTTTTCCCCAGCTGTCACAGTCAGCAAGTTCAGGGGTAATATCCTTCGGTAGAGTAATCGTCAACATTCTATGTTTATCAGCAGGAGTAGAATTCGGAAAAACCGCCTCCAGTTGATCAAACTTCTCTGCTAGCCAGAATGGGAAGTCATCGTTGTCAACAGGACGCGCACCAAAAACCGAATTTACCATCACTGGATTGAGACGCATTCCGCCTCGTTCCAAGGGAGCGGCCGCACCCCCCTGGGGACCACCAGGAAGATGTCGACCGATGTATTGCACTAAAGCACGAATCACGGAAATGGAAACTACATGTAGCCTGCGAATTTCTGCCAGGGTACAAGCCCCGTGATTCGGGTGCGGGGTAAAGCCACCCAACGCAGGCCAATTAGTACCTGGAATTGAGAGTGGACCTAACCTCGCACGGGACAAAGAGTGGGGGAGGGCGCCATCAAACCAAACTCGATGCTGCCAATGATCAATAGGTATTTCCAATGCCCTGTATGGCGTATATTCAGCCGGGACATCCGAGGCGGTGTAGGAGTGGTACAAACCAGAATTAGCGTCCACAGCCGGAAACGTGACCCAAGAGTAAAACAACTCATAAGGAAACGCCGGATCTGCACTTACCACGAAAATCACAGCCATCCCATCTACTGGGACCTGGTACGTCTGAAGATGGTTGCGTATCGCTACGCGACTATGCTGCGCAATAGCCACCGCTGCCGCCATCACAGAATTGGAAACAAGAAAACACAAAGAATACTTTGTAGCACAACTGGGTAGAAATTCAAAGAAACCGTTTAAGTAAGAATCAAGCTTGAATAAAGACCTATTTCAAAAAATAGGTAGGTTTCACCAACACCCCGTTTTCCGGAAACGGATGTGAAGGGGTTAAGGCATGAATGATAAACTACTCGAGTGTCATGATATAAGACCACCGAAACCGTTGGGCGCCATGTTGCAGGGTTTCTGTACTCACACAGAACTGTGCACAGAGGAGTGGAACCTCGGCAAATTAGGATGTCCCAAAACTTACCTTAGCAACCAACTCACCCCTTACCGAGCTAGCTACAGTGTCTCATTGGACATATCAAACACCCAATGTTTAGACAAACCAGAACATGAACTTACAGTACCTCAGGGTACGTGGGACTCATGAACACTCTTTCGTTATATTATCATTACAAACCAGAACATGGAGTAAAGAAGACACATGTGCATTTGAAATGTTTATTTACTAATGCCGTCTTCTCAGGCGCAGTATCTTTGATAATACAAGTATACTTATTATCAGTAGCAAAATTATCAGCATAGTTACTAAGACATAAAAAGCGAATGGTGACAGCATGTTAACATGCTGTAATGAATAAGAGTTAACAACACTTATATCTCACCCTCCCTAACACATATATTATATTATTATCTAAGAAGGTCTCTTTGGGTTGTTTTAGGGCGGGCCCATACCTTAGTGTCCTAGCATGAAGGAATCACATCAGCATACACCAGCTCTCTCTGCATGTGCACCGCATCAAGTGTGTTAACAATTCTCGTGCAAAGCAATATCAATCCCGCCTCAAGCCCAAGTTGGCAAAGGCTGCACTTGTGTTATGACTATGAAGGCGTGGAGATCAGACCTCATAACAATTCCATATCGTGTTGCTCCTGAAACTTCAGCACTCTCCGTGCAGACATGTTTTATTAAACAAAGCAGATATCAGAGCAATAACATATTATTCTCACATTCACCACGGCAAACCACTAGGTTGAAAGCTAAGTCAACAATTAAGGGTCGTGTGCAGAAGTTGCAAGAAAGGAAAAATGGCGTTTAAATCTGAAATGTACCTATGCTAACTTAACACGAAATATGGATATATAGGAGCTATACAACAGTTGGTTACAGTACCCTACTATTATGCGGAACGGTTCTGCCTGTTTGTTGTGGTCAGGGTTCGTTACGGGTTCATTGTTAGATGCCTCAGCCGAGGCCTCTCCAATACCTAATACATCCTTGCGGTCCTTGACCATGGATTTTTTAATTGCCTGTTGTATGACCCCTTTGCTATACCCTCGCTCCATGAACCGCTTGGCACATTCATCTTGTGCTCTTAATAGTTCATCAGGTTCACTACACAGCCTACGAATCCTTAGCATCTCACCGTACGGAATGCTCCGTATTAGATGGGCCGGGTGAGTGCTGCTGGCGTGCAGGATCGTGTTCCCTGCTGTTGTTTTGCGAAATAGCCTGCTAGCTAGTTTGTTCTCATGGGTATAAATTTCTATATCCAAGAAAGGGATCTTTATCTGGCTCATTGTGTAGGTAAAGTTAATATTCAACTCATTCCCATTTAGGTTTTCAATGAATCTTTCCGCATCCACTTGCGGCCCTCTCCACACTACAAACAGATCGTCTATGAAACGATACCATGTTACAATGTTTTCCTTCATTTCTTTTTCAAAGTTGATTTTGAGGACCAGTTCCTCCCAAGCCCCCATGTGTAAACATGCCACGCTTGGTGAAAAACTGGCCCCCATTGCCACCCCCTGACATTGTCGGTAAAGAAGGTTGTTAAATATGAAAACATTGTGTTCTAGGCAATAAGTCAACATAATTAGCAACATTTCAGTGTGTTCTTTGCAGTCTTCAGATCTTCTAGATAGATAGTATTTGACCGCATTTATACAATCTAGATGTTTTATGCTTGTATACAAGGAACTTACGTCTAATGCCAACAGCCAGTCTCCCGGTTGCCAGTCAATGTTGCACATTTTGCCAAGGAAATCACTCGAGTCCCGAATATATGAGTCCAAGCTTTTCACAAAGGTTTGTAGAAACTGATCAATGTATACCGATGTATTTTCCAGCAAACCCCCCATTGCATTGATAATGGGTCTCCCCGGGGGGTCTTCTCGGTCCTTGTGCACTTTTGGAATGAAATAAATGCATGGCATCACCGGATGGTCCACCTTTAAATACCTGTATTCTGCTTCGGATATGAGTTTCCTCCTTTTCCATTTTGCCAACCAGTCATGGTACTCACTCTGCCATCCTTTGATTGTTGCCATGTTCACTCTCTCATAATGTTCTCGATTATTGAGTTGCATAAGTGCTTCTTTATTATACATTTCCTTAGTGAGCAGGACTACGTTGCCTCCCTTATCACTGGGCCGAACTACTATGTTTTTGTCCTTGCTCAGTTTTGTTATCAAATTTTCATAGTCCTTGGTTTGTTCGTTGTTTTTGTAGCGTTCCTTGCTTATGCGCTTCTGCATTTCCTTCAAATCATTAGTCACATTTTCATGGAAGATGTCTATTCCATCTCTTGGTAGTATCGGGCAAAATGTAGATGGGGGTTTCAGCTCCGTTAGCCCCATTTCCCCCTCTCTCTGCTTGCCTCTTGTTCCACCAAAAATATCAGGCATAGGCGGTTGCACTTCTTCGCCCTCATATATATATGACAGGAACCTCCTTCCCTTGACAAAAAGGAGCAGAAACCCGAGGGGAACATTGGAGGCCTTTAATGTGTTCTGTGGCGAATGCATTTCTGGCTCGATGTTCGCCGTCATCAGCGCCCAAAAGCCTCCCAGGATTACAATAGCACAGCACCAGTGCGTCCCGCCTTCTTAGGCCTCGATATTGCAGGCCCGCTCCGCCCCCTCAGCACACCTGTGTGATCTCCCTAGTGTGTCGAGAGACCACAAGTCCCAGAATCCCCAATGTTCGGATCCTCGGAATGATGTTGCAGGGGGGAAAAAATATATATATATATGTATGTACGCATATTTATATATATACATATGTGTGTGTGCGTGTGTGCATCTATCTATATATATATATACACACACACACACACACATATATATATATATATATATATATATATATATATATATATATATATATATATATATATATATATATATATATATATACACTTTTCTGGACACAAGGCAATATTCAAGACAGTGCCTTGTGTCTATTCAAGACATTATTTTTAACAACTTTGTTAAAGGCTGTGCTCGGAACAACTATGATGTAGTGTGCCAGGCTAAAATGTAATTGCACATGGCTCTCCCATACTTGAAATAACTGTATTGCACCAATGCATTGAAAAACAAACAAACTTGAAAATATACAACTGCGCAAGTTTGGACACAATCATGTTTTACTTTAAATCCTTGTTGCCGTTGTTAAATGTAGAATTTTATCTCCAATGCATTGTGGGGAATTTATGCCAGATTATCACGAGAGTCTCATGTGGGGCATAGTTTTATAAGAAGCACGTAGCCATTTCATGACAAGCTGCTCCACCTGTGAACAAGACTCATTATGGAGTTGAAACGCGTAAGGTGTATAAATGAGAGCATGCTGACTTCTAAATAAATGCTTTGTTGTTCCCGAAAGTGGGCTTCAGCACTTCTTTTTCGTGATGTACATATATATATATATGTATGTGTGTGTGTATATTCACTGTCAAAAGGTTAAAGTGATGTTATAGTATAGTGAACATGTCAGTTAAAATGCAACATTTTACACTCCAAAAACCACTGAAACTCACTAGTTATAGCTAAGTAAAGTAAATATAACTTGCAACCCCGCCATTCACAGTAATGTCACCTGGGATGCCAACAGTGAACTTTTCAATGATGTCACAGAACATGTCATGAGTGATGTATTATGTGATGTCATAAGCATTGCAGCGCAAGGGCACGAGTTATAGTTACTGTAGTTACCTATAACTAGTGACGCTCTGTGTTTTTTTTTAGTCTAAAGTGGTACGTTTTGACTGATATGTTCACCCAAGTCTAGCATCACTTTCACTTTTGCTCATTTCAGTGAACTTTGGAAGTTTTTTTCCAACGTAAAGTAAGATATTACCCATACCTAACCATATCATCACTTTTACCTTTAATTTTTTCTGTGAATTTCACACACAAAGCTAGATATTATGCCACACCCAACCCCTCACAGGTGGGTAAGAGTATGGAGTGTTTAAGATTTAGGGCTAGCTAGGGGTTATTGGTAGTAAGGGATCTATCCAGGGTCTAGGGAGGGAGAGAGGGGTTTACATTAATATATATAAATGTATGTATGTATACGCACGCATATATTAATACATATATGCACACATGCGTATACATATATATTTACAAAACTCTCAAAGAAGAAATAAATTATTATTAGGTTGATTACCCCCTTCTTTGCAACCAGAAAGGGTCGCAGTGTGTAATAAAAAGGTCTCTCAAACAGAAGAATGAGAAGAAAGTCTTGATATTAAACTACTGAAGTCCAGTGGATCCCTGCTCAAAATTACAATGAGAGGTTCTCATTTGTGCAGGATCTGATGAAATGCTATTGGCCTCCATTGAAATACCACACTCCACATGAAACTGAGAAGAGTAAAAACAGGAGATAAACAAAGAGAGAAATAGGGAGGGGTACTCTTCGACTCTTTGTCTTTAATAGAACCCAAACCTTTGTGGGGGCGATTTTCCATTCTTTTACAAGACCGGAGGCTCAATTATGACAAGTTCAAAGCTTTGTAATAACATTGCACGATACATGTGGAATGAGTTTGGAATAAAATGTTTTAAACATCGTCTCCCGAGACTAATCTGCTGCTTTAGGAATGTTCTCTAAACATCCTAAGGAAATGTATGGCTTGCATGCCATAGCCCCACTGGTGGAGTGGGTGCCGAATAAAAGATGTATCAATCCCTGCTCCAGCCATAATCCACCTGAGCCCTGTGGCCCCGGCCAGGGTAGAAGGGGATACAGGACCAAAAGGCTTCTTTGAAGAAATAAAACAATTGTGACGTAGAACGAGGATGAAAGCAGATGTTAGGAAGTCCTAGAAGTGCAAACATGAAACAGTACATCGTTTTTTTTACAGTTTTGGAAAGCGGGATAAATTGTAGAGGTAGACTAGAATGTTGCTTGTTATATTATTTAGAATGGGACAGCATGTAGGGAGAATGATTTGCTATCCACATCTAATACCCAAACATCAGACAGTTGTCTAAATGATATAAGACACAATAACGTGGTTAATTTTGCTGATAATTGCTTTAAAGAAAGAAATTAATTATCGAGCCAAGATAGAAGATAGTCTGATACTACCTTAACATCCCACAAAGAAGAGTATTTTGGTTTCTGTGAAACTTTAGATGGATGTATTTAAAAGCTGAGCAAACTGTACAAAAGGTTTCCAGATTGGTTCACTTTTCACCAAAACATAACTTTCACAGATGGATGATCTATAGGGGTTTACTGTTGTGTAAGATTTGCCTGTGGCAAAAAGGGAAACCAAGAGGTTTATTACATCTCCTAAAATAGAGGAGCAGATATGGGATTAATCTGCAATTCCACAAACCAGCCAACTCTAATTGTCCATGAGTATGTATATCTGGACTGAGTGGAAAGAGACCAGGAGTCCCTACTGACTGACAACGCCACCTGTGAAAGTTATGGGACATTCCAGGATGACCTGAAATCCTTGATACAGGGAGTTGTAAATGACCATGAAGGATGAGATCTACAGACAGCTTTAGAAGTTTAGGGAACAAAACCTGGGCAGGCCTAAAAGGCATAGCCCTGAATCAACCGCTGGAGGAAAGCTTCAAGTGCTCCCACCTTCGGATCTGGTCTCTAACTATAGAATAACAAATTAGCTAGCCATCGCTGCAAGAATTTTCAATTCTATTAAGGACACATTTATTGCTACACACAGCAGCCAATGAAACTTTAATATTGTGTAAACAATAACTACATTTCCCATGATGCAAATGTATACATCACATCCTGTCAGACCCCATAAAAGGATGTTATTATTGGACTTGAGTTATTCTGTTGGACTTTTACTGTTTGAAGCAAAGAAAGAGGAGGATATCCGGTCATGAGTGGCTCTTATGGGGTCTGACAGGATGTGATTTATACATTTGCATCATGGGAAACGTAGTTTTTGTTTACACAATATTAAAGTTTCATTGGCTGCTGTGTGTAGCAATAAATGAAAGAGAAAGCATAATACGAAGCCTCCAGTCCTGTAATAGAATCAGGAGTGTTGGTGGTTCAACCAAGAGACAAGGAAATGTATCTGAAGAGGCACCTACTGACAACGAATCTTGTTGACGACCAATCGCTGCTGTCTTGGAGAAACCTATACCCCAATCTGCTTTCATATTGGAAAGAACTGGGAGGTATTCAGCTTGAAGCAGGATCTCTCTATCCAAGAATACATTCCAACACTCTCTGGCTAGATCTGTTAGGCCTTTGGATCTGGCTCCTCCTACACCTGTTTAGGTAATGGGCAGCTGAAACATTCGAAGAAGAATACAAACATTTGCTAGGTCCCTTGCTAAATTTGTTACAGCAAAGGAACCTGCAAGCTGTTCTGATTAGTTAATATATAATTGAGCTTCTTCTAGCCATCATTTGCCTCCTGTGATAACGCCTATGCAACTCACACCCTGGCCTATTTTGCTGGCATCTGACTCTAACATGCTATCTGGGGTGAGGCTAAAAATATATTTTCCATTCCAGGCTTCCATTTGGGAGAACCACCAACACAATTCCTCCCTTCCTTCAGGAGAAAGGGGAATAAATGCTGAGTAAGGACAGCCCTTGCAACAAGAAAGTGTTTTTTTAAAATAACGTAAAGGAGATGGAAAAAGTTCATGAATTGATGTGGACAGAAGTCCCTCAAACCTTCTGAGGGAGCATTTCTCTTATCTGAGGACTGACTGAATCTCATTGGTTGGAAATCGATTTTATATTGCCTAGAGGGGGGTACAGACACTTTCACAAAAAAATCTATGGTAAATGCCCGGAACTGAATGGTCTGTGTTGGAACTAAAATTAATTTATTTTGATTTATGATGAATACTAAACAGGGACGGAGGAGAACCACTCCTCTTATTTGTTTGATCAACAGTTGTTTGGAAGTGTCATACATGTCTTCCAGATAAATTATCAGTCTGATCCTGTGAGACCCGAGTAAAGTGACACCAAGTCTCAATAACTTGGTGAAACGCCAAGGGTATGATGACAATCTATAAGGAAGCAATTTCAATTGGAACTTTTCTCCCTGCTATAGAAAATATAGGCAATGTTTGTGAGATGGATGTATTGGAACTGAGAGACAAAGATCTTTCAGATCCAACTTTGTTAGACAGTCGCAAATCTGCAAAGAATATTCATTTTAAAATGTCTGTAAAGGACGAAACCATTTAACAGTTTCAAATTTATCACTTTGGGACTAGAAATTGGTAGTCGAGAACACCATGAGAGTACGTTGAGACGTCTTCTATTTCACCCTTGAGAAGTAATTTGTAAATTACTTCTATTATAATTTCTGTATTTTGAACAGTAAAATACATTGAACAAGGAGGGGTCAACAGTACTGGTTGAGAATAAAACTCTATCTTGTAACTTTGAGTTTACTGTAAAAACCCTGAGTCTGACAAAACCATGTTCCAATTGTGTAGAAAGAGGTTGGGCAAAACACTTTAAGATACATTGACTTACCTTATTTGGACAGCTATGTCATCTGCCATGCTAGCATCTTCCCAGGAATTGACTGCCTCTTTATATTAAAAATGGAGCATAGCCTCAGTTTTTGCTGTATCCAGTGGAGTTTCCACCTCTTGGGGCATTGAAGGATGGTTGAAGTGAGCCGGGAAGTTATTGGATGTCAGGCGTGCAAAGACCTTCTTGAGATTTTGTTGAGCTTTTCGAACAATGTTAAAGTCTGCACACATGAAGAGATTTCTCTGACAAAACAGGCTCCAAACACCACTGACCCTCTACTTCAGAGCCTAACTCATTACTTGACATGTCTGGGTCTATCCGCATTTAGAGGTTCTTTCGTCTTTCAGCTGTAATTGTTTTGAGTACCTGTGGATGCTGCATCTTTTGTTATTTCTAACATTTGTGTTAAAGCACCAGGAGCATCAAATAGCTTGCCTTGGCATATTTGTAGTGCTATGTTAATGCCCTCTTTGGATTTTTTTCCCTTCTTTTATAAAAATTGATCCCATTGCTGGATCAGTAGTAGGAGTGGTAGCTAACCTGTACAGAGGAACTGGTCTTGGCCTTTCTGAGCTAAGTTTATTTCTGTTAGTGTTTTCCATTGGGGTTCTAATCCAATGTGCCCCAAACTGAAAGATAATTGATATTGGTGCATATGCACCTGACTGGGGATGTGTAATTACTTTAGGATTAAAACTGCACAAAATATCCGGAATCATGCCACGGGTACCTACCAGAGGGCTTGGAATGTCTGTCGAGTCTTGAGGCTGTGGCACATTATTGCCATCATTGTAATCTTGTTGTCCAATAGGAGAGGACACTCAAACCATATTTGAGGTTCCTCATGGAAGGGCAGGCATGGTCACCCTTTGTCTTAACAACGGATCCCTAACAAAAGTAACCTTTTGAGACTTTTTAGGGGATATCTCTTGAGAGTCTTAGTTTCTAGTGGATAGCGGAGGAGATATTTCCTTGAAAGTGTGAGATGCCTTAGCACTTCACTTTATTGCACCAGAATTTTCAGACCCAGTAGCTGGGGAACGGCGCCCCTGAGAATTATGCATCTCATCTCTTGAAGGAGGCACGGGATCAATAAGCTTGTTAAAGGAAGCCGCAATATAAGAGCTATGGCTTGCATGGATTGAATTAAGTCAACGGTCCCCGGCAACCTCAAAGATATTTGAATGTAAAAAGTTATTATAGACTTAGGGGCCTATTGCTTCTGCCTGACACTGACTCGGTCCAGGGACTGACCAACCTCTGGTCATTTCCCTATGGGAGCGAGTATTACGGCCCTGAATCAGCCGTAATACCTGGTCCCATAGGGAAATGGGAGGTGAGGTTCATCCCTACACCCCGTGGCAGGCACCTCAAGGTGCCTGCCACAGGGTGCAGGAATCAACGGGGGCACCATAGGTGCCCACTCAGCCCCCAACAATAGGCCACGCACCAGAGAGGGCCTTTGCTGGGGGCCCCCAAACACACTTTCCGACATGGTTGCCATGTCAGACAGACCGGCATGGAAATCATGTCGGAAAGAGTGCATCATAATCCCAAGGGCAGAAAGGCCCTCCCTTTGGGATTACGGGCAGCTCTGACTGGCCGACGGGCTCCATGAGCCCATTGTAAGCCAGGTGGAATGACTGGCCGGCTTACTTTCCGACCGCCAGCATCATAATGCGGCAGTCGGAAAGTAACCCAGCGACCCATTATGTTGTGGCCAGAGCGTCTCAGACCATTGGTCGGAGCCTTTACGGGCCACATTGTAATCAGACCCTAAGTATTAGAATCACAACCTATTGTCTATATTTAATACATATGTGTATATAGATATGCACACACACACACATATACACACACATATATATATATATATATATATATTGTATTGTATTGTATTGTATTGTTTTGGTAAAGCGCAAAACAGCTGCCCCAGCGAAGAGGCGTCCCGGCGCTAGAAAACCACAGACCCTGGCCTGAGAATGGAAGGTGGAGAGGAGGATTAGGGGAGGGGGAATAGATGCGTTTTAATGGCTTTTCGGAAGACCGGTAGACTGTCTATGGAACGGATGTTTTGTGGCAGATTGTTCCATAGTTTGGCTCCTAGGACCCTAAAGGAGCGGCCGCCCATGCGGCAGAGTTTTATGCGAGGAACGCACAGGAGGTGCTGGTTAGAGGATCGTAGGTTACGTGATGGAGCGTAGGGGGTGTGAAGAGATCGCAGCAGTGTTGGGTTTCCAGATTTGATGATTTTGAAGGTCATGATAAGATTTTTGAATTTAATTCTAGAGTCAACAGGTAGCCAGTGTAATTTTCGAATTGTAGCTCTGGCCGAGCATCTGCGAGGGAGGCCGACTAAGGCTCTAGCCACAGAGTTCTGCACGCGTTGTAGTCGTGCTATCTCTCCTTTGTTGGCGCCAAGGAGGAGTACATTGGCGTAGTCCAAACGCGATAGGATGGTAGCTTGAATAATGAGCTGGCGAACCTTGGCGTCAAAGAAGCCAAGTATGTGGCTAAGACTTCTCAGCAGGCCGACACAGGTGCCAGCAACTTTTTGGGTGTGGGTCTGATAGTTAAGAGAGGCATCCATCCATACTCCTAGATTTTTAACTAGGGATTTGGGGGGTGGGATGGTGCCTAAGGAGGACGGCCACCAGTGCTCATTCCAAAGGCTGGTGTTTTTACCAAGGAGTAGCACTTCTGTTTTACCAGCATTGAGCTGTAAACAGTTGTTTGTCATCCATTGGGCTACTGCGGAGAGACCGTTTTTGAATCTGGAAGCCGAGATGGAAGGGCCTTCCGTCAGAGTGATGGCCAGCTGTGTGTCGTCGGCGTACGACACTAGTGTCAGGCCCCACTCTTTGGCCACTGTCGCAAGAGGTTGCACATAAAGATTAAAAAGGGAAGGGCTCAATGCCGAGCCCTGTGGAACTCCCTGTGCAATAGGGTGAGGATTAGATAGAAAGGGGGGTGCTGAGACCCGAAAAGATCTGTCCTCTAGGAAAGATCGGAACCACTCCAATGCAAGGCCAGAAACTCCGAATGTCTCCAGACGATTAAGAAGGATGTCGTGGGATACCGTATCAAAGGCCGCGCTGAGGTCAAGAAGAATCAGCGCAGCACTTTGACCGGCATCTAAGATCGTCCGGAGGTGCTCTGTGGTAGCCAGAAGAGCAGACTCAGTGCTATGGCCTGGTCTGAACCCATTTTGTGATGGGTCCAGGATGTTGTTTTGGACCATGTGCTGGGACAGAATACTGTTTGCATGGGCTTCAGCGAGTTTGGACAGCCATGGGAGCAGGGAGATAGGTCGGAAATTTTCCGGTTTAGATGGATCTAGGGTGGGTTTCTTGATGATGGGTGAGACCCACGCTTGCTTCTAGGCAGATGGTACACTCGCTGAGGAAAAGGAGAGGTTCAAGATAGAGGTCAGGGAAGGAAGAAAGAAGTTAAGTGAGTTTAAAAATTGAGTCGGGCGCATGGGGTCTGACGGAGAGCCAGTTTTAACTTTTTGGCATAGTTTGGTGAGGCTGTCAATGGAAATTTCTGGGATGTGGGTCAAGATGGTATAATTGGGGGAGGGGATAGGGCTTTTAGTGGGGCTGGGGGAGTGCTGGGGAAAAGATGTATAGTTTCTGTACTTTGTCAACGAAGAATATGGCTAGGTCTTCGCATTGTTGCGCAGAGGAAATACTGGGGGGGGGGGGATCTACCGCTCTGAAGTTCTTGAACAAGTTTTAAAACTTCTTTGGCAGGGGTAGGGCTAGAATTGATTTTATCTGCATAGAAGGCGGTTCGTGCAACGTGAATGGCTTTATGGTACATTTTTTGTTTTAAAAGATAATTAGTTTTATCGTCGTTTTTATATTCCCTTCTCCATAAGCGCTCAGCTCTTTTACAGTCTTTGCGCATGGTTTTGAGGGTATCGTTATACCATGGGTTGGACGGTGAGTTACGTCCTTTCGTCCATTTTGCTGGGATAAGGGCGTCTAATCCTCCCGTAATCCAATCGTGAAACGTGCTATAGATTACATTGATGTCAAGGTTGGTCTCATGATGGAATTCCCCAAGGGTAGCATGGAGATCACTGATGGATAGTTTGTGCCATGGTCTTTTTAGACGGGGAGAGGGTATGATTTTGTGCATTGTTTTATTGACCTGAATAGTCAGTTTAATAAGGTAGTGGTCTGTCCATCCCATCGGTAAGGGTGCCTCTGTTTTAATCCCCTCGATGTTTGTCAATACTGGATCTAGGATGTGACCAGCTAGATGCGTTGAAGTAAAAATAAGAGAGTTAAGTTGCAGGGCAGAGAGGTCAGCAAGAAGATTTTTGATGGTGGAGTCACTAAGTAGGTCAAAGTGAAGATTGAGATCGCCTAATATGGTGAAGTTTGCATTCTTTGTCACTAGAGAGTTAGCTGTCTCAAGAAGAGCTTCAATGAATTTTGAAGCAGGTCCAGGTGGGCGATAGATGTAAAGGCCCGACATGGTGGGATTTATAGCGATTTTAAAATGTGCACATTCACAGTCGGGAAGTTCTTCCTTGGTGAATAAGCATGAGAATAGTTTTTTATAGATTATAGCGATACCTCCGCCTCTTCCATCCCTGTTTAGGGTCAACATAAGATAGTCGTCTGGAAGCGTGAGGTTAGGTATGACTGAAGTGCCATCCCGTAGCCAGGTTTCACAGAGGAAGAGGATGTCAGGGCTTTCATCCAGTATGAGGGTATTGACCTCAAGGTGGTGTTTGGTTAGTGACCTGACGTTGAGATGGAGGATCGTAATGGGGGTAGTATTGGGTAAGTTTTGTAGTTGACGGATGTGGTGGGGGTTGACTGTAGTGAATTGACAAGTTTTACATTGTGTAGTGTAGTTCCTATTATCCCAATAGGCTCTGCGCATTGGAATAATACCTTCAATAGTATAGGCCTAGACCAGAGGTTAACTAGGTCTACTACTGTCGATATTAGACTTAAAGTTTTGGGTTTGCCAGCTAGCTCAGAGTTCACTAGAAACTTTCTCGAATAGGCAAGGAGGAGTTGAACCTCCCTGGATAGACAAGAAGGGATTTAGTTTCTGACAACCATAGAACATGACAACTTTGCTCTCCCCTAATCAAGAGTGTATCTCTAGAGTCGTGTGAAAACAAAAGACGACTTATTTTACTCAGTCAGTACGTGCATTCTTAGTTTCACCAGATTGTAGAGAAAAGGAAGAGACGGGCGTGTTCAATAAAAGATGTTATTTATTGATCAGTCTCTTTTCTCATACAAGAGAAATGGATCGATATTATTGCAATACTTATGGTTAAGTAAAGTGCATACAATAAAAGCAGAAGTATAAAATAATACTGTAAAAACATTGATATGGTTTCTAAGCCATATGAAGGTTTAAAATTAATAAAATGAATACATACACATTTACATTTGACTAATCGTACTCAACTGGTGTTTCTAACTACGCCTACCCCGTGTACCTGACCTAAGCCTAATACGTGGGCGGGAATAGAAAGTTACAGTTTAAGTTAAGTTTGTTTTGCCAAGTGACTGACTAAAGAATTCTCTGCAAGGGGTTATTCAGTTCTGTACCTGGAATCTAGGATGAATGAGGGATGGTATCTCTCGTCTCTGGTCTCGATATTCCAGGCTGCCTGCGAGGGCTACCCGGAAGCGCCGGAGCTGGATTTCTCGGCAGGAGAAAGCAGCGTCTCGTTCTCAGCGCGTCAGGAAAGGCGGGGCTGCGCCAGCGGGGTCTGCTCTGCTCTGGGCTTCGGCAAGTCTGGCTGCTCCGATCTCGTCACCACCGCGTGTGTTTGCATAGGGCAATATCGGTAATATTTATACCTTTAAGGTGCCGAGATTGACGTAAGGATGGACATAGATACGTCAATAAGGATGTCATACGACCTGGTCGTTAGCACATTCTTTTGCTGAAGTTCTCGGTGAAATCAAAACAATGGCCGCAGGGTTTTTCCCAGGTCTGTCATAGGTTTGATTTGTTTTGAGAACTCCGTATGCCTTATCAGGGGCTGGAGGAATATCGCTTGTCTAATTAGATGGCAAGCGTTATGACCTAATCAGATAACACGTTCCTGTGCCGTAGTGTGGCTTTATCAGATAACGGTTCCTGCATCATGGGGGTTTTCTGCCTCATGGGATGGCTGCTAGTTAACTTGTTAACCAGAATAGGGTCAGGAATAGGGGGATCGATACAGAACCTATAGGAATACATCACACCCACTCCACGCTAACTATGGACATATTTACGAATCTATGCATAGTAAAACATACTGTAGAGTATCGTGTATACCTTACCACCCCAAAATACATAAATGCATTTTGAATTTATCAAATATACGGAAAAAACAGTCACATGTAATATATGCACTCAAGCTGTAGAATAATGCTAAAGTAATCACGCATATCTATACATTATCACTAATTTGTATATGAGAATTTACACATGAAATGGCTCTTAATACAGAAAAAAGTTTCGAGACCATTCCATCACAGAATAAAATAATTATGAACATACCAGCGGGCAGCTAATGTCTATAAAGTATCTAAAAATAGAAATCTTAGTTCTCTAAGAATAGTTCTTACTTTAAGCAGAAAATAAGTGTCCCGAAAAAATTCGTAAAAATATTTTGGGGCTGCTGAAAAAAATTGCTGTCCGTGAACTGGAGGGAACATTGTTCATGGTATTTTGCTATTCTAGTTGAAGGCCAAATTCAGGGAACGCCGTGTGCGAGCTTGCTCAAAAGTCTCTATTTCTGCTCTGGTGAGAACATCATATCATTTAGACTCTCGAAAAAGTTGTCAACAGCTTCCTGGGAGAGTTCCACTAACTCGGAAAAAGATGTAACCATGCATTCGTGCGCATGATTGTCTCCATTGACGCTTTGATTAGTATTGCTGACAGAAGGTCGTACCTGATCAATGCTGCTTTCATCTTGAACTTCACTACCCCTTAATCGTAGTGGTGAAGCTTCCACGAATGCCGTCATCAGGATTGGTAGCCGTTGAGGGCAGCACAAAGTATGAGCCTTTATTGGACTCAACAATGTTTCTGCATCCATTGGCGCATCTGATTGTAGAGTCAGACAGGTGTCTAACACGCATTCTTCTCCGCATAGCAAGCACCTTAATACAGGTAAAACACATCGATGCCACATTGGTCGAAATGAAAGAAACCAAGTCATGTTCAGGTCTCTAAGCCGGGATAGTCCCAGGATTTTTGATATCCGGTCCCGGTATCCAATGGCTAGGATTGTTTCTTCCCTTGTCGCAGGTGTTTTGTCTGTGACATGGTTTGCCATAACGAAATATAAGGACTAAGAATAGGATTCCTGCAATTAGTCCCAAAATGAGGGGAAGTCCGCCAAAAATCGAATGGACGAAATCTGGAAAAATACCCAGTATGGCTTTGAATGGTGTTAATGCCATCGAAAATACTGTCTTAAATACTTTTGAGACTCCACTGGTATCAGAAATATTTAAGATTTCATTCAGGATTTCTGCGAAATGTATGGGGGAATTAGTTGATAATAAGGAGTGAATCTCTGCAGTCGTCCTTGCGACTAGGAGATCATACGTTTCTTTTGATGACGTGAGTCTGGTCGGCGTCTGAAGAAGCACTGTTTTCATTCTGCTTAAAGTATCTATTCGAATAGAAGTAATTTTCAAGTTGGGCCATGCCCTTGCCTCCCTGTCTGGAAGGGAGCTGGGGAACAATAAGCGTCCACAGCACTTGACCTTCGCAGTCGTAGTTACGAGATAAGGAGTCCCGGGCATAAGACTACAGCATCTGCGATCTACAATTAGAATGTAACTCCCATTATAGAGTCTTTGAAAGAATGGTTCTATCTCTGTTGCAGGTGCGCCTAGCTGGTGACATGAAAGGTTATTTGAGTTCCCTTCACAGGCTCCATGCAAACTAATTCCATTACACAGAAGTGTACCGCTCAGTGACATTGCACAATTATTGCCACTAAGAAACACTTTCTGGCCTTTATTACTGACACATGCATGTGAATAGGGCAAGTTCCATGTTGTTTTAATGTACCCCTTTCCCAATTTTTCGTACATGCCAGCCTGTATATATTTTTGGCAGTATTGAAACCTGAAGGTTGATATTGGAATATTAATTATCCCATGTATTATCCATTCACTGACAGGTCGTTCTGACATTGTCACTGGTAATCTCTCGAGTTTCTCAATGCTCAGGATTGTATAATCAGCACCCTTCTGGGCCATACTGATTTGTTTATCAGTAAGGTTAAAGATATTGAATAGTGACGTTGTGTTGATTAAACGCCAAGGCACATAGCCTGAACGCAGGTTTTGTAACGTCCAGCCAAGCTGTACAATAGAACGCAATTGAGACTGACCGTGTTGTAACAACAGTAAGTCTTGCGATATTATGTCGATTGCTGAAGACACAATGCTGTCCAAAGAAAAAATTCTGGAGGACAGAGTCATTAACCCATTGTCCACTACAGAAAGTGATTTTTCCAAATTAATACGGTCAATTTCCCGTATTCTTTCTGCTGTCTCAATTTGAGTCACCTTCCAGGCCTCGTTGTATGCTGCATATACAGAGGCTGCTATGAAACGTTTCTGTCGCTGTTTGCGCGGTCCCATAATGAAATCACGCAAGTCAGCACCATCAGTAAGTAAAGTTAGGTGTTGCTTAATTTCTGCCAGTGTGGAAGTCTGTAGCCATTGAAGGCATAATTTGCCCACACTGTAGGTGGTTATTATTCCTGGGTGTTGTCTTTGGGAATATCTAGGGTCTGGCCTGGTCATTTTGAACCCCTGTGTTTTGTTCAGGAATCTGTTTTGACAGTTATTAGTATCTGTGGGCCAGATCAACCACTGTTTCCAATCAGGATGTGTTCTGTTTTGGTTTAATACATAATTTACGTCTATCTCTTCATCTGTGGAGCTATTGCTGTTCATTGTTGGTTTTGGAATAGACGGTTTATTTAAGTCTTTTATTTTGGCTAAGCCAAGACAGGTGGTTTGTTGAACAGTGTCATTTAAAAATATAATTTGTTCTCGGATCATGCAGGCTCTAAACAAGGATTCTATACCCTGTACTTGCCATTCTTTTGTACCCCAAACACTTTTTACTTCAACATTTTTGTCCCAATAATCAAAACCAAAAGTATTCATTTGTTCAAAGAATGAGTCTGAATATATCAATTTCGTGTTTGTTATCATGGTCTTTGTCCCTGTCTTATTTGACAATTTGAAATAAAATGTTTCAGCATTACTTGTGTTGAAACCTGAAAAGTATGAATATTTGTCATAAACGGTTCTTGAGCTTCCTTTTGGAGGGGTTGCACAATGTTCCCATTGATTATAATTTAAAACATTTCTAGGTTGTGCAGATCTATGTAGAAAATGGTTACCATAGTGGTTATAACAGTACATACTATCATAATTTGTCGAACCCTGCAAATAATCATGTTTGGTAAATTTAGCAGACATTACTAAGTCAGACATCATATTATTTATACTTTCAAAGTCCCAATCATCAGCAAATGAGCTTGGTTTTACAAAGTCACTCAATGAGATCTTAATTTGGTGTGGATATTTCAGGATTTCAACCGGACCATAAATTTCGTAGTCAGTTTTGTCCCATGCTACCCCACCCGGTATAGGATTGGCTGTGAAGTTGACTGAAGAAAGTTCTCTTTTCTCGACGTGTGAAGATGTGTGTGGTTTGAGGATCAAGTTGATTTTCTGACTTGCTGTGTCCATTTTAGCATATTTTCCCTCAATGAAGCGTCCCAAAGTTAGTACCATGATGAGCCAAAGTATGAGGATAAATGCACCAAAACCCACCCAAAATTCAATCCATGGAGAAATTAGATATGTTTCTTTCAGTTGTTTCAAAAGTACTTTAACTTTATCTTTAAAGGTTTTTGTTGATGGCTGTGTTTTTGATTCAGTGAAGCCTTCAGAGGAATCATCGAAGTTTATGAAGTAGCCGGATGCAGTTCTGTCTATTGTTCCAATTGTTTCAGGATTACTGTTTCTTGCATAGTCGTTTGTTACTTCATTATAGATTGGTGTGTCTCTGCTAAATGTTTTTATTTGGGTTTTCAGAGGTCTAAGTTCCATTGCATTGTTGCATAGTCCTTGTTGTAGTTCTGTAGGCGTTTCGAATGTGATTAGCCTCTTAGATTGAACCTCTGTGTTAGTAGCAAATCTTGGTGTTCTACTACTTCTCGGGAGTCCACTTGGCCTACTATTAGTTATCGGCCACATGTTGTGGTTTTACCAGGTCGACGGATACAACTCGGTTCTCCTTTTTACCAGCAAGCGGCGGTAGTACAACTGATCTTGTCCCGTTGACAGACAAGACAGGAACTGCTTTTCTGTAAGAAGGCCCAAATTCCTTCTTTACCGCGATCTTTTCTCTGACTAGATCCCCGATTTTTGGAATCCAGACAGGTCTTGCTGGGACAGGTGGTGGTTCTTCAGTGGTTGTTGGCTGCTGTTTCAACTTTATGTTGCTCAGGTCTTTTCTTGTTTCGTTTAAGTCCTGCAAAACAGCCAAACGATCTTTGATATCAAAGCATTTTTCCTTCACCACTGAAGTCTGACTGTCGAGATCTAAGACTAACATCCTAGTTCCAAATAATAATTCGTACGGACTGAATCCCTTCAGAGAATTTCTTGGCAAGTTATTTAGACTACGTTGGACACTTATTAGATGTTTGACCCACCCAGTTCCCGAACCTAATACCTTTGCCGTTATAGATTGCTTTATGTCACGGTTTTTTCTTTCAACAATTCCGTTCCCCTCAGGGTGAAATGGACAAGAGTACCGCAATGTAACGCCCATGCTGACCATGGCCTCCTTATAAGCCCTAGAGCTAAAAGCAGGACCATGGTCCGAATGCAGCATGCCAATTGCGTATGTGCCGATAAAGACTCGCAAATCTTTTATAACAGTTCTGGCGTCAGCCGTTCGCTGGGGCCACATCCATATGAATCTCGTGCATGAGTCCACTGCAACCAAGATGTATTTATAGTTACCATCCCTTTGTAAGGGACCACAGTGGTCTAGGTAAACACAGGCTAATGGTTTATCCGAGATTAGAAGGGGCGTCTGCGCTGGACGTCTCACCGTTGATACTTTCATTCTTTGACATATTTCACATTCTAAAACATAGTTCCTTGTTTGTCTTCTCATTTGTGGCCACCAGTATCTCTGTTTTAATAATGATACTGTGGCTGAGACGCCAGCATGTATAGAAGCAAGCCCTTCGTGTGCCGCTATTATCAGTCCTAACCTATGTTCCATGTTTGGAATTGCCCTATCCCCCACTCCAGGGATTCGAGCAAAAGGAACATTGTTTGCATCAGTTATGTATGAGTATTTTACTGGAAAGCCTTTCGGGAGTGTTTCTATCGAATCCTTTTCTGTAGCGCTGACAGCCTGTAATATTTCGCTGTCTATTTTTGTTTTTGACCGTGTGATGGCAGCTACGGAAGCCGTTTGCACAGCTGCCTTCGCGGCCTCATCAGCCAATGAATTCCCTGCAACGTGAACGCCATCACGTTGATGACTCAGCGTATGTATCACGTGAGTCTTTGGTAGTTCTTTTTGTAAAAGAACTACTTGTTCCCAGAGCATCTTATGCTTGATTGTGCCTCCTTTTGCATCCTTAAAGCCATTCTGAAGCCAGATCTGCAAGTATTAATTGTAAGACTGAACGCAGTAATACGAATCGCACACTATGAGTGTAGGGAATTCTCGATCGGTATTTTCAAGCGCCATCTTAAACGCCAGTAGTTCAGCTCGCTGAGCTGTACAATCTCCTAGAGATTGTGTCTTAGTGATAGCCAGTTTGAATTTTCCTTCGTGCCAGCGACCTTTAACAATCGTGCACGCAGCACTGTAAGCTTGTTTACCCCCTACTGCGGGTTGTGCTGATCCGTCTGTATATATTATACAGCCGTAATGTTCTAGAGGCAGAATTTCGGTCGGCGGAGGACATTCAAATTCATATTGGAGAAATTCTTGTGTTTTTAAGTTAGGATCAAATTCGTATGCCACGTCTGTTGCAGCAAGAGAATTAGCCCATTGTATCCATCTCGGATGGAGCGCTTTAGCATTTGGAATGCTTGCTTTTGTTACAGCCTCTAGGGCTGGTATTGGTGTCACGATTATTATTCGTTTACCTTGTGCCAGGGCTCGTTCTTTTGCTATAGCTGTCTGTGTTGCAGTAAGAATTTTTTCCGTTGGGCTAAATTTCATTTCAGCCTTAGTGTACAAGTGTGATTTGAATGCAATTGGTACCTTTTCTCCCTCATTAGAGGTCAGGTATGTGAATCCGCATCTTCCTGGGATGACTCGAATCACAAGATTGCGTGTGTTATCACGTGTTTCTAATTTTGTTTTAATTAACATGTCTGTTTGTAAGGATCTCAAGATTTCTGTGTGTATTTGAGTCCAATTGGTTCTTTTAAAATCTGGTTTTATTAGATCATAAAGGGGTTTGACCCTTTCTGCGTAATTTGCGATGTATGTTCTTCCGAAATTTAGGAAGCCTAGAATTGACTGTAGGTTTTTTAGTGTTCTAGGTGCTTGGAGTACGGCACATTTCTCTAGGAAATTGTCAGCCAGGCTTTTGCCTTCACGTGATAATTCGTATCCTAAGAACAGGACTGTTAGATGGGCAATTCTGGATTTTTTAAAGTTGAATTTGTAACCCTCTGCTGCGAACCCAAGTATTATGGTGTTCACTCTCTTCAAGTGAGTATCCAAGTCATCATCTGTTAAGTATATGTCGTCGACATAAGATAATGCTTCGTCATCATATGTTTGTAGTAATTCTGTTACTCTCGCTGAGAATACCCCTGGGCTATTCTTGTACCCCTGGGCTAACCGACAGAATTGTTTTTGAGTGCCATTTATTGAGAATGCAGACAAATATCTGCTCTCTGGTGCTATGTTTTGACAAAAGAATCCATTAGAGATGTCTAATGTTGTTTTGTATTTTTTGCGCACTATGTTATTCATTAGTGCAGCACTATGCGAGTTTTGCACTGCAAAAGTTTTGCAACATGAGTTAAGGTGTCGGTAATCCAAAACTAGACGATATGAATTGTCTGGTTTGGAGACCGGAAACAAAGGGTTGTTCATTTGTGAGGTGCAAGTTTCAATCACCCCCTGGTATTCTAATTGATCTAGAATTTCTTTTACCTGTTTTTTAGCTTCTTGCTTAATTGGGTACTGTCTTTGTGCAGTAGGTTGTGATTTTAACTGGATTTTGTGAGGAGGAGAGTCCTCATCCCATCCTACATGATTTTTATATAAAGCAGGAGCTAGAGCTACTGCCCACTTCCTGGCAAGTGTATATTTTTTATGAATTGGGATATGATTTGAGAAGGCAGGCATAATTATTTCTTCGCCATGAGGGCACTCCCTGACAAACTCTGGTGGCCAGTCTTTTTCAGCTAGAAGGATGTCATAGCCCTTGGAGATATTATCCCAAAATAGTCCCCTTATTTTTCTAGTCTTATCCCCTTCTATACGTAAAGTTATTTCATATATTTTGTGAGGTTTGCTAACTCTGGTGTCTGCAGTTTCCACTTGAAGATATTCATTCGTGTCCACTGTCTCCAGATGATTCATAAGGACTTTGCGAGCTATGCTCACTTCTGCTGCGCTGTCTAGCATTGTCTGAGCCCATTCTCCGTTTTTCAGTTGTGTCCTCAGTATTCTCGGTATTGTTAACTACCTTGATACTGGCTACCTTCTTTTTTGGAAATTGTAATTTCTTTTTTAGATGAGCAGGTTCCTTGTCTTTGGACTTGGCGTGCTCTTCTCTTTGTTCTGATCGTCCTCTTCTTTCCGATTTCTGCGAGGAAGTCTGAAAAGATTGAGAGGGACGTGTATCAATGTCTTGATATCTATCAGGCTTCTTTATATTATCCCTATTTCTAAGGTTATATCTTTTCCCAGAGGGGTCACTTTGGGGTGACCTGTGTCTTTGGTTCGGAGATTTTTCTCTCCGCCGAGGAGACCTTCCTCTGGACTGGAATTTCTTTTCTTTAGGATTGGATTGTTTGTTTCCATCCCAGCTCTTTTTTTGTGATGTTGAATTATTATTACAAAATATTTTTTCAGGACTTTCAATCAATTGTGGTTTTACTGGTATTCCACCTAAACTATCTCTACCTAGTTCCTCATAGGATTTTTCTATAATTCTGGCAATTTCAGCTGGTTGGTCTGCTATATCTGTCTCCTTTAACCTCTGGCGGATCGCCACGTTTGCTGCTTCTCCCTTTATGTTGGCTAATAATATAGCCGAGACCTGCTTGAAGTCTTTTAGTAATTTCATACCAAGAGTTAAAGCGGGTTCTGGACCGTATTCGTCTTGAATTTGTTTTAGCACATCTGGTATTACCGAAATGGATGGAACACCGTGCGTTTTTGTGTAAATGGAAGCAAAGACTGTACCCCAAGTGTCACAGTCCTCCACGTGTGGTGCGATTCCCATTGGAAGACAGATAGTCAGAATCCTGTGTTTTTCTAACGGGTTGGTGTCTGGAAACACCGCCTCTATTTGGGTGATTTTTTGTGCTAACCAGAATGGTATTTGTTCCCGTTTAGCTGGTACTTTACCTAGGCAGGATTGTATGTTCTGTGGTGTAATTTTATTTGTGTTCCCCTGGTGAGGGGTCAGCTGTGGAATTTTAATTGCTGGTTGAATTGTTGAAGTCCGCATCACATATTGGACTAATTGTCTATGTAATTTTATTAATTGTTTTAGCTGTGTTAAAAGCTCTGCTTGAGACATCCCATTGATGTCTGGATGTGGTGTGTATCCGGCTAGGACCGGCCACGTTGCTCCTGGTCTACCTAATGGACCGAGCCTGGTGATGTGATTATTATGTTTTAGGGCGCCATTAAATAAGAGCAGATGCTCTTGAAATTTAAGTGGTACTTCCACCTCCTCGAAAGGAGTGTACTCATTAGGAAGGTCCTCTGTTTTGTAATAGTGGAAGTACTTTGTTACAGCATTTGCTGCTGGAAAGTGTATCCATGAATAATATACCTCTGTCTGCCGATATTCGTGTGCCTCAATCACGAATATGACTGTGCCACCTCTAGGTGTCAGTCCATTTTCTATAAGTTTTAAAGTTATAGATTTCCTCTTGATGACCGGGATGAGTATTATATCCGGGTCTGTGTCTTGCAGTGCATTATCAGCAGCTGCGAGTTCAGTTGCTATCCTAACTGTCTCTCTTTCGTCATCACTGTCTCCCATTTTACCGACAGGAACGTTATTTAGTTTGTTTGCAGATCAGGTTTCTTATGGAAACAAAGATTAGATGCACAATATTTTGGAACAGTGTATCCTTCAACGTTGACTAAACCAAGAACCATACATAGGAGTTTCCTCCTGCGAGGTCTGGCGGATATTACCTTTTACCCACTCCAGACGTCTTTGGAGTATTATGGGAAAAGGGGTCTGAGTGAAAAAGCACGACTGAGTTACTCTAAATGTCTTACGTTAGTTTTATCGCCCTTCCAAACGCGTTGGGCGCCATGTAGTGTAGTTCCTATTATCCCAATAGGCTCTGCGCATTGGAATAATACCTTCAATAGTATAGGCCTAGACCAGACGTTAACTAGGTCTACTACTGTCGATATTAGACTTAAAGTTTTGGGTTTGCCAGCTAGCTCAGAGTTCACTAGAAACTTTCTCGAATAGGCAAGGAGGAGTTGAACCTCCCTGGATAGACAAGAAGGGATTTAGTTTCTGACAACCATAGAACATGACAACTTTGCTCTCCCCTAATCAAGAGTATATCTCTAGAGTCGTGTGAAAACAAAAGACGACTTATTTTACTCAGTCAGTACGTGCATTCTTAGTTTCACCAGATTGTAGAGAAAAGGAAGAGACGGGCGTGTTCAATAAAAGATGTTATTTATTGATCAGTCTCTTTTCTCATACAAGAGAAATGGATCGATATTATTGCAATACTTATGGTTAAGTAAAGTGCATACAATAAAAGCAGAAGTATAAAATAATACTGTAAAAACATTGATATGGTTTCTAAGCCATATGAAGGTTTAAAATTAATAAAATGAATACATACACATTTACATTTGACTAATCGTACTCAACTGGTGTTTCTAACTACGCCTACCCCGTGTACCTGACCTAAGCCTAATACGTGGGCGGGAATAGAAAGTTACAGTTTAAGTTAAGTTTGTTTTGCCAAGTGACTGACTAAAGAATTCTCTGCAAGGGGTTATTCAGTTCTGTACCTGGAATCTAGGATGAATGAGGGATGGTATCTCTCGTCTCGATATTCCAGGCTGCCTGCGAGGGCTACCCGGAAGCGCCGGAGCTGGATTTCTCGGCAGGAGAAAGCAGCGTCTCGTTCTCAGCGCGTCAGGAAAGGCGGGGCTGCGCCAGCGGGGTCTGCTCTGCTCTGGGCTTCGGCAAGTCTGGCTGCTCCGATCTCGTCACCACCGCGTGTGTTTGCATAGGGCAATATCGGTAATATTTATACCTTTAAGGTGCCGAGATTGACGTAAGGATGGACATAGATACGTCAATAAGGATGTCATACGACCTGGTCGTTAGCACATTCTTTTGCTGAAGTTCTCGGTGAAATCAAAACAATGGCCGCAGGGTTTTTCCCAGGTCTGTCATAGGTTTGATTTGTTTTGAGAACTCCGTATGCCTTATCAGGGGCTGGAGGAATATCGCTTGTCTAATTAGATGGCAAGCGTTATGACCTAATCAGATAACACGTTCCTGTGCCGTAGTGTGGCTTTATCAGATAACGGTTCCTGCATCATGGGGGTTTTCTGCCTCATGGGATGGCTGCTAGTTAACTTGTTAACCAGAATAGGGTCAGGAATAGGGGGATCGATACAGAACCTATAGGAATACATCACAATTGAAGGCAGGTGAGGCCAGGCATACCTGTTATGTGGGCACAGGTCCGACCAGAGTTCCAGGCAAGTAGTTGTTCCCTGTTGTAGTGAAGGGGTGTTGATGGAGTACGAACAGGGGGACTGGCGAGAGGCGAAGACTTGGCGAGGACGGGCGCAGACGGGCTTGCCTTCGGCGCGCAAACGGCGCTCCTGCTGCGCTCGTCCGCTGCGCTTGTGTGGGATGCACATTTATAGAAAGAGAGGTGGGCGTGGCCTCATGGGTGGGCGTGTCCCAGCGTTCGAGCCGCGATGGCGGCAGTGGAGTCTTTCCCTGACCCAGCGCTAAGATCCGCTGTAGCAGGGTGACTGCTTGGCGAAAATCCAGGAGAGTGCTCAGGGTAGGTGCACAGTGATTTTAAAATACAGATAACACAGATCACAATATTTTTTAAAAAAAGAGCGAGCAAACACCTCCGGCTTCCGCCTCAGAGGTCAATAGTTTTCAAATGGCGCGCTATCAGTCAGCGCTTTAACAGGGTTCGAGGTGGGCGTGGCCTCATGGGTGGGCGTGTCCCAGCGTTCGAGCCGCGATGGCGGCAGTGGAGTCTTTCCATGACCCAGCGCTAAGATCTGCTGTAGCAGGGTGACTGCTTGGCGAAAATCCAGGAGAGTGCTCAGGGTAGGTGCACAGTGATTTTAAAATACAGATAACACAGATCACAATATTTTTTAAAAAAAGAGCGAGCAAACACCTCCGGCTTCCGCCTCAGAGGTCAATAGTTTTATATATATATATAGTCAAATGTTATGTTATATGATATATAAATATATGTATATATGTAGCTGCTCTCCACCTAAACTTGGGTTCTACCGAGAGGTCTCTGCTTCTTGTTTGCATAATGTATGCAGCACTCTCAGCCTGAGAGGGTATTATTTTGACTTATACTGGGTGCTTCTTTGTGTCTGGACAAAGCTAAATCTCTCTGAAGAACTATAATGATAGCAAAACATGTATCTGTCTTTTATTGATTCCAGGTTGGCTTGGATGGTACTTTATCAATCTAAAGCTGTAATACTGTGCCTGGAGTGGTAAAAGGCTTTTGTCATTTTACAGTTTGGCGTGGATGGCACTGTGCTAATCCTATGATTAAAGACTTTGCTGTAGAAATGACAAGTTTTTTGGCCAGATATATGACCCTTTTTAGCAGTCGCAAATGGGAAATCGGCCATTTGTGACCGCTAAAAAGGGTTGTGGTATGTTCATACCCCATTTTACAAGCCAGTAACCTATTACTGATGGCAAACTATAGTTTGCGACTCACTATTAGGAAGGGACATGCCAAGGGCGCCCTTCCTAATAGCGAGACACACTGATATGTACAATTATTTTGCGACTGCAAATGCGGTCGCAAAACAATCATAGTTACCAACTACTTCAAGTAGTTGGTAAACCAGTTACAAATGGGAAGGGGTTCTCAGGGGACTCCTTCCCCTTTGTGTTGGGCAGCGAAAATATTTTTTAAGAGCATGCAGTGTTCCTATGGCCTTAAAAAATGAAAAGAAAACTTCATTTTTTTCTTTTAAATGCATCCTGTTTTCCTTTAGGAAACATGGGCTGCATTTGAAATAAAAAAGTTTCTTTATTTAAAAAAGCAATCACAGACATGGTTGTCTGCTGTCCGCAGTAGGCCTCCATCCCTGTGATATGTGAGATTCCTAGAGAGTTACAACTTACCACCTACCTCATTAATATTAATGAGATAGATCTTTAGCAACCCCATTAGTAAACGCATACAGTGTCTGAGACACTGTTGTAGTTTTCATTTGGCGAGTCTCAAAATGTTGCCATTTACAACTTGCAAAAAACAATGGTTGTACATCTGGCTCTTTATTTCTTTCTATCTCTGTGCTATGCTTAGGAATGTTGCTAGAAAAACAAACATTAGAAGTGAGCATGTTCAGTGTGTCAGTGGTGTGTTGTAGGGTGTTTTATACAGGAGTTGCTCTACATCTAAACTTGGGAACTACCCAGAGTTATCTGCTTCTTTTTTTGCATAATTTATGCGGCACTCTAAGCCGTAAAGAGAATTATTTTGATATACATATAGCTCTACATCATTATATATTATATTATATAATATTACAAACGACAAACAAAGTTTTCCCAGAGAAGAAGAACAATGTTTAAAAGGCCCAGACTTTGAAGTAAAATGCAGGCTGGATGCGTTAAGTCCCTGTGAATGTAGAATGTAGAATATACGAATACAACATTGGGCCTGTTGCAGCCTGCAGAGGGCGAAGAAAAAAACGCTCCATAGTGTTGCATGCTAAGCTGAAGAGTAAAGTTGACTCTTATGCGCCATACTTGAGGCCAAATGCCTCAAGGCCCCCTTTAAACCGATGATGTTCCATTCAATAAATTAGTGTAAACTAAGCAAAAAATAAGAAATAAAGCTTTAGATGTGCCTAGAAAACCATTATTACCAATTTGGCAACAACGGAAACACACCCTTATAAAATAATGTTATGCTTAAAACATAGAAAGAAACAGGGGGTAATAATAATTTGATATTGCAACACAGAAGAGGACATTTGCTGCTCTGCAGAGTTGGCTATACTATAGCCTACCGGCCATTAAAGGCCCGCTTCAGTGTTAAAGGCCCGAGTTGAAGGGGAGGGCCTTTAACGAGGGAGCGGAACCTTAATGGCCGATTTAGCCCCGCTACGGAGAGCTATAAGGCTATTAGAACATTCTGCCACTTGAGGGCAGAATTTATAACAAATAAAACAAAGGCCTCCCGGTGCCTGAGGGGGTTTAAATCCCCTTGGGCTCTGAGAGGCCTTTTTAAAACAATATTGGACTTTTGCTTTGAGGGCTTTTACCGGCCCGTATAAGCTCGGAGCACTCCATTGTATTCAAGGAGTACTCCACATTCCATCGTTCTAATATAGGTTGTATTATGATTGATGGTTACATTGTGAGGTCACTGCACTGCTGGGCTGCTGACCGTTGCTACTTTTATGCTGTTATATTTCTATCCTGTGGAATGATAATCATGTTATAATTTTGCTCCTAGAGATTATTAGACAAGAAGATAAATCATAATTGAGCCTTTGGTCTTGTGACAGAATGGGAAATATTTTAGCTCTTGCATATTAAAAATATTTCTACCAAACACTGGCAGAAGCAGTACAAGCTTCTCTGAGAAATGCACAAGTACAAGGGGTGAGAGCTAAGGCATTGCACACTTTCTCACACCCAGGCTGCCATGAGTAGAAGTAGTAGGGCTATCAGCCCTACTCCACCCCACATCTCCGGCACAACAGCATGGAAGAGACAGGCAGTAGAAACAGATCCACACTATGAACTCGCCCATGTAGCCTGATGCCTTCCCGCCACTGCACAGTGGATACTAGGACAGCAGGACAGAAACCGCAGGCAACAGAAAGAGGCACACACCCTATGCCTGTCTCTGCACCAGAAACAGTGAGAGAGAAGGAATTATGGGGCCTGGGGAACAGTCATCAGAGAAAAGACTGCAAAATAGGACAAAGAGGGGAAGTGGGGCTAAGCTAGAGAGGATAGGAGGTGGGGAGCCAATGCCGAGCAACAAATGTGCGCTTTACTGTGTGGTGCTGTTGCAAGTGTTGTATGCGGCGCTCGCAGTATCTCCTCTGTCTAAAGGGCAGGAATGAGTGAAGTGATATCAACATTTACAGATGTATATTTCATGTACGCTAATATGGACAATGCTCTTCCAAGATGGCTGCAACTCTTGTAGCACTCTGGTGCTAAGTAGCCTGTGGGCCTCTGGTCACAAAAGATAATGGTCGGTCCCCTGCATCACCGTGTGCAGCGGGATCTTGTAATTCTATCACCCATCCTGCAACTTAAGTGTGTAGAGGAAGGTTGTCAGCTTTCAGTCTCTTAGTCCAGTATCTTCCACAAGCACCAACATGTAGGGTCTTATAGATAAATATATCACACTTCCTGACCAAATGCTCTAAGTCCCAGTTTCTTCTGTACAATGTTCTGGCTATGGAGCCGATTAAATTGTTGTTGGAACGGTGACGGAGTTCCCTACCTATAAATGCACTAGTCTGCCCGTCTGATGTATATGTGGGCAGACCATGGGTTTGGCTAAGGTGGTGACTACTCCATCACTGTCTTGGCCAAACTTCTCCGACGGCCCAACGGAGTAAGGGCCATCAGAGAATTGACTCAATGCCCGTCCACCCAATTAGAATGGGTGGACATATATATCTGTTTTTTATGTCTGCCACTGCCAGGCAAACCCTGGGATTAAGGGACAGCAGAAAAACAAAACAAACAAAAAATGCCCCCCTCGCCATGGGAGATGACTTTTTTTTTCAAAAAGAAAACCCAGCTCAGGCTTTTCTTTTTGAAAATAAAAAAGAAACTAGTTTGGTACAATATGTTGACGGAGCCCTGCACCAAACTATGAACAGTTTTGACTGGGACGGCATTTCCTGTTAATGCTTTAGAAATGAGCACCAGCTTGGCAAGTATTTCTAAATTTGGTGGGTGGAATCTCTATCAGGACAATAGGTGTGCTGCCGAAAATTAAATTGGCCCATAAATTCCTTGCACGATGGTTGCACATTGTGATAAATATTAGCAGCCAGATGTGAAGAAATTGTTCACACTAAACATGAAAATAGCAAAAAGTCACACGTTTTACTCTTGTGAATAAATATCTCTTCACTGCTGAAGTCTGGCAACGGTTCAATGGTCACGAGGAGTTTGCTTGAACAGGCACAGTGGCAGCGAGCCCCGCCCCCTTTAATCCTCGACATTCCCAGGTGTTTATACAGGCAATAAGCACTGCTTGCTGTTGAAAAGCAGGAGATGGAGCTGGACCAGTATGAGGGCTGTGAAGCTACAGAGTAAATGGCCAGTTTGCTTCCAGCACTGACATTGCTAAAGACCACCGTGTATTTTTTTGATGTAAGGAATATTTAGGACTAAGCAACCCACAACTGTAGCTGCCTTTTTGACACGCTTTTGGTTTCCAGAATGGGTGGAGTGTGCTTTAGGTCAGCTCCTGCCTGCTGTTTATCTTACTTCCTTCCACCTGATTGCATGACTGTCCCCCTATTCTTGTATTTGTCCTACCTAGGAGCATTTTGATTTCACATTGTTGGGATTAGACAACTTGGTTCCTTCCACTGCATAACCGAGGGAATTCTTTAACTTTTCTATCGAACACTTCATGAGAGTGCATGTGTTTTTTTTCTGTCCTCCCCCATTCGTGCTTAATTTGTAAAATATTAAGTGCCAGGGCTCTCACCAGAAGGCCACTGCAGCTTGACCCTGTCATTGATGCTAAAACAACTACTAACCATTTCTCTCACATGTAAATGCGACAGTTCAGATTATTCCAGGTCTCCATAGCTAAAGGAATGGCTGGGGAGGAAGGTATTAGTAATTTTTTTATGTATAATGTTTTCACAAACAACTGTTATAATGCTCATCTGTAAATTACATGAGCAGCTCCACTTTGTGGCAGACTTCCCATAATGTGGTGTTGACAATTTAGTGCCGGTGTCGAGCACCGGAAACCAATTAAGTGCAGGTGCTTAGCATCGGAATGCTCCGGCTCAAATTAAGCACTGCCCCATTCCCTCTCTTTCAGCCCCACCCCCGGCAAACTCTATTTACTTCACCTCTACCCCTGAATTGCTCCTATCCCATCATGCTCCATGTTATTCTGGGCTGCTTGTTCTTTCATCTACCCGCTCACCAATGCTGCCTGCCTCAGTGCCTTATTAGAAAACCCATTCCAAGTTTGTCCGTCATTTGTCTTGATGGATGCACATTTAGAGCATAGATGTATTGGATTTGTCAATGCCTGTTTTTAAAAAAGTAGGCAAAATCTGAATCTTGATTTTCTCACTCTAGAACGGCTTCTCGGAAATGACCCTACTGATGTGACTGATTGGTCAGTTTTATTTCTTATTAATGAGCATTAAATAGATCATTCTTGTATCCCTACCTACTTCCCACGGCCTTTTGTACTTTTATTGTGTTTGTGTACGGTTTATTATCGTCTGATTCACTGGTTCACTCACCTGCATATATGTAAAGTGCTCTGATACCCTTTTGGGTCATGTTCACGCTATATAAAACTCTAATAAATGAAATAAAAAAAGATAATTACCCTCTATGCCACTTATGCACCCTGACATACTACAAGAGACACTCGGGTTGTGAGCAAAACACTCCTAAGTCTCTATAATATTATAATACGTCTAATACTATAATAGTCTATTCGTTGAAGTTGATGGCCCTCCCTGACTGCTATATGTCCTCCAAAATATCCCCTGCAGGGTGCCCCCCGAATTCTTCCATAAGGTAGACAGAGAACTGGACAAGCCCCTTTGGGATAGGGGTAGTTTACGTATTTCCCTCGCCAGAAACGATGCGTCATGCAATTCCCTCCTTGCGCCACCACAGACGCTCCGCATTTACAATGCGGTGCACCATGGTGCAAGGAAGGGCAGATGCGTGACGCATCATGTGGTGTACGGGCGGCGCATTGCTGGAGTCGCGTTGCAAGCGTGACACAACTCCTGCAATGCATAGGGGCCACCCATACATAACGTGGTGCGTCACTCCTTACGCCTGCTTCAAGCAGGCGTAAGGATTTGATGCAGCAGCGTCGTAAACCTGACTCAGTGAAATCTTGTAGATTTCACTGCGTCAGTTTTACGAGGGTTTCCTACGAGGGAACGCCCACCCTGCGACAGAACGCCCACATGAAACCTGACGCAAGTTTCATGTGGCACAGGGCTTTACAACGTGACGCATCTGCCTAGATGCGTCACGTTGTAAATAAGTAGCAACATGGCGCATTGTTTACGCCGCTGCTGCGTCACAAAAGTGACGCAACTGCGGCGTAAAAGTGCCACAAGGGGCTCGTAAATCTGCCCCTAAGTGTCATTGTAATGCCGCTGTGTGCCTCTTCTTTGTAATGCTGCGAATTATTCGAACAAGATTGTATCTACTTTTGTACACTGAGCAATTGCTAAATAAAAAGATTTTTCAAAAATTATAGTTTATTAGTATAATACATCTGTAATACAAGTATAATACGCTGTTTCTTGTCAACTATTACAATGTAGGTTTGAGATCACTGCTCACTGTAATGTGAAAACAATGTAGCTACTGATTGAGTCAATGATGAATTCATTAATTGTATTGCTTGGCTACTCCACTGTAATAAATTATTGCGATTTAGGTGTGTTGTCACACTCCCTGCTGCCAAAATAAGAAGACAATATGAAAGAAAAGCCACTGAGAAAATGTGCATCTACTGCTAAAAAATAAAAGGGAGTGTGCACTTCATTAGCTAGTTAGTCATGTTATCTTCTTTATTAGATCAATTTTAGGTACATCATAAATATGCAAATACGCAAATTTCATTACTCCCTTAATCTGGTAGCCACGTGAGAATTGACTGTTAAATAACTCCCTCTTGTAATTTTAAAAACAGTTTTTTTAATCTATCACAAACTCTATTAAACAACCCTATTCAGAATCAAGTATTCATATACAAATGTTTTCAACTTGAATTTTTAGTCATTCTTAAACCATTGTAGTGATGTATTTTGTAGCTTTTATGAATCACTTTGTGATCTCGAATAAAGCTTATTTTGACTTGACTTGACTTACAAAATGGCAGGAGGTATGTGAAATACCACCATTGAAACCTAGAATCCGTATTTGGCATTCTCTTTCCAAATAATTTTAAATATTATATCCCATTTCCTTATCGTGTACAAAAGGGATGTGGGAGAACCCACAGTATGACCCTGGAAACTGGAAGAGTCCTCGGGTTTGTGCCACTGCAGGGCAGGATTTGGTTTTGTCACTCATAGACAAAGCCATGTCTTCCGCACCACGTGCTGCACGACACACCGGTGCTCCGCCCCTTTCCAGTATTTACAGAAAGATGTGTGTGCTGCTGGCGAATGGCCGGAGAGATCACAGCCCGCTACCCAATGGGCAAGTGGGAATGTGAGACACTGAACAGAAGAGACAGGGCCTGTTCACATGGCATCCCAGGTAGAAACTAAACCCTGATTCTGTAAACCTGTAGTATGGTAGCCCGGTAGACTGTATTTGCCTAAAGTAGGACCACTGGAATTAAGCTTCAGGGTTCAGTAAATTATGCAGGAAGGAAGAGGATGTGTGAGGGGAGAAGATGTGGCCTAACGGCTAGAGCGGCCGACCTGGGAGCTGGGGAAGCGGGTTCGAGTCTCGGCAGGGACGCCCGACATCTGGTAATTCTGGGCAAAACATTTATTCTCCTCATGCCTACAAAATGTATGTGTCCTTGTGTAAGGCAACTGGTATGTAAATCACTCTGATACCTTCAGGTCTAGTTTGCCTATATAAAACTCCCAAACATATAAATAATGGAAAGGCAAATAATGTGGCATACGTAACACATATTGTGATACTGTTACTCAATTATTTTGGAATTTTTGCACTTGTCTGGGCATTAGTTGCACTTCATTTGCACCAGTTTAACATTCAAATATACTAATAAACAACAGAAAGGTGAGCAGTCAACCTTTTTGAAAGGGACTTCCACTGCGCAGCAAATCGTCACTGCGTTTTTTTTTTGTTTTTTTTTCTCGTTCTATTATTTAATTTTCATTCATAGAACTTTTATGCAGTATATATGCATTAATACCTTACGTTCAAATATCCTATTTGTGCATCTGTTCTAACTGTAGAACAATCAACTCGATTTGCAAAGAGATGTAAATTGATTCATAACATATAATGTATTTACATATTTCTAAACATTTCGAAAACCATAATTCATAGTGAAGCATAAATCAATCGCAGATGGTTTTCTGAAGACACGATGCCCAATGCATTTTGGGACCAAAAGGTACCCTTCCTCAGGGGCGAATCATAACAGTCCCAATGCGTAGAAGTCTGTAGATTCCACCATGGGGTGAGGACGGGGCACCACTGGGAGTGCCCCTTGGGCCATGGACCGGGGTGTCTTCCCAAAAAGTACAAATTTACCCATGGTACCTGAAGATACGTGCCCCTCCGGCACCAATCGTCCGTCGTCTCAGAGCTCAGGCTGCCCCAGAGCTCTGCTGGGAGGTCTCCACCGTTGCCGAAGCCACAGAGGCCACCGCCTCTCCCCGCTCCTGTAAGCTGGTTGTGCGATCAGGTCGTCTCCGATCTCGACCCACCCTCTGCCATGAGGAGCACCGCCGTCTTCTCCGCGAAGGGGAGCTTCCGCCCCCTGGGGAGGGGGCCGCGTCATCAAGACCCAGGAGGTCTTTCGCTACTTGAAGGGATCGGATCTGCGTCAGCCTATTCTGCCATCTGAAAATAATGCGGAAGGGGTGGCCCCAAGAGTAGGAGACATTGTGTTCCCGCAGAAAGATAGTCACTGGACGAAATTCGCGTCTCTTCTGGAGTGTCGATGCCGCCAAGTCCTGGTATAATTGAGGACGATGATCTCGGAACTACAATGACGTGATATCCCGTGCTTTTCGAAGAATGCGTTCCTTCAACTGAAAGTCGTGCACGCAAACCAAAATGTCGGGTGGCGGACCACCTCCCCGTCTAGGCAGTCCGAGCCTGTGGACCCTGTCCATCTTGATTTCGTGTAGGTCCTCATCATCCAGGATCTGCAAGAAGAGTGCCAGTACATAGCCCCGTAGATCACCTGCTTCCCCGTCCCATGGCACTGCACGAATGCGGATGTTGTTCCGGCGGGAACGATTCTCCAAGTCCTCCACATGTGCTTGGAGATCCAGGTTCTGCTCCGTGAGCCGAATTACATCCTGCTGCAATTGGTGAACATCGTTCGCCACGCTTAGGTCGTGATCCTCCAGAGTAGCTACCCGCTCTCCGATACCGTCCACGTCCCTCCTCACCTCGCGGAGGTCCGAGGCCAGATGAGAACGGAGTTCAGAGATGTCCTCCTTGATAGAAGCGAAAAGCTCCATCATAAAGGCTTTGGTTGCGGGGGCCTCGTCATCCTTCTGCCTAGGCGACACGCTGGGTCCGGGGGACGCCGGCGGCTGGGATCCTTTCGGGGGCCATCCTTACCGGGCTTCCCTTTGCGCTGCGTGGAGGACATCGCGTTGCCCCAGTCCCCTACCTCTAGAATGTAGCGCCGCTGGCCCGACTTTACACCTTTACTGTCCAGATTTCGGCCCCAGAGTGCGATGTCTTCTTCAGCGGTCCCCTGGTAGGCGTCGCGTTCCCCACTCGGTATATGGCGCCCTCCACGTCTCTCACCAACCGCCCTTCCGTGCAGATCCTCAGCCAGCCCAAGCACGGTCTGTTGGGGGGTACCGCAATTCACTCAACTCCACCCCTGCTGGAGTGAACCCCCTGTCGTGGTGCCTTAGCTCAAGAGGGATACAACGTCCAGTGGTACCACCACAGCAGCGCCGGGAGAGAGCACCATTCACCAATGCCCCGATGTGTCGATCGCCTCACACCTTATCTTGGGGGCCCCTAGACGCTGCAGGTCCAGTGTCCAGCCGTCGCAGGCCCCCAACCCACAGGCTCGATTTCTGCACCGGTGATCCCGCACTTCAGTAGTCCCACGGGGCCACCCCTCGCATGCCCCCAGACACCACAGGCTCAGCTCTCCGCCGCAGTAGGCCCGTAATCCCCAGGCTCGATTTCGTGCAGGCGTCCCCTACTCCAGGCCCAACCCAGGCTCCAGGGGCGTCAGTGTCCAGATCACCGCCACACCGGCCCCCACAAGCCGTCTCCCCTCCAACCTTAGTGGGGGAGTGAGGGTTATCCCAGGAGGGCCGTCCGGGCCACCAACAGTCCGCCACGTGGGTCGGGGATCACCGAGGTGGGTTCCTGCTCCTCTGGGCCTCACACAGCCCTCCGTTTCGCGCCGTCCAGCGCGCGCACACCCCCAGGAGCAGCTCCGCAGCCCAAGAAAGCTCAGTGCTAGGGCAGAACCCACTCCACGGCCACAACCTCCAGGACAGCTAGGCCTCAAACCTCGGGCTCGCGTGGGGCGCAGGGCGCGGCGCCCCCAACCGCGCTGGGCCTCCGTCACTCCGCCTCCATCAGGGCTCGCTGCCTCGTCCAGGTCAGCCTCTCGCACGATCGGGCAACACCCGGGCGCCTCTCACCGTGCAGCCCCAGCGTGCCGCTCTCCCCAGCCGGGCAATGGCTCCAGTCGTCAGTTCACCGCTGCGTCCCGTTCGCGCGGGCCGCCAGCTCCAGCTCCGTCAGGTCGCTCCCTGCCCCCGGGACACCGCGGCAGGGCAGCGGAGAACCGGCAGTGGGACACGGATCTCCGGGAGAAGCAAGGGGACCCCGAGGGTCACAGTTGAGACAGGAGCAGAGTGCTATACAAGGCTATAGAAGGCCAGGCGCCGGAGGGACTTAAAAGCACGTCCTACTCCGCCGCCATCTTGGCCACGCCCCCGTCACTGCATTTTTAGTAACTTTTGAACCGTTTAAGGTAGAATTTCTTTTGTTGAAGTCAGCATAGCATGCAGTAGATGATGGATTATGTGGTAAATATGGCATATTTATAATTATGTGAAAAATGCTGCTGTCACAGTTTCATTCCAGTGGCCCTAGCTATACGTAAAGACTGTTTTCATGCTAATGCTGTTATTTAAATTCATATTTAATGGTCCTGACAACTCAGATGTACCTTGCGGCCTGCAGTTTTGAAACCTGCCGACAGGTCGAAAGTCACTATTTCCCCTTAGACACAGAGGGGCAGATTTACGTTTCCTGGCGCAACCCTGCAAATCAGCAGGGATGGGCCAAGAAACGTGCGACTCGCACTGCCATTGTTGCGCCACCATGGATGCGCCGCAATTACAATGCGGCGCGCCATGGTGCAAGGATAGGCAGATGCGTGTCGCATCTGCTGGCATAAGGTTGGCGCAGTGCTGGAGTTTTGTCGTGGGCGTAATGCAACTCCAGCACTGTGCCAACCTGGCCTATCTTCCACATGGTGTGTCACACCTTACGAAAATAACATAAAGGGAGAGAGAGAGAGAAGGTGTGGATTCGTTCTCCCTAGCCGGAATTGTATAAACAAATGGAATCCACTGGTGCGTGTGGGTGGTCCCTACAATGGTGGAGAGCACGTAGTGTTCTTTAAATACCCCTCACACACCAAAAGGGCCCTTGGTGTCATGCTTCATCATTGGGGTCTTCGCACCCCTCTATGGGATGCGGCGTGCTGCAGCCTACGTCTACGTGGGAGCACTTTTTACTCAGACTATGTGTGGTGTGTGTGAGGTTATTTGTGATAGTAAGTGAGTGGTGGGGTCTGAAGTGTTATTTAGCGATGGTTAAAAAGTGCCTGGCTCATGGGGTGTACTCAAATAAATGTTAATGGGCTCCCGGGCTGGCACTGTTAAAATAGTGTGTTTTGAGGTTCGTATGTAATACAATGTACATCACCTCATGTGTGCGTCAACATGTTTCGGAGTGGAACTCCTTCTTCAGGACAGAGTGCACAAATCCCCACCTTACTCACGTTTTCTTACACAAAATCTGTATTTTACAGAAAAGTAAAAATTGTAGATAAAGGTTAATTTGTACCTAAATCAATTATCAAGGAGGTATCTTCGATTAGCGAACTTGTTGTCATAGTATTATGTGCCTCATGAGCCTCATAACGTGGGGGGGATATCGAGCCAGTATGCATCGATTGCGAGGAAGAGTCTCTGCCTTGCTGCCCCCAACGCGGCTCCACTGTAAAACATTTTACACCCCGTCCTGAAGAAGGAGTTCCATTCCGAAACATGTTGACGCACACATGAGGTGATGTACATTGTATTACATAAGAACCTAAAAACACACTATTTTAACAGAGCCAGCCCGGGGGCCCATTAATTTTTTTTAGTACACCCCACGTGCCAGGCACTTTTTGACCATCACTAAATAACACTTCACAACAAAAGGGCCCTTGGTGTCATGCTTCATCATTGGGGTCTTCGCACCCCTCTACGGGATGCGGCGTGCTGCAGCCTACGTCTACGTGGGAGCACTTTTTACTCAGACTATGTGTGGAGTGTGTGAGGTTATTTGTGATAGTAAGTGAGTGGTGGGGTCTGAAGTGTTATTTAGTGATGGTTAAAAAGTGCCTGGCTCGTGGGGTGTACTCAAAACATTTTTAATGGGCCCCCTTGAGTGCACCCCTAGGCCCAGGAGCGACAGGGAGTCCGTTGCCGCTCCGTCACTCTTTTAATGGCGATCTCACCGCCATGAAAGGTGCGGTAGACAGGCAAGTCATATGTACAGCGGTGCCGCAGCGACATTGCAGCATGTTGCTTCTCTCTGTGCGCTGTGAGACTGCCGCAGGATTCTGGATCCGCGGTGAACGTAGCAGTCCTTTGGCAGTTGGAATGCCACACTCCTAATACTGCGGCAGCCCTGCAGTGTGGCGGTGGTTGAACCGCTACCACCAGTATGGCAGTCCTATGGACCGCCGTATTGGTAATAAGGCCCTTAGTGTATCATTAGGAAGAAAAATCAAGAGTTTTGTCTTTTTCACCCTAGTGAGTAGTGGTCTAGGCTCTTCCTCTACTCCTGTTTTTTTTGTGCCCAAATCAGGCGTTTATAGATTAGTTTATCCTAAAAACAAGTTTATCTGTTTAAGGATCATACTTTTATTGCCATGTTTCATTATTTATTGACGCTAGACTAACCATGACTGACCATGCCTATTTTTTCCTCAACAGTATCAAAGATATGCTGACGACACAGGCTGACCGCTTTAGCCAGGAAGAGGTAAGAAACTAGATGATTTTGCATTCTTTTCCCACCTCAAACTGCCTGCCTAATGCACCCTTACACACTTGCACCACCGCCACCCAACCACCTTACAAAAAACCCCACCAGGTTGATGTTAGAAGCAATGAATGTACCCAAGACCTATGCCAGACTTCACAAATGTGCTTTGTTTTTTATTCTAGTTTTTCTAACTCTTGTGCAACTATTTTCTCAAGGTGACATTCTGTAACATGCATGGCGAGGGTTGAAGTCAGGTTCTCATCTGAGTGAGTTGCATCTTGAGGCAGAAACTATTGCAGGTGTCTTCTGTTTAAAATAAGTCTTTTTACAAGAACTAAGCCTTGTGGACATTCATTCTCTTGACAAGTAAATGATTATCTGACTATTGTCTGGTAGTGTGTGATTCAAGACATTGATTGTTTGTCATGTTGGATAGGATGGTGGATGGAGATATATATGTCCTCCTCCTCCAGTGGGATGATTAAAGTAGCCTCAGGTTTAGCAAGATATAGTATAGTGATCCGTCCGGTCATTTTTATGTTATGTTTTGCAGATTTGTAGAGTGCACTGCCACTTAGGAGGGTATCCCGGCACTGAACTAGTGTGAGTCTTGCCAAACCTTGGGCCTAGTGGGACTACTCAACAAGCCAGTTCTTCAGCTTCTTTCAAAATTCAAGAAATTTGAAGGAGGGTCTTTTGTTTAGCGGCAGGTCATTCCACGCTTTAGGAGAAGGTTTCAACCACAGGATCTGGTTTTCCTTATGTGTGGGATGTGTGCAAGTAGGAGTCCGGATGAACCGAGGTGTCTGGAAGGTTTGTGAAAGCAGATTCTTTATGCGATATCTTGGGCCAGTGTTATGTAGTGCCTTCAAAGTGGGTTGTATTATGGAACCATGCATGCATTTATGCCGCATGCCTTTACAACGAAGTCACTACCCTGACTCCGACATTACCACGCATTACTTTACCACGCAAGTCATTACAACAACTTAATTTAGGGGGCACTGGACTATCGAATTGTATAAATTACTATTCCAGATCTAGTCTACGCAACAGTAGGGAAGGTGTTGGACTTAAAAATCCAACACAGTCGAACAATGCGCCCCATAATGCAAGTCGTTAGAACGACTTGCAGGTTAAAGTAACAAGTGATAATGTCGCAGTCGGGGGTAGTGGCTTCGTCGTAAAGGCAGGCTGGTTTTGTGAATGCAGGCTAAAGGATGTTTCCCTTGAAAGTGTGGGTGATGAGTTTGAATTGTGCTTATTTGTGTATTGGGGCGCCAGTGGTGCTTCTTCAGGTGTGATATAAGCGAGTGTGAGTCCAGCTGCTGAGTTCTGAATGATCTGCAGCCTTCTAGTGAGTTTTTGTTGATTCTGACTTAGAGGGTGCTGCTGTAGTCCGAGTTGCTTGTAACTAGGGCATGTGCGATGGTTTTCCGGGTGTTGATTGGGAAGGGTCAAGATAGCCCTTGACCCCTGATCTTGTGCGCCACTCCGCCTGGCCACTGCTTAGTTCCGTCAGTTAGAGGACGACACCTTGGTCCAGCAGTCGAGGACCTCCTGGTTCGGTCCCACCTGCCGCGGGCTCATTTTTATTTTCTTTGCCAATTTCATTGTTTTGTAGTTGTGACACATTTCTAGTGCTATTATCATAATTTATTTGCTTATTTGTTTCTGGCTTGGGCCACTTTGGTCCTTTCTGGGTAGGCTTAGTTTGTTTTGGGCGGGTGCAGCTTTGGCCCCTGTCTGCTCCAGCTGTTTCCTCTCGCTCCAACTCTCCTGCTGGTGCCCACCTCCCTGTCAGCCCCTCCTACCTCCCAGGACTACTTATAAAGGCTGCTGGCATGCCAAAAGCAAGCCCGTCTGTGCCTGTCCTCAAAGGCACCGGGCCCAGCACCAGGACCACTGGCCCTCCCACCATCTGTTGCTATACCGCTGAGGAGCTCCCGACCCTGGATGCCAGAACAAAAGCTGGCATCAGACCTAGCTTTTCGATGGAGACATGGCACCCTCAGCACCCAGGTACCCCTAGTTGCCACAGTGCTGTGCTATACAAGTACTGATCGATTTTTCTTCAGGGTATGGAAGTATAAGGCTGTGACGGTGTTGATTTGGGCGGTCATATGGAGTTTGCTGTTGATGACAATCCTGAGGTTCTTTATGTGGGTGGGTGTCGGTTCTAGCTCTGTTGACCACTAGGTGGAGTATCATTTCAAAGTGCTCTTCCAGAAGATCATGATTTTTGTCCTGTCAGTGCTGAGCTTCGGAGAGTTGGTCTTTATCCAGAGGGTGATTTTTGTTATGCAGGTATTGTACTTTATCAGGGTACAGGGCGTCTTGTGTGGGAGTGAGAGAATGAGTTGCGTGTTGTTGACGTAAAGAGCACATCAATATGGGAGTGGATGATGCTGGCTGGAGGGTTCATGTAGGTGTTGAAGAGGGTTGGACTTAGGAACGATTCTTGTGTAACTCCAAAAATGAGGTCCGAGATGTCAGAGGTGTGGGGTACCAGGCTAACTGACTGTGTCCATTCAGGAAGGAGCAGATCCATTGACATGCATGTCCTTGGATTCCGATGTCGTGTAGGCTTCAGATGACGATGGGGTGGTAGACTGTGTCAAACTCAGCAGAGAGTGCCGCTGTTCCTCCTCCATTCTAAGTCATGCGGATAGCATCTTTGGCAGCGATGAGGGCAGTTTCTGTCCTGTGGTTAGGTCTAAAACCAGACTGAGTGGTGTTGAGGAGTTGGTCATTGAGGTATTCGGTGAGGCGTCTGTTGATGAATGGTAGCAGGGAAATTGGTCTGTAGTTGGCGAATGTTGACGGGTCCGTGGATGGTTTCTTCAGCAATGGGATGACAGTTGTGTGTTTCCAGGCTTCTGGGAAGGCCACAGAAAAGGTGGAGGCTTTGAGAATGGGTGTGAGCATTTCACTGATGAGGTACAGTCCTCTGGAATAGGTGTGGTGGAGGCAGGGGTCCCTGAGTGGTAGGACTTTCTGTTGGTGGCAGTTTCTTATTTGGTGATGACGTTCCATGAGGCTGGCATTGGTTCTTTAGATAAGATCGGGTGGTGTTTGGCGTAGTTTGTCAAGTGTGGTTGAGGTTTGAAATTGCAGTAAATACAGGTTATTTTGTTGCTGAAGATTTGGGAGAGATTGTTTCAGTGGTCCTGCGAGGGGGTGGGTGAGCTGTAGGGGGACACTGGTGAGGTGAAATCCTTCATGATGGCGAAGATTTCTTTGCACTGTTTGTGCTGGAATCAATGCTGTTTGCCAGAGCTGTATTGTATGCGGCAGTGTAGTAGGCAGCGATTCCATCTGGTGCGTGAGATTTTGCGTACTTATCACTGAGATGATTGGTAAGGAGGCATTGGGCAGCTATTTGTGTATCTTTGGTAGCGTGGGAAATTGGACAGTGATTTGCCTGTTTTTTTGTAGTGTGTATGTAGACCCTGTCCTGATTAAGTGGCTTGTAAGGAAGTATTTCCACCAGAAATGTGATGTGTATCTAGTGGACTCAGAGACTGCTGGAAGCAAAACAATACTGGGCAGAGATTTGGGACATTTCAATTTAGGGCAGTGAGAGGTTTGCTTGCAGCATGAAGTTTGCTTGCTGGTAGGCCTTGCTGCGCCTGTCAATAAAGCATAAGTCCCCAGGCCCAGCTCTCCCTGTGTGCTCCCTGTGCTGCTACATTGCTCTTGCTCCTGACTTCTCCTTGCTTCTTCCCCACTTTTTGGGTGCCTACTCCTTGCTTTTCCCTTGTTTTCCCTTGTTTTCCCTTGTTTTCACTGTTTTCACTGTTTTTCCCTTGTTTTTCCCCCTTTTTTGAGTGTCATCTCCTTTCTTCTCCTTGCTTTCCCCTTGTTAGCAACTCCAGCGCCTTGATACACTCATGGGTCATTTGTGGTGCTTTATAGATCCTTGATTGATTGACTGATTTGATTCCAAAGTGGTGGGCCATTGGCAGAACTACCTCATTCCAGTTTTTCCTGCTGGTGAATGTTGTCTGCATTATGATGTACATTATGAAGAAGAGCTTATGTTTAAAAAAATCAGTGAATCTTACCGCCATCTCTTTCTCACTATATTTATCTTAAAGTTCAAGGACAATTCGAGGGTTGTATATAACAACATTGAGCACAATAGGATAATGCCACCAAAATTTAATAGCCAGATTATCGGCTACCAAAAAATCAGGAAGGAAGTATATACAGGTTACAATATTATTACTGTTGTTAATGCCTCATCTATGTATCTTGAAGATGTAAATAGTCAAGGTACATATATGTGGAGTAAAGTATAGTAGATCATATAGTTACGTACATATACATGTCTTCATAATCGTTTGGTAATCGATACTCTAGTTACAATATTTTGGTAGCAGGATATTCAAAACTTGAGATTCTGAAAGCATACTGGTCAGAGGCAGTGCTTGAGTTGTGCATATGGTGGACACCAGCACTCATTTCTTGGGGGTCAGTGCTAATTTTTCATCATCAGACTTGACCCAGAGCAAGAGAAAAAATGGCAGAAAATAGAGGCAAAAGCAAAGATACAAAGATACGAAAAATTTGACAAAATAAGAAAGCAGGGTTAAAAAATGACCTAGACACTCTACAAGGAAGTAGCACTTTTGAAGCTGAATCGCTGTAAACTATCAAGGTCCCAAGGAGAGTACCCAGGTGTATAAAACTGCCCTCACACACAGCAAGCTGTGTCATGCTTCATCATAGGGCTACTAACACCCCCCACGCTCGCCGACGCTGGAGCTGGAGCAATAAGGAGGGGAAAGACAATACAACACATCAAGAAAATGCAAAACTTGGGATCACAATTTGTGAATAAAGGTGCAGAAATAGTGATATAAAACTGGATCAAAGGATGTCGTCAATCCAACTTTAATTATGGGCTCCCTTGCCCAGAGTTAAAAGAAAAAGGCCACAAAAATGAGTGGATGAAGGTGAGGTGAATTATAATGAATCACCTACCCCTCCACTCTGCAAGCAAACGTCGACATGTTTCAGCCGAATCAAAGGATTCAATTAATCATTACCCCGGCTTTCTTCAGGACTTCACATGACAGAAAAGATCCCAAGAGAACTAACCCTACCTCCTCAGTCCAGGAGCAGGGAATAGACACCCCTTCTTAAGGAGTACTACCTACTCATGTGTAGGGATGATTTCCATGGGTAACCGAGTTTATTGAAGTTCAACACTCGAACTGGCGGGGAAGTGAGAGCAACTCCCTGTAGTCAAAATTGCATCAAGGTGAGTTGTTTGCCCCCAACCAGTCCCTCCTGTCGCCGTGTAGGTTGAAAAAAAACCTGCAAGAGTGAGGTGAAGAGACAGAAAGTGCAGCAGTGGCAGCTGTTTGCCTTTCGTGGTGGGGGGGCGAGGGTTAAGGGAACACAACAAAAATGGAATTAAAAAAAACAATTTCACTTACCTATCGATCTGGCGACCACCGCCTTGCTCCTCTCTCCCAATCCTCGACTCCGGCTGTACACTGCACACACATCCAGATGCCAATCCAGGTGCTTCTCCCATCACTGGCGTAACGAAAAGTGAGAGTGCCTCCCTGCACGGTACTTAGGGGGGCCCCCTCCGGGCTCAATCAGGAGCTCTCCCGGCCAGAGTTCAGTGTCGAGGGGCCCCCTTGGAGCTAGGGGCCCCCCGGACCGCGTGGGCTGCAGGGGCCTGTGTTACGCCCCTGTCTCCCATGCTGGGAATACTATTCCCAGCCTGAGAGTAGTGCTGGGATTGGTCTGAGCAGCCTTGTTTGCCACTTAGCCAGTGCCTAGGAGCCGGTGGTGTTTCCACAACATGGCTGTGCATCACAGTTGGCTGGAGAAACCTAAGTGCGCATGAGGGTGTGGCAGGCCTAAAATGGCCGGCCAAACTGACATGCGCATTTTACAGTGCCCACCACTCCTCCCCCTGCCATGCCTGTCACAAGAGGATTGCTTGACCCCAGACCCGCTGGAGACTCGTGCGGAGAGCCGACGACGCTCAGAAAAAACAAAAAATGATAATAAAATGCATTTTTTTTTTCTCCAATTTTTAGCAAGGGGGGCGGCGCTCCTCCGCCAATACGAAGGAGCCGCCCCTGAAGTGTAGGCTGTTGAAAGAGAGAGGCGTGAGGGGGAATCAAGGCTGGGCTGCCCCAGTAGTTGGCTCAAGGCTCCTGGAAAGGGTTGGGCCCTGGCACGTATGCTTCTTACAGATTAAACTCCACTCACAAGCCTTCAGTGGATGGATGGGGCCAGTCACACGTTTCCGTGCACTTAGAAGTCATTCCGGATCTGCTCTGTGCTCAGACCTCGTATGCAAAGTCGCTTGTTCCTGCAACTCCATTTCTCAACCAGTCCTGCTGGGTAGAAATTAGACTAATTCACCCAGGGTGTGATTAAAAGCGCTAATAAATCCCCAGCGCAGCACTTGTCAGAACCAATAGCTTTCTGAACAAAGCAGAATTATGCTGATTACGCCGCTTTCAGCGCATATTTACAGAGGCTAAAAATAGCAGCACTGACTAGCAGCGGGCAGGCTGCTAAGAAGGGCTGTAACATTTCAGCGCGAGCAGGCGCCACTGACATGCAGGGCCTTTTACTGGGTTCAATGTTTGCGGCTCTTGTGCTTTTCAGCCAGAAACAGTAAAGGTGGCGTCCGGTGAATGAGGTCACAATATGTCTGACATCACAATTAGACGTCCACAAAAAGGAACATTCTAGAATGCTTATTGTTGATGATTGTTAGCTGTGGAGGACTCGGTAAAGAAAGTAGTTTTTCCTCTTCGATGGTCGGCCCCTTTAAGACACAAGTGTGAGGTGGCGGTGAAAAGGCGCTGGTATTCACCTCGCAAAATTCTAGGACGTTAATACCGAAGTGTGTGCTAAGGGTGTTTCCGTTCGTTCGGTCCCTCATTTCCCCACGCAGTTTCTAAATAGTCACAGCAAAGCAGAGCTTGTGTACACAGCAGGTTTATTAATAACTCGTATACATAGATCATCAGCCCTGGGCTCAAACAGTTTCTACCCGTAAGCAGCAAATGCAGCTGTAATGCCCGGATGTAAACCAAAAGGGGCCGGCTGGGTGTGCACCAGGCGCGCAACACTCATTGGGCTTGAGAGAGCGCAAACTGATTTAAATGTATGAGTACATCACACTTACCTGTAGTAAGCACAAATCATGAAGAGAAATGCCATGAGTGCTAATAGTATCTGCAAATATATTCTGAATGTATAGTTAATATAGAGATTTAAGTAGAAGTGGAACTAATACAGAAATGTGTGACATTATGTGACTTTATTAGACGTGATTATTTTTGAATCCATGTCGTGAAGCTGCTAAAACATAAGATGGTATATGGTTAAAAGCAGAACGTGGTAGGCCTCAGGGCCAGAGCTGGAGTTGAAAGGGAAGATGGTTCTTTTCACGACACAGATTATATTAACGTTTTTGGTCACTGCATTAATAGACCATGATTTATAGAAATGTTTACTTAATAATAGAATAAGAGTATTAACATGCTTTAATTAAATGAAGAAGTTGAATGCTATAATCATAATGAGAAATATTGTAGGCCTGAAATGTTTTATCATTGATTTATACGTACATGTCTGGGCTGAGAAATGTTGCAAGCCTTTTTAGAAGTCTATGAGAGTTGGGTTCTTGGCGGCAGATATCTGTCTGCAACAGGAAAGGGGGGATCCGATTATAAATGAATGAAAAGAGGTCTGTTCAGTAGACGGCCCAGACATGGAGGAGGGTTCTGGAATGTTTAAGGGGTATCAGCGGGCCGGAGAAGAGTCTGAGAAGCAAGGTCAACTCTAACGTCTGAGGCCCAATACAAAGCATCATGGAAAAAGCCTGAAGTTGCACCACGTGAGAGGCGTTTCGCAAGGGGCGTCTCAAATGTTGTTGACTGTTTTGTATTAGGGACAGCACCCCTGGGTGGAGTTAGAGCAGAGACCTGAGGACCCTTTAGAGAGCGGATGGGTAGGCAGTGAGGGGTCATGACTGGAGAACTATAGGTCTTCACCAAGAGACTTAGAGTGAGTGACTTCCCTTGGGGGTCATTCACTGCTGACACCTTTGTTAGGTTGGGATTTGGTTAAGTAGGGATACCATCTAGAACAGGGTAGGGACGCCTAACCTGTGTTTGTTTTCCTCCAACCTAAATGAAGGAGAGATATGCGTCTATGCTGATAGCTTTACTATTCTTAGAACTTGTGTTAGTGATTTCTGTTGCTCGTCTGAGGGCTTTTCGAGAGCACATGTATGTAATTGGACCTGTGTATCTCGTGAATCTCATTCTGAGATGCCTGTATTTGCAGCTCATTATATCTTTACAATAAACTTTTGAAAACTAGAAGTTGTCCGTGATCTTTGAGAGTAGAGTCCTTTCTTGGGTGAACTGGCTTGGAAATGGGTGTACTGTTTTCCTCCTAGACAGGCAACAAAGGTTCAGTCGACCAGATCGAGGTTTGGATCAATAGATATAAGGTATCGATCAAAATCTCGCCCTTTCAGTTGGTAGCTATAGAGGATGGTTGCCTTCTTGAGGACGGTGACCTAGGCCAGGTTAGCTTACCCCAAGGCCCCTAGAAATCGATGATCGGAAGAACAGCCCGCAGATGAAGATCCGGATGACGTGAGACAGAAAAAGCAGCAGTATCGGTCGAGAGTGAGTATAAAGGGTTATGCGTGTTAGATTGCGGTGTTTTTGTATTGTATCTATGTTGTAATGTCTGGCGGAGTTGAATGTCTGTAGAGTGACTGTGGAACAGGTTGTGAGCGCGCGCAACCGGTGGAAATCTTAAGTTCAAGGAGAGCTTAAGTGGTTCGGGTGTATCGGACACCCAGAGTAATTGTCAACTAGTGTGAAGGGGGTCATGAGGTACCATTGATCATCCGAGAGACCGAGATAGGGGGAACGTAAGAGTGAGTGCGTGAGTAACGGACGCTGGTCGGAAGTTACTGTGTGTGTAAGCAACCTATCAGAGAGACGATAGACATCTCGTCAGTTGTGTTGACAATTACAGATAGACTGTGGACGTACAGTCGAGAGAAGTGACCGCTTGGTCGGAAGTAGTCATTTTTCGGTGTATGAATGGGACGCATGCATAACCGGGAGACGAGTTGAGAAAGGAGGGGTGCTGCTGCGAAGCGGAGAAAAGTGACGTCAGGTGGTGTCGCGCAGTGATTGGCTGACCGGAGAAAGACCGCGCTGTGATAGGCCAGCTAGCGAACACGTCAGACAGGGTCGCGACGTGATTGGCCGACAGAAGAAAGACCGCGCTGTGATAGGCCAAGCTAGCAAAGCCGCGACAGGATTGGTGGATTGTCATCAGGAAGTAAACAGAGTAGCGAGGCTGGATTTTGTGCGCATAATTATGAAGTGTTTTAAATGGTTGAAAGCGCTGTTTAAAAAAGAGAAGCGGGGATCGTATGAAGGGGAAGAAGCCCCGCCGGAGGGTACGCCAGCTCGTTATATGGCAGTAAATGTTGGGTTGCATACGATCCTTTGGATATCAGAGTGGAGTAAGATTACTGAAGGAAATGAGGAACTGACGTTCCCGAAGTACGGGACGTTCAGATTAGAGGTGTTACATCGATTAAAATCAGTCATGACCTCAAAGAGACCCTTGCCTAGACCAACCCAGTTTGAAGCTCTTGAAGCATGGATTAGGGCAGCGCATGAAAAGAATATGAACAGACGACAAGAAAGGGTGAAACGCTCGGTAAGGGCAGTGCAGGATGCCAGGTGGGATGCGGATGCTAAAAGATGGAGAGTGCATAATTTGGAAATAAATAAACTGTACCCAGTGTTAGAGGCGCCAGTAAATAAAAGTCCCCTGGAAGAAGATGATGAGAGCGAAACAGAGGACAGCCTGATAAACAGATTACTGACAGACAGGCCACCCCCGTATAATAGAGCAGGGGGAGAGGTCGAGAATACTGAAGGAGCAAAGGGGGGCAATGCAGGAGAGCATAGACCGCTTCCCAGTTCAGAGTGGGATCCTGAGCCAAAGAAAGAGTTGTTCCAGCCTAGTCAGGTGCAACAGGTAGTCGGTAGGTTTGTGGTACAAAGAGCGCCGGAAACGGAAAGCGCCACATCCTACCCATTACCAGATGCACTACAGGTACCTGTTACCATAGGTCCTATAATATCGATATATGACCAAGAGAGAGCAAAAGGGGAAGAACGGAAACGGAAAGACAGAGAAAGAGCAGAGGAGGCAAGGAGGAACGATACCACTAATTCCCCAAGTCAGATGCCGATACCCAGAGAGTGGAGCACCCCGATGCACACAGCAGGGGACCCAGGAGGAGATCCTGGGGGCCCTAGATGGCCAATGGATCTGAGGGGATCGGGACGAAAATCCTTTCAAGAGCTAAATGAGTACATGAAGCAGTGGGATGAGGCAGTGAAGGCTCAAAAGTGCATCAATGCTGCGGAAGCTGAAAGAGAAAGTCAGGACAGCAGAGCACGGACTCACTGCGGGGCTGGGGAGAGTAGCCCGGAGTGGGACTGTAGAGGGAGTAGGGGAGTCACCCATTGGGCCCGGAGTGGAGGTAGAACAGACCTGGAAAACGGGGGCCCCGGGAGTGGAGGGGTGGCGCGCCCAATACTCAGTGAAGGGGAGAAGAGAGCACAAGAGTACAGAAACAGCTTTAAGTGTCCACACTGTGTGCCCGGCACCAGAGAACTGAATGGGAGTTGTGAGAGGTCGCACCATAGTCCCTGTGATGACAGAAATGAGCGCAGCCCAGGGAATATGGGGAACCAGGAAGGATCGTATCGGATACTGAGCGATACGAGGCAAAGGGAGTGTAGCGACCAGAGAGAAAATAACAGAGAGGTGTGCAGTGAGAGGAGAGAAGAAGAAGAGAATGGGCAGAGCCAGAATAGGGGTAACAGGCCCGTGTTCCATCACCTTCCAAGATCGGATGGCCGAGCATGGGACCTGGAGAGATGGGAGCAAGGGAGGCCACCCATTAACTCTCCTGAGCCCAAACGCAGAGCTCGAAGTTGGGATGGTAGGGAGACCAGCGAGCCCCCTTCGAAAGACATATTGCGAGCTGAGATAAAAGCCAAGAGACTTGATGTCTCCAGCTTAAGGTCAGATCTGGATGACATGGTAGATGGTACCCTGCCTTTAGAAAGAATGGAAATGTATGAACAGGATGAAATACTGTATATGGCAAAGGACATCACTCGAAAGGCGAGAGCAGTCCATGAGAAGTTAGTCGAACTAGCAGGCAAATATATGGTGGACTTGTCAAGAACCAAAGCATTACAGGGTAACCACAGGTTACATTACTCAGATCGAGACCTAGATGAGAGGAGAACGATTGGGCTGAAAACACACATAAGGGAACTGATCACTGGAATAAGGACATGAAGAGCACAATCTTCGTTTGGAAATACTGAACTATGCTATTGAAGCTGCAACCACAAATCTGATAGTAGACTGTTAAAGGACTTTGTAAATAAAGCAAGCAGAAAAAGAAGATTACCTAGCGCCCAGGAAGCAGAGAATTTTAGGGAACTTCCCTTGAGTTGATGGAGAAGGGCTAGGGTTGTCTTTTTGAACTGTTAAAGGACTTTTGCGAAGAAGGTTGTCAGCCTCCAGTTGTGTGGATTCTAAGGACAAAAGGATTGAAAAGAGACTGTAAAGGAACGAGAGGAAAAGAACTTTTTGCAAAGATAAAGAGAGAGCTAGATTGTCTGACGAAATGGAGGCCGGCACCCCGAACCGCAGAGCTAAATGTATAATAGGTACACTAATAGTAGGAGTGATAATATTAATAGCTTTAGTGGTAACAATTTCTTATGTAAAGGGAAATGAAGAAGAGGTAAAGGTAACTGATGTGAGTTCTGTAGTAACGCTTACACCTATTGTTGCTGGTGAGAAAAGGGAAAACACTCAAGAGAAAGCGTTATTAGCTGCAGAAGCCCGCAGGTTACATGTAGACGAGTCCCAAGGAGACTTTAGGTCAAATGCTTATGCTAAACTTTTATATGAATACGTGGATGCCATGGAGGTTAAGGATTGCTACGTCTGCATGCAGTTGCCTGCGTCTGTAGATGAAGGAATTCGCTATCATCACCTCCCTCTGACATATGGCATTACATGTAGCTTATTGCTTAGTATATTTTATGAGAGAGATAGTTTTGAATACTATTTCTCTAATTATGATTCAGTGTTGCCAGAAGTCCCGAATTATAAGCAGATGAATAAATGGGATTACTGGAAGAGTGAAGACAGATTGGCCAAATTCTTCATTCCTTGGATTACCTTAGATACTTCACATGCCCGTAGAAATAACCTGACATGCAAGGTGTCAGAAGTCGAGAAGAAGTTCATAGGGCAGGTGGATGATCGTTACAGGAGACAAAAGATTTTGAAAAAATCAGGACAAGGGAAAATAGATTGGACCGAGGAAGAGAAGTCACATAAGAGAAAGGGTAGTAGTGGTCCAATAGCTTTAGATAAAGCGCAGAGAGGAAAGTTATGTCTTCACCGAGCCAAAACGTATTATGAAAATGTATACGTGGGTGAAGTTGACTGCGAGCATGCTTTTAATTTAGAGTACTACACTAAGGATTTCCTGAAGGGAATGCAAGTGATTCCAAATGTGTATTTTGTATGTGGAAGAAATGCTTACGTGAGACTACCTGACAACTGGTATGGATCATGTTACTTGGCAATTGTCTTCCCCAAAATATATCATGCACAAGATTTAGTGATCATTGAGGGTCAGACATCATCGAGGGGAAGGAGAGATGTAGGTGATGCCGAAATGGTTGGAGATGTCTTTGGAGCTATGTTCCCTCTTTTGGGAATAATCCTTAATGATGTTAAAATTAGACGACTGGCAACAGTTGTCGACAGGTTGTCTGCCAGCACTGCTCAGTCCTTAATGCTGGTAGAAGGAGAGATGCAATCGATAAGGGCTATGGTTCTTCAAAATCGTCTTGCATTAGATGTCCTACTAGCAAAAGAGGGCGGAGTCTGTAAGGCTTTGAAGGTCCAGGAATGTTGCACTTACATTCCAGACAATTCGAAGCCCCTTGAGAAAGTTATTAGGAACATAACTAGTATTCACAAGGAGATCGAAGACTTGAGTAGAGAAAATGTCTGGGAAAAGGTGGGCCACGGAATGAGTACAGTTGGAGGGTGGTTTTCCGCCTTAGGCAAAAGCTTTGTATGGTACATCCTAAAGCCTATCATCATAATATTGATCTGTGGGATAGTATTGTGGGGATTGGTGAGGGTATTCAAATGGTACAGAGCAAGAAGGTCAGAAAGGGCCCAAAGAGAGCAGCTGCAGAGATTGGCTGCCATACAAGATAATCAGTACAGGAGCCTGAGAGCTCTGGAAGCGCAGAGAATGCCAGCAATAACTGCAGTTTAAATGTTAGTGATGACCCCGAGAGGTCATCAAAGGGGGGAACTGAGAGAGCGCAAACTGATTTAAATGTATGAGTACATCACACTTACCTGTAGTAAGCACAAATCATGAAGAGAAATGCCATGAGTGCTAATAGTATCTGCAAATATATTCTGAATGTATAGTTAATATAGAGATTTAAGTAGAAGTGGAACTAATACAGAAATGTGTGACATTATGTGACTTTATTAGACGTGATTATTTTTGAATCCATGTCGTGAAGCTGCTAAAACATAAGATGGTATATGGTTAAAAGCAGAACGTGGTAGGCCTCAGGGCCAGAGCTGGAGTTGAAAGGGAAGATGGTTCTTTTCACGACACAGATTATATTAACGTTTTTGGTCACTGCATTAATAGACCATGATTTATAGAAATGTTTACTTAATAATAGAATAAGAGTATTAACATGCTTTAATTAAATGAAGAAGTTGAATGCTATAATCATAATGAGAAATATTGTAGGCCTGAAATGTTTTATCATTGATTTATACGTACATGTCTGGGCTGAGAAATGTTGCAAGCCTTTTTAGAAGTCTATGAGAGTTGGGTTCTTGGCGGCAGATATCTGTCTGCAACAGGAAAGGGGGGATCCGATTATAAATGAATGAATAGAGGTCTGTTCAGTAGACGGCCCAGACATGGAGGAGGGTTCTGGAATGTTTAAGGGGTATCAGCGGGCCGGAGAAGAGTCTGAGAAGCAAGGTCAACTCTAACGTCTGAGGCCCAATACAAAGCATCATGGAAAAAGCCTGAAGTTGCACCACGTGAGAGGCGTTTCGCAAGGGGCGTCTCAAATGTTGTTGACTGTTTTGTATTAGGGACAGCACCCCTGGGTGGAGTTAGAGCAGAGACCTGAGGACCCTTTAGAGAGCGGATGGGTAGGCAGTGAGGGGTCATGACTGGAGAACTATAGGTCTTCACCAAGAGACTTAGAGTGAGTGACTTCCCTTGGGGGTCATTCACTGCTGACACCTTTGTTAGGTTGGGATTTGGTTAAGTAGGGATACCATCTAGAACAGGGTAGGGACGCCTAACCTGTGTTTGTTTTCCTCCAACCTAAATGAAGGAGAGATATGCGTCTATGCTGATAGCTTTACTATTCTTAGAACTTGTGTTAGTGATTTCTGTTGCTCGTCTGAGGGCTTTTCGAGAGCACATGTATGTAATTGGACCTGTGTATCTCGTGAATCTCATTCTGAGATGCCTGTATTTGCAGCTCATTATATCTTTACAATAAACTTTTGAAAACTAGAAGTTGTCCGTGATCTTTGAGAGTAGAGTCCTTTCTTGGGTGAACTGGCTTGGAAATGGGTGTACTGTTTTCCTCCTAGACAGGCAACAAAGGTTCAGTCGACCAGATCGAGGTTTGGATCAATAGATATAAGGTATCGATCAAAATCTCGCCCTTTCAGGCTCACGGGGCTTCAGCGGGTTGCTAATCTCCAGAGAGTGTTAATACTGCCAGAGAGCTAAACAGCAGGGCAATAGCCATCCCACTGCACCTCTGCGTGTGTGGGGGCAGAGGCATAATTGCCAGACAAACTTGAGTTTTCAGCTGGGAATGGGGAGAGGGGGTCCCCCCTTGCTACACCTACGAATGAGGAGGGGGGTCCCCTCCTCTCGGGTTCCCCTTGCCACACCATAGCAGTGAGGCCAGGAGAGGGGGCCTCCTAAGGTGCTGCACTTACAAGGTGGCACCTTTCATGCCGTTGTCTGACCAGGGCCAGCTTTAGGGCAGTGCGACTGGTGCGGCCGCCCTGGGCGCTGACCTAAGGAGGGGGGCACTGTGACCTCAGGGGGGGGTCTTATCTTATGATAGGAGAGATGAGGGCACTTTTGCAGGTGGTTGTGACAGAATCTAGGAGGCATTCATGAGAGGTGGGGCGCCAAAAGTGATTGTGGCACTTGGTGCCACCAGTGCTAAAGCCAGCCCTGGGTCTCACTCAGTTGCATTGGTGCAGTTCCCACATTGGAGGGCTGACTACGGGGCCCTGGGCAGCTGCCCACACTGCCCATGCGTAGCTCCGGCTCTGACTAAAAGCTTCTCTTTATCTGTCTGAAAGAAACAGAGCCACACACTGAAGGCCTCCCTCAATCGGTTTTCACAGCCAGCTTACTAGTAGCCTTCTGCTATCAGCGTACAGAGCTAGAACTGAAAGACTGACCTCTCGGTCAGCATGTCAGAGATACAGCCAGACACCGAAGTCCTCCCTCAGTCAGCGTATCAGAGCTGCAGCCAGACACTGAAGCTTTAACACCCTCCGCATGCTCCGTAAGATCTACAGATGGATCCCCACGAAACAAGAAGAACGGTCACTAAGGCCCTCATCAGCAGCAAGCTGGACTATGGAAACGCCCTCTACGCAGGAGCCTGGCCAAACTCCTGAAACAACTTCAACGCATACAGAATGCCTCGGCTGATCCTCGACATCCCGCGCCGCAGCCACATCACACCACACCTGAGAGACTTGCGCTGGCTTCCCGTCAACAAGAGGATCACCTTCAATCTCCTCACCCACGCATACAAGAGAATCCATAACACCAGACCGGCATACCTCAACAGAAGACTCACCTTCTACACCCCAAACCGACAGCTCGGCTCTGCCGACTTCTCCCTCGCCACCGTCCCCCGCATCCGAAGAGCGACCACCGGCAGCAGATCGTTCTCCCACCTCGCCGCCAAGACCTGGAACACCCTCCCCATCTGCCACAGTTAAAGGTATATCAATAGGCAGAATGAGGGATTTGGGTTCCTGAACTTGGGGCATGTTTAGGCAGAGTGAAGAGCATGGGGTTGAAGGGCTCACAGTGAAAGGTGTTGTGGCCTATGGAGGCAGTGGATAGACCTCAGGTCCTAGGAACATAACGTGCATGGACATAGTGTTGAGAGCTCGAATCCTAGCGACAACGGTGTGAGATGCACATTGACGGGTAGCCTGAGATGCAATAGACCCTGCTTCGCTTTTCCTTTGGTATGTTTCGATGCTCAAACATTTGTGCATAAAGGGAGAGGCCCCTTCTTCAGGACAATATTTCAGATCAACTATTGTGAAACAGTCCGGGTTCATAGGGCATGTTAGGCAACTGCATTTAATACATTCTTTGTTTTTTCATAACAACAATGGAAGTACATCTTCTTAGGTACACTGAGGACAGGAACAGTGAAAGCTTCCATCCTTTAGAGGACAGGTACAGATATGGCAGCAGCAGTGCAAGCTTGCCCCATGATAGTACAACTAAACATCAGACAGTGCCAGTGCAAGCTATGTTTCCCTACAAAACAGGTACGGCATGACAGTAGCACAGCAGGCTTCCCAGTCTCACAGAGGGCAGCATGTGCAGGCTTCCTTCCTCATAGAACTAGCTCAGCAGGAGCAGGCTTTCATTGCTCACAGAACATACACAGTTAAGGCATGAGTTGGGTGCAGGTTACAGATAGATCTCTGGAGCAGGTGCTTTACTCACTGAGAGGAGCGTAATGGTGGATGGCTGTGGTAATATGTGGTTTCTGACATCATTCTCACTTAAGTGATATGCCACATTAGCATCCTAACGTGCTGCTGCTGTCACCCAGGGACGTCTGCGACTGCTGGACTCCAGTAGGCCTATCCTTCAGGGGAAACATCCTTTACCACCCATCCATTACAACGCAGTATATTACATAGCGGTTTTGACTATGCAAGACGTTACATCGACTTGCACTGGAGGGCGCTCTAGACTAAGGAATAGTGTAATTTACTATTCCAACACCTTCCCATCTGTACGTAGACTGGAGTTGGAATAGTAATTCAGACTGTCCCAAAGTCCAGCACCCTCTAGCGCATGTCGATGTATTTGGTTTCTTAACTTGCTATAATGCGACCGGTATCAAAGTATTAATGCATGTTTATCAGTTAAATATACCATTTTACAATTCCATTTATTTTCAAAATATAAAATAAATATGTATAAATACCAATAAAATGGCCAAAATATATAGATAACTACAGACGGAAATGTAAAGAAAATAAATACCATAAAACCGGGAGCCCTACCCTTGTGCCCTTTTCACACACAAATCCCCACTCACATGGTGCCTTCTGATGCTCACAACCGCTCCTTCGCACCTCCTTTTTTGCACATGCCCTTTTCACTCTCACCCATACACAGGTACTCTCACTCAAGGCTGGCTGCATTTTATATGCTTCCTGTCAGCCGTGCAAATGTTGCGTGATCATGTTTTAATATTACGATGGTGAAAACAAAAGTCTATTTCACAAATAGGCAATATCGACAAAGAGACCTTGTTGATGAGGTCAGAAGAGAAAATCCTGTGTAGGATTGTAGACTTAAATCACTGTAGGGACAATTTCAAGATGAAAATGGAGCAACATTAAGGTTTGGGGCCATTTACAAAATGCTGCCTTTGAGAAATATTAATTACCCAATAGGTCATCTTTATCTGAGCAGCCAACCACTGCCTGTGGGCCTGATTAAGAGTTTCACGGATGGGTTTACCGTCATAAAGTGATGGCTATCCCGTCAGCCCTTCTCACAAGTGTAATAGGATATAATGCATTTGTAATAAGGTAGATATGCTTGTGCTGGAGTAACCTGTCCTCCACTCCTTAATCGGGCCCTAAGTACCTGTGCTACAAACAGGCACACAGGTATCACTCTCTTTGAAAAGGTGTTGAATGTGTGCAGGCCAGGCTCTGTGCAATTCCACCCTTGGTTCTGTATTTGTTTGGAATATTAAGGACCACTACTCCATAGTAACACCTCTAGTTTGTAACAGCGCCATATGAATGACAAATATATTCTGTGCATTGCTATAGGATCAGCATTCACTGCTATAGAATCAACATTCACTGCTATAAAATCAACATTCACTGCTGTAGAATCAACATTCACTGCTATTGAAGGAACATTCACTGTTATAAGATACACACTCAGTGTATCAACCCAGCATTCACTTGCGCAGAGCGCATTAAAAGTGGCTTAGATGCGTTTTTTTTAACCTGTATTGTCAGCTATGTTTTGGTAGGGACTCAGTAGAGGTGAGCAAGAGGATACATTGACACCTTCAGTAGCTTCAAAATAGCTACAAAATATGAGTGAGGACTTGTGATGGGCAATAGAAAATTGACTTTTTAAATCTTCAGTGGTGGTCGAGTGCTGAATGAAGACAAGGTGGTCCAAGCAGGTAAGTATTTTTAGGTTTTATTCTAGAAATCACGACTCCCATGACCGAGGTTCCCGATGCATGCGAAGGTCTCTATCACCTGACTTAATATCCACAGAGTCTTTGCACACATCGTTCTAAGCTCGGTCATTGAATGGTGTTTAAAGGATACAGTGTGGTCGTGGCTCGAAGCACCCACGTGCCAAGGTGAAGCACGAGGTGCCTCCATACCACTCCGAGTCATTGACAATCATGTTTCTGAACCCCGCCAAATACAGACGAGCAGCAGTATAATATTGTATTGTAATTGCATTTATATAGCGCTTACTACCCCTGACGAGGGATCGATGCGCTTTTTTGGCAAGCAGCACCCTACTCCGGAAAACATAGAGGATTAGTGTTTAATTAGTATAGTGAAATATGAAAGTGATTTGAGTGGTGGATATATTAGTCAGTTATTTTGATTGAGAAGGGTAGTGGAGGGATAGAAGAGGGGAAAAGGTCTGCATTTATATAGCTCGTGTTACCCCTGATGGGGTGTTGAAGTTTTTTTGGCGAGTAGCACCCTATTCCAGAACCCATAAAGGACAGGGTAGTACATTGGAAAGAGTAGTAGATAGAGGTTTGAGATGAGTCAGAGAGTTGAGGTAGAGGATATATTAAGAGAAGTATAGGGTGAAAAATAGGGTATTCTAGTGTATGCTTTTTTAGGAGAAAAGTAATAAATATATAGATTCAAGTACAATGAAGGTATATAGATGCATAAAGTAGGTAAGTATATGTAGATTAAAGATGCATTAGATATACTCTGCCTTTGAAGTGTTGTACTTAAAAATGTATTTAAAAAACAATTACTTTACATGTTTATACAAAACAATACACATATATAGGTACATATCTATAATTAAAATAAATGCTTTTATACAGAGAGATATGATGTATATTTCTGTTTGCGTATGGTGCTTATGTGGTGAAGAAGAGCCAAATCTTGAGTAGTTTTCTAAAGATAAGGTGGTTGTCAGTGGATCTTATGTTGGGGGGATGAAGAGTTCCATAGTTTGGCTGCTTGAACAGAGAAGGATGTGCCACCCATGTTTTTTTTCTTGTATCTTGGGATTTTGAGACGAAGTGCAATTCTAGAGCGGAGGTTCCTTTGTTGAATGTGTTTGGTGATTTTATTCCTGATGAAGAGCGGCACCATTCCATGCATTGTATAATATAGTATAATATAGTATATTATCATATCGTATAGTATATATATATTAGCCTTTGTAATACTGTTCTCCAGTCACTCGTACATCAAGATGCAAGCAATAAAAAACTGCAACCAGCGGATCTGGAGCAAGGTTTTGGCTTCAAAAAGCAAAGGCTGTGAGGAAGATCAACACACACCAAGGAGACTTACATACACTGTTGAAACTCTTAGCACAGCTACTCATGTAGGTTTTTGTGATCTATTGCTGATATAATAAAAAGGCTTCCGTCAGAAGACCTGATTGAAATGAAATGAACTGAAATGAACTGAATCTGTACCAACCAGCACTGAAAATAAACCAAGGATGGTCAGTCCATGAGAATAGGCCTCCCAGGCAAAAGGTTCACAGGGCATTAGCCGTTTCAAGTATGAAGACATCTCTAACTAACATAATCTCAAAACTATAGGTTTCTTTACTGGGGGTTCTTTTCAATCTCTAATGTCATCCTTTGGAGCCTCCTTTCGAGGCTGAATAAAGCTGATGTGATCAGGTAACCGGAAGAGGTCTATGACCTTGATGAAATCTGACATAACTCTTGGGAACACAAAGGCTTTTCATGCCACATGTTACTGTCAGGGGTTTGATAGTCGTTTTTTCAGGGTTGTCAGTAGCTTGGACACCATGCCTTGAAGTCTCTGACTCAGTTCTTTTATCTCATGCTTGTTTTGTCTTGCAGATAACCCAGATGTTCAACGCGTTCCCACCAGATGTCGCTGGTAACCTCGACTACAAGAACCTATGCTATATCATCACTCACGGCGAGGAGAAGGACTAGGACTTGGACCAGCTTACAAAATATTATACTGTATGCTGTAGCCTTTGCAGCAGCAGATACAAATAGTTGTTCACAATTGAAACCACAAATAACAGTGTAAATAAAAGACAACCTTTTGTGAAGACCATTTTTACGATGAAGTCTGGCGTCCATAATTTGGGAACTGGATTGAATGCGGGTGCTCAGTTCTTGTAGACGTCATTTGACGAAAGGAGTCATTTTCCCTTGGGAATGTGGTCATTCAACAATATTTGGAAAATACTTAGCGAGCAGGAGTAACAGTAGTCCTTCAGTAGCCATACAAACAGAGGCGGAGCTCAGTATCTCTGGCCAGGTTTGGATCTTCACATTTTAGCATTTGATATTAGAGACCGTAAGCCTGGGTGGCAAGATCGGAAAGCTGCCCTGAGTGTCTTAGAAAGGCAACAACCCTCAAACACAATGTACTTAAATGTATTTTTTGGTACCAGCTAGGGTGGGCCCAATATGTTGATCGTAGAGTTGGACCAACGATTAGGACCACTAGTACATCCCATCTGCATGTAGCTGCCTCTCATTGCTTACAGACCCTAACTGGACTTTATGTTTTCAGTGCTTTTGTTGCACCAAGTCTGTTCCACACCTCTCAACTCATCTGCTGTTCCTGTTTCAATTCTTTCTTCAAGGGGGTTCCGCACATTTGCTCCACATCACAAACATCTTCTAATATTATAGCTTTGAGAAGACGAATAATCAACCAGTGGTATTCAAATGTCATATAAATTGGTGTTGGTTAAAGCAGAGCAAAAGCACAATTTGGAGTTTCTTTCCTACCCAGAGAGAAGATTAAACGATTTGGCCTGTAGAGATTGGATGGCGCTTTTTTCTCTTGGTAGTTTCTGAATATGTACTTTTTCGGAACAGTTAGGTGCATAGAGAAATTAATAGCGTCAAGGAGTGTTTTAAAAAAAATTTGTGGCAACATTTTTCTGTCACAGTTTTAAATAGCTATGACTATGATAGGTCGCCAAACTGCAGCTTTGTCATTTTTCTTGAGTTTAAGTGTGGGGGTCAGTGTGTTTAGCTTGATAAATGTTCACATATCACATTTCGCAACTTAGGTGCACTCTTCTGCACAGATTAATACGGTAAGGAGAGGCACAAACTAGTGAAACTTCAATATTTTATCAACATTCATGTAGTTTAAAAAAGTTCTAGAAGCAGTAGTTCACATGAGGGTGTTCTTTATATATTACATTCCTGAGCACACTTCAAACCACAGCCAATGGGTTTCGCTCTTCCTAAGAAGAGCTTCTTCAGGACTAAAACTTTTTATAGGATGCTTGGCTGTGTTAACAACATTTCTATAGTCCCCAAAAGGAACAAAGGCTTTGTCATCAGTTTAAACCACAACAAGCCTAAGGGACGTTACTGAGCTCTGCAGATATATAGGCATCCTGTACACTTAATTGGATTCTTGAATAACTGTCAACAAAGGGTTTGTTCATTGGGCTTTCACAAAGGGGCTGTGGAGAAGCTGCGACCCTAACCGTCAGGATATTCTAGTCCCCTCCGTATTACATTATAATTACTGCCCTAGGTCCTTAAAGATTCCTGAGCTTCTCAGTAGGGTGTTGCTGCTATCAATTTATTGTCCATATTGAGTTTGAAGTTTTCACCAAAGCCGCTGCATCCACACACACAAAATAGCAAATTCTTGAATGCACAATCACTCCTGGTGACAAAGAAGAAAGCTCGAATTACATTATAATTACTGCCCTAGGTCCTTAAAGATTCATGAGCTTCTCAGTAGGGTGTTGCTGCTATCAATTTATTGTCCATATTGAGTTTGAAGTTTTCACCAAAGCCGGTGCATCCACACACACAAAATAGCAAATTCTTGAATGCACAATCACTCCTGCTGACAAAGAAGAAAGCTCGAATGACGTGTGAGGTGTGCATCTGTCTTTGGAAATCTCGTCTGGATCTTTGCTAAAACCCAGAATTCAGTGGGATTCGAAATGATCCCAAGCAGAGTTCTCCTTAATCCTCACCAGACTTGGAAGTTTTGGCAAAGGTTGATGTTTATCTGAGTGAGCCAGACTTCCTCAGCTTCTCAGTGGGTTTGAGTCTAGAGGGCATTTTGGCATGTGTTGACAATGACCTTCACTTCTTCTTTTGGTGGGGCAAATGCTCAGCCTCAGGGCTTCAGACTTTCTGACGTGGATCAAATTAATCATTCCAGTGTCATCCGTTGATCGTCTTCCTTTCAATTGTGTTTTCACTTGAGCAATCAGTACAATGCAGTGGAACTCAATCCACCAAATAACTTGGTAGTAATACTCATGTCGGATGTATGATAGTACAACGCGATGATTTTGATCGCGGTACTTTACATCGCGGATTTTACAACACAAGTTGTTACAACGACTTGCGTTGGAGGGCGCGGATTGAGGATTATTATAATTTTCTATTCCAACACCAGCCCACGTAACAGTAGGGAAGGTGTTGGAATAGAAAATTACAATATTCCTCAACCAACAGCGCCATCCAGCGCAAGTCGTAGTAACAACTTGCGTTGTAATGGCAGCGTGGACGTTTACCCTCATGTCAGGGCATCGAGATACCCATCACTGGGTTGACTACACACACACATAAACAAACAGCCACACACACACGCATGCAAACTCGCATACACACTGCGTACACCCACTATGGACAGTGGAAAGTTTCAGATGAGATGACACAGAACGTAGTCTTTTATACATTTGCTGCCTCAGAGGGTAACAGTGGATATGTAACATACCCATTCCAGTTTTTTCCGCACACAGGTCAGTCTGATTAATACATAACTATTTAAAACAATCTTTTTACTGGTCAGGGTTTAGTCTCCATCAGCAAGTTTGGTTGAAAATTCTATTTCACTTCTTGCACTTGAAAAGCTCCCGGGTGTACAACTTTTTCATGCCTAGCCCATCCTGATAAGACTTTTCCTTGACATGTAAATGTATTGTCCATCACATTGTGTTACAGTCAATTGACATAGTCCTGAGCTTACAATGCTCAATTAGCACACCTAGCTAAGACTTTGTTGATACACTGGACAGTCATATCTTAGTTCTATGGTTGAAATGTTCTTTGCATGCAGTCCGTGGGTAGTCAATAGCCTAGATTAGTATAAAACTCTCTTAACCCATTCTGACCAGGCATATATGTGCTGCACGTGGTTTATTGCAGACAAGGGGTTGAATGTCAGAATATTGATAGCAAAAATATTGTCTGACATAAATATCATGGCCTAAATATCGTTTAAAAAAATTGGAATTGGCTATCGTAGTCCATAGTCACTTTTGCTGTGAGTCTGCGGGTCTGGAGTGAAACATTCAGGATTGATTCAGATCAGGAGCTTGTAGGCAACATATACATCTAGGATATCATCTAAGTGGAGAAGAATTGCACACAAATAAAATATTTTCCACAGTGTTGTGATTGCAAATCTTTTTTTTGGGAGTAAATTCTCGAATGCTTGATAATTTACAGATTTTAGACAACACTAGTTTCGTCTTGTCAGTGACGACGATGACTTCTTCATTCCTAATCAACGCTTGTGTGTTAAAATAAATCACATGGGGCTAACTGAATAGCTTCTCGTATCATATAATGTACCTCGTATGGATGTATGTCGTTACAACGCATGCTTTTTCCACGCATGCCTTTACAACGCAGGTTTTACAATGCAAGTCGTTACAACGACTTGCGTTGGGGGGCGCTGGATAGTGGAATAGTTTAATTTACTATTCCAACTCCAGTCCCCGTGAATAGTAGGGAAGGTTTTGGATAGTAAATTAAACTATTACCTATCTAACAGCGCCCTCCGTAATACCTGCGTTGTAAAGGTACTGCGTGGAAAAAGTTTCGTTGTAAAGGATGTTTCCCCCTCGTATATATGCAAGACGAGTGTGTACAGTCTGTCAGCAAATAGCTCTCATGTTCAATAAATCCTTGTCCATATTTCTTTCTAGAGTAAATAAAGGATGAGGTAGTGAGGGATAGTAGGTTTGTTGCCAGATTTCTGATGCACTTTGACTGAACGTGCACTGGATCCCTGTCAATCAGGTTCCCAGTGTCTGTGTGCTTTCCAAAAACTATACCTTTGTTTAGCAGATATGCGTACCTTTGTTTAGCAGATATGCGGCCCACATGTAAGCCACTTGCAAAAAGGTGTAACGTGTACGAAGGGCCTTGTGACTAGAGAGGGTCTCTAAGGCCTGCAGCATGTATTGTGTCACACTCAGAGATCCCTCACCTAACAAATATTCACTGTGTTTTGGTGCAGACATGAGAGTCGACATGGCACACACCCCTGCATGCCATGCCTACAAAACACTGACTGTGTCATAGGTAAGTCACCCCTGTAGCATGCCTCACAGCCCTAAAGCAGGGTGTACTATACCACAGGTGTGGGCATAGCTGCATGAGCAATATACTCCCACGCTGTCCAAGTCCATTCTTAGGCATTGTAATTGCAGTGAAGCCATGCTGAGTACATGGTCTGGGAGTTTGTCATTACAAACTCCACAGCTCCATGATGGCTCAACTGAATGCTAAGAAGTTTGGTATCAAACTTCTCAGCTGATGCCAGTGCTGGATTTATTACAATATGCACGCAGAGGACATCTTAGAGATGCCCCCTGAAAAATGACCCATTCTCTAGTGTACTGCTGATTGGTCTGCACCGACCTTCTCCACACAGGCATGTTTCTGTCCCCTCTGGCGGGAGCCCTTGTGCGTTCGTGGGTCAGGAACAAAGCCTGCCTGGGGTGGAGGTGCTTCTCACCTACCCCTAAGCAGGAAAAGCATTCAGAGCGGTGAGCCTCAAAGACTTCCTGCCCTTCGTTATGCTAGCCAGGGCCTCTCCAGCCAGTGGAGATGCCAGTCCCCTAGAACAAGCCCCACTTTGGGCTATACGGTCGGTGGGAAAATTAGTAAACAGGAGAGATGTGTCCCTTCTCTGCCAGGACCACCCCTAAGGTGTGTAGGACTGAGGTGGACCCCCTCCTTAGAAAATCCTCCATCTTGAATGGAAAGATTTTAGCTGATCATGTTAGGTAAAGTGTGTTGGGCAAAAAACAGAAAAAGCACAATGAGAGAATCAAAAAATGATCTTAACACAATCCTTCAAAAAACAAGGGACACCCAAAGGTACCATTGGGATATTAGGTGAACTTAAAGCTAAGATCTGTTTTTAACCTGCGTTCTCAAGATGCAGTTCAAAATCCTGATAGAGATTGATAACACAGAAAAGCCTATTGAGTCTTTGGCACGGCAGTCTGTCACGCACTAGACGCAATAAGAGATTCTCTATTCCCTGCTTGACTGCCTGAGAAGAGGGGGATTCCTCCCAAAAGCCACGGTGCCACCCTGGCGAAATATACATGTGAAAGATGACTAGTGTCTTGTTAAAGATGGTCCCTGTTCTGAGACAAAAACCACACAAGGCAGTAAAACCCTCCTTGGCTCTACTGGAACTTCTTGATTGTAGTTGATAGTTACAGCAGAAGTTGAATAGCTAGGCACCAAATACACCCTGAATCAGGGATAAGAAAGAGCCCAGAATAAAGTTTTCCAGAAAAAAGAATCCAAAAGGAAACCTGATGAACAACAGCAACAATTTAGAGACAAAAAGATAACTAAATGGGTGATGAACATGATGAAGAAAAGGGAAACATTTTGTGACATATCCCTCTCCAGAACAAGTATCCTAATATGTGTTCCAGGCCGGAAATGACATCACTGGAAAATAGGCTCCCACCATCTTGGTTTGGGTACTTCAGGGAACAAACACTGGAGAGGTGATCATCTTGGAAAGGCATAGATTGAAGGCTGGGTATGCCTCCTTGTCCAGAACACTTTTAGCAAAACGTGGCGGGTGAAGGAAGAAGAACTGCCTATTGGATATCTTTCGCTTCCCAACAACAATCCACGTTGCAAGCGGAACTCTCCGCTGAGCGACTCTTCACTTTGCAACGGCAGTGAGAAACAAAGATGCGTTGTTTTGTTCTTGAAATGTGTGTGGCTAAGGGAACACAAAGCCACCTCCAGTGAGTCTTGCTCTTAGACAAACAGATTTGTACACCTTTTCCCCCCTATTTTCCTTGTACTGTCTGCATACATTTTCTATGACTGTCTGCAGAAAGCAGTTAACTTAGCTGAAAATTTATGAAACTGCACTAACAAGGAAGCCCAATGCAGGTCATCCTACGATGGCAAGAGGTTTATCAGTATTGCATGCAAACACTGCAGAGGCAAAAATATATCAAACCATTCTAGTGAGCTTTGGGTCAGCCCTTGCTTATCATGTGTTGACTTTCCTGTCAATCTCTTATTATTCTTTTTTGATGGTTTACTTTCCTCTTGTGTTTGTTCCTACGCTGTAACATAGCTTTTTTACCATCCACTTGATTGGATGACGTATTTCCTTTCAGTGCTTACATTCAAAATTTTATTTTGCACAATGCAGCACACATAGGAGTTGCAAATCGCCAATTCTGGATTCTGAGTTGCAAATTCTGGATTGTTTATGTTTAGGAAGGGATACCATCTGCACATAAACAATCATTCCCTCAACATAGGCACCCTTGCACTATGATGCAACAGTGCCTGCATTGGCGCTAGGCAGTTAAATTTAGCGCCAGCTCGGGGAGAAGCACAAGGGTGTGCTGTATTATTGTAAATACAGCACATCTCTGCGTTTCTAAAGTGAAGGAGCACGGCGTTAGCAATTTTGGAGCTAACCTGCACTCCGCCACTCTCTTGTAAATATGCCCCAAAAGTTTGCAGTACTGAGCAAAGCAGCTACACTGCTCTAACACATACATTAAAAATATTGCCAAACCTAATAGCTCTGGCTAAACACATAAGCTTCCAAAGGCGAGACCTATTGGCTATGCCATGGCTTGTTTTTTCATTACAAGAGATTTCGGAAGCACAGCACAAGCGCTGTGCAGAGGAAACCTAAAAAGATCCCTCTCGCATCTGATTTAGTTTGAGGATAATCGCAGCCCTAGGATGATGAATGTCAACATTTGCACACAGTAAAGAGGGAGATTTTGAAAATATAATCATGTGAATGTATTTTCTCTACTTACTTGCATTGGAGTAGAAATAATCTGGGGCAGGAGAAAGCTATAATAACGTCATTTTAAGCTATAAACCCTAGGCGCCTCCAGTTTGAATCAGGTGTGTTTTAATGTATCTAGATCTCTACCTTTATTATCAAATGCATGGCCATGAACAAGTTTATACCAAGATTCTACATTACATGGTAGCAGGCGGAAGGGTAAGGGTATCCCCGGATACTCTGTGTGGTTGGTAGGGTGTGAATTTACGACGTGATCTGTGTGGGAAAAATGGGTGTTGTGTGCATGATTTGAAAGGGTGCTCCAGTACTGTTTGTACACCTGGAGATGCGCCTTAACGTGGAAAGATGCAGAAAGATTCAGGATTGATAGAGCTCAGTGCTTAAAATGGTGCAGGTACTCCTTTTTGCTGCTGAGAAGAGCAGGTACTCTCCCATTGACAGCATTGCAGTCGTGCTGAGAAGTGCTGGTACATCCCCTTTAAAATTAAAGAAGGGGAGATACTGAGTACCAGACAGTACCTGCCCATTGGAAGCACTGATACAGCTGAATTTAAAGATACAAACTAACTTCATCTTGTCTCACTATGACTGAGAGGTCATTTCACTGGGGAACAGCCAGGTCTATTCTGCTCTCTGGGAATCATGATGATTTTGAATGAATCCTCCTATTCATGCCGGAAGTGAGTTTCAGGGATTGAGCGCCTACACAGACAAGCACCAAGGTTCACCCTTAAATCTTGCTGACCATGGAGAGCTTGTATTTGTAAATGCACTGAGAACCGTGAAGTCCAAACCCCACTAGCTGCCTTTCCGAATTAACCAAAACTAGGGCCCTCATTTATTAAAAGTAGGGCATCGCTGGGGAAAAACAGTGATGCAACACTTTTCATTACGCCCTCCTTACAACACCATGGTTACGCCGTATTTACACTACAGCGCTTCATGTCACAAGGATTGACGAGATGGGAAACGTCGTTTACAACGCAGTCGTTACATCGCGATGCCATTACATCGCGGTTTTTAGAACGCAAGTCGTTACAACGACTTGCGCTGGATGGCGCTCTAGGACAAGGAATAGTATAATTTACTATCCAACACCTTCCCTACTGTATGTAGACTGGAGTTTGAATAGTAAATTATACTACTCCTAAGTCCAGCACCCTCCAACGCAAGTCGCTGTAACGACTTGCGTTGTAAAAACCGCGATGTAATGGCATGCTATGTATTAGCATGCGTTGTAATGTCATACAACCGACCAGATACATCAGGAATCCTGACGTATCTGGTGGCGCAGTAACGACACATCGCTGGAGTGTGTTGGTCAACTGTTGCAACTCCAGCAATGTGTCATTACACATGGGGCGAGTCCCACGTGAAAGGCCCTGCATCGCTCCGTTCGCCTGCTAGAAGCAGGCATAAGGATTTGACGCAGTCAAGTCATAGGAGTGGCGCAGTGAAACCTTTAGTATTTCACTGCACCACTTCTACAAGCCTTTTTTACGTGGGAACGCACGATCTGCATACATTATACCTGACGCAGGTATAATGTAGCGCAGGTATTTACAAAGTGACACATCTGCCTAGACGCATCACTTTGTAAATAGGGCGCTTTATTGCGCATTGATAATGCCGCTGCAGCATCACGAAAAGTGACACAACGGCGGATTAAGCTCTTCATAAGTAAGTGCCTAGATGTTTTACAAAGTTTGTGAGTGTCTACAGAGGATAAAATGTCTTCACACTAGGGCACGAAATTTCTAGCTGATTTATTTTTATCACCGAAGACTAGAAATGTCCTAAGTTAGCACCTTCCAAGTGCACCAGATGGGTGAGCATAGTTCTCTTTTCAACTCAACACTGGGGTCGGATAAAAACCCACCGCAAGCATTGAGATATTTGGTTGTTTTATGTTAATGAAACCAATGCCACTGAAAGGCGTTAGGGCTGGGAAAGGCTTGGGGCCTTATTTATGAGAAGTGTTGCATCGCTGCGACAAAGCAGCGATGCGACACTACTCAGTGCACCCTCGTTGCGACACCATGGATGCACCATATTTATAGTATGGCGCATCAAGTTGCAAAGAGTTACAGATACGTCAGCATTACTGACGTATCTATCGGTGCAAAAGTGATGCTTTGCTGGGGTGTGTCTAAAACAGACGCAACTCCAGCAATGTTTCCTTTCACATGAGGCAAGCCCCATGTGAAAGAAGCTGCGTCACCCTTACAACTGCCACGAGGCAGGCAAAAGGTTTTGATGCAGTGGCGTCCTAGAAGTAGCCTAGGAAATCTTTCAGATTTCAATGCGCCCCTTCTACGAGGCTTTGATGCAGGGGCAATGCGCACCCTGCATACATTATACCTGACACAGGTATAATGTAGCGCATGGTTTAATGAAGTGACGGATCAGCCTAGATGCGTCACTTCGGAAATATGGCGCAACGTGGTGCATTATTTACTCCACGGCAGCTTCACTAAAAGTGATGCAGTGGCAGCGTAAATGTGACACAGGGCTTCATAAATAAGGTCCTTAGTTTCATGTCAGTGGCAGACTTTGTAGGTCACCGAAATATTGCAAGCATAAAATTGGTAGCAAGTGCACAAGACATAACCAATCACAGATAAATCTAACTAATGCATTCTGCCAACTGTAGCCTTGTTTATTGCACATTACTAAACTGGACTAAAACATCTAAAAACAAAGATTTGTAAGAGAGGAGGCCAGATCTGCAAGCTTATCACACGACATGGAGTCATCTGGTAATCTCAGCCACAGAGAGACACAAGAATGCTCTTCTTAGGACCAGCAAAAGACCTCAGGATGAGGTGCCCGTCACCAACCACTGTGCAGTTGTTCATACATCAGCATGATCAGTGACTGTAGACAGAAGGGGAGAGAGAGGATGCCTCCTCCTAGGGTGAATGATACAGAATCTGTTGCAGTGGAGCAAATGTTAAGTTGGGCTTTCTGAAAAAAAGTATATTTTCTAATATTGGGCAATTTTGGAACGTGCTCAACTGGGCTTGCAAGTAAAGTGGCATGGTCACTACGTCCTCCTGTGCACCTGCAGTCGAATTTGCAATACTGTTGCACATGCTGTCCGTTGTAAGTCAGGCCTAGCGACTAACTTGGCACAGGATCAATGTGCCTGGCTTTAAGAGTGAATGATCAGTAGCAATTCGAACCTCTTTTAATACAGTTCAATTGACCTCAACCAAATTAATGTATTCATTTCTATAGGACGGTAAGGCGTGTGGCAGCTGAAGTTTACTTTAAGGGTAAAGTCCTCTGGCACACACATCCATAGACATAACGCGCTACAAAGATCCCTGTTAAGAATTGGAAATATCCTACTCTTCCCATGATCCAAGACGGACTATTACTGATGCTTGGAAGAGACCAGTCGTCTCCATGCAGCACACTGACAAGAGATGACCCTGGGCCCAGTGCACAAGAAACATGAAGGGAGCTTAGAAAGTAATATGGCGCCACGGAAACGGTAGACGTGGGTTACAAACGCAAAACATTCCCTATAAAAATCCTGGAGCAGGTCTGTGTGCTTCCAGAGGTCTTGGTGACCTATATTATTATGAGATCTGTCTGCACGTCAATAACACATGTGGGGCAGGTCAATGCCCTGTTCATTTTTCGTGCTCACATCTTACCATTCTAACTAACACTTATGGGCTCCTTGGAGCGAATATATACCTTTACTATGCATGCTTTACATTGCATGTCATTACAACGCGGCTGTTACAACGACCGCGTTGTTACTTCGCAAACGATTAAATCGCATTTCATTTCAACTACTTGCTGTAGGGGGCGCGCTGGACTTAGGAATAGTATAATTTACTATTCCTACTCCAGTTTTGTGCAATAGCAGGGAATGTGTTGGATTGTAAGTCCAACACCTTCCGCCCCCTACAGCAAGTCGTTGTTATAACTGCAATGTAATGGTTTGCGTTGTAACAACTGCGTTGTAATGGCATGCGATGTAAAGCATGCGATCTAAAGGCTGTTTCCCCTTGGAGCTTGCCAAACCCAGGCAAAAACAACAGTTGATGGACAGAATGCAGAACAATGTCATACATTCACCCCATTACAGAGATCTGGGCCTAAATCCATCGTTTTTTGCACTCCACACCACCCCAGTTCAGACATGGCCATATGCAAATCAGCCTTGACCCTGTGCCTAATGGGAACAGTCCAGCCCGAACTGCCAAGCCATGTCTTTCCTGGACCGGAATCAGGCATCCTAGGACCGGTTTCTGGCTATCAGCCGTCTTCAGCAAGGATAGCTTGATTCCAGTGGTGTGGAGAGCATGGGACTCACGTCTGAGCATCCCCAGCCCACTCGGGGTGACAAATGCAAAATGCTTGCCAAACCCAGACTGGCCCTACCCAGCATCTCCAGCGTCTTTGCTTGTGTGCCTGTAAATCTGCTTATCAGCCCTGAACAGCAGGCAGAATCTGTCCACTCTCTCTTCTGCCAGTGGCGGTTGACACGTTAGGTGGTGCGGTAGATGGAGGAGGCGCGGGGGAGCACAGAAGGGGGATCGCGTGAAGGGGTTAATAAAAAATAAAAAAAATAACACTTACCTGGAGCAGCAGGCTGTGCAATGCACGCGCTGCTATTATGCTTTGAAAGCAGCACAGGGATTGGCCTGATCGGGCTGAAAAGATGCTCTGCTCAGACCTAGGAGTCAGTGGTGTTTCTTCATTCTGGCTGGAGAAACCTAAGTGCACATGTATATTTGGCCGACCTGAGACGGCCGGCCATACAAACATGCACATTTAAAAGTGCACGTAGCACTCCTCCTCCCCTTCCCATGACCTGGCCCAACCCCTCTCTGCATATGCTGGCCCAGAACATCAAATAAAAAATTAAACAATTATAGGTAAACATTTTATTTTTCACCTGCTGGCTCTGAGCCAGTGGGGCGACGTCCCCACTTCCGCTCCTGTCTACTGCCCGAGTGTCCTATTTTACATGAAGAATACCTATATACATTTAATTAAGTGGAACACTGTTGCTGTATGTGAAGTGGATGGGGCATTCAGCAGTCAGTTGATAATAATAGTAGGTAGGTAGGCACCTCTGTGAGTATGTCTCTGTGTGTTTGTGAAGGATGCCTTGATTTGACTGGTAGGTGTGTGGACCCGTGCATCGATCTAATTGCTGGGTATGACTATGATAGTGTTGGAGAGAGGGTAATGGTGTTCATCCCAAGTAAAGATGTAATGAGCATTGTTTTATAGAACTACCACACACAAACACACTTGCAAACATGATGGTGGCTTGCAACTCATTTTCCCTGCCCATACCTTGAAAAGAGGTTTGTTTGTTTGGTACCAGCTGTTGCCTTGTAACGAAGGCCATGTTTGCTGCACCAAAGGACAAATATTTAGTCATTCATAAAATTACCTGCTGTTATGCCTGGAAGGCTATTAGACTTTAAAGACCTTTAAACATACACAGCAATACAATAAAAAATATAAATTTTGGTAAAAACAACCAGATCAAATCATTTTCCATTCTTACATTAATGATGATGTCCTAGGGAGATGGCAATATTATGACATGAAGTTGTGTACAATAAATAAATGGCGTCCGTGACAGTTTGAATATATTTGTCTTAAATATTGTCCTGATATGTACTGTATAGCTTGCATGAAAAAGAACATATCAACAGAAAGTGAATGGTAAAATCTCTAAAATTAATTCTACGGTCATACATTTTGTCCAAGTCAGACTCACGGTTCCCTTTATCGTGTTATGTGCATTTGCCAAGCGTACTTTCACCGGCTACAGTATCTTGGCGCTGAGCAGGTGTGTGTGCCTAGCACTGCCTGGGGTTGGTTGGTTAATTGAAAAGCCAGGTCTTCAGCTTCTTGCAGCATTGAGGAAGAGAGAGGGATGCTCTAATGTGGAGTGGGAGGTCGTTTCTTGCTTTAGGTGTGATGTAAGAAAACGCTCGTCTCCATATCTGATTCTGTGTATGCGTGGGATATGTGCGAGTAGGAGTCCTGTGGAGTGGAGGTATCTGGGTGGTTGGTAGAAAGAGATGTGACTGTTCACTGAGGTGGGGTACAAAAAAACATATTTCACGGTGAATCATGAAATATGAGAACAATTTCACAGTTTCTGGAGCAATACGGATTTCATCATCATAATGATAGCTCTGCACAACTCACATTGTCTGGGCTTGGAGGAACACATTTTGTGGCAAAGTTTTTTTTAACTATGTGGTAAAAAAATGCAAATTATGCAACACAATTTCTGGAAGTCTTATTTTATTCCATTTTAGCTAGAAAAATTGTTTTAATGAAATCTACAATTGTTTGCAAATTATGTAGCAAATACTGAACATCCATAATGTGTAATAAGGTCCAATATTGATGTATCCGGGGTTCTGGTGACCTATACAAACCGCTGGGCCTTCTGACTCGTGGTGTATGATGTCACTGGACCCTCAAGATGGCATTATTGGTCCGTATTATGTGGTTATCTGTTGTGTATACTGTCTGTGTGTGTGCGTTTATATATGAGGGGCGTGGCCGGCAAGATGGCTGAATGGGTGCATTAAGACAAAGCTCCTGACCGAGCGAAAGTAATCCTCTATAATACTCCCACCCCGGAGTTCTACCATACCCTGGTTCACCTGGGAGACTTGGTTGATAGAGGGAGTGTGTTCCAGTCTTCAAATACACACCCGCCGCCAACAGATTGTCTTGCCCGTGGACACCCGCGTGAGCATTGGAGGAGGCCTGCTGGGTCGGCGGTGGTGGGCCCCGGGGGAAGCAAAGTCGCAGACTAGTCTTCCCCGGGGGTCTTTCACGCAGGGAGGGCCAGACTGGGGTCAGGGGGTGTGGTTTCGGGTTGGGTATAAGAATGTAGGGGAGGAAGGTGACTTCCTCTTCCTGGATTCTGGCATCATCGGTAGGGTCAAGTTAGGGAAAGGCCACCCACCCACCCTACAGTTACTAGGGTTTGTGAGTAGAGTTGGCGGAGCGTGCCAGTTTAGGACAGGCTGCAGGGTTGGCGGTACTTGGGAGGGGTGGGGGGTCACTAGCTGGCGCACCCATCCCTTGGGTGGGAAGAGTGAATGGTGGGGGGGCTGGAGGCATGAGTGTAATGCCAGGTGATATCGGGGAGGATGCTAGGAGAGATCTGAAGAAATGTATGAAGAATGGCACGGGTCATGGAGTGGAATGAGAGGTGAGTTTGGAGTGGGTAAAGGGAGTGAATGGATGAAGAGTTGATGTTGTGGTTTGTTATTGGTTATTTGTTGTTATGTGGTTATTGATTATGGTGTGCAGCCTGGTCCTAATAAACAGCCTTTTAAGCTTAAGACATCAGCGTGGTGTGTTTATTGCGCGATGAAGCAGCCCACTGAGGGGTTCGTGTATTGGCCTGCCTTTGTCGGAATCCTGATCGGGGAGGGTGTAACTCCCTCCAAGAGGCCAGAGCCTTTCTAGCATTACATCTGGTGAGCCGCTCTATTTCAGGTGTGATCGTTGAACCGCAGCAGTGGCTGGAAGCATGCGGACCAGAACTTCTCTGGAGCATACAGCGATCCGGACCCCTTGTACTGGGAATACCTCGGACCCGGGCCCACATGCCGGTGCCTCTGAGGACACTTAATTGAGCGGTGACACACCCACAAACGGGGGCTGCCGCTTGCCTGATTGGCTCTTCTTCCCGTCTCACTGAGGTCTGCCTGTCACACCCGCAGCCACTTTGCCCTACAGTGGGGCGACCGCGTAGACTGCCACCCCCTTGCCTCTGAGCAGTGTGGTGGGCACTAGTGAGCGCGACGTTGTGTCTGTGTGAGACCTGAGTTCCCTTGACGACTGATTGTTTTGCTGGCATTTTGAGCCGGGACTTACAGCCCTGGTGGGACCTAGTAGTGGAGCAGGGGAGCCTAAAGTGGGTTGCCCACATTATTTGACCCCTGTGAGGCAGTGAATTGGGATTAGTCAACAAGTGGCCGCAGTACCCAACCTCCCAAGTCCACATGGCGGAGGCTGTGCTACCGCCCCTGCGGAACAGATGCCAAAGGGGTGGTCATCCTACAGACGGGGCTTCTTGAATCAGTGTCAAAGGGGAGTGGCGGCCAACAGTAGTATGATCAGGAAGGGGCCGCAGGATGTCGATGGTGCCCTGCATGGTCTTAGTAGGAGGTCCTAAGCCTAAGCCTACAGATATTTCTCCCACTCTTGTCGGCCTCACTGGGTACCCACTGCTCTGTGCTCAATTGGTGACAGTCTGAGTGTTTCCCTGTGGCCTCTCGGCAGGGAGGCTGGCTGTCAGATGACACAGAGCGTGCAGTATCTGTATTGGCATATTGAGAGGCATCATGGGCAACGGCAGGACATTTTGCAATATGCAGCAAACAAAAATGAACCAGTTCCCAGCCCCTGGGGCATCGGGGGCCAGCAGACGGGTGGCGAAGGGGGACTGCAGGAGCTACAGGGCTCAGATCCTGGCAGCCATCGAGGCTTCAAGCGCTGCATTGCAGGTGAAAATTGAGGCCAATCCCCTGGACGTTAATATACTACCTGCTGATGCTCGTTTGGTTTTGGAGCGGTCAATTGCCACAGAATGGCAGGTGTCAGATTTGCAGCAGGAGATGAAGGCACTGAAGCCCATGGTGGCTGCTCTGTTAAATCAGACGCAGAAGCTGGAGAGTTGTGGGGTACCCTGAAAAGGCTGAGGGTACTACACCAAAGCAGCTCCTGGAGGTCTGGGTGCAGTCACAGCTCCAGGACAGCTGAACAGTCACGGTTCTTTGTAGTGGAACGAGCCCATAGGTCGCTATTCTCCACCCGCTGCTGCCGGGAGGTGCTCCGAGAACCATCAATGTGAAACTCCTCAATTACAGGGAACTGGACACAATTTTGCAGGAAGTACAACAGAAGGGTGACCCTACCTGTGAGAACCAGATGATCCAGATATTTCTGGATTATACCCAAACTGTCTATCAGCAGTGACAAACTTTTAATGGAGTCAAACAGAAATTGAGGGCAATGGGTCTTAAATATACACTCTTGTATCCAGCTTAACCTTCACATGACCAGAAGAGGTTTGGGGCTGGTCAGAAATCCATGGGGAACAAGCCATCCAACTGAAGGACTGGGCAAAACCCTGCCAGTGGGGCCGGGAGAGCAGGCAGAATGTCTCGACGAAGAGGAAGAGAAGCAGATGACAGCAGCGCACCACATCCAGCGCTAGGGTGACGGTTTGCAGAGACAGCACTTTGGAATTGGAACAGAAGCGGCAGGAACAGGAAACAGCCTGGTTGAGTCGGTCACTTCGGCTGCCTCTGCCAGGACTGTTTTGGATTTGGTGGAGGAGACGCAGGTCCTCTAGACTGATTCCACCACAATTTGAGACTCCACCCAAGCCGAAGCTGTTTTCCTGCTGGCTACCCAATGAGGGGCCATGGCCGGTGATGCATCCACTTCCCTGTGATGATTGCCCAGAAGAGATGGTATTTTATGAGTCTATAATACATTCTCTGACTTGCGGGTAAATGCTTAGAACCCGCATGTAACTGTGGCATTCATGCAAAGATACATTATCTTTTATGGAGAGTTTGTGGGCACTCAGGTGGGTCCACTGGGCGGGCCTGGGCCTGTTTTTGGGTTCCTATTCCCCCCCACAAACCCAGTTACTCCTAGCCTGTGGTTTGGACTATATTGTGGGTATTGGGAGGGTGAGTGATTGAGTAGGTGCTATAGGGACGCCATAGAGGTTGAGTTGTGACTCTGGCTGCTTTGGTTGACCTGGATCACACCCAACCCTTGGGATATATTTCACAATTGAGTGGATTGTGGTAGATTTGTTACATCTGCACACAGTCATGAGTTCTAGTTGTATCACATACAGGTGTATTTTGTAAATGGGGAGACACATGTTTTGTTTAGATGTGTTTACCCAGGGAGGATGGGGGTTTGATTGTCTTTTTGTATGGTTCTATTTACTGCAGTGTACAGTGATCTTTTCTTTGGTGGGGGGTGCGATGGGGGGTGAGTCGGTGGGTCAGTACAGTGGCATAGGTCCCTGGGGTGAGGAGAGCGGGGGACCTTGGGCATGTGTTCCAGGGATAATGGCTGAAGGGTAGATCCACTCCATTTCTCATGTGGAATGTGATGGGTCCGAATTCCTTAGCGAAAGGCTATGGGACGCACACTTATTTGAGACTTTTGGGGATCTATATAACATTGTTGCCGGAAACACACATACTGGACAGGGAAGCACAGCAACTGCAGAGAAAGTGGAGGGGCCAGTTGTACTCCTTTACATACTCACCGTATGCCATGGGGGGGTCTCCATTTGGGTTGCACCTGGGTCCCTGTTTCAACACCTTAGTCATACAACAGATATAGAAGGGAGATTTGTTCTTATGCATGACCCATGAGATGGTGTGGACTTGTGCCTTCTTAATATCTATGCCTCCAATGCTGACAATCGTGACTTTTTTGCGACCCTAGAATCCTAGAAACGTTTGCCGTGTGTGGGCATGTCCATTGTTTTGGGCGGTGGACTTCAACTGTGTCCTTAACAGAGATATGAATCGCAACATATTCAAGTTGGAGACCAAACCCAACATGACATTTAAGTTGCAGGAAACTATGAGCAGACTGCAGTATGTTGATATCTGACCGTAGCTCCACCCGACAGTTAGGATTCCTTTTCTGTTTGGCTGAAAACTTTGGCCCCGTGTGACAAATCTCCTGGTGATCCATCAAGTGGGAGCTGAGAAAACAGAGGGTCCCAAAACACATAGACTTCTTTAGGCAGGGCTACAGCAAAAGCTGTGCATGGAATGACACCAAATTTGTCAGGAAACTAGATCTAGTTTGCAGAATGTGCTTTGTCTGATTTGGTGTAAACCAGTTCAGTAGTTTTTGAGTAATTAAGGTGTAAAATGTTTGTATTTCGGGACTCTTGGGTCTGTGAGAGGGTCTCAGGAGTCTTGTGGGAGTGCTAATTTAAAAATAGAGCTTTCTGATTGGTCCAGGGAGTTTTTTTCCCTTGGGCAATCTTGCTCCCATGGGGGTCAGACTCCAATGGGATCAAGTGCTCTGATTGGCTGCCAGCAATCCAAGAAAATGTTACTGGCAGCCATTGCAGGACACTGAGACATACTATAAATAAAATTATATAAGAGGACTAACCCCGGGCATAGTGTGCATAGCTGGGCTACGCGAAGGTCCATGGAGTTGCAAACAAACTCCGTGGAGCTCTACTACGCCGCCCGCCTCCAGCCTCTACCCCCATATTAAGAAGTAAGTTAACATTAATTAAAAAGAAACTTAAAACCGCTTACCTCTGTACTGCAGTGTCCCCGGGCTGCCCTCCTCCTCTTCCTCGCCGTACCGGTAATGCTTGAGAAAACTGCGCGTGCACGCCATTTTCAAGGCAGTTGGACAGCTCAGCTTACCAAAGTGACCTGAGTGCGCTTTCCACTGATATTAATGGCACTTTCAGCCCACTTGACTCTACCTCTTCCACGTTAGTAGAATGCAATGCTGTTCCAGCCATTTATGGACAGCTTAACTTACCAAAGTGACTCGAGTGCGTTTCCCATCAATTTTGATGGTACGTTCTTGATGCAGATGAATATGAGGACATTTTCACCAAACAAAGAAGCACTTACTCCATCTAATTAAAAGGAAGTGCACTTGTTTGTAAGAGTCAACTCTGTGTCTGTTGTCTTGTCTTCTTCGCTGTACATGGAATCATTTTGTCACTGATGTCTGTACGAAGAATCTCAAGTCAAGAAACAATCACATTGCCAAAATTACAAACACACAAAGTCACTAGAGACATTACCTCATGGTCCTTTAAGCAGCTGTAGCATAGACATTACATTAGACATTCACTGCCAGAGGTAGAACTAAAAAACGAACCAGTAGAAAGTACTCTATTTGAGTAGACATTTTGTGTAAAACTGTGGACTCGCCTTGGATAAAAACACAGGCAAGGTTCCATTGTGACCCTGATGCTCATTTCACAGGAAGTAAACATCCCAGGGAAGCACTTACAAATATAAACATATCAGGTGCCCAGCTCCACTTCTGTAATCATCCTAAGATCTTGTGCTTGGCCAAGGCAAAGCAAGTGTATTTTCTCTACAAATCCACGTTAACATCTGAAATCCTTGATGTAGGTCAATGCATTGTTTATTTATTGGAGTGCAATCTCTTCTGTATTTAATGTCCAAGACGAGTGGGTTCTTTCTTGTTGTATCCTGGTTTGAGAGAAGAGTACATGGTTTCCTCTTTTAATAACTGCTGAGAATGCAAATTCACAAAATCACCAGAAGCTCTGCCCGTTTGGCCGCACCCCTTCCACGTTTATAGTATGCAATGGTGTTCCTGTAATATTCCATGTTGATGGACAGCTCAACTTACCAAAGTGACCTGAGCGTGTATCCCACCGATTTCGATGGAGCTTTCTTGATGCAGATGAACATGAGAACAGCTCCATTAAACAAAGAAGCACTTACTTCATATAATTAAGAGGAAGTACCCTTGTTTAGTGGAGATTCAACTCTTTGTCTGTAGTTTTTTCATCTTCTGTCACGGATTTCCCCTTGTCTGGTTGGGTGATTTCAACTGTGTGTGGAACGGGGAGCTCAATAGGTTCCCCCCTTGCCTGGGCACAAAACCCCGAATGACGGCCGCCTTAAGCGTGGTGACGCATAATCGACAGCTGTTAGATGTTTGGCAGATCCATAGTCCACTGCACATGGCATACACATGCCTCTCCCTCATGCATAACATGTTCAGCATACTGGAACGAGTATTGGTGGTGGGGATGTCCCTGCATGAACAGGTGGCTGTTTCGTACCTGGCTAGATTTTTGTCTGATCATACCCTGTCTGCCGAGAACTACGGTGGGGTGGGGTGGGTCAGCGGCGGGGAGTATGGTGTGGTGATTTCTAGTGGATGTTTGACAGATGTGGAAGGTAGGGAGGTGCTGCCATGGGCACTGATGGAATACATGGAACATAATTGGGACATGACTTCTGTAGGACTACTGAGTGGGAGGGCATGAAGGCGATGTTATGAGGCCAGTGTATGGGGAAGACATGCGGAGGACGAAGGCAATTGTGGAGGGAACTCCAGACAGAGGAGACTGGAATGGCATACCTGCAGACATAGTTCTCTAATCCAGGACTCCAAAGGGAGGAAACTGAGGTGCATATCCGTATTTCGGATTGAAGCAGTATCGTCAACGGATCCATAGGGAGGGTGATAAGTCCGGAAGGATTTTGGCCTGGATCTTGTGAAGGGAGGCATCCGTTACCCCTATAACACACTTGATTGCAGCTGATGGAGTGTTGGCAGCCTCTAAGGATGCAGTGGTGGACACTTTTCAGCTGCACCTGGAGGGGGTCTTCAGGAGAGACCTGGACATAATGGAGCCTCGGATCCAAGTTTTTCTATGACGCCTCAAGCTTCCATGGGTGGGTGGAGAAATAGGTGCTGGTTTATCCTGGGTTGAAATACAGGGTTGAATCTGAGGCAGATTAGGCACGGCTTACATGAAGTAGAGGGTTTGGGTGAGGAAATGACGCTGGTCTCTACTGACATTAGAAAAGCTCTTGACACCGTGGATTGGGGATACTTGCTGGAAGTCTTGAGGGTTATGAGATTTTTGTCGAATTTTCAGATTTGGATCCAGATGCTGTATACACGCCCCATAAAACTATGCAACCTTAAGCTCATTTGGTCCTGATGAGAACCCATGAACCAGGTGGTTTGAAACTCGTAGTCCCTGGTTGTTGTATTATTGCCAAACATTTGTCTTGTATACTAATTTTGGTTGTATTGTACCCATTTAATGAAAGCATTTCATTTATTGTAAATTATTGTGAATATTGTATAGTGTGCAAAAGAAATTTGGAGGTCAACCACAGTTTTGTTTGGCAGTTGGGGTGTGTTATAGGTGGTGTAAGTGTATCACAATGTACCCCAGGGACGATTAGTATGTATGGTGTTTGTGGAGAACGAATGGGATTGTATGTAAGTGTTGGAATGCAAGATTTTTTCTTTGTTTTATTCTATTCACAATTTATTTCCGGTCTACCACATGTATTAGAGTGTTCCATTTGAGATACAAAAATACCATAACAATATGAGCTATGGAAATAAAAGCTACTAATAAGCTTAAGGTTGCATAGTTTTATGGTTCTTGCGCCTTTTCTTCAAGTGATTTAAACTGTTGATCAGTATTGGCATCTCGTTTGTTGTCTGGTTTAAAGTGCTCAGCCTTACTGATTGTGAGCCATACCCTTTATTGTTACACAGTATACACGCCCCAGCACCAGGGTCCGGGTGGGACTTTATCGGTCGGATTGCTGGGAGTTGGGGAGGGGCACTCTGCAGGGTTGTCTGTTGTCACCCCATTTGTTTGCATCCGCGCTGGAGCATATGACAATTTAGGTCCGCTGGGAACTGCATGGTTGGAGCATAGAACTAGGCGTGACATGGCACCTCTTGTTGCTATACACAGATGGCATGCTGTTTTATCTTATCCTAGGGAGTTACCGGGCATACTGTTGTGCTTAGGAGATGAATTTGGGGCTGTGTCTGGGCTACGCCTGTTTCGCAGGAAGTCACTTTTGTTCCTGCTGGCGGTTTTTGGGCGGATCTTGTTGGATCAATTTTGATACCTGGGAGTGATGGTCACTCACACCAAAGAGAGTCAGTTGCGGTACAATACTAGTATGGTGCTGGAATTGTTACATTCTTCGGTGAAGTTTTATAATACATTGCCGCAGTTGCTTATGGGAAAAATTGCTGTCTCGAGGATGGTACATCTCCTGCGCTGCCTTTACACAATTAAGAATGCGCTATGTCCCCTACCCTCTGGCATCAGGGGCGGCTCTAGGCTCATGGCGGCCCTGGGCAGGGAGCGTAGGTAGGGGCCCCGGAAAATGGGGTCTGGGCAGGGCGGAGCCCCCAGGAGTTCAGGAAGGTGTTACAGAGCCGGAGTCCCCAAATCCCTGCCAGGGGCCGCCACGCATATATGTATCCATCCTCAGAGGATTAATATATTAAGGATATATATTGGCATGGCGGCCCCTGGGGTTTGGCGGCCCTGTGCAGGCGCACAGCTTGCACATGCCTAAGGCCGCCCCTGCTGGCATGTCTGGCAACTGGACTCGGTGCTCAAAAATCACTACTACCGGGTGTACAGGAAATGCTGGCGCTCATATAGTAATCACACTTAATACACTCTCAAGACAATAAAGTTAGGTGCTTCCAAAAAACAGAGGGGGAAGAGAACACCCTACTTCCCTAAACGCAATCCAAGGATTGAACAATATTTTAACAATGTTTTGGAGCACACATATTATCAAATTAGAATTGTGAAACAAAATTATAAGCAATAATCAGTTGGGCTCTTGTTCTTCTTTCTCTTTTAATATCATCAGACTCCAATCCCTTATGCCTACTCGTTTCGCCATGGTAGGGAAAAAACACCGGCTTCCTCAGGGCTGGAAATGATACAAAATGCGCATTTATAATCACACTCTTTAGCGCTGTTACAATAGTGTCATAGAGCCCATATTTCCGACAACCTTGTTCAAAAAAGACTAATCAAGCCTGCAACAAGTGCACCATATTAACACACAGGCCTACATTCAGGTAGAACATTCTTTCTCATTCATTGATGTACTACGGATTGAGATCAATCTACGGTATTGTGCAATACTACATACATTAATCAATACATTCCTCTCATGTAGTTCGTTGTGTTGTTGTGACCACATTCCTAAAATTTCTCACTGAGACAAAAGTGTATTTATATCTATACAACCCATGTGAAGAAATATATATAACCACGTCATTTGACGCAGGTACCTTAAAGCTTATCATATTCAATTCCTATTGAGCCAAATAGAATGTAAAATCTCTTATTATACAGAACAAGCGAGGCAAAGGTCCAACCATGCATAAGTATTGTTCAGTAACCACAATACCTCCATCATTGACTCCTACCTCATTAATGGTAGATCACCAAATTATGTTCATTTTCTTCCTCTTTACGATTCAAGTGCACGCCACAATCTCTATGGTCCCAATCTAAACAGATACATAACGTTCCATTGAGTATGTTCTGTTATATTTTTACTGCCAATGTTTTTTTTTTTTTTTCGAAAACCTTTATTGTGCATGAAAAAGGGAACAAATACGGGCCTACAACCGTCAGGCCGGCCACAATACTTTGGAGCACAGGTGCTAGCAATGCGGTCTCTCAGCGATCTCAGGTGGTATAGCAACAATTAATAACAGTTACATTGGAGGAAATCTAGTCGCCAAGGAGAAGGAGCATTAAAGGTTAAAGTTTAAAGTTTTTCGGATCAAATATAAAACAATGAAGAATAGGTGCAAAGAGAACTGAGTCCGTACAATAATTCCTCAACATGAGTAGGCAGCATAAATAGTAGCAACAGTAGCGATGTGCACCCCATCAGAGGGGCCATATAGTGTAAAACAAACGGAATAGCAGGAATCATTCTCGAACCACCACCAGCGCCACCCACTCCCTACTAACCCCTGTCGCAGACCCAGAACGGAAAATAGAACAAGAAAGCGCAGAAAGTTAAGAAAAAAGGCCCATAGAAACAAAATAAGGAGAACTAAAACTATCCCCCCACCCTACAACAATGCGGAGGCTATGGCCTACCCCCCCCCCGACAATGTGCCTGTCGCCCATTAAAGAACCCGAAATGCAGTACAAGAGAAGAAAGTGAAGAAAAGGAAAAATAAGAAAATAACGTGTCTAACACCTAAATATGAGAGTGAGAAAAGGCCATCTTATTCTACAACTCTCACAAGAACAAGTGAAGCGGGAGGAGGAGCAATTCCAAACGGTCCCAGCCCACCAGCCAAAAGGACTACCCCACACAGTTCGCGATAGTTCAGAATTAAGTAATAATGTAGAGACAGGTGGGGAAAAACAATACGCCGTGCATGACTGAAACAAATGTATAACGATCCCAATCCCGTTCCAACCAACCAAGCAACCGGCAACATAAAAGGAGGAACTTAGCCCTGGCCAGATCTCGGAGACTTCCCAAAATGAGGTACATGAAGAAGGCCCGCCCCCACCAAGACAAAGAGACAAAATGGCAGCATAAAGAAGGACAGTAACATGGTTACACAAAATGGCCGTCGAGGATCACCATACAATCCTTTGTCCCCACTAAACAGTTCCCTCAGGCCATCGGGGAAGTATAGGCTCCCCAGCGCAATGAACAAAGGCCACAAGGGGAAATACAGCGAAGGGGCCGGCAGTCGCGTGTCCCGGTCTCGAGGTAGAAACATTGTCGCAGGCAACAGTGTGGCAGGCCCCGGAGATAGGGGAAACAAAGTGTCGCAGGCAAGTCTATTGGACGGCCGGTGGCAGGCGTCAGTGGAGACAGAGGTAATCACGTCTTCTCCACGAGTAAAAGGATACAATGCATCCCCAGTAGGTTCCGATGGAAAGAGTCTCAAAGTTGGCTGGCTTCCGACACTGCGTCCCTGCCGTAGAACAGACTCCATGATGTCGAAGCGGTCACCCAGTGCTGAAAAATCCGCACATATTTCCGCTCGAAAGTCAGACAGGGCGGCCAGGATAGTTCCATAAGAAAACGGTGGTTGCAGACCCTCGTCATCATGCTCCCGGGAAGGAATACGCGAGCCGTCCCCCAGCGCACTCCGGGCGACCCAAGCCGCAGACATTGACGGGCACTTTCCCCCGCTCCCCGGAGCAGCAGATACAGCCATGAGAAGTGGGTCACAGAATAATCTCCGAGGCGGGTGCGGCGTGACCAGTCGGCAATACAGGGCGCCAAGCCCGTTAAATCGATGCCGATCGGGCTCTCGACACTGAGAACCGTAGCGCTTCAGGCCGTTACACCGGGCCAGGAGAGCAGGCACCCAACGTCAATCAAACATGGCCGTATGTTCCTTCTCGCTCGCTACCCGCCTCAAACAAAGACGCCGTATCTGCAGAGCGTCTCGACGAGGCGCTAGGGCACAGGGCGCAGGTCGCAGTGTTCCACGGCAGGCAGCGCGATCAGGAGTCCGTCTCGGGAGGATATCGCCACCCTCTCAGCACCGGTATCGCACGGACACCCCGGCCGCCCCCATGCCTCCCCTACTCGGAGACGGACGGAAGTGTAGCCACGGGGTCAGGGCTCGGAGTCTCTGCACAGATATCTTCGGCTGCCGGGCGAGTTGAGAGCCCGGGGAAAGACAATTTAGGTCAGCACAGCTTAGTGAACGTTCCGCCGCCACAAATCGCCAGGATAGAGATCAGGATATCAGCGCGGAGGAAGGAGAGCTGGTGGAGCCGGGAACCTACACGTCCGTACCAGTCGCCATCTTGGCTCCTCCCCTTTACTGCCAATGTTGATGCCACAACCCCTTGTGCTACCTTTCTCTTGCCTTCTGAAATTAAGTTTGGGTGTGGTGTGATCCCCAATAGCTCTTACTTAGGGTGGGTAAGCCCAGCAGGGTGTCTCAGGACACTTTGGCGATGACTATGAGAAGGGGTATTGGAGGTACCATGACTGGGGTGCTATTACTTTGCGGCACATATGAAGCACGCAGCCCGATGGATGGCAGACAGCAGTAATTGGGAGAAACAGCTGGTGGCTGGAACAATTGGGGGAAAGGATCTCCTGTGTTGATGGAGGCTTTGGGTATTTCGGTGGGGCTGCCTTATGTGGTCCGGCAGGTGGCACATGTTTTGCAGCGGCTCGTGGCGGTGGCAGTTTGGAGGGCACCGTTCCACTGCGAATTGCTGATATGGATTATTGCTCCGCTCCGGCACATGAATGCCAATATGTCTTTCCAAGCATAAAGGGATGGGGGTTACAAGTTACTGGGGGATTTATGCCCCATCGAGCACTTTATCTTCTTCGAGGATGTGCAGATTGACTTGGGGTTGGGCGGGTCACTTTCTTCATGCCCGGCAGCCTTGGACAGCGCGTCCTGCAGCGCCAGCCATGTCCAGTACACAAGAGTCATGTTGCATTGTGGGTTACGGGGGCACTCAGGGGCAGATTTACAAGCCCCTTGTGCCACTTTTGCGTCACTTTTTCCATGTTAAAAGTGACGCAAAAGTGGCGCAAAGGGATTGTAAATCTGCCCCGTAGTGTCCTTGCTGCATAGAGCCATGGTGGTGGTTGTTCCTTACCTTTGCGAGGGTGGCATGGGACACGGACTTCGGGGAACCGCTTTCAAATGAGGGTTGGGCACGGGGTGTGTTCCCTGACAAGATCAGTCTCCAGTAATGCTCGTTTTAAGTTGATTCATTTTAATTCCCCCCACCGTATCTACTGACCCTGACTTTTAACCGTATATCTCTGGATCACAACCCTGCTTGTCCTCCTGGCTGTGTGGGGGCGGACTTCCTGCATCTGGCTTGGAGATGCAAGCCAGTGAGGGCTTATTGTGTAATTGTAGTGGATAGCCTTGTGCTTACCACAAAGCAGCGACGTGTCCCTACACCACAGTATTGTCCGCTGGGGCTATTGCTCGAACCAAGTGGTGGAAAATGGCTTCCTAGTTCTTGCAGCTGGCTTTGGTGTTGACCAGGAGGAGGGTGGCTATCTCCTGGAGTGGGCATGGGGGCCCCTCGATGGACCTCTTGGAGTGGGATGTGGTCGCTGTAAGAAAAGCTGCATTGAAAACATAGTAGAAAAGATGGAAAAACGTCAGGATGACTTGGATGTAAGGGGGGCCCTGTGTGAACGCTTTGTGACCCCCAGATGGAGAGTGCTCGAATGCTGAGGGTACTGACTCGATTTGTGGGAGTGCGCTCGCCTCTACAAGAATTGTCACTGATTGTACTTCTTTGCTGTGTTATAATTCTGTTTCTAGATACTTATCTCCAGAACATTGTCGTACTACTGTTACGGAAGGTACTGTTCAGTGTATGTTCCCAGTGTTAATCGTGCTGCATGGTTGTTTGTTTTGGTACTATGGAACTGAAAAAAAAAAGGTTTGAAAATAAATTGTCACTTATCTCTGTATGAAGACGCTCAAGGAACAATCACATTGCCAAATTGACAGGTACTCAAGGTCACTGGAGACATTACCTATTAGTCTTTTACGCAGCTGTAGTGTAGGGTATGCACTAGACATTCACCCAAAGATGTAGCAGTCACTAATTAACAAGTAGAAAGTACTCTACTTGGGTAGCCCTTTTATTTACATTTCAGCCCAAGGGGATGGGGTCCCCAGGGCCTAATAAGGCTCGGAGAGGGGGGCAGTTCGCCCCTTCCATTTTATATAAAATTTGGCCCCATTGGTTTGGGTCTCCAGGGCCCAGAAAACATCTGGGAGGGGGGCCACATGCCCCCTCCCTTTTTGAAAATTGTATTCAGCCCTGGGGGATGGGTCCCCATGGTCTATTAAGGCTCACCATGCCATCCCCTGTGCCCAACCTCCCGGTGCACATGGTCAAAGGCTGTGTGCAGCATGGGGTCGCTACCTGCGGGGAGTTGGAAGCAAGGCCTGGCTGCACAACTAATCCCATGCCACGCATGATCAAGGGGCGTGCGCAAGTCGGTGCCAGCTGCCACTGGGTAGCTGCATACAGGGATTTGGACGCAGAGCTTGCTGCAAGCCAGGCCCTGTTGACACCCCCACACTGCATGCAACGACAGGCCGGGTGGGGTTATCTGTGAGAGGGGTTGGCTGCCTCGGGACGGGTTGGCTACAGAGCCGGTCCCACAGGGCCAGGCCCCAGTCATGCGCATCAGGGAGTTGCCTTTAAGTATGGTAATAAATATTACTTTAGATTAAAAATGATATAATTTGAGATGTCATCAGTGATTTCATAAATGATGTCACAGAACATGTCATGAGTGAAGTAATATGTGAGGTCATAAAGATTGCATCGCGGGGGTGAAAATTATAGTTAGCTCTGCTTGCTATAACTGGTGTATTTCTGTTTTTTTTTTAGCTCAAAACGTTAATGTTGTCACTGATATATTGCCGAACTATAACATTACTTTAGCCTTTGTTTCTTTCAGTGAATATGTATGTGTGTACATTACCCAGTGGTGGCCGCCACTGGGTGGTTTTAGTTAAGATCGTAGGAAAAGCATTTTTTGATAATAACTTTTGACATCGTTTGATAAGTCATCCCAAAACATGTTTCCCCCTGCAATTACCCGTAGGAAAATTGAATAGCAATTCTGCTGAAACACCGAAACAGAATGACACCAAATTTGGCAGAAAGCTACATCTTGGTTCAGAAAACGTGCTTTTTGTGATTTGGTGTAAATCCGTCCAGCAGTTTTTTAGAAATCACTGATCAAAATATATCATTTATCATTCTTCACCGTCACAAGAAGGCCATGTTCTGTTCAAACGCTGGCAGCCTTGAAACAATAAAGAATGAGAAGGAATGAGAAAAAAATCTTCAAAAGAGTCTCCCTTTGTCCTGTATGTGTGCGCAGACACAGGTGACCATCATCATAAAAATACTGGCTGTGCTGTTCTCTTTCTCACATATTCTTATTGAATAACATTGTTGATGTAATCGTAGATTTTGTTATAAAGGTCTGTGAATCTACAAAACCTTCCCAAGAATGAGTTCCATGTGAACTTTTGTTCCAAGGATAACTTAATACCCCTGTTCACATGGACATAATGGTTGCTCTTGTTTTGGTTCATATATAACTAGTCTTTTTTCCTGGACAGTCTCTCTCCCTGCAGGGCCAGGCACACTCCGTCCCTCTCTCAGCAGCCAGTTAGGCATACTCATAGCTTCTATGCGGCGCTCAGCTCCTCCAGCAGAGAGTGGAGGCTTCAGGTGAAGTATCCTCACATCTGGGCAACTGGATGTCAAGCAGACCAAAATCGTGATAACATAGCAGTAGTTCAACTACTCAGCAAAGCACTCCCTTCCTTGGCCATGAAGAACTTGGAACTGGAACAAAGTGGAGTGATGTATATCCCACTAATATAGTCTTTCCGGATAGGGGATGCTGATCCACTGGCTAAGGGTGCAGATCTAGTTTGCGTTGCTTTTCTTTCAAATGTTGTTTTCTGGCTGTTTCTTAGACAAAGACTTTGTGGAAGGTGAGGGCTCCCACAACAGGTAGAAATGAAGCTGCCTCCAAGCAGGAGTATTCAAAACAAGGGCACATTAAAGAGTTAGATCTCTGCACCTGGCTGTCATCAGCCTTCCAGAAGCAGTAATCTGGGACAGACAATAGGACCGGACCTTCCTAAAAAATTCTTCACCTTGAACATCCCGAACTGCAATCGCTCCCTCCACTTTTACCATCTACCAAATGACAGTGCTTAGGGAAGAACTAATCAATAGCCCTTTAATAACAAGTCCCTCGCTGAATTTTGAAAGGTAGCCCGTCTCAAATCTCCTTCACTTCAATGCCTGCGCCCCACCCCTCCAGCCACATGAATGCCACAGAAATCCTGTAAGGGTAAGCTGTTTCCTCTCGCCATCTTGTGCCATGTTAAACCAGGGATCATACACAATGGATACCCTTGGTTCCAGTACTCTGACTCTCATACATGCAGAGTCCTACTACAATACATGTGTCGCACACTCACTGCATATACATGTGCTTGATACATACACATGCCATGTCAGTACAAGGATCTGTGGCTCACATAATTGTGGAACATTACATGAGAGGAGTCAGTAGACCAGACACTCCTGGACACAGAGCAGAAGGTCTGGCCCCTCTACTGATTCATAAAAACTTGTTACGTTACCATCATCGCTTTATGTGACCCAACGAGGTCTTGGACAGTAGCCCTGTGCCTACTATGATGATATGGTTTGTGCACCCCTACAGGATCTCACAGTACCAGAGAGAGGTCTAAGTCACCGAGCACATGCTAGAATAATGTGATGCCAGAACCAAACAAAAAGTCAGGGTACCAGGATGCAGTTGGGCGCTCAGGGTAGGGGTGCATGTCTATTTACAATGCAGCAGACTAGTCAGCTGTTTGGATAGATAAGAGCTCAATGAGAAGGAAATCGAGTGTTAACACATCATCACCCATCCACAAATGAACAACACGGTCTGACATGGCACAACACTAGAACTAAAGACAGGAAATGCTGAAACCTGTCAGAAGGTAGTTTAGAGTCACAAACAGAACAATGGGTGCTGGGCGTGGGCATCGTTCATATCCACCTAATCCAACATTACTAAAGATCGGTTACTTTCTCTTGTTAGACATGTCCATCTTGGGCAGATGCAGCCAGCAGATGCTCAAAACACCTTTGCTGATTTTTTCCTGCTGCTCTTGTGTATCTCCATGCCCCACAAAATCTTTGCTCTGGCCTGCCTGCTGTTCTTGTTAAAGGAGCTTGCTTTTCTGGCCCAAGATGCACCTCTATGCTGTCTTACTGAATCTTGGTAGAAACATTTCACTTCATTCTGAAGGTAAGAATAGTTTACTTGTACAGCCCTTAGATGCCTAACTCATGCAACAGCCTCGGAGCCAAAGTTGACCAGTGTGACAAAAGTAGACGGGTACAACGCCTTCTTTATTACTAGATTAGGGTTTCTTTTAGGACAGTGGTGGCCTCCCTGAGGGTGGATTCCAGGAAGCATCTGGAAGGAAGGACTTTCAAGAAGTCCTTCTTAATTATTTGCAATGCCCCTCCCAGTCTAATCTAGGCTGTGTGTACTATCCGTTGACGCCCTGGCGGCTTAAAGAGTTGGAGATAACATCGGCTTTTTTGCCTACATTATTGTAAATGAGTAACACCCATACTAAAGAAAGGTATTACAGGCCTTTGAAGTTTAAGTTGTAGACCTTTTACTCTATGTGTCAGCCCAGATGTTTATTAATTATATCATTAGATTATTAGTGTCATCTCGACCACACAGGTGGCTAATGCTAAATTTCTGAATGTAGGTGCTAACAGCATGTGTCACCTGTGATGTTCATGGGTAATGCAGGTATGCAAACAATTTTATGCATGTTCCACCTGCATGGGTGGTGTGACGATGACTGAATCTGATTGGATGGAATGAGTGAGGAGTATGGATAGAAGTTAGACTGTCTCTTTTCATTTTTGCCTCCCCGTCTTATCTTCTGTTTATTTCTTCCTTTCTGCCTCTGCATTTAGGGGGTCTCGACCCTGAAGCAGAGCGTCAGCAGGAGACATGTATGCATATTTTCTCAGCAGAAATGCCAGCGTTTCCATTAATCTGTCCAAGCAGGAGCGTTTTTGAAACAACTTTGCACTGTTATAGAGAACTGAGGGGCATATTATCAAACCCCTATCGCCACCACAACGTCACTTTTTGTGACGTTGTGGTGGCGATAGGGTCAGCTTCCTATTATAAAGGCAGCGTTAAGTGACTTAATGCTGCCTTGATAATAGTGCCCCTTTCACGCTAAATTTAGCGTGAAAGGGGCGTGCAGTGGGTGTTGCGGTTGGCGTTCCACTGCAACACCAATTGAATTCAACGCTGCCACCTATTATCAAGGGGGGCGATAATAGGTGGCAGCGCCGAACTTAAGACCTGTAAAAACCTGGTTTTAAGATGGCACAAAGAGGAGAAATGCTTCATTTCTAATCTTTTTTGCTTTTTCCATGTGTGCTCTCTTGTCCAGCACACATGGAAAAAGCAAAATGCAATGGTGTATTTATGTACAGGAAGGTGTGCCTTCCTTTACATAAACAAATCTCTTTTTTAAATGCCATTTTGTAACATACATGTGTGCTGCTTGAAGCAGCACACATGTAAGTTACAAACTGGCATTTTAGGTTTGTTTATGTGCAGGAAGGGACACCTTCCTGTACATAAACAAACCTACCTGCTCGCAGACACCCTTGCACTCTGGTGCAAGGGTGTCTGCGTTGGCGCTAAGTTGTAGAACTTAGCGCCATCGCTGGGGGAAACGCAAGGCTGCACCATATCCTTGGTAATATGGTGCACCCTTGTGTTTCCGAAATGGCAGAGATAGGCGTTAAGCAAAGAAGGGTGACATCTCTCTCCACCACCTCTTTGCTAATATGACCCTGAATTTTTATGTTTTTTTATCGCTGCAGTTCAAGGTGACCCGAGTCTATTACCTAAGAAAATAAACAAGAATATTAAAGTGGTAGAAGTTTAAATAATAGATCATTAAATGTATACCTATTATTAGCTAGATGTTATCATGACTAGAAAATCAATTTCCAATGAAATTACCAGAGTCTGACAACATCTTAAAAATATCTGTGTCAAAGGGCGGTTCCAAGCCAAAGTTACAATTAAGTATCAATCTCTTGGGCTGGTCATATAATTCATTGATGCCAATATCCTCTCCACAAGATCAAATCTGCCGCAAATGACTAATCCACCTTAAGTATTGCTGTGTCACTCGTGAGGAACTGCTCTCTCTCACACACACTTGCTATTTGAGGTCACTCATTCTAGGATTACTCACTCTGCCATTGTCTATCAAATATTCCGCCCTTTCTCCCATCAATGAACCTTTCATAACAGGTATAAACCCACCTCTTCTTGAAAGGTTTCGAATCACAGACAGGCAGGACCCATAAAGGACAAAAAACATGCCTGCATAGGCAGTGGTTCTGTTACTCTCTTCACTCTTACTCTTTCCTCTACAAACCTATCACAGGCTACCTCCTCCAAGTACTCAACGGGAACCGGGATACAACTAACTTAACTGACCAAGATCAACTAGAGCCGGACACCACTGAAGTGACCTCTTCTCTAACCATTGACAATCTATTATTGTGAAACTCGGAAACACACACTATGGGATATGTAGCAAAAAAGAACAAAATATGCATCTAGGTCATGATTTCCTTGCACTTGGAACTTTATATATTGGAGTACAATGTAACAGAGAAGTAGAGACTACACCTGGCGGTATGTCGCTGGAGTTAGCATCCTGACACGCTCAAACATGTGGATGTTTCTGAAGAATCCCTGCTGTTGTAGGTATGTACAGAATACTCTGGCACTTTGGCTGTACTGGTAATGTGTCTAGTGTAGTGCCTAGAAAATGGTACCTGTTAGAACTGGGGGTCTCTAATTGGCAGAGGTATGCACCTTTGTCCAAGTAGGGACCCTGGCTTCTAGTCAGGGTAAGGGAGTTAAACACTTCAGATAACCCCTGCTCACCCCCTGGTAGTTTGCCACGAGCAGACAGGCATATGACAAAGGCAATGTGTAAAGTAGTTGTACTCAAAACTCACAGTAACACAGTGAAAACACATCAAATGGACACCACATCAGTTTAGAGAAATAAAGTATCTGAATCTAAACCAAACAAGGCCAAAACAACAAAAATCCAACTTTCATGTATCAAGATATCACTCATAGAACAGTTACTTAAAAAATGGCACTTGTAGAAACAAATAGCTCCACCTGGGGCTATTATGAAGTCGTAACAGGCATAAATCCATAGAACGGCACCGACTGCGAGGTGCTCGGTGTTGGGCACAGTGTCAAACGGACGCCCAAACAACAGTACCTTGGAAAACAAAGTCTATGGATGATGCATGGCATTGTGGAGGTGAGGCGTCAGTGCCGAGGCAAAGCCGGTTCCCTTCTGCCACGTGGGAGGCGAGGCGACAAGTCCAGGACAGGGAAGTTAGGTGGCATTGGCGGTGAGGAATCTGTTCCAGTGACGTGATGCGAAGTCGCAGAATTTGTGAAGTCACCCTCATCGGTTATTGGCTCCACGATAACAGGATACAGGCGCTGGCGGTGACAGCGTCGCGAGAGCGCTGGTGTCGGGAGGGCCGATAACTGCAAGCGCATAAGGGTGTCGATGGGTGCACTTAGCAGCGGTGTAGGCGGAGCGGTGTTTTGTGCACTTCATGAGCGGTGTGCCTGGCCTCGGTGCAGGTAGCGGTGTTACAGGAAGCGTCGCTGATGGCCACAGAGTTGTTTCTCTTACTATGCAGCAGTTACCACACTATTCTCAGGGCTCAGGAACTGGAATTTGACCCTTTTTGAATACAGGAGTCCACAGAAGAATCCATGTGCTGGTCAGTGGGTTGCAGATGAAGTCTTTGTGTCCCTGAGACTTCTGAACAGGAGACCAGTACACACAAGCCCTTTGAGATTCTTCTTCAAGCAAGTTCAGTCTTTTGTCTTTTCCTTGGCAGAAGCAGCAACTGCAGGCCAACCCAGCAAAGCACACAGCAAATGGGCAGTACTCCTCCTTACAGCACTCCAGTGCTTCTCTTTACTAGAGGTTCCTCTTGAGTCCAGAAGTGATCTAATCCTCTGGGGTTTAAGGTCCACTACTTACACTCCATGTCCTCTTTCTTCTCTTTGGTTAGGATCTCTGAGCTCGTCCAAACCAGTTCTGCCCTCTCTGGCCCAGCTTGTCGTGATCACTCAGCGGGGCTGGGGTTGAAGGGGTTAATTGCATCCAAACATAGGGCTCTCTTCCCCTTTGTGTATGATGCTGTGTCTGGTGGGAGAATGGTGCCACCATCGGGCAGTTGGGGACAAGTAAACTACAAGTCCCAGAAATCCTTGGGACGCATGGCAGGAATGAGGATCAGGCGCCGCCTGGAAGTCCTGTTCTATAAAGCCCCTCCCCTTCCTGGGGTAGGGGCTTGACAATCTTGCTTATTTCTGGATCAGAGTTTTAGTTCTCGGAAGGGTTTCTTGTTGCTGCTTTACGGAGGTGGAACCGCTGCTGGCGAGCCTTCCTGCACCCGACGGAGAAGTCAACCTCCTAGGCCTTCCTCGTCCTTCCTCACCGCTGAAGAACTCCATAGTAAGGCATCGTACCCTGAAGACAGGAGAGAAGCGCAGGAGCGCTCCTGACGCATAAGGGGCTTTGTTTATTCCAGCACGGCTCCCATGTTTGGTACAGCGGGAGTGCGTGGGCGGTGTTCACTGTGCTCACCACATTGTATTTTCAACAGCGAACTGGGCACCTTTATCGCTGTGCTGTGTACAGCCTGTACTATTATTTGTGGTGTTACCAAAGGCTTGCAAGGATATATATATATATTTATATCAGGATTGCAACAGTATTACAGAAGTACGCTAACTTTTGCATTAACTATATGAATCTGAACGTGACGTGACGTTTGTTTCTATCATCAAAGCGCCTTCTTTGATTCCGAGACCACCCTCAATTCCTACTCCTCACTGTCTATCTGATGTTTGTGCTCTCTCAACGGATAGTTTTATCATGTTTCGCTGTCAGAGTATTGCTGCATAAGTGTTTGTGAGTATGTAAAACAGACGTGTGTTCTGTAGTAGTGGTATGTAAGCTAATCCCTATTCTGCCTCTTACACAACTCTCTTTACTTTCACATGCATTACTTACCTGTGGGGTGGCTTCTGAAGACATACCGAGATACTAGACCAGACTTAGGTATAAGATGCCACCTTCCTGGCAGTATCGTTTGTTGTTTTATCCACTTTCCTTTTCCCCTGAGTGCTTCCTTGCATAGCAGTGTCTCATTACTTTGTGGGGGGGGATTGCACTCAGGGGAGTTGGGGGGCTTCTCTGAAATCCTTCATCCCCGCTGGTAGATTTAAAAGGTTAGTAGCATTACTTGTTTTGCGCTGCTGACAGATCCTGACCCAGCTTCACTAGAGGAAGTGGAGACAGCATTGTGCAGAAGAGACATTGCCTATTCAGGTGCTAGTGGAAACTCCTCCCAACAATCTAAGGGGCATATTACCAACCAATAGAGATAATTTTTGTCTCTAACTTATTTAGAGACAAAAATTATCGCCGCAAATCGGCGATTTTTATCGCAGATAAACCTTGCTATTAGCAAGGTTTATCGCAAATGCGATAAAAAACGGCCGCAATGCATGAATATCGCTGAAAAGTCCGCGATATTCATGCATTATCGAGCAAATGCTCTTAGCCATGTTATCCACCTCCCATTGGATAACATGGCTAAGAACTGCTCCTGGGCAAGTGTTAGCTTTTGGAGATATTCGCGCTTAGCGCGAATATCTCCAAAAGTTGCTAATAGGAGATAGCGATGTTAGCGACTGTTTTCAATCGCTAACATCTTGGCACGCCCACTTTGCATGTCATTAGTGATAAATATCACTGACATGCAAAGCGGGGCCCAAGATGGTCACTATCTCCTATTAGCTGTCGCTAACTGGTGTTAGCGACAGCTTGGTAATAGGGAGATAATTTTATCTCCGCTTTCTTGGCTTTTAAAGCCAAAAAAGCGGAGATAAAGCCCCTTGATAATATGCCCCTAAATGCCTATTCAGCCTAACCAGTCACCCAGGAAAGCCCGGACATACCTCAACCCCCTTTGGGGCTGTCTACAGTGAATGCAAATCTCCAGCCCCTGTCACTTCAAAACCAACAGTCAATACACAAACAACAGAGGCACACAGAATGGTTAAATAAGAAAGTGCCTATTTTCTAAAAGTGACATTTTCAAACACACAATTTAAAAACCATCTCCCTAAAAAGATGTGTTATTAAATTTGAGCTCAGAAAGTATAAACTCCATTACTCCATCTTGTCCCAATGGAAAGTTATACTTGTATGATGTTACTAATCAATTCCCATGTTAGCCTATGGGACAGATAGCCTTTCAATAGTGAAAAACGAAATTGGCAGTATTTCACTATCAGGACATGTAAAACCTTTTATAAACACTGCACCCTGCCCATAGGTGTACCTTGGGCCAACCCGAGGGATGCCTTATATGTAAGAAAAAGGAAGGTTAGGCCCTGGAAGGTGGGTTCACATGCCAGGTTGATATGGCACTTTAAACTGCGCACAGACACTATAGTGCTAGATCTAAGACAGATTTACAGGGCGTCTCCTGTGGGTGGCACAACCAGTGCTGCAAGCCCACTTGAAGTCAACAAAAGGGGGGGGCACTGTTCCAGAGTGAGTGATGTAAGAGTTCATACACTCACTCCAAAGAGGAGAGGAGGCAGGGGGAGTGAGACAAGGAAAATGCTAGGTCGCGGACTCAGTGAAATGAGTGAAGGAAGATGTTGAGAAGTTACCTGGGCACATTACGCCTTTGTTGGTAACTCTGAACCTACGGGTTGTTTTACTCTGCCAAGGGTACCTCCCCATTAAAACTTCTTCAGGTATACCCATAGGCAGTTTTAACCTCACTGCACGCTTGATAGAACTCTATATCCAGGACTCTATCCACACACCCACATGCACCCAACAGCAGTTCTCTAAAAGATCTACGCTAAAGTGACCCTTCGGGGGACCCGTAGGGCATTGCACCGCCTGCCCGAAGAGGAGCAACTGCCCAATGATGAATCATGACATCCTATGGGGTGTGTGAGGGTAAAGAGACAAGAATTGTCTTTTCTCAACATATCCCGTCACTCATTTCACTGAGTCCGCGACCTAGCATTTTCCTTGTCTCACTCCCCCTGCCTCCTCTCCTCTTTGGAGCGAGTGTATGACCTCTTGCATCACTTACTCTGGAACAGTGCCCCCCCTTTTGTTGACTTCATGGTTAGTTTGGAGCAAGGGCACTGAACCATTAACCAGCTCCTGGTCCCCCCCTCCTTTTTTTGACTACGCAAACCCACTAGTAACATTTGATTTACAGGCCCTGGCACACTCAGTACACTGTACTAGGGACGTACCAGTAAATCAAGTATGCCAATCATGGATAACCAATTCCAACAACATTTTATAGATGGAGCACTTGCACTTTGACACTGATCAGCAGTGGCAAAGTGACCAAAGCATCTAAGCCAGCAAAAACTAAATCCAGCGTACTGTCAAAAATACAGGAGGTAGAGGCAAATAAGTTAGGAGAAATCACATCAAGGAAGCCAAGGCTGACAGTACCTCTGTGTAGCAATGGTCTTTGTCAAGGAACGGAAGGCAAAACTCAAATTGTAAAAGTGGAATACTGTCTGACTGACATTCAGAGAACTACTTTTTAGGTCTCGCCTGTGACAGCGAATGCGCTGTCACTTGTGAGAGATGTTGTATCGAACACGGGGGTTTGCAAGCCTGCCTATTGTTTAACATTCTTTGACTTATTTTTTACTCTTATTTGCTGCCATCTAATTGGCCAGTGTGTGCTGGCTTCAGTTGCTCTTCTTTTGGCCAGAGCATGGACCAAGTACTGATGGCTTTAGTTTGATTGCTGTCGTTCCGCTGATCACGCTGTGATTGAGGTACTACTTTTATTTTCACTTCTTTCCTGTTGTTCGTGTGGAACCTCTTGTCATTTCTAGCTATGTTTTAATATGCCACACGCACTTCAAAGAGGCCATTTTCTTCTTTCAAATGGTGAATAATGATACAGCAGATTTTTTCTGCTTTTATTGTGACAACAGATATTATCCGCTTCCGAATGTATTTTCAATAAGACATGGACATGGGTGCAATTGCTTACTTTATGTGTTAGAATTTTGTTTGCCAAAAGTCGTATTTTTTTTCTTTTTCGTGCATGGACAATGATATGCTCAGAATCACAGGGGTGTTGTGCTAAGACATAAAAAGCATTGGCAAAGGAAGCCAATAGGTCTTTCCTTTCAGACTATTGGTTTTGCCACTCCCTTTTGTTCTTGCTTAATAGCATAGGCATTGTCATCTTTGGCAAGGATGTATGACATTACAACGCATGCTTGTACATCGAATGCCTTTACAACGCGGTTTTTACAACGCAAACCTTTGCAACGCATAGCGCTTTGGGGTGCTTTATAGTGAATAGTTTAATTTACTATTCCAACTCCAGTTCCCGTGGACACTAGGGAAGGTGTTGGATAGTAAATTAAACTTATTCCCTATCCTAGAGTGCCCCCCAGCGCAATGCGTTGTAATGGTTTGCGTTGTAAAGGATGTTTCCCCTTTGGCAATAATTTGTACATATGCTGTATAGCTGCTTTGCTGCTGGGTAACATGGTGTTAGAAGGGGCGATCCCAGGGGGGACAGAGGTCGTTCTCCTGACCACCCCGTGACCCGCCTCTCCCAGGAACGCTGTCGAGCACAGGCATGAGGCCCTACAGGAGAGGGCTTTGTACTTAGTACACGCTGAGATTCCCCCACTCTATAAATGGACACCACACACAGATTACTGAATAAAAGGTTCTTTATCGAGCAGTAGTTATGAGGAACTTTCAGGTCAAATAGTCAAATATTTACATTTAGGTCGAGGGTTTGTAAGTTCTTGGTTGCAGGGGTGTGGGAAGCGGGACAGTCACAGTACTGGGGCCAGCACGACACGTATTCGGCGCACGGCTCTCAATCCTCGAGCCGGGGGATACGGGCTGTTGTAGGCGTCGGTCGCACTGGTTGCTCCACTCACCCTCCTCGAGTTACGTTGTATTGGTAGCGTCGTCGGTCCAGCCGGACCAGAATACTCCTCGAGCCACGACCAGGTCAGCAGGGCTCGGGCACGAGTGAACGGAGTGTCCTTCAGTTCTCGGGGAGCCGCGACCACGTCAGCAGGGCTCAAGCAGAGGTTGTTGCAGCGTCGTGAGGTTTCAAGAGAGCCGCGAACAAGTCAGCAGGGCTCAAGCAGAGGTCGGTAGATTTTAAGGGAGCCGCGACCAAGTCAGCAGGTCTCACGCCAAGGTTGTTAAAGTTCGAGGGAGCCGCGACCGAGTCAGCAGGGCTCATAAAGGTTCCAAAGTTCGGGTAGTGATCTTTTCGTGAAATGGTTGAGCCGCGACCAGGTCAGCAGGGCTCTCTTCTTCCAGGATTCATCATCCCGCTAGTTCCAGAGTGGCCCTGGTTATTGTCCTGTTCTCCTTTGAAGTCCGAGCCCTCGCAGGCGGGTATCCGGTGCCCGGGGCTGATTGTCGGGGTTTCCTCCTATCCGGCCATTTGATCCTGTGAAGATGGGTCCGGGGGTTTCCAGACACCCAGCAGGGAGTAGGGGCCGCTCTCGGGGAGGCCGGAGGGGTGATCGAAACCAGTCTTCAGGGGGAGGCCAGAGGTGTGATCGAAACTACTCCACTCTATCTCACTTAGAGAAAGCCCTCTACCCCCCAGCCGGGCATGGCACGTCTGGTGCCTGGGTTTCGCTGGGGCAGGGGTCATGCAGGGGGCCATGGAGTCAGGGATCTTAGGGAAGGGTGAGGGCTACCGGAGGCCTTCAGGGTTGATGCGGGTTGGGGGCATCCAGTACCGGGGAGATAGATGGCGGGATACAGGGATGGTCGTCCTATCGGTAGGGTCATGGAGGGAGCGGGGGCGGACAGAAGATGGGACGACCGGGAGTTTCTGCTGTGCAGGGGCAACTATCGGGGCACTGAGGGTTGGGGGGTACCACGCCACGAGGCCAGGTCTAACACACGTCCCTCCCAGCTGAAAGGCAGGGGGGGGGTTCTCTTCACTGAGACGGAAAAACCTGGACAGGCCGTCAGCGTTGGCGTGGTCAGCATCAGGGCGGTGCTCTGCGGTGAAATCCATCCCCTGGAGGGAAATAGACCACCGCAGCAGCTTGGGGTTCTCTCCTCTCATCTGCATTAACCATCAGAAGGGCCGATGGTCGGTTTGGACCCGGAAGTGAGTTCCGAACAGGTATGGCCGCAGCTTCTTCAGGTCCCAAACCACTGCGAAGGCCTCCCGCTCGATGGTGCTCCACCTTTGTTCTTAGTGGAGAAGCGTGGCTCAGTGGTTAGAGGCGGCAGACCCGGAAGCTGAGATCGACCGTGGACCAGGGTTCGATTCCCCGCCTCGGCGGGTCTCGGACTCGACAATTCTCGCTCTGGTGCCTACTCAACTCACGGGGTCACACTCTGCGACTCTGGGCAATAGCTTGCTTAATCTCCACTACGGCCCCTCGCGGCGGGATGCCTGGCTTTCACCTTGTGGACACCCTGCCAGGGTTTCTCACAGGGGAATACCAGGACGGGTTCCCTAAGCAAGCGCCGGGACGCTTACGGGCAGCTGTGCGCTTTACAAGTCCAGCACATTTACATTTACATTTACATTTACATTCTCGGGGTAGTAACCTCCGGCTAATGAATGCGACTGGCTGATCTAGGCCTTTTTCGTTTAGCCGGGATAGGACTGCCCCGATGCCATGCTCGGAGGCGTCAGTTTGGACCACAAACTCCCGAGAGTAGTCGGGGCCTGGAGTACTGGGGCAGTGCACATGGCGGTCTTTAAGGCTTCGAACGCCTCCTGGCAGGAGGGGGTCCAGCGCACCTTCTTCGGCTGTTTCTTGGAGGTTAATTCCGTGAGGGGGACTACTGGGCTGCCATATCCCTTGATGAATCTCCGGTAGTAACCGATGAGCCCCAGGAAGGCCCTCACTTCCGTCTGGGTCGTGGGGGGTTCCCAGGCCACAATTGCGTCGATCTTGGGTTGGAGGGGGGCTACCTGTCCGCTCCCGACCTGGTGTCCTAAGTAGACCACTGATCCTTGCCCAATCTGGCACTTACTGGCCTTGATGGTAAGGCCCGCTCGACGCAGGGCCATCAACACCTCCCAGAGGTGCCGCAGGTGTTCGGTCTAGTGGGAGCTGAACACCCCAATGTCGTCCAGGTACGCGGCACTGAATTCTTCCAGCCAAGGTGATGCCCTTTGGAATGAAAAATGCCCCTGCCACCTTCCAGAGACTGGTTAACCAGGTACTGGCAGGGGCATTTTTCATTCCAAAGGGCATCACCCGGAAGTGATAGTGTCCATCCAGGGTGGAAAAGGCGGATCTCTCCCTTGCTCCCTCCTTGAGCGCAATTTGCCAGTACCCGCAGGTCAGGTCGAAGGTGCTGAGGTAGTGGGCGGATCTGAGGCGGTCAATGAGCTCATCCGCGCGGGGAATAGGGTGTGCATCAGTTCGGGTGACCGCATTGAGCCCACGGTAGTCTACTCAGAACCTCAGCTCGGGGGCGGTGCCTGGAGCGGCCGCCTTCGGGACCAGAACCACGGGGCTGGCCCACGGGCTGTCAGAGGACTCGACCACCCCCAGGACTAACATCTTCGAGACTTCTGCCTTGATGCAGGCTGGGACTCTGTCCGGGATGCGGTAGGCTCTGTGCCGTACCGGAGGGCTGTCCCCAGTGTTCACATCGTGGACGCACCAATCGGTGACACTGGGGACGAGGGAGAACAGGTTGGAGAATTGCCCCAGTAACTGGCGACAGTCCTCGCGTTGTTCTGGGGTGAGGTAGGAGGAGAGACTCGCCCCCTCCACGGAGCAATCCTTCTCCTTAGCACACAGGAGATCGGGTAGAGGCTCAGTGTCCTCTTCCGCTCCATCGTCGGTGGCTAGGAGCAAACTCAGCTCAGACCGCATGAAGTGAGGCTTGAGGCGGTTCACATGGAGGACCCTGAGCGGGTTCCGGGGGGACTGCACATCTACTAAGTAGGTGACTTGGCTCTTGCGCTCTACCACTTTGAAAGGCCCGGTCCACTTTTCCTGGAGGGCGCAGGGTTCTACCGGGGCCATCACCCACACCTGTTGGCCTGGTTGAAACTCGACCAGAGTGGCATTATGGTCGTACCAGCATTTCATTTCCTCCTGGCTCGCCTCCAGGTTCGCCTCTGCAAGTTCCCTGAATTTCCGAGTCTGATTCCGGAGGGTCAGGTTGTATCGAAACACATCTGGGGGAGGGTCTCGGGGCGCCGCCTCCCAGCCCTCCTTGACCAGGCTGAGGGGTCCCCAGACGGGGTGTCCGTAAAGCAGCTCGAATGGGCTGAACCCCAAGGACTTCTGAGGGACTTCCCAGTAGGAGAACAGGAGGCAGGGTAGGAGGATGTCCCACTTGCGCCTCAGGGGCTCTTCAAGGCCCATGATCATTCCTTTGAGGGTCCGGTTGAATCGCTCAAACCAGGCCGTTACCTTGGGGGTGGTACGGAGTGGTGAACTTGTTGCCACAGGGACTTCATATATTTCGAGATGAAGTGCGTTCCTCGGTCGCTCACGACCTCTCGCGGGAATCCCACTTGGGAAAATATCCCCATCAGGGCCCGCCCCACTTCGGGGGCCGTCACCGTTCGGAGGGGGATGGCCTCGGGGTACCTGGTGGCATGGTCCACCAGGACTAGGATGAATCGGTGGCCCAGGCCGGCCTGGGGATCCAGGGGTCCCACAATGTCGATTCCCACCCGTTCAAAGGGGGCACTGACTACGTGGAATGGTTGGAGGGGAGCCTTGCGCTTCCCTCCGCTCTTCCCGCTGGCCTGGCACGTCGGGCAGGACTTGCAATGGGTCTCTACGTCGGCGCGCATTCGTGGCCAATAGAAATGGGTGACCAGCCGGTGATAGGTTTTATCCTGTCCCAGGTGTCCCGCCAAGGGCTCGTCATGGGCCAGGCCCAGGAGGAAGTCTCGGAATCGTAGGGGTACCACCAGCACCCGGGCTGACCCTAGTTTGGCAGACTTTTGCTCACTGTACAAGAGGCCATTCTCCCAGTAGACCCAATGGGATCCGGACGGGTCGCCCGCAGCCTGGGCGGTTGCCTGTTGTCGCGGTCCGATGAGGGAGGGGCAGGTGGCCTGTTCCTGGCAGAACTCCTCCCGGGAAGGCCCACCTTCTTGGCGCCACTGAGCCAACTCGGGTAGGTCGCCCAATTCAGTACCTTGTTCGACGGTAGGGCCGAGGGGGCCTGCGCCGAGGTCGCTTTCTTCTCCTGTGGGGAGACCGAGGGGCTCTGGTAGCTCCCCTCCTTCCCCGTCGTCTGAGATCTGGCCTACGCTCTTTGGCTCTACCCCCCGGGGGTGGGTATGCTAGCGGTCATGGACCGAGTAGTGGCGCACACCCATTCGGGTAGGCCCAGCATCCGCAGGTGAGCCTTCCGCTCTACCTGCGCCCACGGGGAGCTCTCCAGATCGTTGCCCAGTAAACAGTCTATTGGCATGGTGAGTCGGACGGCTACTTGTAGGGTACCGGAGACTCCCCCCCACTCGAAGGGAATTTAAGCCATTCTGCAGAGACTTTCAGAATTGTCGGCTGAAATAACAGGGTACAAGACGTGTGGTATCATTTATTCTTCGGTGACCAGGTGACAGCGAACAGCTGTAACACTCGCCCTGGTGTCGCGAAGGGCCCCTATGCGGCGCCCATTGACCGTCACCCACTGCCGATATTTCTTGGTGTTGGTCGGCAGGGGGGGCCCAGGGATCATTTCTATATCTCCTAGGGATACCAGGGACATGGCTGCAGGCTCCCACTCTTCCTGATCCTCAACCTCTTCTCCTAGGGCAACAGTGGCTATCTGGCGAGCCGGGGGGCCCGCAGCAACGGGCCTCTTGTTCATGGGACACTGGGGGTCACTGGCATAGTGGCCTGGCTGTTGGCATTTGTAACACGCTATGTTGGATCTCGGCCCCTGCCTACATGGGGGGGGCACTGCACTGGACATGGAGGGAGGTGGAGAGTTTTGGGGCTGGTTCCTCGGGGGGCTACGCTGGGGTCCTGACTGGAATTCTTGTTGTCAACCTTGGCCTCCTCCCCCTCTCTGGCGGGGCGGTCCCTGCCCATTCCGAGCATAGTCCCCCATGGGGCCCTTGGCATGGGGGATGGCGAGTTTTCGAGGGTCTGTCAGCTTGCTGTCAAGGAGATGCTGGCGCAGTTCTACAAAACAATTTGTGGACAGGTGCTCCCAGGCTATTAAGTCGAACAATTCCTCAAACGTGGTGACCTTACTGCCCTTGATCCATCCTTCTAAGGCCCGGCTGTAAAAGGTAACATACTCCACCCACGTGGTGCCAGGGATCTTTTTGCAGTCTCGGAATCGCTGCCTGTACATCTCAGGGGTGAGCCCATATCTAGCTAACAGGGCCTCTTTCCTTCATGTGGCTGTATGAGTTCATTACAGTGGAGGGTAGGTCCAGAAGGGTGTCTCTCCCCTCGCTCAGGAACCGCCCCCACAATCCGGCCCCCCAATCCTTCTGTGGGACTCTGTGGGAGATCATAGCTACTTCATAGGCTTTAAACCATTGCTGAATGTCGTCATTTTTATAGTACTCTTTCACCACATCTTTGGGGATGTGGACTTTAGCCTTCACCGGGGGAGGGGTCCCTCGGTTCCCCGGGGGCCCAGTTTCCTCACTCCTCGCCTTGAGTTCGATCTCTTTCAGGCTGCGTTCGTGCTCCAATTGAAGTTTTTTTCCTTCATGTTCCCTCTGTAGTTTCTTCTCTTCCAACTCTCCTTGTAAGCGCAACTGTTCTACGGCCAACTTTTTTCCGGCTAATTTGAGCTCTCCTTCGATTTTGATTTTAGCTAGTTCTAGCTCGTGGATTCTGCTTCTCTCGCAGTCTGCCAGCTCCTCAGGGGACAGGCCCTTCTCCGAGGTGCTACTCCATGCTGGGGGGTCGGTTCTTCCCCTCTCTAGGATGCTGGGTTTGTTCTGTTGTCCCTCCTCCACGCCGTTCCCTTCTGTTTAGGGGAGGGGGGCCCCGGACTCCACCCAGGCCTTCAGGGCTGACTGGAAATCCTCTTTGGTGCTCAAACCAGTAGTCGCGATTTTAAAGTCTTTACAGAACTGTTTTAGGTCTCTATGAGTGTATTCCTCCAACCGGTTCTCTTGGAATGTTGGATTCGCGTTGATTCCAGTGTGACTTCGGTAGGTAGTGTGTCAGCCGCTCACTGTACGATCTGTAAATGTCGGCTCGGATCCCGTCGCTTGCCACAAATGTTAGAAGGGGCGATCCCAGGGGGGACAGAGGTCGTTCTCCTGACCACCCCGTGACCCACCTCTCCCAGGAACGCTGCCAAGCACAGGCGTGAGGCCCTACAGGAGAGGGCTTCGTATTGAGGATCGTACACGCTGAGATTCCCCCACTCTATAAATGGACACCACACAGAGATTACTGAATAAAAGGTTCTTTATCAAGCAGTAGTTATGAGGTACTTTCAGGTCAAATAGTCAAATATTTACATTTAGGTCGAGGGTTCGTAAGTTCTTGGTTGCAGGGGTGTGGGAAGCAGGACAGTCACAGTACTGGGGCCAGCACGACGCGTATCCGGCGCACAGCTCTCAATCCTCGATCCGGGGGTTACGGGCTGTTGTGGGCGTCGGTCGCACTGGTTGCTCCACTCACCCTCCTCGAGTTACGTTGTATTGGTAGCGTCGTCGGTCCAGCCGGACCAGAATACTCCTCGAGCCGCGACCAGGTCAGCAGGGCTCGGGCACGAGTGAACGGAGGGTCCTTCAGTTCTTGGGGAGCCGGGACCACGTCAGCAGGGCTCAAGTAGAGGCTGTTGCAGCGTCGTGAGGTTTCAAGGGAGCCGCGACCAAGTCAGCAGGGCTCAAGCAAAGGTCGGTAGATTTTAAGGGAGCCACGAGCAAGTCAGTAGGGCTCACGCCGAGGTTGTTAAAGTCCGAGGGAGCCGCGACCGAGTCAGCAGGGCTCACAAAGGTTCCAAAGTTCGGGTAGCGATCTTTTCGTGAGATGGTTGAGCCGCGACCAGGTCAGCAGGGCTCTCTTCTTCCAGGATTCATCATCCCGCTAGTTCCAGAGTGGCCCTGGTTATAGTCCTGTTCCCCTTTGAAGTCCGAGCCCTCGCAGGCGGGTATCTGGTGCCCGGGGCTGATTGTCGGTGTTTCCTCCTATCCGGCCCTTTGATCCTGTGAAGATGGTCCGGAGGTTTCCAGACACCCAGCAGGGAGTGGGGGCTGCTCTCGGGGAGGCTGGAGGGGCGATCAAAACCAGTCTTCAGAGGGAGGCCAGAGGTGTGATCGAAACTACTCCACCCTATCTCACTTAGAGAAAGCCCTCTACCCCCCAGCCGGGCATGGCGCGTCCGGTGCCTGGGTTTCACTGGGGCCGGGGTCATGCAGGGGGCCTTGGAGTCAGGGATCTTGGGGAAGGGTGAGGGCTACCGGAGGCCTTCGGGATTGGTGCGGGTTGGGGGCGTCCAGTACCGTGGAGATAGATGGCGGGATACGGGGTTGGTCGTCCTATCGGTAGGGTCATGGAGGGAGCGGGGGCGGACAGAAGATGGGACGACCGGGGATTTCTGCTGTGCAGGGGCAACTATCGGGGCGCTGAGGGTTGGGGGGTACCACGCCACGAGGCCAGGTCTAACACATAGCTAAAAATATTAATAATAAAAAAGTACAATGATGCATCCAGCACTAGTGCACTAAAAAAAAGCGCATTAGTCATGGCTATGTCATAGGGCTTTTTAAAATTAGTTGTAGTCACACTGCAAAGCATCTACCCTGCCGTACAGTATGGGTACAAAACATTGCCAAAGTCAGTAGTTCTCATAGGTTGGACATATTGGCTTAGCCAAGGTATGCCCTTCTTTTGATTTAAGGGGAATGCTTGCATTTTCTTGTTCTCTCCTACACTCCATTTTGTGCTGCTTCCCTCTTTACTTTCCCACCCTCTGGTGCTCACCATCTTGCTTTCCCATCCATATCGCTCATATATTGTTTCCCCAACCTTCTACACCTGCTTGGATTTTTTAATACTCTCCCCAGGGAACCTCTGTTGCTCCTCCAAGCCTTCCTGCTCACTGCATTGCTTTTCTACCAGTCCTGTGTTCTTCCTTTGCTCCTCCACCACTAAGGTCCCATTTTTTTGCATTGATTGTTTAGTTTCGATTTTAGGTGGGTTCGGGTGGCAGATATTGGTGCTGGGCCCACTCCTTTCCTTAAATATGCTTCACCACATCTTAATTTGTTAAACTTAGTGTTACAAGATGGGAGTATGCCATCTTGGAAAAGCAAATAAAAAACAAAATTGGCCTCTACGCCGTGCAATATGTGCACACACTTCATCATGCTGGGGCTGCCGTAGTGTCATGATACATAAGGGGGCATGCGTGGTGACACACACATACATATGGTGCACAGGCGTTTTTTTTTTGCAGATGCTGCTCACTCAGTCAGCACCAACATTACGCATTTTTCAAAAATATTTTTACCGATGCTGAACCAGGATTGCCTTCCGGACGGGTTTATACTGGCATGACCAATATTTTAATGTTTCTTCTGGTACAAAAAGATGAAAATTACCTAAATGCGATATAATTTTCTTTCATCAGTACACACTTCAAATGGTAAATGTAGAAAAAAAGAACACTTTCTAATATGTTCTGTATCTGCCTTAAAGACCCGACTTAAAATTACAGTACAAAAAGACAGGAAGGTCAAAATAAAAACGAATACAGACGATAAAGTTTCACATAGTAATCATTTCAGTGCCTTACCGAATCTTAAAACGTCCAAAAAGCAAGCAAGAGCTATTGGTTTTGCCATTGCTTGTCCCGACTGTTGCCAAAAAACGCAGGGCCTCATTTATGAAAAGTGACGTATCGCTGCGTGAAAACAGCGATGCGTCACTTTTCACTGCGCACTCCTTGCGACCCCAATGATGCGTCATATTTAATGCATTCACTGCTTGAAGCTACACCACGGATTAACCTACGATAAATACCTCTGATTCATTCAGACGCTGATCACCCCCGCCGACTCATACATCCCCTACCCTTCATTCAGCTCTGGACCCACGTATCCAGCCCTTCCGACCGCACGACTTTGACAGTAGCGGACTTCACTGTTTTCCCCGACAACCCCGTCCTGATGATGATCCCGATTTGATGAGGATCGAAACGCCGTCGACCACACAGCCTAATTTTATGGCGCCCTACGTGTTTTGTACTCCTAAAATTGAATCTTGTTTTAAGTGATTATTACTTAAATCTCTGGAGCCATTACTCTGTTATTTTCACTGTCACTTCGCGCCGACCACGCTGTTTTCACCCCTGCACTTGCACCACCATCACTATTCACTGTATATATTCATGTATATATCACTTGCACCAAGTGCCACCAGGTTGTCACCCCATTTACTGTATACAGTGCTGTTTAACTGTATGATCTTGCATAAGACCTGCCTTGCTTTCTAAATGGTGAATAATACCCGTTTGTTCTCAAATTTACAGTGACTCCTTTTTTCCTTTTTTGTAATGCATATTGCATACACCCGTTGAATTGTCTTCCTATTGATACCTGTTGGGAATTGTCTATGCTTACAGTCTACACCCATCCCAACTTGGTCTATGGGTTCCCTCCTGTTTATCTTATACATATTTAATGTATGGCGCATCATGTCGCAAGGAGTTACAGATACGTCAGTATTTCTGACGTATCTGTAAGCGCAAAAGTGACGCATTGCTGGAGTGTGTCACAAAAGTGACGCAACTCCAGCAATGCTCCCTTTCACATGGGGCAAGCCCCATGTGAAAGGGCCTGCGTCAGTCTTACGCCTGCTGTGAGGCAGGCGCAAGATTTTGACGCAACGGCGTCCTAAAAGTGACGCAGTGAAATCTCATAGATTTCACTGCGTAACTTCTACGACCCTTCCTTGCGTCAATACGCCCCCCTTGCATATATTAAACCTGGCGCAGGTATAATGTGGCGCAGGGGTTTACAAAGTGACGCATCTCCCTAGATGCGTCACTGTAAATATGGTGCAACAAGGCACATTATTTACGCTGCTGGTGCGTCACAAAAAGTGACGCACCGGCGGCGTAAAAGTGACGCACGGCCTCATCAATGAGGCCCGCAGTACTTAAAAAAAGTCTCCCTATAGCCAGTTTCACATTATCTAAGATTTTTCAGATGGTATTGGGAAGCAACGAAATGTCAGCTATCCGGTTGGTCAGAAGCTCAAGCATTCGGCCAATAAGGAGCGACAACATGGAACGCGGCTAACAGTTCCATCATGCTAATGCTGAGCATGTCCCTAAATGGGGTTTTGAGACTAATTTGAGCGCGCTTGTTTTTCGTGTCTCTTCAAACGTGTTACTCCAGCTGTCTTGGATTATGTTGAAACAATGGAGACATTAATGTGGGCTCTTTGGTTTAGTAGACAGCCTTGATTCCGCCCCTGATGAAAGGAGACGCGTCTCCAGGCCGCCGCTGCGTACCAGACATGCAGAAAGTGGAAGGTTTACACAAAGCCACTAAAAGGCGAAATCACCACTTCAATGGCGTCGTTTTTCTTGCACTACCATGCCTTTCTTGTAATCTTTTCGATGGTACTCCTCGGAAGCTTCGCGGTGGGCGCCAAACAAACCGAGTCTGCCGAAAAGGGAAACGCATAGGGAAAGTATTATTTTAAGAGAATATGTCATGCCAGTAAAAGTGCCGTCTCAATTTCATTGAAATGTTGGTCTGGTTTAAAAAATAAGCAATTTCGTTCTGTAATCGCTCAAAAAACGCAAAAACGCCACACACTTCTGTTCTGTTCATGTCCCGAAGGATATCTAGATACTCCATTATGAAGAGTATTTGATTATAGGTACCCCAAAAGTTTTAAGGACAGCCCTATGCAATGTCATCAGACTGGTCACAAGAAGTAGACATTTTTAACCCAGCTCTCTGGTACGTCACACCCTTCAGTAGCTTCTAATAGGAAATGAGGGGATAAAAATAGGGGGGCAGATTTATGATAACTGGCGCATCCCGAGGGATGCGCCAGTTTTTTTGCGCCGCTGCTCCGCCACCCATGGTGCGCCGCATTTACAATGCGGCGCACCATGGGGCGTGACGCATCTGTGCCGTAAAGGTGGCGCATTGCTGGAGTTGCGTCACAAGCGCGACGCAGCTCCAGCAAGGCTCGGGGGTGCCCCATCTTTACAATGCTGCGTCAAGACCTACGCCTGCTTCAAGCAGGCGCAGGGTTTTGACGCAGCATTGGCCTGAAAGTGACTGAGTGAAATCTTATTGATTTCACTCAGCCACTTTTGCGAGGCGCACCTGCCCCGGAACGCCCACCCTGCGCCGGAACGCCCACAAGTGGCGCAGGGCTTTACAACGTGACGCATCTGCCTAGATGCGTCACGTTGTAAATGGGTCGTAGGGATGCGCCACGTTTACGCCGCAGTTGCGTGACGCAAATGTAGCGCATTCCCAACATAAATCTGCCCAGGGCGAGGGGAAAAAAATCAATAAATAGGAGAAAAGGGTACAGTAAATAAATAGGGTAAAGCGTAAGGCAAATGAGAAGGGTAAAACGTATGGAGGTACCACGGTGGGTGTGAGGGAGAGTGAAAAAAATGTTAAGGAAAAAGGGGTAATGAAGGCAATTTCTCCATCACCCAGTAAAGGCAAATAGCACGGGGGCACACAAATATGAGGGTACAGGATCAAATAGGATTTTGACAATTGGAATGACCTCAGCCACATTTACTAGCTGTTTCAATTCTAGATCAAAAGGAAGAAAATATAGATAGTGTTTTAGCTATTGTATTTTTTGAAGTAGAAAGATGTATAACTGGCTACCCATCCAAAAGAGATGCCAGTTCAAGAACCTCACGCATGCTTACAAGGCCCTTCCTACATCAGCCATCAACTGAACTTCCACCAACCCACAAGACACCTGCGATCCGCCTCTCTCGCACCCTTTCTGCATCCTTTGCAGCCATAGTAGGGGTCGCTCATTCTCCTACAATGCGGCCAAGACCTGGAATGCCCTGTCCCTCCGCATCCACACAGCCACCTCCCTGGAGGACTTCAGAAAGAAGCCCAAGACCTGTCTTTTCGATGGAGACAAAGTACCCTAAGCGCCCAGATACCCTAGTGGTAACAGTATTGTGCTATACAAATGCTGATTGATTGATTTTCAAACTAGGGCTGTAATCTTGATGTAAGACTCCTTCTAGGTCTTTGCATTGAGGTTTTTCAGTTGCCATATCGTCAGAGCTCGAAGGAGCAGACAGAGTCGTCCTTTTGGTATGGTTTGCTAATAAAGTCAGAAATATATTGAGAAGGGAGTCAATCCAGTTTCCGTAGATGTTGATGTTGGCAGCAGCAAGCACTAGAATAAAATTGTAAGAGGATTTTTGAAATCTTTCTTTTTATTGCCATTTGTGCAATATACTTAGAGTACAAACTACGCAAACAGTGTCACATATGAAATACAGAGTAAATCAGCTACATCCCCCATACATGAACAAGACAGTCTTCAAAGTCGGTTCAACCGGTGTAGATCGTAGCACACGTATTCCCACCCTTTTTTAGAGGTCTGGCAGTCTTAAAAAATATGTAGTGAGGGGGCCAAAATTATCTTTGGGTTGTGAGGGCGCCGGTAGTTCCTCAGCATAAAGTACCAATTGTTCCTTACATTAGGACATATCAAATAACCACTAACGTTTAGTGGGTGCCGCATGCTTTGCCCCAGTACATCGCAACTCGCCTCTTGGCCAGCAATAATGCCACTGCTGCCAGTCTACGCATCGCCGGCTGCAAATCTTTAACCAGACCAAGAAGACATAGGTACGACACGACACAGGTTCCAGCGCCATCTCGGCAAGGGCAAACGTGACCTGAATCCACAATAGCTGTATTGGAGGGCATGACCATGCCAGATGTAGAAATCGGCCTTGAGCGTCCTGCACCTTCAACAGTCAATCAATCAGGGAATTGGAAAGTGCTCTGCTCACACAAGAGGGTTTCATTGCGCTGGGTGGGGGGGGCTTAGCAGCTCCGTTCAGTCGAATAGCCAGGTCTTGAGTGTCTTCCTGTAGATGTTCAGAGAGGGGATACATCTGATGTCGAACGGGAGCTCGTTCCAGGTCTTGGCCGCGATGTAGGAGAAGACCCTTCTGCTTGTTCTGGCTCTGGAGATGCGCAGGCGAGAGAGAGAGGTCGGCAAATCAGAGGTTTCTCTATTTGGTGCGTGGAAGGAGATTGTAATGTTGAGGTTTTGGGGTCCGATGTTGTGGAGGCATTTGAAGACTTGGATTAGTATCTTGAAGGTTACTCTCTTCACAACGGGGAGCCAGTCGAGGTCTTGTAGGTGTTGGGTGATGTGTTCTGGTCAAGGGATATCGAGGACGAGTCTGGCTGCTGTGTTCTGTATGGTCTGAAGTTTGTGGAGCAGAGACTTGTTGATTTCGGCGTAGAGGGCGCTTCCGTAGACCAGTCTGCTGGTTATGAGTGCATGGGTGATGTTTTTTCTTTATTCGGTGGGGATCCATTTGAAGGTCTTGCGAGGTCATTTGAGGACGGTTCCCCGTATGCCGGCGTCGTGGAGTCTGGCGGCGGGTGTGCGGTGGGAGACGGTGGCGAAGGCTGCAGAGAGGTCGAGTAGGATCAAGGCCGCAGTGTGGCCTTGGTCGAGGAGGGTGCGGATGTCGTCTGTGGCGGCGAGTAGGGTGGTGTGGTTGCTTCGGAATCCGGATTGGGAGGGATCAAGGATGGAGTTCTCTTCAATGAATGTTGGTAGTTGGACATTGACGGTCTTCTCGGTGACTTTGGCCATGAACGGAAGAAGGGAGATGGGTCGGTAGTTCTGAAGGGTCTGTCGAGGGCTTCTTGAGCAGGGGATTGACTTCTGTGTGTTTCCAGTCGTTGGGGGAGGTGCCCTTTTTGAAGGTGGTGCATCGTAGTTACGGTGCGATGGTGGCTCTGTGGAAGATGTGCGGAGGGCAGGGGCCGGTGGGTGCTCCTGAGAGGATGCCTTTTCATGGTTGATACAGTGTCTTCGGTGGTGGCTGGGGTCCAGGTGGAGATGGTGGATTGGCTGGTGTTGTTGGAGGGGGAGTGGTTTTGAGGTCCGGAATTCGTTAGTTGAAGTTGTCGTAGAGGGCCTTGATTTTCAGATGGCATCAGGAGCCTAGCTTGATGTAGAGGTCCTGGGAAGGGATGATGTCTGTGGCCTTGCTGGGGGGGGGGTTTGGTGAAATCTTGGATGATGCTGAAGAGTTCCTTTGAGTTGCCGGCATTGGTGAACATCTTGTTCTGGATAAGGTTCGTTTTATTGATCTGATAAGATGGTGATATTCTGTCATGGCGTTCTTGTATGTGGTGCGGTTTTCCAGCGTGTTGTTGTTTTGCCAATTCTTTCGAGACGTCTGCATGTGTGCCTAGATTCTTGGAGATCGGCAGTGAACCAGATGGCCTTCCTGGGGCGTCTGTCAGGGTTGCGGAGGGGTGCGATTTCATCTGCGCAGTTGGAGATCCATCTGTGTAGTTCTTTGGCTGCGATGTTGGCGTCGGTCGATCAGGAGGGGGCGTCACGGTTGAGGGTGAAGTTGAGGGAGCTCTTGTGTGCGATGGCGAGTCCTCATCCTGGGCGGTCGGGCGGTCTTTCCTCTGGATCTTGCATCCATCTGGGATGGTGGGGGTGATGTCCGGGGCAGAGGAGGCGTTGGTCCATGTTTCCATGAAGAAGAGGACGTCTGAAGGGAGGGTTTGGAGGAGGTCCCAGATCTCTACGGCATGTCTGTACAGGAAGCGCACGTTGAGGAGGATGCATCTCAGGGCTTCCAAGGTGTTGGCGTCTGGCGTGGGGCTGGTGCCCGTTGGAGTGCGGAGGGTGGTGAAGGTCTGGCGGCAGTGATGGCAGGAGAACTGTCCGTGGGTGGTGTGCGGCGTGAACAGCTTGCAGTTGTTGTTTCTTCCAGGGCTGAGTGTGAGGAGGGCTGCTCGGTCATAGCAGTGGTTACTCGGAGATCCAGGGTTCCTGGCGCTGGTCGTGGACAGGCGCAGACGGGCTTACCTTTGGCGCGGCGTGCCTGCACAGCAGCCTCCATCAAATAGGGAAGGGGGAGGGAAGCTCCCCTGGGAGGCGGAAGTGGGGCCGGCAGGGGGAGGGGCCATGGGGGTTCAGCGGCGGGAAAAGGGTGGCGAGAGAACGGGCATGGAAAAGCAGGCAAGGGCACAGATAACAGGCACAGCAGTTAGAGTTACAACACTTAACAATAGAGATAGCCAAGACACAAGGATAAGCACAAGGAAAAGGGATAAAACGGGCACCACGAGGCACAGTAACAATTACAATGTAGAGATAATTACCAAAAGACAGCCATAGTTACGAGGCACAATGAGCCAAAGCAACCACAATTTACTAAATATTACCAGAAAGACAGTCCAGTCACAAGGATAACGAGCAGAACAAGGGTAACAACTGACACAGCAGAGGTGTTAGAAATGGGATGTTTAGCAGGCTAGGATGTGGGCCAAAGACAAGCAAAAACCACCACTCTAGTCAGGATAAGGGAGTTACACGTCTAAAATAACCCCTGCTCACCCCCTTGGTAGCTTGGCACGAGCAGCCAAGCTTATCTTAGAGGCAGTGTGTGAAGCATTTGCACATCACCAACAGTAATACAGTGTACGCACTACAAAAGGACACCACACAAGTTTAGAAAAATATCCAATATTTGTATATACTTAAGACGAGACCAAATACGATAAAAATCCACAATACTATACTTCAAAATCTTCGCTCATCAAAATATGCTTTAAAAATAGTTCCTTGATGTCGCTAGCTCTGTCCTGGGCTATCACGGCGTCGTGTACAACAAATCCAAAAATAGTTCTGGATGACCGTGGGGTCGCAGGCCAACTACGGTGTCAGGAAGACCCACCAACAGTACCTTTCAGAGCTGCAGGGTGATGAGGCCCTTGAAGTCACTCGCGTTGCAGGTCGAGCTCCTTTCGGATGGGATCCGGAGTGCTGGCGCCAACAGGCGTCGGGTGCTGCGGTGTGTAGCGTAGCTCTGCAGCGTGCGGTGCCCCCAGGTCGGGGTGCGAGCAACAGCTTGGTGGCAGCATCAGATGGCATCGTCGGTGAGACCAGGGTCGCAGTACGAGATGGAGGTGGTGCTCGTCACGGTGCAAGCAGCGGCGTTGTCATTGCTGAAGCGCTGTCATCGGCTGACGAACTGGAGTCTATGACACCGGCTTTGGTGGGCCAAGGTTGCGGTCTGGTATGAGGGTGGTGTGTCGTGTAACTTACGAGCGGTGCCCCCAAACCATGGTGCAGGCAGTGGCGTCGATTTCGGCAGGAAGTGGCGGCGTCAGGAAGGCCACGGCATCGTGGTGAAGCAAGGCGGTGCCGAGTGCAGGCCCACAGGTGCGAGCAGCGGCTATGGCATCAGCAGGCATCGTCGGTGAGATCAGGGTAGCGGGGCGGCCTGGCGCCGGTGCCCTCTGCGGTGCCAAAGCTTCGGTGTGAAGCAAGGCGGTGCGGAGTGCAGTGCCCACAGGTCACGGTGCGAGCAGTGGCTCGGTGATGGGGTCAGCAGGCATCGTCAGTGAGACCAGGGTCGCAGTGCGGCATTGCGGCGGTGCCCTCTGAGGTGCCTTCAGGACACGGGTTCGGCAGGGTCGTCGTAGACATCTTCGGGTGGTGTTCTTCGGGTTGCAGCACAAAACACGCAGTCCACAGTGCTGCAGGTCAAAGAAACTGAAGTCTTTGCTGTGCCTGAGACTTCGTGAACAGGGGGCAAGCTCTACCTCAAGCCCTTGAAGAGTCTTACCAATTTGGTTGCAGAAAGTCCAGTCCGGGCCTTTCACTGCCCAAGACAGAAGCAGCCACTGCAAGTCAGCCCAGCAAAGCACGCAGCAAAGCGGTCGTTCCTTTCAGCAGTTTCTCCGGCTCTTCTTCTGTGCAGTCTTCTTGATTTAGATGAGTTCTAAAGTTCAGGGGTCTGGGACCCAGTATTTGTACACAAATCAAGCAAAATAATACCCACTTTCTAAAAGTGTCCTTTATTAACTCAGAATGAAAAGGGCACCCTTGCTAAAGGCTGCGTCTTTAGACGCTGAGTTCAGGCATACCAAACTTCATCCACTTATACCTTATTCGGGCTATGTACGTGGGTGGCACAATCGGCGCTGCAGGCCCACGAGTAGGGGTTGACTCACAAGCCCTGGCACCCGCAGTGCCCTTTACTGGGGACTGACAAGTAAGTCACACATCCAATCATAACACTATTTCCCACAGGAGTACCAGCGCTTCAATTTTTTCGCTGTTGTGATCCAAGCAGCTTGTTTATCCAGTTTCGCTGCCATGTGATCATTGCATAGGTTAACCATGTCTATTTTCCCATCGATTGATGCCAGGCTTTGTTGCATGGCTTGCATCGTCACCACAAGGGCAGTGTCATTGGACAGCGCAGATTCCTGTCCCGGGTCACCGGTTCGTCATTTGGGGGCTTAGCGGTATGCTTAGTCTCAAATGTGAGGCGGGGTTGACTGCGAACCGCCTTTCCCATAATGTCCTATGCAAATGTCCCAGCTAGAGGATTCAGGCAGCCACTGGCATACGTTGTGTGTAACCAGGCTGGGACAGCCCAGAGTGGCAAAGGGTGATGCCCTTGTGCCCCAGCAAACACTCTCCTGCAGACCTGGGGTTCAGGAGGAGGGCCACAACAGGGGGGTGGTCGCCCCAGTGAGTAGAGGAGGATGTAAACACCCCAGGAGCATCAGGTGAGGCTAGATCAGGCTGCCAGGGTTTCAGGGCCTCAATATATTTCCGTCATCACTCCCAGGAGTCCCCCCTGCCTGAAAAAGCACAAAGGGGGAGGGGTTCCAAGTATCAAGTGCAGTCCAGTCTCACATTCAAGCCGGGTGCAGGCCAATTCGCGCCACTACTTTTGGGCGCCTCCCCCGCCAAGAGCCTCAAAGGCCCGCCAAGTGCCACCGGCTAGGTACTAGATGGGTGCCTGGGTCCACTTGGTATGTCAGGTGCCAAGCATCCATAGAGTAGATCCGGCATCAAGGCAAGCACAAGGGGGGGCCGTACCGTCCAAAAGGAGCAGAATGAACCATTCTCTCCTTTGTCATTTAAGGGCTGCGGTCCATGCAGTCCACCACACTCCACGAGCTAGGTCCAAGCCAGCTCCTCAACTTGTCCCAATGATCCAGCAAGGCACTTCGCCAGGTAGCCCTCACCCCCGGGACCATGGCACAGAGGTCAGCCAGCGGTGAAGGCAGGCATCAGGCAAGTGACATCGGCACAGTGCTCTCCCCACATCAGCCCAGCCACATCTCTCTTCCAGTGGCCTGCCCGGCCGCAAGCTGCAATTGTCGCGGATAATCCAAGAAATAGTGTAATAGCGTGATATTTAAATTTCTGCTGCCGTCCTCCGTTTAAATCCCTAGAGAGAAGGGTTCCGTTGGGTCGGTGATAGGATTATTGGTTAATAACCATTCCTCGCCGGCAGAGCCGCACTGAGGCGTGGCCATCTTGCAGTGGCCTCTCTAGCGCCCCCTGTACGACAAAATTTGGACAAGGATCCACTCAGGGCACTATTTCTGATAATGTTAGGAAAGGAATCGGCACTGTGGTAGGGAAAAGGGAAAGAAAATGGCATTTCAATGTGATCAGACCAAGCATTAGGTTGAGGATCAGAAGCCATTAAAGTGTGGTCATAGGAGGAAATGTCATCCAGATGATGCAGAGCAGAATGAGTAAGGAATTATATAAATTGTTTAGGGCCTAAAATGTCTGTAGTTAACTCCCCGTTGCTTAGGCTCCAAAACAAATGTTAAAGTCACCCAATATCGTAAAATTGGTGTGCTTCCAGTGGTGACTTGTGACAGTTATAACTATTGAACTCCCCTCTCTCTCACATCAAAGAGGAATTTTTGAAACAGAGGATAAATTATGGATTTTGCTGCAGAGTTTAAAAAGTCTTTTCTACAGGGGTGCTCTTAAAAATGTCGAAATATTTGAAAGTGCACCTCAGTTATGTAAAGCAAGGAGAACAGTGCTTGAGTTTATTGAAAAACCGATTTGAAATGCTTTTACTGGTGGAGGGACATGTCTAAGTATCACCATGTTTAGAACCACAACCTAATTTTTAGAACGACTAACTTAAGTAGCCCACCAAGTGGAGGCTGCCTCGGAACAGGGTTGGTGGGGCGGGAGGAGGGGGATAAAAATAATAAAAAATAAAAGTACATGTCGCAGCTGCCGCTGCCTCCTCTTCGTCCTCAGAACCGGAAGCACCCAAGCTCCCTGCCGCTCCATCCAATCACACCTCTGCATCAGCAGCGTCATGATTGGTCTGAGCAGCCAAACAGGCCGCTAAGGCAGTGCCTGGGAGCCTGAGTATGTTCTCCACCGGGCTGGGCAGCGTAGCCCGGTGGAGAACATTCTAAGTGTGCATGATGGTTTGGCCGGCCCAAAAAGGCATGGCAAACCGTCATCTGCACTTAGGCAGTGTAAACCACTCCTCACTCAGCTCTGACGGCGGCGAGCCCAGCCCCGCCCCACCTGACCTGGCTCCGAGTCCCACCAAGAAAAATAAAATGATAATAACACTTGTTATTATCATTTTATTTTCCTTTTTGTGCACTGCTCACTGAGCAGTGGGGCGACGCTCCTCCGCCTTAGCTGAGGAGCCACCACTGAACTAGCTTTGATGGACATGAGGCATATTACATTTTTTTATGTAATACTTGCAATTGTTTGTTAATTTCTCAACTTTGACCACATCCTTCAATATTGAACTGTGACCAAGATATTGATCAGCCAATGAAAGTGGCAGATGATGAACTGCACTGGAGTCTGGTTCAGGGAGTACCTGGCCTGGCAGTTCATACTGGACTCTTCCCATTGGAGCTGGGTGAAGATTGATTTGCATATGGTGGGTCCAAACTGAGGTGGCATGGAATGCAAAATAATGATGGACTGGGATGTGGCTCGAGTACTTACCAGTGGCTGAGATTAATTCAAGCATGCCATTCATCACTTTTTGTATTCTTTAGTATTTCACCGGAAGTGGGATGGGTATGCCCAGACGTGGGTCTTGTGCACACAGTTTTACTAGAACCAAGCTATACCTGGCTGATTAGCCCTAACTAGGGTGGAACTGGTCCTGGGCTGCTTGTGTTCCAGTTCAGGGAGGACCTGGCCTGGCAGTAAGAGCTGGACTGTTCCCATTGGAGCAGGGTTAAGACTGATTTGCATATGGCTGGGTCCAAACTGAGGTGGCATGGTGTGCAAAATAACAATGGACTGTGATGCAGCCCTGAGTATATACCAGTGCTCAGATTCATTCATGCATTCTCTCCATCATTTTTGTGTATACTTTAGTATTTTTCAAAGTGGGCAGATGTACAATGGCACCATACTTTAAATTCAGAATCTGGTTAGAAATATTTGAATAATTGCTTTCTTAAAGAGGGTTTTCCCTGGACCATTATTAGTGAGAATTGCAAACAATTTGTTGCTAATCATCTATCTCAAAATTTTGAAAAGTGGGAAATTAAACATATCCATACAGCTTTATACGCAACCAAGATGAATAACCTAGTTGAGAGATTTAACAGAGTGATTGAGGAGGGTTTTCAGTTTTCCATTAGCTTTGGTCTGAATGTTGGGGGACATAGAAAAATTGTTATGGCAATGTCATTGTGCTCCCCATAATTCTACTGGTTTTACACCATTTGAAATCTTTAAAGCCAGGAAATCTCATACAAGCTTTATTCCTGGTTCGCTAAACTGCAAATTGCCGGAGGTTGAAAAGGAAGGAATGTTATGTTTCAGAAAAAAACAGAATGTGGAGAATTCAGATTTGAAATACAAACCTAAAACATTTCATACACAACTAAAGTTAAAGATAGGAGACCATCTTAAGATAAAAACCTTACGTTGGTAGAAAAAGGTGAGGCAAATTTTCAAGAAGTTTTAAGGTTGTATTTATTGGGAAGACCTCTGTTCTTCTAAGTAATGGTTCCTGGTGGTGAATTTCAAGACTGGCTAAGGTAGAGTGACTTAGATGTTGGTGAAGAAACTGTGAATTCTTCATCAAATATTTTAGATTTCAGAGTAGATTCCGAGATTGGTCATCCTCAAGATTCAAGATACTTTATTGTGCCTCATTGCAGACAGCTTATTGCAGACTGGTTGTTGGCCAGGCCAACGTGGCGAGGTCAACAATCACACGGACATTACGCGTGCTTTCGTGGTCACCTTCTGGAGTGGCCACACCCGCTTTCCTGGGCTATCTATTAAATGCGTCTGGCCATAGGCCAGATGATTCCATCTTACACACATACATTGGGTTAACATAACCAACACCCCTGTGCGTGTGGAGTCACTCTAGTTGTCGCGAAACTAAACAGACCAGTCAGGGATTCTTGACTTCCAAAGAAATATAATGACCTAGGGCCAGATGTAGGTGGCCATTTACTGACCGGTAACGGCCGATTTCGGCTGTTACCGACCGGTAAATAGGTATTTGGGATGTAGGGGGCCAATTTTACCGATACGGTAAATTTACCGAATCGGTAAATTTACCGAATCGGTAAAATACAGAATCGGTATTTTTACCGATTCGGTAACTTCGAGATGTAGGTGGGACTCTTCTGAGTCCCAAAGGCCTTTCAGATTCGGTATTTTACCACCCAATCCAATTGGGTGGTAAAATACCAAATCCAGGTGTGCATGCACATGTGTGCATGCACACCTATGCCATGTGACAGACAGACATGCCCTTAGGGCATGTCTGTGTGCCACATGGCACACATGCCTGTATTTGGGGTGCTAGAGGGTGTCAAAGTGATACCCCCTGCACCCTTGCTTGAATCGGTATTTACCGAATCGGTAAATACCGATTCGGTAATGCTCATTGATTCCTATGGACTTCAATGCCCATAGTAATCAATGGGCATTACCGAATCGGTATTTACCGATTCGGTAAATAACGATTTTTACAGATTCGGTAATTCAATTACCGAAATTACCTAAATCTCCCTCCTTCTATTTTACCGATTCATAAATACCGAATCGGTAAAATTCTGTATTTATGAGTCGGTAAAATAGAATTACCTACATCTGGCCCCTATGCTGGTTATTTTCTATAAGATGTTTTTATCTTTTTGTAAAGTTTATTTTTTTCTTTTGATGCTAAAGAGGGAAGGTGTGTAGTAGTATGTTTATTCTTTTCTTCGTTTCTTGATGCTCGTGAAGTGTGAGTGCATGTATGCATCCATGTACATTCGGTTTAGAATTGTGTTCGCTGTGCTATTACTATATTGGAAATGTTAAGGTGAATTCGAGCTACCGCGGTGTTCCCCCTACATGCTGTATGGGCTCTGCAAAAAAAAATATCACCATCATATTATCCTCATGATTATTTACCACACCCCAAAAATGGGTGGAGGTGCAGAAGCACATGAAGAAGTGTTGACAACTTGTGTATCACAAAGGCTCCTGCTTTGTGCAACTGCACCGAGAAAGAACATTGTACGTACTGTACTTTCACCAAATTGTTATTTCAGGAACACAGGCTCTACACAGCTCATGGAGGAAAGGGGGAATTGTTAGAGCTCTGGAGCTTGAGCAGATACATTGAAAGACTACAAAGGACCTCGTAAATTTCCAAATTATGTGTGGCGATATTTTAAAATTCAGGGATATTTGACAATATTATGCATTTGAAAGAAATCGTTGTTATGCTGTCATCTAGATGCTGATGTACACTTGACAGACATGTGGAGAAGTGACAAGGACTTCATCGTGATTATGTGAAAATGATCATCAACTTTGGGATTATCTGGGAGCTCTGAGCAGTATCCTCATTTTCACAAAGATGTGGGTTATCGTCAAATTCGAGAAAATATTCTATTCACTCAAAGTGTGACAGATAAGCACACTTCAAAGTTTGGAATGTCAAAAAAGCAAAGTGAAAACTTGACTGCTATTAATAAAATGTCTAATTACCTGAAAATATAGGAGCCCCTATCCCTCTTGCTACTTACTGTCCAAGTTCAGGGTTGTCTGGATAATTTATTACTGGCTGCAGCCCACACCAGCCCGACTAATGTGATGTCAGAGAGTAGATATCTTCAGTACTTCTTGAATGTGAGATGTACACTGAGCAAACGTTTTAGGAACTACAGATAAGAAACACCACTCAAGGTTTGGACTTTTTTTTAACAGTGCATCTTAACATTTTCCTAAGCAAAGGTAATTTTAGCGTTTACAGGAGAAAACACTCACTGTAGCTTGGGACACTGTCAACCTGTTTGGTCTAGTGTGCAGTAAATTGTATTTCTGGCGAATTGTAGTTTTATTTTTATCTTTGTAAGCAGTGTTTTAAATGGGCAGGTACAGTCCAGTGCTGAGTACCTGCACTACTTTAATTTGCAGGGAAGGGTACCTGCACTTCTCAGCACTTCTGCAATACAATTAATGGGAGATTATCAGCACTTCTCAGGAGCAAACAAGTACTATTAATAGTGAATAACTGCACATCTATACTTCCATTAAAAGTACTGCTTGAAAGTATAGGCTCGTGTCACACTTGAAAGCTATGGAGGAGGGGATTCCGCCCTGTTTCTGTACTGAGACTTGGAGGGTAAACAACAATCACTGCGGCATGGACCAGCGGCGGCTCCTCCGCTAAGGCAGAGTGTCACCACACTGTTTTTCAGCAGTGCAAAAAAGGAAAAATAAAATGACAATAATAAAAATGTTATTATCATTTTAGTTTTAATTGCGAGCCAGGTTAGGGAAGGTTGGGGCTGGGCTGTCAGAGCAGGTGGGGAGGAGGAAATATGTGCACTTAAGTGCATATGATGGTGTGGCCGGCCACCTTGGATCGGCCAAACAGTCATGCGCACTTAGCAGGTTCTCCACCTGGCTGTATTGCACAGCCTGGGTGGATATCATGCACAGGCTACCATTCCCTGCCTGAGCGCCGAACCAGGCCATTCACACCAATGACGACGCTGCTGTCATGCTGGTGAAAGCAGTGTAGTGATTGGCTTAGCGGAGCCTGTGTGCAGGAGATATGACAGAGAAGTGAAGGCGGCAATGCAGAGATGTTAAATATTTTTTTCACCCCTGTTCCATGCCAGCCGCCGCTGGCAGGAACATTAACCAACTGCACTACCTTAACACAAACCTCAAACAAATACAAACATTTCGTAACAAAATAAAACTGCAGAAATTTGGACATGGCACAGAAACAAACAAGTTTCAAAGTTCAAAAGTCAGAATTGAGATGTTTTAGGTAATACAAAAGAGATTCTCACATACAAACCTTACATTTAATTAGTGAAACTTCAGATGTCTGAGAGTCTAGCAGCATGAGAGCTGAGCGGGAGACCGCTCAAACACCTTCACTTTGACTATTCTTTGTAAAGAGTTTAATTTGATTATTATATAAATAAAAATACCTCTAAAAGGTTTTTTGCTGCTTCCCGTTTACAAGGTAGTCCTACACAATCCGGGACTTATTCATTGTTAAGCAAGGCCTTAGGACCTCAGACATGCAGCTGTTCTTAATACAGGGATGTCTAAGACGAAGAAATTCAAACAAAGTACAATATGTCACAGTGGGAAACAACCTTTACAACGCAACTTTTACAACGAACTACTATTACAACGAAACTTTTACAACACAAAAACGTTTACAACGCATACCATTACAACGCAGGATTTTACAACGCAAGTACCTTTACAACGCATACCATTACAACGTAAGTATTGGTAAGTATATAATTATTTTTTAAATATTATATGTTTGGGTTTTTGGGTAAAGGGGTATTTTTAGGGTTCAGGGTCAGTTTTCAGTTTTTGGGTAAAGGGGTATTTTTAGGGTTCAGGGTCAGTTTTCAGTTTTTGGGTAAAGGGGTATTTTTAGGGTTCAGGGTCAGTTTTCAGTTTTTGGGTAAAGGGTATTTTTAGTGTTCAGGGTCAGTTTTCAGTTTTTGGGTAAAGGGGTATTTTTAGGGTTCAGGGTCAGTTTTCAGTTTTTGGGTAAAGGGGTATTTTTAGGGTTCAGGGTCAGTTTTCAGTTTTTGGGTAAAGGGGTATTTTTAGGGTTCAGGGTCAGTTTTCAGTTTTTGGGTAAAGGGGTATTTTTAGGGTTCAGGGTCAGTTTTCAGTTTTTGGGTAAAGGGGTATTTTTAGGGTTCAGGGTCAGTTTTCAGTTTTTGGGTAAAGGAGTATTTTTAGGGTTCAGGGTCAGTTTTCAGTTTTTGGGTAAAGGGGTATTTTTAGGGTTCAGGGTCAGTTTTCAGTTTTTGGGTAAAGGGGTATTTTTAGCGTTCAGGGTCAGTTTTGGGTTTTTGGGTAAAGGGGTATTTTTAGGGTTCAGGGACAGTTTTGGGTTTTTGGGGTACAGGGTTGATTTGTAAAAATAAAATAAAATTATATTTAAATTAAATTAATTAAATGTAATTAAATAAAAATTAATTATATTTTAATAATTTAAAATAATGTAAATTAAAAAAAAAATTTTTAGGGTTCAGGGTCAGTTTTGGGTTTTTGGGGTATAGGGTTAATTTGTAAAAATAAATTAAAATTATATTTAAATTAAATTAATTAAAATTTAATTATATTTTAATAATGTAAAATAATTTATATTAAAAAAAATATTATATACTTACCAATATTTACGTTGTAATGGTATGCGTTGTAAAGGTACTTGCGTTGTAAAATCTTGCGTTGTAATGGTATGCGTTGTAAAAGTTTTTGCGTTGTAAAAAATTCGTTGTAATGGTAGTCGTTGTAAAAGTATGCGTTGTAACGTCATACATCCGTCACAGTCAATTAAATTATTGTTTCTGGGACAGCGGCTCCACAGAGAAGATGTTCTTAATCCTTACCATTCATCTAGTTAAGATTTGCGAAGGAGTTCATGCATGTTTAGCTTTCCTGTTCACTATTGCTATCCAAGGTCATCCTGTGAGGCCCAATTAGCATTGCCCACACCCTGCGGTGCTCAGGAGCAGCCATTTCTCAGAGACCTGAGCCACATGGTTGGTCTGCGGCGAGTTAACTTCTTGTTGCTCTAGCCAATCCAAATGCTGCTTTTTAAAATAAAGAGTATCAGACTTTCAGTAAAGTATATGAGAACAGTGTTGGGATTGGCTTGGGCAGGTCAACCCTGTGCTCCGTTGGAGACCAGGGACTTTGAGGCTCTGTCTCCTCGGCTCTCTAATACGGCATGAGTTAAGTTCCCTTTGAAGTAAGTATGTCAGACTGGGCTTACCCCAGCTCTTGTACAGTCCAACATGCGCACTTTACCTCATGGTGCCCCTGTCACCTCTCTAGGCTTTACGAGAGAAGAACCATGCCTCCGGCACTACCTGACTATAACTACAAGATTACAGCGCAGTCCAAGTAACGAGTTTTGAATGTTTTCAAATCACTCACAAGAATTAAATATAAAAGAAAACTGTGCAGCTTTCAAGGTTTGTGTGGCAGCTTCCAGGTAGAGTGGCAATGCCCAGTTGCCCCTACAGTCGAGCCACCGCTGTACATTTCAAAATGTACAGTGCCACAAATTTGGTTAGAGAACTTCCAAAACTGATGGCTGGTAAATAAAGATTTCCTGAGAAACAATGTGTGGAATCAATGTTAATGTTAACAAACAAAGGGACATAATGCAGCACACATAGAAACAGCAAAATCTAGGAGAAATAAAGCTTTTCTTCTTGTTTCACCATGTAAGACCACTGGTCTTACTTCTGGCGCTGCCTCTTATTTATGTCACCCTTGTAAATAGGGGGCAGGCGTCAAAATCAATGGGTGTTGAGGTGGAACGCCCACCGCAACACCTATTGCCCACCCTTTTCATGCTAAGTATAGCGTGAAAGGGTGTCTTATTTACAAGGCAGCGTTAAGCCATGTTAAATGGGTTAACACTCCCTTGTAAATCTGTGGTGATAGGGGCTTGTAAATATGCCCCAGAATTTCTACAAGAGGAAACAAAATGGAAAGAATGGCAGATATTGTAAAGATGTCCCTATATATAATGTCAAGTCCCCGAGCATTTATGAGCATCATTTTGGTGGATAATTTTATAGTTTTATGGCCTGGAGACACTGCTAATGCCATGTTGAGGATGGAGGAGTCACAAAGCCAGGTACAGTAAGTGAAATAATGTTGTTTATTTGAGGTAATAAGAAGCTCAAGGTCCTCCTTATATGTTGGCATATTTTAAAAAATAAACTGTTAACATGACTATTTTCTGACAAACAGCAGGCCAGATTAGCAATTACCAAAGATTGGTGAATGTGTTGTCTTGGAAGCGGATTGGACAGCTGGTTGCTAACATGCATCATAGGCATGGAAGAAGTTGTAAATGACATATATGACAGGAGATGGTAACACATGTACAGAGTCTGACAAGAACAAGATGCAGGGCCCATGCGCTGGGCGAGGGCCATGTGCAGATGGACGCAGACAGGCTTGTTTTTAGAATGCCTTTGACATACCTGCTGGGTGGTTATGCCTCACCTTTGAGGGCCCTTTGCGCATGCCCAGAGTGACTTTCAACAAATAGACCTCTGAGGTACTGGGGGACTAAACCTCAACATGTCAGCTGCCATGGGTGAAGCTTCAATAAAGAATCCAAAGTCAAAGTGCTGGTAAGTGACTACAAAAATAGTGCTGAGTGTGAGTAACACAAATGTCAGCAAGAGGAATAAAAACAGAGAAAGCCTACAGTAAAAACAATTATAAAATTATTAGATTCCCAACAACCTAATCCAGACAATGAAGTGTAATGTGTGCAAGCAGGAAGAAACAAAAGCAGGTCATCTTTCTAGTTTATGGACAATAAATGCAGATATCTAGTAAATAAGGCGATTTGAAGATGAAGAGTTCAAACCTGGTAAGGTAGACTCAACCATCAATCCTTCTTAGGTTGGTAATTTGAGTTCCATAAAATGGATAATGGTAACATCCGTTTATATGTATATTTATAAATCCACCCTACTGTCACATAATTTGTCAGTAACTGATTTATGCAAACTGTTTTAACATTTAAATGCTAATGCAGATTATAAATTGGATATATGGAGCAAAACATTATCTTGCTATGTTACCTTGGATAGATCAAGCTATCTCCTGCCTCACTCTACTCTCACTGTGGACCTTACCCATGCCCTTAAACAGATGATCAATAAACTTGATAACTAAGATCCCCATACTCAGACGTATTCATCCCCCTGACCCTATCCCTGCATGTTGTGAGCTTATTGACAATGACCTAACCCTCACTACTCACTTTTAAATGCTTTGATTCATTTATCACCACACACTTCATTTTTTCTTTTTTTACGGAGTTTTATATATCGCGAACTTGACCTGGTATCGGGTACCAGAGCGCTTTACGTAGCACCAGTTGCGTTACATGAGGACACATTCATTTTTGTTAGGCACGGGGAGATTAAGTGATTTGCCCAGAATCACAGAATGTTCAGCATCATTGCCGAGACTCGAACCCGGTTCCCCATATTCAAGGTCGACCGCACTAGCCGTTAGGCCTACTCCTCTCCCCCATTTTCTCTTAAGCTCAATCTATCTCCAGCCATCAGAACAGTCTGGATCACTCCCAACGACTGTTTCTTCAGACGATATAGGCCTATCAAGAGCACTGACATTCTGGTGGCGTAGGAGCCTTCTCTATATTTACCAGGCAGTCACTTTTTTTGGCTTAATGCTGCCATGTAAATAACGTTCCCTTTAACGCAGTTTTCTGCATTAAAGGGACGTGCAATGTGTGTTGCTGGGGGCGTTCCCAGCTACATCCATGGCTTTTTGACACTGTGCCAGATTAACGAGAAATTGTAACTCTGAGGTAGTGCCAAAAACGTACGCCTCCCCAGTAAGGCGTGAGGCACCAAGAGGTAAATATCTTTATTTTTCCTTGTTTTTCCTTTTTCTGTGCGCTGTATTTTTCAGAACACGTAGAAAGAGAAAAATATATCAAGGGATTGTTTTTGTACAGGAATTTGCCCCTTCCTGCTCAAAAACAACCCTGCTAACAATGCAGGCACAGTTGCACCATGGCGCAAGAGTGCCTGCCCTAGTGCTAGGCAGCGCATTGCCTGCTAGCGCTGGGAAATCGCAAGAATGTGCCATATTATGTTAAATATGGCGTGTACTTGCCCTTTCCCTGTCACTCAGCGCAGCAAGGTGAATTGCTGCGCTGCGTGACATATTGGTAAATATGCCCCGATACTTTCCCATTGCTTTCAAACGGATCTCTTATTATCTCCAATTACTTTTCGAATTAGTTTAATTCGAAACAAATGATCCAAACTATTCACCGGGTACTCAACAAAATTGAAAAAACAGACGGTATCATTGACATTTTGGCAGAGACAATGCTGAATTTAGACACCTATTCTCCCATATGACATGCTGTGGCCCAGGGGCAAAGCTGTCATTAGTAACAGGTGCAGCGGTACCAAAATCAAAGGATGTGACGCTCATTGCCCCTCAATAATGACTGCCTTCTACCACCCTGTTAGGGCTCTGGGACCTACTGCTCTACTTTGCATTAAGGCCCACATCACACTGGTTGCTGCCCGCCCACTTCTCTAGCGCACGCGGTGACCTACATTTTGAGGTATACACTAGTTTATACCTTCTTGCACGCAGGGCACAAGTCCTAAAAAAAGAAGTGGGGGGACGCTGACTTCACGACAGGAAGTGACGTCACGAAAGGTGGCTTGCACCATCAGACCCATTGCCTCCCCTCGCTCACCCCTTAGATGCGATTTCATCAGAGAAGTGCTCTGAATGAGCTCCGATCTCGCCCCAGAGGGGCCAAAGAGTGAATGTGTGGCTCCATTTGCTCCAGTTATCAAGCTCCCGGTAAAATAAGTGGGGGGACGCCGTCCACCCGCGTCGTACCCCGCCTCGACTCGTTCGTTCTTACGTTTTCAAACTTGCGCGACAGTCTCACAGTCAGTCCCACACTCTCTCCGTGTCTCTTCTGTCTGTATCTCCCTCTGTACTTCTCTCCTATGTCTCTTTTCTCTCTCTTTTCTCTTTCTCGACCCTTCAATAAACCTCTCTCTCTCTTCTCTCTCTCTTCTCTCTCTCTCGCTCTCAAACTGTAACCTACGGCGCTACAAAGGGGAGGCCACAGAAATGCCCCCTTCTCTGTCACCGCCCTCACCCCTCCCTGCCTCTCCTTTGGAGGAGACCACATCAGAGGGACGCGCCGTCAGGACGTCCCCACGTACTCTCGCGCGCGCTCCGTCACTAAGTGCACGCGCAGCACAATTGCGACATAAACAGCTTTTGTAAATGGAGCGCATGGAAAACAAACGCGGCCCTGGGACACTGGCGTCTAACCGTGTGTCTTTGATTTACTGTTATTGGTCGCCTAATGTGGTGCTCGTCGTTCCTGTGCACTTCGCATGATGAATGTCCCTAATTAAATGTACTTGGAACATTCCGCCAAGCGCGGAGCCCTTGAAGGCACCCTCTGCCGGAGCAGTGCCAGGGCTCGGGAGGGAGGCGTCGGCTGCACGCGCCGTGTCGGGGCGGCCCGGGTGTTCCAATTTTGTCAATATTCTCCATGATCTTACGAAATGTCTGATGGTATGTCTTCAGAGGGTCTATGATCAGTGCTTAATTTGTAAAAAAAAAAAAAGCCCAGGGACTTCACCAGGAGGCCACTGCCGTTTTCACCACCCATTGCCCCCCTGCCATCGCTGCCAATCACAGAACCAAAACAACTCCTACCGATCAGATTCCTAAACGTTTGACAGTTCAGACTATTTAAGCCTCCAAAGTTGCAAGAATGGCTTTGGTGGCAGGCATTAGTCATTTTAAATGTACATAGAATTAATAAACAAGTGTAGTTGTGCTCATCCCTAAATGCAACACGCCGCAATACCAGTGCTAACAATGAAGTGCTGGTGCCGAGTACCGGAAACCACTGGCTCAAATTAAGCATTGTCTATGACACACCAAGGTCCCGGGCAGCAGTTACTCCATGTCTGATGGAGCTTTGCTTCAAATTACGGTTAGCGGACAAGTAAGCATGGCTGTAAATGCAAAGGATGATATCCTGTTATTTGTAGAATTGATGGAAAAGTTTAATTAGGTTCACCCACAATCTCCTGGGTAGTGCTTAAGTTGTAAAAGAGTAAGTATCGGCCACCACATTTTTCTCAGAGGCCCACAGCTACCGATATTTAATGTCAGTGTGCCGCAAACTAGGGCTTCTTAGTCTTGTTTCCATTTCATACCCATGTAATCCACAACTAGGCACACCCTACCCCTTAATCTCACCCTTGCACGTACTTTTTCATCCCTGCTTTCTTTTTGTCAAATTTTTTCAGTATTTTTTCTCCTCCTTCTTCCCCCCTCTGTGTGCCTTTCTCAATCTGCGCTCTGGGTCAGAGTCTGTTGAAGAAAAGGATGTGTGAGTCCCCAAAAAAAGAGTATCCGTGGGCCCCAGTGGCTCAAATTAAACACTGCCTGCCACGGCCAAAGGTATTTTGAAGATTTTATTCCGCAAGGGTATGAGGCAAAAGTAATAATTCTAGCCTTTCACGAAAATCCTATTTAGTTCTGCTTCATATGGGTTTTTGATAGTTTCAGCAATGTCACCGTGCAAAACACAACATATTTATATTATTTTTTTGATCAAACATTTTGCTGAAAAGCACTCTGCATAGCAAATGAAGATGCAGACACATCAGACCTGATTCACAAAGGGTCTCCACACTGGTGGCGGAGGCCCATAGTTGTGGAGGAGTCTCGGCACCAGGCCGAAATCTCCGCAATGAGAATTCTCATTGCAGAGATTCCGCCCAAGGGTGGAGACTCCCACACGACTGCTGAGCCTCCACCAGGAGGGCAGAGACCCTTTGTGAATCAGGCCCATCAGGTTATCGTGGCTCACTTTATATCAACTCACTTCTTCATATACGCAGAATGGGTAAAATCAGTGCTTTATGGGTAAAACAATGAGTGCCGGGGCCCAAATCGCTACTCAGAAGCCCACGGCCAGCGCTATTAAATGATAGCACATCAAATACAAAGGCTGTAGAGCCCTGAATCCACCTCATGCCTCTTTAATCCACTGCCAGACACTCCCTACCTCTTTATCCCACTCTTGCAGGTTCAGGTTTCTCTTTTTGTGAAGGGTTTTTCATCTTTTCCTTCCTCCATCCTTCTCTTTCTGTGTTTTTCCCTCTCTTGCTCTTGTTAAATGTTCGATGATAATAAAATAAGTGCTGTTCCCTCAAATTAAGCATTGTTAAAATCTTTTAATACATCAGGCACTATATATTCGAACCTGGGGTTCCAAACAGGTTTTGTTAGAAAATTCATGGGACAGTCTTTTTAGTGACGGTCCGTGGCGCAGGAGCCTGCTCTATATTTACGAAACAGCACTAAGGCACTTTTTTGGCTTATGCTGCCTCATAAATATTGATCCCTTTAACACAGTTTTCTTCGTTAAAGGGGCGTGCAATGGGTGCTGCTGGGGACGTTCTCAGCAATATCCTTGGCTTTTTGACACTGCCCCACATTTACGAAAAATCGTAAATCTGAGGCAGCGCCAAAACCGTACGTCTCTCTAGGGGAGGCATAAGGGAGGCACAACGAGGAGATATCTTCATTTCTCTTTGCATTTTGCAGCACACAAAGACAAGCATTAGAAATGCAATCGGGCTCGGTTTTATTTCAGTTTGAGCTAATGGCATTGTAAATGCCAATGTCTTTTTGCCATGTGTTATGGAGTGTGTGCATGTGGTGTGTAGTGGAAGTATGTTGGTTGAATTGTAATTTTACCAATGGTGGCATGCTGTGCTTTATATGAATATGTTTAAAAGTAAAGTGTACCATACTGCGATTGCTTGGTGGAAAAGTGCACTGCCGGCTGGAGGTGTGTGTGCCTGGTGGAAGGGTGCACTGACGGCTGGTGGGTGTGTGCTTGGTAAAAGCGTGCACAGATGGATGATGGTTGTTGGTGTTTGTGCATGGTGAAAGCATTCATTGACGGCTGGGGGTGTTTTGTTGTGTGTGTTGTTTTCTGTGTGCTGGTGAGTGTGTGGTGGTGAGTCTGTGGGGGTGAGCCTGGGGAGTGAGTGTGGTGGTGAGTGTGTTGTGTTGAGTGGTGACAAGTGTGTGGTGTTGAGAGACTGAGGTGTGTGGTTTGTGTGTGCGTTATGTGTGTGTGGTGTATGTGTGTGTGGTGTTTTCTGCACACTCACACACTGCCCCTACACATTCACACACTGCTCACCCGCACACTCCCAATGTCACCCTGCATAGTCACACACTGTTTACCCTGCACACTCATTCTGCACACTCACACAATGTGCACCCTGACACACTGTCTCTGCAGTCACTCTGCACTCACTGTCACTCTGCACTCACTGTCACTCTGCACTCACTGTCACTCTGCACTCACTGTCACTCTGCTGTCACTCTGCACTCACTGTCACTCTGCACTCACTGTCACTCTGCTGTCACTCTGCACTCACTGTCACTCTGCACTCACTGTCACTCTGCACTCACTGTCACTCTGCACTCACTCTGCACTCACTCTACAGTCACTCTGCACTCACTGTCACTCTGCACTCTACAGTCACTATGCACTCTACAGTCACTCTGCACTCACTGTCACTCTGCACTCTACAGTCACTCTGCACTCACTGTCACTCTGCACTCTACAGTCACTCTGCACTCTACAGTCACTCTGCACTCACTGTCACTCTGCACTCACTGTCACTCTGCACTCACTGTCACTCTGCACTCACTCTGCACTCACCGTCACTCTGCACTCACTCTGCACTCACTCTACAGTCACTCTGCACTCACTCTCACTCTGCACTCACTGTCACTCTGCACTCACTGTCACTCTGCTGTCACTCTGCCCTCACTGTCACTCTGCTGTCACTCTGCACTCACTGTCACTCTGCACTCACTGTCACTCTGCTGTCACTCTGCACTCACTGTCACTCTGCACTCACTGTCACTCTGCTGTCACTCTGCACTCACTGTCACTCTGCACTCACTGTCACTCTGCTGTCACTCTGCACTCACTGTCACTCTGCACTCACTGTCACTCTGCACTCACTGTCACTCTGCACTCACCGCCACTCTGCACCGCCACTCTGCACCCCCACTCTGCACTCTGCACCGCCACTCTGCACCCCCACTCTGCACCGCCACTCTGCACCGCCACTCTGCACCGCCACTCTGCACCGCCACTCTGCACCGCCACTATGCACCGCCACTATGCACCACCACTCTGCACCGCCACTCTGCACCGCCACTCTGCACCGCCACTCTGCACCGCCACTCTGCACTGCCACTCTGCACCATCGCACCGCCACTCTGCACTGCCACTCTGCACCGCCACTCTGCACCGCCACTCTGCACCGCCTCTCTGCACTCTGCACCGCCACTCTGCACCACCGCACTGCCACTCTGCACCGCCACTCTGCACCGCCACTCTGCACCGCCACTCTGCACCACCACTCTGCACTCTGCACCGCCACTCTGCACCGCCACTCTGCACTCTGCACTGCCACTCTGCACCGCCACTCTGCACCGCCGCACTGCCACTCTGCACCGCCACTCTGCACCGCCACTCTGCACTGCCACTCTGCACCGCCACTCTGCACCGCCGCACTGCCACTCTGCACCGCCACTCTGCACCACCACTCTGCACCGCCACTCTGCACCGCCACTCTGCACCGCCACTCTGCACCACTGCACCAACTCTGCACTGCACCGCCACTCTGCACCGCCACTCTGCACCGCCACTCTGCACCACTGCACCGCCACTCTGCACTGCACCGCCACTCTGCACCGCCACTCTGCACCGCCACTCTGCACCGCCACTCTGCACCACCGCACCGCCACTCTGCACCGCCACTCTGCACCGCCACTCTGCACCGCCACTCTGCACCGCCACTCTGCACCGCCGCACTGCCACTCTGCACCGCCACTCTGCACCGCCACTCTGCACCGCCACTCTGCACTCTGCACCGCCACTCTGCACCGCCACTCTGCACCGCCACTCTGCACCCCCACTCTGCACTCTGCACCGCCACTCTGCACCCCACTCTGTACCGCCACTCTGCACCGCCACTCTGCACTCTGCACCGCCACTCTGCACCGCCACTCTGTACCGCCACTCTGCACCGCCACTCTGCACCGCCACTCTGCACCGCCACTCTGCACTGCCACTCTGCACTGCCACTCTGCACCGCCACTCTGCACCGCCACTCTGCACTCTGCACCGCCACTCTACACCGCCACTCTGCACCGCCACTCTGCACCGCCACTCTGCACCGCCACTCTGCACCGCCACTCTGCACCACCACTCTGCACCGCCACTCTGCACCGCCACTCTGCACCGCCACTCTGCACCGCCACTCTGCACTCTGCACAGCCACTCTGCACCGCCACTCTGCACCGCCACTCTGCACCGCCACTCTGCACCGCCACTCTGCACCACCACTCTGCACCGCCACTCTGCACCGCCACTCTGCACCGCCACTATGCACCGCCACTATGCACCGCCACTCTGCACCGCCACTCTGCACTCTGCACCGCCACTCTGCACCGCCACTCTGCACCACCGCACCGCCACTCTGCACTGCCACTCTGCACCGCCACTCTGCACCGCCACTCTGCACTCTGCACCGCCACTCTGCACCGCCGCACTGCCACTCTGCACCGCCACTCTGCACCGCCACTCTGCACTCTGCACCGCCACTCTGTACCCCCACTCTGCACCGCCACTCTGCACCGCCACTCTGCACTCTGCACCGCCACTCTGCACCGCCACTCTGCACTCTGCACCGCCACTCTGCACCGCCACTCTGCACTCTACACCGCCACTCTGCACCGCCACTCTGCACCGCCACTCTGCACTGCCACTCTGCACCACCACTCTGCACCGCCACTCTGCACCGCCACTCTGCACCGCCACTCTGCACCACCACTCTGCACCGCCACTCTGCACCGCCACTCTGCACTCTGCACCGCCACTCTGCACCGCCACTCTGCACTGCCACTCTGCACCACCGAACCGCCACTCTGCACTGCCACTCTGCACCGCCACTCTGCACCGCCACTCTGCACCGCCACTCTGCACTCTGCACCGCCACTCTGCACCGCCGCACTGCCACTCTGCACCGCCACTCTGCACCGCCACTCTGCACCACCACTCTGCACCACCACTCTGCACTCTGCACCGCCACTCTGCACTCTGCACTGCGTCTCTGCACCGCCACTCTGCACTGCCACTCTGCACTGCCACTCTGCACTGCCACTCTGCACCGCCACTCTGCACCGCCACTCTGCACCGCCACTCTGCACTCTGCACCGCCACTCTGCACCGCCACTCTGCACTCTACACCGCCACTCTGCACCGCCACTCTGCACCGCCACTCTGCACCGCCACTCTGCACCGCCACTCTGCACCACCACTCTGCACCGCCACTCTGCACCGCCACTCTGCACCACCACTCTGCACTGCCACTCTGCACTGCCACTCTGCACCGCCACTCTGCACCGCCACTATGCACCGCCACTATGCACCACCACTCTGCACCGCCACTCTGCACCGCCACTCTGCACTCTGCACCGCCACTCTGCACCGCCACTCTGCACCGCCACTCTGCACTGCCACTCTGCACCACCGCACCGCCACTCTGCACTGCCACTCTGCACCGCCACTCTGCACCGCCACTCTGCACCGCCACTCTGCACTCTGCACCACCACTCTGCACCGCCGCACTGCCACTCTGCACCGCCACTCTGCACCGCCACTTTGCACCACCACTCTGCACTCTGCACTCTGCACCGCCACTCTGCACCGCCACTCTGCACTCTGCACTGCCACTCTGCACCGCCACTCTGCACCGCCGCACTGCCACTCTGCACCGCCACTCTGCACCGCCACTCTGCAACACCACTCTGCACTCTGCACCGCCACTCTGCACTCTGCACCACCACTCTGCACCGCACTCTGCACCGCCACTCTACACCGCCACTCTGCACCACCGCACTGCCACTCTGCACCACCACTCTGCACCGCCACTCTGCACCGCCATGAAATTTGCACTCTTTACCTCTTACTGAACTCGCCACCCGTTGAAATAAGTTGAATGTTCAATATCATCCGAAATTGCACTCTCCCACTTATTTTTATCGCACATCAGTGCTCTAAAACAAACTCGCTTTACATTCCGTGTTCAAACAAGGAGGTGCAAGGTAGCTGAAAACTGTAAACGTTTTATTCCAAACAAACATTTTTAATTTCGGTAAAAGCATTTCAGCTATTCAAACATTGAAATTAGCCGAGTAAACTTGAATGGACTGCCGTGCGCGAAAGGTAAATGTTAAACGCGCGCATAATACATGCAATGCTATGGTGAACGCGCTCGCACCATCTGGATTGCATTACACGGGCACTCTGACAGCTCCTAATTAAGATTAATCACTCTGCCGTGCTCGTTCTCGCACACAATATGCCACATCGGGCACGCGTAAATTACTTACAGCCTATCACATCAACGCTACAAAATACCCAGCACAGCGAAGACGAATCACTAGGCAGATGCCAGAAAACACTAAGGAATGTGTCTGGAATGTGTCTGGCCAGAGCCCTAGAGATACTTTTTTTTTCTCTTTAACATTAGGAGCTCGAAACTCCACCCACTTCGTGGGCGTAGGCCGAGCCCTAAAAAAGGAACAAGCCTCTTGTGATAGTTTTTTCGCAAGAAAGTTTCCCTTCCTTCACAAAACTAATCATCCCCGCAATGCATGCACCATGGTGCAAAGGTGCCTTTGTTGGCGCACGGAGGCCATTGTGCGCCGCTAAAGGGGAAAAGGATAGGAATGCGCCTTATCTGACAGATAATGGTACATTCCTCCCCTTTTCTTTTGCCGTAGGGCAGTGCAGCAGGAAGGCCTGCGGTGCTGCCCTACGGCAAAACCTCAAAAATGAGGCCCCTGATGTTGTTGTGTCTGTCTCCTATGGAGTAAGACATGCGTTAATCATAAAAATTAAAAAACATTGCTCCCAAGTTCTTGCGTCTTTTTCACTCCCCTTGTTAGGACCACCCGTGGCCCTCTTTTAACAAGACAAGCTGATATGTCATGTAAAGTCATGCAGTTTAAAATATATTTAAGCGTGCCTCTTCAGTGCATGGACCCATTGCTTCCTAAAGCACGTACTGGGTCCCTATCCGTGACATATAGCGCCTCCTGTGCTTTTATAGAGATCAACAAATCAGAACTTCTTGAATAACGTATTATGTATTTTGGAATGAGAAGGCGGGCTTTCTGTATTAAAAAAGAGCGCTCCACTCAGTGAATCATTTATGGGCTCAACGCTTAGCTGCTGTGGCTTGTCTGAGGGGGCCAGCAGAGATTGTGAAGCCATGCAACACAAGGCAGCTTTAGTTTCTCCTTACAAACATCCACAACAGTTCAGTCGTGTATCTGCCACTACAGGTGCATTATAATGAAGTGAAAGCAGGTGAGTCACGCCACAAAGAGGCGACTTCTGCATACTCAGATTAAGCTATACCCACAGTAAAGGTTGGCTTAGCTAAACCACCTCGCCGTTTCTTGTTAGCATTTAAAAGGTGACGCTGGTCGCCTGCAAGAGCATCAGCTGGCAGTGAGATTGGTGCTGTTTTACTGTGCCCCACAAAACAGGTTTCTGTGACTTGGAACGCAAAGGGGAAGAAGCAATTACAACCAGATATTTTTGTGGGGGAAGTGTCTGTGGCGATTTTCACAGTAAAAAGGCTAGAATTGTCATAATGCTTTCTTGGGAACTGCGTTTCTCACTTCACAATGCACAGCAGAGCTAGCAATACTTCAGGCAAAGTGACAATTTGATGCATTCTTGTGAACACCCTTCTTTCGATTTTATTTTAACCTGGCTGTTTTTTGCAGCCGACGTCCCGCTCTTTGTTATGTTATGTTAGCGTATATTTATAGAGCGCGCAGCTACTCCCTGGAGTGTCCCAGCGCTGAAAACAATCTTTATTATGCTCAGGCACGGCATACAATCAAGGAGTCATCTGATACCTAAGAGCTGACTGCCCTCTTCTGACAGAGACTCAGAGAGATGCGAGTCAGGCTAACTAAAAGTTTAAACACCCACCATCCAATACCGAACACAATGAGTTTTTTGTCTGTGCCTCAGGCTCCACTCAAGTCGTGTGCGTGCATACCACGAGGAAGTTATGACCTCACCTCTTTCAGGCCCAGTCCCACCGCCATGACTCCAGCAGCGCAGGAATTGGCTCAGTCATTGACTCCCAACACTAATTTGGAGAGTGTGGCAACAATCTCTGGGGCTCCTACATTGCAGAGCCTGGAGAAGGTTCAAGTGCGCATGTCGGGCCGGCCAGAGCAAGACACCGGTCCAACCCGACATGCGCAATTCACCTGCCAATCACCAAGCAGGCTCGGAGCGGAGGCTCCCCCTTCCTCTCTCATGTAACTTTGCCCGGGTCAAATAAGGAATCAATAACACTATTAAACAATTTATATGACAAAACAAAGAGGTGGCGATGCCCCATAAAGAAACCAACACAGAAAACTAAATAGTCGGCATCACTGTAACTAGTATTATTGAGGATCTAGACTACTTAGTCTTAACAGGTTGAGCCGCTCAAACCTCTTGTCCAGGTTTGTACTATGTCAGGGTGTCCGGTGTTCGATCAGCAATGTCCGACTTCAGATTCTTTGTAGCCCTCATCATGCTCTGGGGTTTTGTTAGCCTTATGCTCAAGCTATGCTACCCAATTTTCATGCACATATTTTATTGCGGCTAGTCTTTCCATGTTTTTGTAACAAGGCTAAGAAGAACTCTCACCGGGTGCCCAAACAGAAATTCAATGGAACTAAAACGCACTTCCTTCTTTGGTCCCTTCCAATAGCCAAACTCAGTGAATGGGAGGAGGATAGCACGCTTCTTCCACAAAGGCTCTTGCTGGTCAGCTGTCATTATTTTTAGGGTCTACTAAGTGCTTTAAGAAAGCCATTGGTCTGTGGATAAAAATGTGTTAAAGACACTCCATGATTACCCACATGACATTTGTAAGGACAGATTTTAATGCAATGTACACGGAGCTGGGTCATCTTGCCTTTTCCTTTGGCCTTAGGGCTGGCGTGTGTTTTATCCCTTGTGGACTCCGCTTTAGTGAGCCATCTGCCGGAGCACGTTGTGTTTTGTATTGATCATTAGAAGATCACTACGCTGGACTACACTCAGAGTTTACCTCACGTCAAGAGTCAGGGGTTGATAAAGACTCCTAACTACATCACGAAGAGACTAACGGGTGGTGGACCTGAGTGGAGTTTCATCTGTGTTATCCTTCTCCTCTTTGAGGAGTGCGGTCTCCGCTATGATTTTAGCCAGGCTGGACTATGGCAACTCGTTGTATATAGGACTACCACAAAGACTCTTAAAAAGAATGCAGATTGTTATGAACGATGCTGCGAGACTCATTTTTAAAAAACCAAGGCATACACACGCCTCCCCCCTTTTGCGTGAACTACATTGGCTGCCAGTCAAGCAGAGGCTAATGTTCAAGGGGCTATGCATTGTTCATAAGGCTCTGTATGGAAGGGCACCCCATTATGTGAAGGCACGTTTGCTTCCCTATAGACCAGCTAGGGAGCTTAGATCTGCTGAAGCAGCCCTCCTTGTCCAGCCGCGTTGTAGGTTGGTCACGGTGGGAGGTCGTGCTTTCTCACACACCCTACCAGCTCTATGGAATAAACTGCCTCTGGATCTGCGAAAGGACATTAAGTTAATGTCTTTTAGAAAGAAACTAAAAACAGTGCTGTTTCAGCAAGCATGGGGCTGTTCCTAAATGATAAATCTGCTGTAGCCTTCGAATTGCCTGTGGATCCTGTCAAAGCGCTTAGAGACCTCTGGGTTATAGTGCGCTATACAAATCAAATAAATAAATAAATAAATAAGTGGAGTCTACTCAGCTTCTGTTGAAACCTGGGATAGTGGTATAAGAGGGTCAGATGAGCAACCCCCGATACTAATACATAATCTCCATTGTATAAGAACTTTATACTTTACTTTGTATTAGTTAGTTCATTGGCCCTGACAAACCAACTAAACAAGAAATACAAAATATCAAACATCAGATGAATAAGAAGTAATCCTGTGTTGTGTTAAAAACTATTAAATAAATGTAATAGAACCTATCAGAATTATACACATTACTTCACCCTAAGCCCTCAAATACTGTCTGTTTATATTCTTTGGTCTGTTAGGGGCATATAATATGGGCTCCTTGAGCCGCTGGAGCTTCACTTTTTGTCACGCAAACTACAAAATCATATTTATTAGGTCACGCATAGCCACTTTGCACAGCTCTGAATGGCCTCATAGATATGGAGTTAGGCTAGGTGGCACAAATTGCTGTGTTGCCTTACTCTGCGCTAGGGAGGCATGGGCGTTGCGGTGGGTTTTCCCTTGCAACACCCATGAATTTTGATGCTTCCCCAAGATTTTCAAAACCATGTAAACCTGGTGATGCACCATAACTTTACGCCTCCGCAGGGGAGGCACAACGAGGAGAAATAACTTTATTACTCCTTGTTTTTCCTCTTTCCATGTGTGCTGTATTCTGCATTGTGTCGATTAATTTGTACTTCAGCTTCTCCTGGAAATAAAATGCACAGGTGCGTGAAACAAGATGGCAGCCAAACGTTAGCAATTTTAAACACAGACCTGCATTAGCTATGGTCGGTCTAAAGGTGTATAATACACAGCGAATATCATTTTTATGTTTACATGTTAATGTCGATAAAATTCAAAACATTCAATATGAAAAAAAACTTTCACTAATATACTTGAGGATGTTTAGGGCACCACACTTACTGAACTAAGTTCAGCCACCAATTCCATGCCAGTCACGAATGAAATGAAATCCCCTGGACACCGTACCGAATCAGCTCTTCTCGGTCAGGCAGCAAACCTGCCTTCATTTAAGGCGGAGTTAACACTGAACTTTGGCAGAGCCGCAGACAGACCTGGAGGGCTCTTCGCCTGCAGCAGGTCCGCTTATCTGGGTATTCTTCAAAGAGAGAGTACACTACCGTAGGTGCGGCTAGTGTATCTGCTGTTTTTTAGCAGATTGGACATTATTAACCTTTTCTAATTCAGGCTATGTAAATTCAGTATTCATCGTATTTGCATGTCATTTCCCTGGCGGCTGCTCTGACATACCCACTGAGAAAGTGAGCAAAGGGAGTTGAACACTACATCTGATTAGAACATTGGAATATTGGAATCTTCACTGAAGATAATGGAGTGGCTCCGGGCCAATAATGGCTGGTGTAGACCTTCTGCTCCAAATTTCCAGTGCTTGTCTTTCAGTTTGCCCTAGTTTATTTTAGAACATTATCACACTAATAGATGGACTGTTCTAGTAGCTTTAAAGCCCTAAGACTAGTGCTTAATTTGATCTGGTGGTTGCAGGTGCGGCCCATCTGCACTCTTTTTTGGGACAGAGACTTATTTTAGTCATCAGACTTTAACCTAGAATGAGAGAGATAGGGAATAAAGGGGGAATGTGGAGGAAGAAAAGGATGTTAAAACAGTAACAAAAAGGAGAAAGAAGGGATAAAGAAACAGCAAGAATCAGATAAATGGGCAGAGAGAGTGAGTTGGTGGAAGAAATAAAAGAATGAGGTAGAATTAAGACTAGGACATCTTGATATTTCGCCACCCTGACATTCGGCAGTGGCGTCACCAGGCTTCTGAAACAAATTTGGGCTAGGCCCAGCACTTATCCTTTGAGATGGCCTGTAGGAAATGGAAACTCCTTTGGGTTATAATGCTATAGTAAATTACTCACAAATAAGGAGTGGGTGTAGTTGTATCCCATGCATTTGAACACTCTCCAGGATTTGTGTATGAAGCATAAACTATATATAACTAAGTCACAAAAGTCCCAAATATTTATATCTGTATGTCAGACTTCAGTGTGAAAAAATAATTTATGAAACTAGTTCCATTACGTTTTGCTGTATAGAGTACTCATGTTGGCTGGGACCCTTCTTTGTGGCGTTGTGTGCATGACAAAATAATAACAGGGACAACATCAAGGAAAGAATTTAAATCTGAGGTCAGGGAAAAGTGAGTTTTTGCAGGATGGTGTGACTGACTTCATTAAAGCATAAGCCCGTTTTGCTATTGGAATCAGCTAGGGGTACCGCCTGGATATTATTTAACCAACGTGGGCAGCCTGGTTGTATTTTTAGCTAATGAAAATAATTTAAAGCATGCATTTACCCCTCTGAGAAGAATTTGCTTCAGTACTAAGTTAGATCTGTTGAAACTATTCCTAATTAATGCATTTACATGATATTTCTCTATAGTGCTTACTACCCCTGACGAGGCGTTATTGTAAACAAAGGTAGAAATAGAATTCTTATGTTAAAAACAAATTCCAGGGATTTTACACATATTCTTACTCAGTCACCAGCCCCAGGGCCTTCAAAATTCTCAGTACAGAAACAACTGAGCAGTACTGTGAAAGGTGGAAACCCTATCGGACCGATCTCATGTTCCAGCATTGAGACAGGGACTTTGCCAGCTCTCAACTCGTCTGCTCGGTGACAGGGAGTCTAGTTCTTGTCTGCACAAGCGCCCCCTAGCGGCCGACGACGGCGCTCCCGTTTCTTACACATCCCTCGGCCTGCACTGTGTCAGGCCTCCTCCTCCCCAGAGTTCCTGTGCGTTTGAGCAGCGCCGCGGAAGTTAATGGTTTCTTGTTCGTAGCCTCCGGAAGAGAGAGTCCTGATGCTCTTGACAGGCAACATGAATTTGCTTGTTAAGCATCAAAGAATGGCTGGGCGTGTGTGGGCCTGACCGGCGAACGCAGCAACAGGCGGCAATGGAGCGGACGCAGGTTCATCAGAGGCGGGAGCAGCGCAGACTGTTTACAGTGGTTGTTTTGGGAGGTGTGTGGTGGCCTCATGGCTGGTGTGAGATCAAAGAAAGGCGCCAAATTGCAACGCCAGGAAGTCTAGAAGCACAGCACGTGGACGACGCTCATAAACTCTGATTCAACCTAGGGCCAGATTCAAGTTCATGGTTGAAGATACAGTGTATGTCCGGATTTGCCTTTTTAGGTTTCGTTTACAGAGTGCATGCTGTTGTGAATAAAAAAAAGCTTTAAAACGGCTAAAAACCCATCCCCACACTTCCTGGTACTTACCATTGGTTGACTCCCATGTCACTCTAATTTCCTTGCTTCTCATTGGTTAGTGCCTCCTGCTTCCACTTTCTCTTCTTCCTCTTCAAGTGGTCCATGGAGCTTAGATGAAGTACAGTTTCCTGTCTCTTTGGCTCTTGTCCTTGCACTGGTTTTCCTTTTAGGCTTCTTCTATAGACCGTCAGGAAAACTCATACGACATGTAGGGACCTAGCATTCTGGTGTAAACGACCAACTCAATACCAACCTCAACTCTGTGTCCTTCTAATTAACGCAACTGAAGCTTTATGTAATATATAAACCAGGAATAGATAACAGGTATTGAACTCAATGGGTAGCTTAAGGACTGACAACTCACCAATGATATTGCTTAAAATCTCCAATTTCTGATAATAAGTGTACCCCAATTAAGTCTGATATAGCTGATTAAAATAATGCACACAGTTTGAGTTGGAACATTGTGGGCCTGTGAAGTAAGGCCTCTGACGAATTATGGCGAAACTTTGGGGCTTATTTTCAAGCCCCTTATGCCGCTGGTACCTCAGTTTTTCCCATATTAAAAATGACGCACCGGCGGCGCAAGGGGCTTGCAAATAAGCACCTTGTCTCTAAGTTTGATCTCATTTGTCTTCAAGAAACCTGGGCCATGGCTGTCCCCTTTTTTTGTTGGATGGTTTTATTTCATTTCGTCCTCCAGCCAGTCCTTCCCTGCAGGTGGACTAGGGGTGGCCTGCCGACCTTAATATCTCTTTTTGGCGTTAGTTGGCGACAGCTTCGTACAGACTCACCTAGTATTCAGGTGATTGTACTTTTTTTCCTTAAAAATCAACGAACACTAATAATCAACTTTTACAATGCCAGCAGCACGGATGCTAAGTTAGAACAGTTAAAACATTTACTGGATTTTATGTATACCTATAGAGATGATAATCCTTCCTCCGCAGTTTATATACTGGCAGGAGATTTCAACACTGATCTATGCAGTGGTGGTAGAGCGGACCAGGGCAGTTTGACCTATTGTATATCTGAACCTTTACTACATATGCAGCATACCACTCCAGAGGCCCTTTTGGATTCCTTACTCCACGATTTTAACTTTATCTAAAGTTTTGAGAGGTTAGCTGCTATTACGGACCATTCAGTCCCCCGACGTATATTGGTATAGGTTGTTCTTTGGTTATAGATTTTATTTTTGTCTCTGCCTCACTATTTTATTTTATCAAGAACATTCAAGTACCTGTTGGTGGCCTTAGAGATCACAATCATATCTGGCTCACCCTGAGCTGACTTGGAAAGAGAAGGTCTACTCCCCAGCCCAAGCAAGGTTATTTATCTACAACTAATAATGAACAGCAGATAAAATGGTCTTTGGTATCGGTGGATATATTTCAGACTGCCCATTTTTCTTCTTGTCTGTCGGACTTTGTAACCTATGTAACTGATAATGAGACTCAGGATATTGTTAGTGCCTTTTACTTTGCAAGCAAAGTAGATAAATTACCGAGTGGGAAGATCTTGCACAACCCCTTATTCCCCCAGTTTTCAGATAGTTTGATAGAGAATGTTCTAGGGCCAATCACGATCTACAGAAAGCTCTTAAGACCACACCAAGGAACAGAGAGCTGGTTTTTGTCTACAGGCCAGATACAAGATAGTGGTGAAGGGAAGGGACAAATGGAGGAAGCCTGGTGCCAGCTCTCGAACAGTGCATTAATATGGGATATTATTAAAAAAACACTTTTTGCCCAACCGCAGGGAGCTTCTTGTCCTCTGTTATATCTGCGGATGACTAGGTTAAGCATTTATCTTCCAGTATTGAAGACAAGGTACCGGTGGTCACAAGGGCAGAAGAAGCTTTATTTACTGAGTATTCCAACATATATTTTACTTTAGAGGAAGTCTCAAATGCCATCTCTTGGCTGTCAAAAAATTAGGGAGCAGGGCCTGATGGTAGCCCACCTGATCTTTACATATTGGAACCGCAGATTTGGGCCATTCTGCTTACCCAGGTTTTGAATGCCTCGGTTGCAGCCCCTATTCCTTGTTCGTGGTCTGAATCTATCTTCATAGCAGTATATAAAAACGGTGATAGGTCAAATCCTACTTGTTATAGACCTATCTCCCTGATTGATTCAGTTTTTAAGATGGCTGGACGGGTAATACTGAATCGGCTAATGCCCTGGGCAATGGAGACTATAATCTTTTTTTTTAAACTTGTTTTTTATTCATAATTGTACAAGTATCACATTAAATGTCATCCCACATAGTATCGCAGTCGATCACAGCAACTCCAGGACTTGCCTATATTTCCGGCACTGGAGCAGTTTTATAAATGACGTCTTTATACTTAACATGCTGTACAATTCCTGTGCTAATGAGTTATTCAAATAACAGTAAACAAAACAAACAAAAAACATGGCAGCGACAGGGAGTCGGATATAATTCCCTGTAGAATCCCGGATCAGAGATCTGGAACTAGCTATACATTTGAGACGATCTCCCCTGACTTCTGGTGCAATCCAAGTTGCATCTCCTGATTAGGAGATGTTCTCCTGTGCACAACCAATAATTCCCAATGTGATTGGGTAGAAGTTCAAACAAAATGAATAGTCCTCCAATTAGACCAATTTGTTCTGATTGTGATGTTTATTTAAATCAACATGTGATATACTTTCATATCAAATTCCGTCCTTGAGCAGGGCAAAGCTTCATGCGTTATACAGTGCATCCATTTTAAGTATATCAATCCCAATGCATTTCGGGCAACTCTGTGCTCTTCATCAGGGGAAAACATCTGCAGTAAAAAACAAATGAAACACACTTACATAAAGAATACATCCCAAATGGGTTTTAGAAAATGCAAATAATAATATGCGTCCTAGCTCCCATATAAAATCATGCCACAAACATGAAACCGGAAGTAAAAACCAGTATGCTCAGAGATCATACTGAATAATAGTGAACTTTGGTGCAGAAAGTGCTGGCAACGGGCACACAAGGATCAGTGGATTAGAAAAATAAAATGATAATAACGAGATGTTATTATCATTTTATTTTTCTGTGCTGGGACAGTTTTCTAGGGGTGGGCTAGCCTTGGAAGGGGGAAGGAGTGGTGGCACCCTGCTAAAGGCGCATGAATGTTTGGCTGGCCATCTGGGGCCGGCCAAACATTCAAGCGCACTACGCATGTTCTCCACCCATGCTGCCTTACAGCCTGGGTGGAGAACATGTTCAAGCTTCCGTTCCCCATCTGAGCGCCGAACCACGGCGCTCAGACCAATCACAACCCTGCATTGCAGTGTTGTGATTGGCTCAGGGGAGCCTGGCTGCTTACCAAGTATAACTCTGCATTGCAGCGCTGTGATTGGCTTTGGGGAGCCTATCCAGCTTCCTGCTCCAACAGAAGCCGGAAAAGGACGGAAGAGAGGCGGTGGCCGGCCAGCGGGCTGGGCGGCAGGTACGTGTTTTTTGTTGTTGTTGTATTGTCTACCCCCTTTCCCTCCTCCTTGCCCCACTACTGAGTCGTGGGAGCAGCCGCGACTGCTAATGGACCTGTCCAAACGCTCGTCACCACTCCCCCTCCGTAAGTTGCAATGACAGGTCTACCATCTATTTTGGATTTTTGATAATAAACCCTACGGTCCGCCTTCAGGGCTTTATCTATGTGGGAAATCAGTCACTCGAGGAGCCCGGGTCAAGTAATAATGTAGAGTATTTGATTCCTCAGGTTCTTCCGGAGTTTTTCGCGATATTTTTGCACACTGCAAAAAGTGACCCATGGGTACTTGATAACATTTTCTTTTTTTTTAACTTACACACACGCAAGTGAGTGTTCTATGCTCTTGATAATCAAGACGGCCTCATCTAGTTTAGGATCTAGTTTAGGATCATCTTTCCGCCCCAACTCATCCTTTATTTTTCTATTTTACACCCTAACATGAACTGGTCACAGATCCTTTCTTCTAAGGACCCTCCATATTTACTCAAAGCCCCTAACTTGCTGAGTTTGGTCACTACATTTCGACTGATTCTTGGAACTTTTGATGTCTCTTTCCAAAGTGGTACCTTTCTTGTATGGTACTGACCTTTGGTAAGTAATGATTGTCCAATTTTTTTAAACACATCAAATTCATTCATATCTTCGGACTCACTCTCTTCAAGGGCGGGAAGATACTCAAAGTCTTCTTTGCCCTCAGGTCCTAAACAGTGTATCAGCTAGGCAGATTTCCTTTCTGCACATAAGGACATTCCACAAAAGCGAGCATAATTTAGGAATACTTTTTTTTCCATTTGGACCAACGAATGTTTGGTTTTCCTAGTGAACAGAGAGAAAATGGTGGTGGAGTGATATGCATGATGGTCAAGTCGCTACACGTGTTCCTAGATACAGAAATTTAACATGTAGAGCTAGAGCATAACGTAAATTTAATCATAGATGTGTAAAGGAGCTTACACTATACAAGGGTATGCCCCAAAATTGTCAATGCTTAGAAAAGTCACTGTCTTCTATATAGATGTATTTCTCTTCGCGTGAACTTGTACAAGAACTTTAAAGTGTCTATAATATGGGTAATGAAAAGTCACAGCCTTCCACAAAATAAGTGGCACCACAGTTCAATCAATCAATCAACCAATCAGCAGAATTTGTATAGCGCGCTACTCACCCGTGAGGGTCTCAAGGCGCTGAGGGGGGTGGGGGGTTCGCTACTGTTCAAACAGCCAGGTCTTGAGTTGTTTCCTGAAGGACAGATGGTCCGGGGTCAGCCGTAGGTGAGTGGGGAGGGAGTTCCATGTCTTGGCTGCCAGGTAGGAGAAGGATCTTCCTCCGACGGTGGATTTGCGGATTCGTGGGATGGAGGCGAGGGCGAGGCTGGCACACCGGAGCTGGCGGGTGGGTGTGTAGAATGTGAGGCGGCTGTTGAGGTACTTCGGGCCCGTGTCGTGGAGAGCCTTTTGTGTGTGGGTGAGGAGTCTGAACATGATCCTCTTGTTGACGGGGAGCCAATGTAGGTCTTTCAGGTGGGCAGAGATGTGGCTGTGGCGAGGGATGTCCAGGATGAGTCGCGCTGAGGCGTTCTGGATGCGCTGGAGTCTTTTCTGGAGTTTGGCTGTGGTTCCAGCATAGAGGGTGTTCCCGTAGTCCAGACGGCTGGTGACGAGGGTGTGGGTGACCGTCTTCCTGGTTTCGGTGGGGATCCATCGGAAGATCTTTCGGAGCATGCGCAGTGTGTTGAAACAGGATGACGAGACGGCGTTGACTTGCTTGTTCATCGTGAGGGAGGAGTCCAGGATGAAGCCCAGGTTGCGTGCATGGTCCGTTGGCTTGGGTGAGGTGCCCAGGGCAGGGGGCCACCAGGAGTCGTCCCAGGCAGAGGGAGATGGTCCGAGGATGAGGACTTCCGTCTTGTCTGAGTTCAGTTTCAGACGGCTGATCTTCATCCATTCCGCGACGTCTTTCATTCCTTCCTGGAGGTTAGCTTTGGCGGTGGCGGGGTCGTTGGTGAGGGAGAGGATCAGCTGGGTGTCGTCGGTGTAGGAGATGATGTTGAGGTTGTGTTGGCGTGCGATGGTTGCGAGAGGGCTCATGTAGACGTTGAAGAGGGTGGGGCTGAGCGAGGATCCTTGAGGGACGCCGCCGATGATTTCTGTGGCCGTGTATCGGAACGGGGGGAGGCGGACTCTCTGGGTTCTTCCGTCGAGGAACGAGATGATCCACTCCAAGGCCGCTCCTTGGATTCCGGTGTTGCTGAGGCGTTGTATCAGGGTGCGGTGGCATACGGTGTCGAAGCCTGCTGAGAGGTCCAGGAGGATGAGGGCAGCAGTTTTTCCGTTGTCGAGCAGGGACCTGATATCGTCGGTGGCTGCGATGAGGGCGGTCTCGGTGCTGTGGTTTGCTCGGAAACCGGACTGTGAGGGGTCGAGGGATCCGTTGGTCTCGAGGAAGGCGGAGAGTTGTCTGTTGACGGTCTTCTCGATGACTTTGGCTGGAAAGGGGAGGAGCGAGATGGGGCGGAAGTTCTTGAGGTCCGTGGGGTTCACGGTGGGTTTCTTCAGGAGGGCGCTCAGCTCGGCATGTTTCCAACTCTCCGGGAAGGTGGCGGATGCAAAAGAGCTGTTGATGATGTTCCGGAGTTGGGGTGCGATGATGGAGTCGGCTTTGTTGAAGATGTGGTGTGAGCAGGGGTCGGTAGGGGAGCCGGAGTGGATGGTGTTCATCAGGCGGGTGGTGTCTTCGGTGCTGACCGGGGTCCAGGTGCAGAGGGTGGTCGTTGGGGGGGCGCTGGTTCGGTGGTTGGGTGCGAGGTCAAGTATGTCGGCGATCTTGCGGTGGAAGAACGAGGCGAGTGAGTCGCAGAGGTCTTGTGATGGTGTGATGTCGTTGTTGCAGGCGCTGGGGTTGGAGAGCTCTTTAACGATGCTGAAGAGTTCCTTGCTGTTGTGGGTGTTGTTGTCCAGTCGTTCTTTGAATGTTGTCTTCTTGGTGGTGCGGATCAGCTGGTGGTGTTTGCGGGTGGCGTTCTTGAGGGCGGTCATGTTTTCTGCTGTCTGGTCGTGGCGCCAGGCTTTCTCGAGGGTGCGGCAGGTGTTCTTGGAGTTTTTGAGGTCGTTGGTAAACCACGAGGCTTTCCTGCTGCCGGGTCTGCTGGGAGGATTCTTCAGTGGTGCGAGTTCGTCGGCGCAGTTGGTGAGCCACTGTGTGAGGTTGCGGGCTGCTTCGTTGGGGTCTATCGTGTCGGTGGGGGGCTTCTGGCTGAGGGTGGTGGTGAGCTGGTCGGCGGTGATCTTGCTCCAGCATCTGCGAGGGGCCGTTACTGGGGGGTCGTGGTTTTCCTGAAGTCGAAGTGGATGCAGCTGTGATCTGTCCAGTGTAGTCTGGTAGAGTGGCTGAAGGAGATGTGCTTGCTGGAGGAGAAGACGGGGTCAAGCGTGTGGCCGGCGAGGTGGGTGGGGGTGTCCACCAGTTGCTTGAGTCCGAGGTTGGCGAGGTTGTCCAGCAGGGCGGCGCTGTGTTGCAGTCCTTGTTGTTCTCCAGGTGGAAGTTGAGGTCCCCTAGGAGGATGTAGTCTGTGGAGGTTAAGGCGTGCGGGCTGACGAAGTCTGCGATGGCTTCGCTGAATTGTGTGCGTGGTCCCGGGGGGTCTGTAGATAAGGGTGCCTCTGAGGGTGGTCTTGGGGTCGGTGTGTATCTGGAAGTGAAGGTGCTCGGTGGCGGTGAGGGTGTCGTTGGAGTTGGTCGTGATGCGGATGGTGTTCCTGTGGACGATGGCGATGCCTCCTCCGGTTTGGTTGATGCGGTCCCTCCGGGTGATCTTGTAGCCCTACGGGATTGCTATGGCGATGTCGGGGGCTGAGGAGGCATTCATCCAGGTTTCGGTGAGGAAGGCGACGTCTGCTGATGTTGTGTCGAGGAGGATCCAGAATTCGACAGCGTGCCTGTGGACGGAGCGGGTGTTGAGCAGGATGCACTTGAGGTGGTTGTTGCTGGTGCTCGGTTTGGCGGTTGCGGTGCAGGTTCGAAGGCAGGTGAATTTGCAGGCTTGGCAGGTGAAGGGTCCGTGGGTGCGCTTTGAGATGGCTCGGTAGCAGGCGGGGTTCCGGCCGGCGTTGAGTGCGTGGAGGGTGGCGGCATTGTAAGTCCGTCGGGTGGGCTGGCATCGTCGAGGACCAGGGGTTCTGGCGCTGGGCGCTGTCCAGGCACGGACGGGCGTAGACGGGCTTGCCTTTGGCGCGCCTGTGGCACACAATCGGCGCGCCCGCTGCGCGTGAACTCTGCTCGTACGTGTGGGCAGGTGGGAGGGAGGAGCAGCTGGGAGGCGGGAGCGGGGCGGCGAATGGGGAGGGTTACTGAAAAACAAAGGGGCGGGCCGCAGGGGAGCAGCGGCGGGGAGCGGGGGGGAAAGAGCGGGAAGACGGAGGCGAGGGGGCAGTAACAACGCAAAATAACAGTCACGGGCAGCAGAAAAAGTACAACAATAAGAAACAGGCACAGCACAATAACAAACCAATAATCCTCAGCAGAAGGAGCAGCGGCGAATCACGGGCAGCGCAGTCAAGGACTACCGGACCCAGAATCCTCTGCTGCGGGCAGCGGTGTACTCGTGGCGGTAGCGGGGGACCTTGGGCACACTCACGGGGGTCCGCGCAGTGTGTGGAGCGACCGGCCCTGAAACAGTTACTATTATGCATCTCTGTCTGAGTGCAGAGGACGTCATGGGAAGTAGGGCGCATTGAAAACATAAAGAGGCAGGTGAGCATTGAAATACGTAAGCGCGTGCCACCACTCGCCTACTGTGTGACATCAATAAAACACGCCGAAACCTGAAGCGTGTCAGCACAAAAAAAGTGTAGGCTGAAACGTCAAAACAGTGTAGTACCGTACCTTTAAGAATGCTGTAGTGAGGGATATATGTTGGGACGTTCCTTCCAATTTTCCACGTTTCCCTTGTAAGATGAAAAAAAATGTAATTCGTAGTTAAGGTGTGGAGCGGGGTCCTGGCTGCTCCAATCGTCGCCAGTGTAGAAACGCATCGGGAAACGGTAGTTAGATGTATAAATTCTTTATTAAAAGAAAGTCATAGGATACAAAACGTGCCATCCACCTGGAGGCTAACAATAAACCGAGACTCCTGGAATTTCATATTTGAACAGCCTGAGGAGAATGTTCTCCGAACTCCCCAAGTTGAACTATAGTAAAGGTTTTTTTTTTTTTTTTTTTTTTTTTTTTTTAAAAACCTTTATTGACATTGCACAGGTACAATCAAAATTCGGCATACGAGACAGTGAATCAAAGGTACAGAGGTAGTACATCCAAACAATGTAAATCAGGATCTAAGCCATGGTACCCCTCACAATATCGATGTACAAATCAGGAGAGCCGAATAAAACATGTTCACAGGATCAGAAAGGTTGCATTTTTTCTTTTTTGAAAGGAGGAAAAAACAGGATCGGATCGCACATCATTAAACATCGCCAACACTAAGGTAGTACTGTGAACAGGATATGCACGGCAGGACCATCATAGGCAGGGCATACATAACGAAACGGATAATCAGGATAATCAACAAACAGGTCAGACCCCCGCCCAAACAATACCCGCCCGCTATCAAATTGAGCAGTATAACAGAGACCCCCGTACCGAACCCGGGAGACACCCAGAGATGTGCAGGAAACCCGACCCCGAAAAAGGAAAAAAGAGGGAAAAAGGGGAGAAAAACCAAGAGAACAACATGAAAAAAGGCCATGGAACTAAAAGGGAAAAAACAAAACCCCACCTCCACCCCCCCACCCTGCACCACTGCACATGGCCACGGCCCACCCCCCAGCAGCGTGCCTGTCGCCCAGAGCTAAACCCGAAATATAGAAAGAAAGAGGCAAGAGGAAAGAGAAAAACAATATCCAACACAAAGAAAGGGAAAGAAAAGGGAAAAGAAGAAAAAAGGAATCGAAAACCCCACAGAAGGGGAAGAAAGCTAAGGGGGGGCCCTCCAAGGGACCCGACCCTCCCTCCCGAGTCCCGCATCCCTGCAATAATATCTTTCCAAACTTTGAGAGACAGAAACCATACGCAGGGACACGATCGATTATATAGCCCACCCTCGCAAGCTTGTCAAACAATACGCAAGACTCTCCATACCAGGGGAAAGGGCGCCAAGCGTCATTGTCGTACATACAATTCGTCGGCCTGAATAGAAACAGGGCAGGAAGTTTCAAGCAGGAGAAAAAAAAAAAAAAAAAAAACCAGGTGGAGCAGCATAACAAATGAACGTGTCAACACCAAAGGAACCGAATTCCCTGCAATGGTACAAGAAGCAGCAGTGTCCGGGGTGTCGCCGCCATTTTGCGCCGTTCTTCCTCGATGGTACAGATCGAATAGAGCTGGAGATGACGGGTCAGAAGGAAAGTACGAACGGGGGCACCCAGTTCAGACCAGGAGAAACCAAAGTCTCGTAAAAGCACAAGGGGCGACCCATCGACTGCCAGCAATTGCCATCCACGAGGCCATATACAAGATATTCAAACTGTAGCGAGCTGTCCAGGAGTGTCAAAAGGAAGCACGGCCATACTGCAGCCGCCATGAAGTTACATCTCGTACTTGCCATCACCCCATCCCAGGGGATAGCAAGAGTAGTCTCGCAGCAGTAATGGGAAAAGGCAAGTGATGGCGCACGAGTAAACACCAGGTAGAAACAGCCAGAACAGCCTCACGCCATCACCAGGATAGGAAGAGACGGCCCTTTAGTAAAGGTTGATTATTTTCATACTTAGGTAATCTATTTGATTGAATCGGTTCTTGGTCTCCTGTGTATGATGGTAAAAAAAAACTTAGGTCAAGTATAACAGTTTCTGTGTTCGATTTTGCCTCAAGGCTCAGTAATAAGTTGGTGAAGGCATTATTACAGATTTACTGGGCAAAATGTATATCTGCCATCTCTTCTAGAAGTGATTTATGGGGGTACAGGAATTTTGCCTCTCTTCAAACACATATTTATTTATTTTATTTTGTTTGTGTATTTTATAAAGCGTGCAGCTACCCCAACGGGGTGTCCCGGCGCTAATGAGCAGACAGCTGTAGTTCCAGAGCAAGAGCTTCCTAGCAGAAAAGAAAGGTTTTGAGGGATCTGCGAAACACACTTCAAAGGTTTTACCTCCAGATCTGCGCTTTTTTAAATCTAGGAGTAACTACTAACAGTTTGGTGGTAGAGCGGAGAGCTCTGGAATGACTATATGGGCGAAGACTGGAAATAAGATAGGCTGGTCCTAAGCCCTTAGTAGTCCGAAAGACCAGGGTCATGGCTTTGAACTCGATCCTTCTAGAAATGGGGAGCCAGTGCAGTTTCCTCAGGTATGGGAAAATGTGTTGTCTAAGTGAAATGCCACCAACCAGACGGGCAGCGGCATTTTGAATTATCTGGAGTCTGTGGCACAGTCCTGCTGTCAGACCCAAGTAGAGTCCATTTGCATAGTCCAAATGCGATGTTATGAGCGCTTGGACTATGGTTTTTCGGGTATTGCTCGGCAGGTAGTTGATGAACTTTTTTATCATTTTAATTTTGCAAAAGCAAGCAGCGGAGACTATTTGAACTTGATTAGAAAAGGGCTCAAGTCTTCCGGCCACCAGAGATTAGGGGCTAGAGGGGAAGGTTGGTTGAAAAAGAGGACCTCAGTTTTTCCAGCGTTGAGTCTGATAAAGTTGAGTATTGGGTGTTCCGATTGGCGCTGTGGTTCCGGAGTTTACCCGCCTAAAAGGTTTGGGTTCTCTCTTTATTATATTAGTATAGATACAGTCGTTGTCCTCTTTGAATCACCGATCTCATGAAATACGCTTGTACCACTTTTATACTTTTATGAGTCTTTTTTATTTATCAACAGGTTGCTGGTACTATGTATGATGCAAGGCCGGGATGTTTGTGTCTAAAAAATATATATTTTAGGATATTGAACTATGTATTAATTATGTATGCTTTTATAGAACCTTTGGTTTCCATAATAAAGTTTTATGATGGTACTGATAACCCACCTGTGCAATCTAGTACATGACTGTGACTTCCTCAAATTCAGTAATGATAGTATTTCAGCATCACATGATCGAAGGATGCTGCTCCACATCTTTCCAGATGAGACTTCTGAAAGAACTAATGATCTTGCTGCAAAACATTACACTGACTACAACTAACATGAGCCAAAACACATGCAGCTTTTCAAACTGAGGAATGCAACCTGACCCAGAGAAAGTTGTAGTATGGGGACAAAACTCACAACTCAGTTTTAACCATGTAAGTGATGTGAGGTCCATTCTAAGTGTGATGAGTTAAAGTTCCCACTACATTAGAAACTTCATCACCACCAGCCCCCCCATCCACCAAAATCACCAGAGTCAGATGTTTATGTGGATATTTGAATTCCTGACCACATTTCAAATACTAAGGATGACGTGTCAACGGCCCATATCATATATAGCGAGCACTGGTAGAGTCAGCTCAGAACACCTGGGAGACATCCTGTACTGCAAAACCTGGTTGGGGGTCAGGGAATAGAGTAATCTCATTGCCTGCAGGAGCCTGGTCGACACAGAATGTGCAAACTCCCAACCAATAAATGAAAGTCTAGCTGGGATCTGGTTTCTGTACACCACCACATGTTCCTATATGGCAAATCCTTTATCATTGTGACGGACAGCCAAGACCTGCTGATGACCTGTGGCAATCCTAGAGCCAAGATATTACCTCTCCTTGCTGCATGGTGAATGCTCCCTCACAAACTAGGTGAAGAGTACAACTCTGTGGACTTCTGACACGTTTTCTGGAATCCTCTTCAGAACACGGCCTGGGAGAGTGTTCTCTAGACGCTCTGCCTCTAAGGAATTTGTAAATGTACCGATATGAGACCAAGAACCGATGGACTGCAACTTCCCACAACCCACTGAGCATTGCATGATTAAGGTGTGCATTAGGTAACGATTAGTCCCGTCAGACTCAAAGGAATAGTTAGTGGAACCCAAACCTTCGTGAATACACTCACTCCAGAATTTACACTAGTAATGGATTTTGGGTTTTTAATAAAATAAAAAACCTATCCTATGGCAAACAATATGAATATAAATTATTGTGAAAACAAACAAGAGAGTATCAATGATATTTATCAATAAGCAAAACAATATAATATACTGTAACATTATGACAGTAATTTAGGATTTCACTACATTGATTTCTGAACCTCTCCACTCCCTCAGCTAACAAAACTTATCTTGGCACCAAAAGGGGCCAACTCAAGGTTCATAGTTGGTCTACACCTGCCTCCCTTTTCCAGCAACATAAGCAGTGATCAATTGGGAGACAGCTGCTGTTCCTGTCTCTGCACCTCAGCGATTATGTTATGCTCGAGCAGTCAAGCCTGTCGTGCAGGTAAGCCTGTCGGAGACCTAGGTATGCCTTTTCTGTAGACTTCGGACAGGAAAGGTGTTTACAGCTTGTACGCGACCCTCAGCCCAGAATCACTGGGTGGTAGTATCTCTCTATCTAATAATGATCTATTCCAGTGTATATACTGTCTGAACATTGCTGGATACTTTTTAAAGCAAACAATCAATATGAAGCCCTTCTGGCTGTTCACCTACTTATATTCTGTGAACCTGTGCTTACTGTTTAAAAACAAGAGCTGAAAAATCAAGACAACAATTTTATGAAACCTTGTGGAGTGCTTAGGAATATTAACTAGAAAATTAAAATATCAAGCCAAGCTAAAATAAACCCTAAAAAATATATACGAGCAGAATGAATTATCATGTTGCAATAAATCAAATAGTTTAACCCCTTGCATGCAGCATAAATTTTTGCGCTGTGCGGGCGATTTGAATAGTGGGCGGGAGTCGGACTTCCCCTGGCCGTCCTCCACACACGCCCACCGTGACGCATGACGGCCGGGTGCTGTCCCGAGTATGCAAGGGGTTAATTACAATGGAAATTGTGCATCTACATTTGACAACATACCCTTGGATAAATGAACATAAATATTGCAAAAATCCGTACCTAAGATCAAAAAAAAATGAAGATTATTATCAGCGGAAACAATTGACCTGTACTCAGTGGCTGAAGAATATATTAATTTCATTATGCGACAGTCTGCGCTGAGTGGATATCACAAGATGAACTATCAAACACGGAGGTCTAACTCCACAAGTAGTATTTATTGCATCGTGTTGGCATACATATAGTGCTATCTATGCCCCTAACGAGTTCTAACCTGCTTTCCTGGGTTGTATGGTAGTATTATTTATAGTACTTCCAGTTCGTACCCCAGAAGTGACCATCGGGGGCGTCGTCAAAAGGGTGTGAACAGATGGCACCACCAAAAAATGGTAAGTAAAGGATATTTTATTTAACATCCAAGTATTGTCGAATGGCAAATTCTCCCCCGGCATTTTCTAGTCTTTATTAGCAATTAATGACCTATTTATATTTCTTTCCTTGATTACCAGCTCGATGCATCTTGAACTGTAACGGAGCCTTCACTGAGCATGTGGTCACATATTCTGGTGTACGTGCCTTCATCTTCCTGCCCTATTCCTTCAGGTCCATCTTGGATCTCTGACACCTAATTTGAAAACCACTCTTGTACCGCCATATCACTTCTTAACAAAACCTATGACACCCTTATATTTGCCCTCCTAAAAGAACCAAACTACATCCAAAGGAAACATACTCACTACTCTCACAACACACTATCACTTACCCTCTTCCATCAACCACCTTTCTAACTTCCGTCAGTCATTACTCTGAAACCATTTAGCGTGAAGGAAACTATGAACCAGTTTGCCTCCTCAGAAACCGATAAAAAGTGCCTAACCACATCCTTCAACAATCTGATAAATGTAGTAAATGTAAATGTAGTGCTAATATAGCGCACAAATCACCCCCGAAGGGGTCTCAAGGCGCTGTACACATACCGCTGGGAACCCTTCCTGGCCTTTCCCTGTGAAGTGCCCACTCCAGGGCACCCCCAAGGTGAAGCCAGGCATCCTAGCGCTGCTGAGGCCGTTGTGGAGATTAAGCAAGCTATTGCCCAGAGTTGCAGAGTGGGACCCTTGATTAGAATAGGCACCGAGGCGAGAATTATCAGGTCCGGGGACATTGAGCCCAAGATCCACGAGGCGTGAATTGAACCCAGGTCCCAGGCCAGACCTCTGCATTAGGGTCTGCCGCTTTAACCATTGAGCCACACTTCTCCATACCCACGGTCCATCCAACATTGTTCTTGCCCCACTTAAAAAAAAACTCCAGCCAGCTCTCTCTATAAGGCTGTTAGATAGACACCATTGGTGATCTTAAAGCCAGCTTCAGTGCCCTTGCTTTCCCATTATCCACACTACCAGGGACATGCTTGTTGCCTATATATGCCCTTCTAATGACAACCCATAATCTCTACAACTGTGAGCAAGAGAACTCATCAGCACACCCTTGGGATATGCCAGTTCCTAAATATAATGTGAGTTGTGCTTCCTAATACAACAAGCTGCAGGGTCTTCTCTTGTAAGGCCCATGTATGTAACAGGACCTTATTGTGCACACTGCAATTCCCCTTCGTGGTGACCAATTCACATCCACTATGAAATAACTCCCTCGTGACCTCTCTATTTTTTTAAAGGATTCAAACTCTGAATTCAAACATGGGCAAAACGGATGTACGACGTTACAACGCGTACTTTTACAACGCGTGCCGTTACTACGCAACTTTTACAACGCAAGTCGTTACAACGACTTGCGTTGGGGGGCGCTGGATAGTAAATATTTTAATTTACTATTCCAACTCCAGTCCCCGTGGATAGTAGGGAAGGAGTTGGATAGTAAATTAAACTATTTACTATCCTGGAGCGCCCCCCAGCGCAAGTCGTCGTAAAGACTTGCGTTGTAAAAGTTGCGTGGTAACAGTACCGCGTTGTAAAACCTTCGTTGTAAAGGTTGTTCCCCGGGCAAAACCAAAATACAAAAACATATACATTTTACTTTCTCATTTTCTTTTATTTAATTATTTTTTCATTAGTACTTTTTTTTCCACATCATTGTTTTCAGCTTACAACTTTATCAAAAATACATAATTGTCATCAAGGATCTACAATACAAAATTCATTTTACATACTACAATCCATTCATTCCCAGGTAGAGAAATGACACAACCACACCACTCACTCATACCTCATACACATTCCATTCACAAATCAATCTATCTGTACAAGTTCTCGTCTATTGCCAATTCAGAGCCGCTACAATCAGTAGGATTTTACATAGACTTGGTCCACCACATCACAAGGGAAACCAATTCAGAAAGGTGCTGCTCTAGCCCATCTTTCTCCATTCCATCAGTCACAATCCAGCACACCGTCTTCCCTACCAGTGCACCAAAACCACTGGTTGTCCTGTCACATCTGCTCCACTATATACTTGAGTGACCCCATACATGTTGTTTGAGAACTTTATGTTAATTTTTCAGGTCTCGCGTAGACAGCGCTTGCGCTGCGAGACCTATAGTAAATACAATATTGAGGGTAATTTCTCCTGCCTCTTTCCATTGGTTAACTCTAGTTTAACATGGGAGACAAAGAATACAAAGTACATCTGCTACATGGCAAGCATTCCTACACTCACAGGAAATTTCTCACAAACAAAAACAGGCACCGCTGTGGCAGAAAGAGCCATCTCGGAGACAGAAATCTTACAACCCTTGCATGTGTTTCATTGAATGTTACCATTGTAGCACATCAGATGGTGGGGGGAATGTCATTACAGTGGTGTTCCTATTTTAACTCCGATTCGCCTGAGTTTTTCGCCATCGGGCATCCATATCCAGTATGCTGTTGTATTTTTGACTTTCTGTTATCACCAACCATAAAGGCTTTAGACTGTCAACTTAGTGACCAATTCACTAAAATAGTGTGTTCCATCATCTCTCCATTAACCTCAGTTTATTCCATCACAACGTTATGGATTTCATGGTAGCCCTGCACAGGTGGGGGAGTGGTCTGACAACTGTTAAGTCTTTATTGTTCATTCTGCTAAGTTCTCTGTGAGTTTATCATTTATTTTAGTGAGTTTTGTGTGACCCCCCTTATTTACAGCACCTTGAGCACTCTGTTTGGTGTTATGGTTGAATTGGCTGTTATGTGAATTATGGATTGCAGACTAGCCATTGCTTGTGAATTTCATAGACTTTTCTGTTTTAATTCGTAACCATAACTGTAATATATCGTTTTTAAAATGAGTTTCTGAGGTTTTTTAAAACACGTTAACGCTTTATAATCAAAGCTAACCATACCTTAATTTTAACCTTAGTATTTTTAGTTACTACCCACAATGAATATCTGTTTGTGATCATTAGGGCTTGACGTAAATGAAAAGGGCTGAAGAAATCCAGTTATCACCCGCTCCTCCACACCTCTCGTAGATTGAACACCTTGTCATAAAGATACAAAAATAGTGGCCTGACTGTGTATGGTTGTGTTCAAACAGAAAACTGGACAGGGCACTGGACACCAGGGGAAGGTACCATTTGAACACCTTAAAGGATTAACATTGATTAGTAAGAATGACATTAATATTAAAGAAATGTGTGCATTTGTTATGTTATTTAATTATTCATAAAGCGCACAGCTACTCGATAGAGTGTCCCGGCACTAAGCTGAACATGCAAAGAAACATTACGAGGCAGACTCTCTAGATAGATTGATCATGGAATAGCCATGTTTTAGTTGTTTTCTAAGGAGCCCTAAATCATTGGACTTGGAAGGAGCGGCCGCCTCTGCGAGAGCGGACAAACCTAGGCACCGTCATCAGATGTAGTTGTGATGATCTTAAATTTCTGCTAGGAGTATAGAAAGACACCCGTTTCCTGATGTATTGGGCTCCTGTACGTGAAGCGCATTAAAGGCCAACACAAGGGCCTTAAAGTGAATTCTATTGCGAATGGGCAGCCAGTGTAAGTTCTTTAGATGGGGAGAAATCCGTTCTCTAGCACCCAACATAAGAATAGCTCTGGCTGCCATATTTTGTATAACCTGAAGTTTATGCAAGAGACAGTCCGGAAGGCCTAAATATAGGACGTTTGCGTAGTCCAGTCTTGACGTAAACAGGGCCTGGACCACTGTCCTTCTATGGTTGAGCGAAAAGATGGGAAGAAATCCCCGGAGCATTTTCAGGATGCCATAGCAGGTACCCGCTACTGATTTGGCTTGGGTTTTCATATCAAGAGAGGCATCCATTTTTACCCCAAGATTTCTCACTGCTCCTACTGATGACTGAGGAGGTAATATGTCGCTAGGCCACTAGCGCCTCCATGCTTTCTGAATAAATGAGCCAAAAAGGATCACCTCGGATTTCTCAGGGTCACATTGAAGCTGGTTAAGTCCGAACCAAGCAAAGACCTCACTTAAGCATTTGTTCATCCTCTCTCCGTTGGGCTCCTCACCCTTTTTGCAGGTGAACAACAGCTGGGTATCATCCGCCAAAGGCCAAAGGGGCGAGGGGAGCCAGATACAGATTGAATAACAACGGGCTTAGGATGGATCCCTGAGGCACACCGACTTTCATGGGAGGGATACAGGCTGCATTCACACAAGCAGTTTTATTTATTGCCTGTTAGATTTTATGTCAGAGTTAATTGGTTGCTGTGCTCATGTCAGTCCTCCATAAGATACCTCCTTTAATTACATACCTAATAAGACTTGTTGTTAGAGGCAGACTGGTCTTAGAGGCTGGAAGAGCTGGGGCAGCAATGGAATCAAGGAAGATACTCTGATCAAATGGTATTGGCTTTTCAGATGCAACTAATCACTGTAATCCAGCTACATACACATAGCTTCAAAACACTTTACTACTGTAAACTAGTAGGCAGCCTATGCTTAACATATATCACAGATATTTAGTTCCCATACATATATAGGAATATATATATATATATATATCATTTTTCAAAGGATTCATATAACACAACGTAGAAGTTACAATGCAAAATTTGAGCGCCCGCAAAATGTTTTATTTAGTATTTCCATTGTTGTGTCCAGGAATTTATATAACAATTGTGCTGTATATGTAGTTTTATATACAAGCTTTGCCGTATATATATATACTTACAAAGGCAGCTATACTCCCGAAACATGTCTATTGTTTAATGTTGCTAGTCTTGAGAGACCAGATTGATTAAAACCGTAATTTTTATTCTTGCCTATGAGTGCTAATTCTCTGACTATTGAGCTGGAGGAGTCTTATGGAGTTGTTAAGAGGCACCAGCGGTGGGGTCTTACGAAGCACTACCAGCAATTTGGATGCACGCCAGCAATACCGCAACCCAGACTATATATATATATATATATATATATATATATATATATATATATATATATATATATATGTACTGCCGCTCCTGGTACACCAGAACAGCGAGTCACTCAGCTGACGGGTGCTGCCATGCGTTGGTGTGCCGCGTAATATTAAAGCTCCGAAGTTTCTCCCACTTCACAGGAAAAAGAGGCAGCACTCACAGGAATATTTAACAAAGTGGTGTTCTTTATTTCACTGACAGACGCATTTCGGTAATTCCCTTCTTCTGTGTCACTGCGTAACGCACAGTGCGGCGCCATTTGTAGTTCTTACATTATGGAAACAAAAACAGGACTTCACGCGTCTCACGAAATTGTGAGCGCCCTCTTGGAACGATATCCTATTCATTCTTTACATTAATCTTGTTGACTCTGATACGTGGCTAACATTGTAAAAAATATATATATAAACACCACCTCAATTTATCAAGTGCACCCAAACAGTCGGTTTGACAAATACTATCTTGCCGTGGATCGGCAATGGGAACCTTGATGGTTGCCTAAGTGTCCTATTGTTTCCATCTTAAGCATAAGTTACCTTCCATGATCGACTGGAACATAAAAACAGAGAACCCTTTAACTGTCCATATCTTGTTATCTAATGTCCAAATTCAATGTAATTGATATCACATCTCATTACTGAATTTATGTGCAAATAAATGAGTAGGCCCCTTAATTTGTGAAAGTATCTTGGTGGACAAATTATCTTGTCCATCACAAGAAGGAAATAGTCAGGTGCCTGGAGAACCAAAACAAGAAATGGAATCACATTTAAAATGCGGAATAGTACACATATCAAGATACATTTTATCATGCCATACTTGTGGATTGCAGATACCAATGCTAACAAAGTTTAGTTACCCTATGAGCCCAAATGTACAGCCAGTTCTTCCCCACTGTTTAGGCCCCCTGGGCTCTGCAAATCCACAATGTATCTAGACTCTAGTCAGCGCAATCTTTGCAGCCTATCCCCTCCTCTGGCACAATCAGGTACATAATCTAAGCAGAAATATTGTAATAGGTTCCTATCACTCTTGTGTTTGATTAAAAAGTGACGAGCCACCGGATAAGTAAAATCCTTGTTCGCAATGGCACGCATGTGCTCCAAAATTCTCAACTTTACACAATTGATGGTACTTCCTGTATACTTCATCCCACATGCGTGCCATTGCGAACAAGGATTTTACTTATCCGGTGGCTCGTCACATGACTCCTGATTCAGCCTGCAAAGGGGCTGAATTAGGGCACTGTGGCTCATCATCACGGATTTACCTATTTTAAATTAATAAACTTGCACGATCCACCGGAGGGTTTTAATCCAACCTGCATACGAGAACTACTGGTTCCAGCATGCCATGAAGAACCCACCCACCTGAGGGACAACCCACTGAAGGTTTGAAATTAAATGGCAATTGCGGTAGAATCGTAGCAGGCTGACAACGTGCGGCACACCTCTGAAGAAGTTGAAAGGTTCAACGAAACGCTTAAGGACTGCCAGATGGACAATATGATTTAAAAGTGAGCGTGAGCCCAGTGAAGTGCGTCTCCAATACTTCAGGGTATAAAGTGAAGTTAAAAAAAAAAAAAAAAAAAATATATATATATATATATATATGTTTATATGGATAATCGTCATCCAAAGAAAAGCCTTCGTATAAAGTACCCAATGATGAAGAGCAGACCCTTAAGTTGCTGGTGCAAAGTGTTTTAATTAATTTATGCCAGCGCGTCCACCATGACGCGTTTCGCCTCGAAAAGAAGCTTGATCACATGAAATACTACAAGCCAAAAGGACAGACTTTTAAAGTGACAGTGCAATTGCATTGATTATCAAGTTATAGACATAGACAAAATACTGTGCAAAAACGCCATGAAATTAATACATAAATATTGTTGCATATTTCAAAAACGTCGAGGTGGTAGCATTTTGGGGCACATTATAAAATATCCAAGGATAAAAACATGTATAAAATTCATATTTATCCATATTGATCGTGGTGGCAGTAGTGAGGAAAATAATCTCATATCATCTAAAATGGTGTTCTTTTTGATCATAAAAACAGAATAACCCCAATGCCACCGGCCTAAATTACAAAATGCCGCTAAAAATTATGTTCCTCTGTATCAAAAATTGCACAATCCCAAATTTAGGAATAACAACTGTCCTATGTACCATCAAGGTTCATACAGCCCCTGTGGGCAATGGCGATGGTACAAGTCTGTCCCAAGAAGTAAAGTACAAAGTGCAAAGTGCAAAAGAAAATGTGCAAAATATGCTGATAGTGCAAAAGACAAACAGATCATAAAAACATTCATAACTTGGATCACTGTACATCGCTCAGCCTCAATCTGTAGTTCATTTAAATCACAATAAATAATTTCATTGAATCAAAATGACCGGACAAGCACTATCTTACTGATACATCATTAAACGCATGCATACAGGTCCTCCCTATCGTTTAATCCATTTGGATTTTTACTGTCCAACTCCAATATATATCTCGTCTCGAGGAGACGGAGCTTTGCCTCTCGATCTCCTCCTCTCCTAGATGGTACTACTGTATCGATGACATAAAATTGGAGTTGGCCTGGATTATCTGTATGTTTCAGTTCAAAATGCCTGGCAACCGAGTAAGTCTGGTAATGTCCCACAATCGCCCGGATGTGTTGGAGTATCCGTTTGTGGGCGGGTAACCTGGTAATACCAACATACCTCAACCCACACGGACACTCCAACACATACACTGCATAATCTGTCTTGGATGTTAACCTTTTGGTAATGGCAATTGGCTCCTGCTTGAACGGACTGGTGTAATGTGTCTGTAGGAAGGTAGATCCCTGACTATGGTTGCCCCCAACTTTTTGCCTGGTGTTTTGCTGGTTTTCTGACTTAGTTGACCTGGGACCCTGCTATTCAGGGCCCCAGGCCTACTGCTCTCTCTGTAAAATGGATTCCATGTACCCTAGGTACATATCTAAATTGGATACTGAGTCACCTTATCAGTCCCTGTACAGTGTACCTTAGGTACCCAGGGCATAGGTGTACCCAGGGACTACCAGGGGCTGCAGCATGTATTATGCCACCCCTGGCTGGCCATCCAAATCTGACACAACTGGCTGCTTGACAGCTGGGGCAAGGTGGTGTAATCACCCTTTGCTTTAGATATAGTATACCTATATCTAACCCTAAAATGGACACACAGATCTCCTATCAGTCACTCCTATGGCAGGCCTTAACAATCCTGGAGGCAGAGTGCTTGGAATCGTGTGAGATAGTGCTCTGGCATGAGCTGAGCCTGTCTGCGGCTTTCGGGATCTATCCCTTAGCCGTTTCCATGATATCGCATACCATATACTCTTAAGTGCATTATAATCCTCGCGGTTAAATGCCAACTCTGGTATCGCTTTATCAAAACATGTCGAGTAAGGTGTCATACGACTTGGAATACTAACCCCTCGCCAATTCTGGCGACGGGGTTAGCATTCCACCCTTCTAGAGGGACACGACATGCATGTAACCCCTAAACCCGGTTAAAGTCAAACATAGCCTCAGCTCCACAAAATGGATGCTGCCACCGAGACACAAGTCTGCCCTCCTGCTGCTGGGAGTCCTCCCAGAGCAGGAGATAAGGACAAAGGGTTTCCTGCCAGGGGCGGTGCCAGCACCGTCCCAGACAGGGTTTTGTGTATTGTAGGTAGGCAGGGCTACAGAGGAAGGTGACTGCACGTGGCACCCCGGTGCTCACTGTGCATAGGCTGGCTTGAACCAGTTCCAGGGACACTCCAGACCCTGTGCTGGGGAAAAGCCCGCCAAGGAAGTGGGTGTAACCACCCCCCTCCTGGTCCCACCCCTAGGGCAGGACTTAGTCGCGTGCCAGCCCACTTTTCCCAGATAAAGGTAGGGACTGGCCCCCATCCAAATCAGATCATCTTTGGAATCAAGATACCACTTTCCACGAAAGGACTTCACGATTTCTTCCTCAAGATTCTCCCTTGTGGCTAAGGAGTAGTCACCCTGCATCCGCAGGCACCATCTAAGAACACTGCGGTCTGCTGCACGTCCTTCCTCCGGAATCCGACTGCCCAGCTCGACGAGACCCGGCTTCCCTGGCACCTCTGACCTCTACCCACCTCTACAGCACAGCTGAGAACCGTGGGTGCGACGAGACCTCGAGGGACCGGCCATCGCCAAGACTGCATGACTTCTGCACAGCAAGCCCACCGAGTAATTTCCTGGTGAGTGCTTTGGGGTCCGAGAAGCCCCCACCCTGAGCAGCTCCAGCACCGAAGAGCCGCCCCCCAGCATCTCCACGATCGGCGTGGGGCCCTTCTGCTTTTTGCTGCTCACCGCGTTGTTTGGCTACTAGCCCGCTGGCTTGTGGCCTTCCGAACGACGCCCGACGACAACACTGCTGCTGGTCTGGTTGCTCCAGACTGGCCCTTGCTTCCCTCCATCGGAGAAGTACCGTGGACCCTCCTGGTCCGGCTAAGATGCCATTTTAGGTCCACCGCGTGGGCCTTGCATTTGCCAAGACTTGTTGCCCAATCCTGGGTCCAGCGACGTCGACAGCAAGAACCTTCGTGGGACAGCTCGCACCTCCATCCTGGTCGCCGACAACGCCTCCTGGTCCGAGAGACTGCAGAGCCCAGCAGCGCCCACTCACCTGACTGCGGTGACTTCGCCCGGTGCCATCCTGGTGCCCACTTAATCACTGGCTAGTGATTCAAGAACTTGGTCCCCTCTGCTTTCAGGTTTCCTTCTTCCTTGATCCAGGCTTGGATCCATCGAACTTTCCTTCACTGGTCGCCTGCCAGCAACTTCCTTCTTCCAGGCTCCTGGTCCGGCAACGATATTCCCGACGTCTTTTCAGACCTATGCAGCTGCAGCCCCTGGGCTAGGTAACTTCGGCACTTCGGTGTCCCAGCATAGCCTCACTATTCAAGGGTCAGGATCCACTGTCGTTTTCTCCCTACCAGGTCGGGTTCGCCCGTGAACACTAACTTTGTGAATTCTAGCTTCCATAGACTTTGTCCCGCATCCCGCGTGAGAGTGCACACTCTGCACCCGAGTTCCCTAGGCCTCCTGCTAGTAATCTAAAGGTTCAGTAGTCTAGTCCTAGCGATCCCAAAGCCTCTGAGAATCGTTACTTACCTGCTAGTTATTCGCATTCCACTTTTAGAGTATATGGTTTTTCGTGCCCCTCGGGCATTTGTGTATAACGTGCTAACTTAAGTATTTTCATAAGAGTTTTGTTGTGTGCTTAGCACCCTGTCCTCATAAAGAGTACAGGGTTGTTGTGATTCTAATAAATACACTGTTTATTTTCATAACACTTGTGTGGTGTCCTTTCACTGGGTGTTCAAGGGGTAATGTGATGGTAAAACAGCTGGCTTAACACGCCCTCTAGAGTCTTAGCCTTAGACTGCTCGTATCCATGCTACTAGGATAGCTGGTCTATAAGGTTGACTTACAACCAATCATCAATAAGGGTTGTTTGGACTGATATATAGTGATCACTAGAATAGTGAGCACTGCACATCAGGCCAACTTCTCACAGTGTCCTATTGCTACCATACCGGCAGGCTTTGCACTGGGGACATGTTTTAAATCCCTTACTAAGAGAAAGCCATGTGGTGGATAAATGAGGTTCGAAAGAGTTCCTGACTAAAGCCTTAGCCATGGAGGGTGATCTCCTAAAGGTAAGTAGAGGTTTATTAGCTACTCTATGGCCGATTACTGGGTCACTTTTGACTAGATTCCAATTTTTTTAGAGAATCCTTCTTAGTTCCCCATGTTGGCGATTATATGTTAGTATAATACGTGATGGTATGTTAGAATCCTGACCTCTAGCTTTATCTACCCTTGTCTTTGGAATCAGGCCTCCTGCCTCGTGATGGTCTGTGTGCGTTTGATGGAATTGGTAAGGATCTGATTGGAATACCCTCTAGCTAGGAAGCGGTTCTTACTGTCCTCCTGTGCAGCCGCACATTCGGAATCTGAGCTGCAAATCCTTCTGATCCGAAGCATTTCCCCATAAGGGATGCTCCGGATCAGATGTGCCGGATGATGACTGGCAGCGTGTAAAACCGTGTTACTGGCAGTAGGCTTCCTGTATAGTTTGGTCGTAAGGGTATTGTTCTCTACATATATCTCCACATCCAAAAAACATAATGAGTTGGCACTGATGTTGGATGTGAAGTTTAGATTTAAACTGTTTATATTTAGTTCTTCTACAAATGCCATGGCACTAGCTTGCGAGCCCTTCAAGATGAAGAATAGATCATCTATATAACGCAGATATAGTAGGATGTTATCCGTGAAGATCTTTAGGTGTTGACCACGCAGGACCTGCTCCTCCCACATCCCCATGTGCAAGCATGCGTAGCTGGGGGAGAAGCAGGCCTCCATGGCCCCTCCCCTGACCTGCTGATAAATGACATTATTGAAAATGAAGAAATTCTGCTCCAGACACATCCGTGTCATGCTCAGTAGCATCTTATTGTGGGCAGCAAAATTTATAAGACGTCTCATGAGGAAGAATTCCATGGCTTTCAGGCCATCATAGCGTCTTATAGAAGTGTATAAGGCAGAGACATCTAGAGTCATTAAAAACATGTCAGGTCCCCAAGTGAACTGCTCCACTTTACACCAAAAAAAAACATATATATATATATATAGACATATCTTTTCTGTTTTTTGAAATAATTTCAGAGGTTTAGCCAACACGTTTCGCCCCATATTGGCTGACAAGTCTAGGTCTTTTTCTAGGCGATTTGAAAATCCAATTTGACTCCTGAGTCCGCAATGACTCTGGGTTGAAGATACGAGTACGTATTGTGTCCAGATTGGGCGAGGATCAATGCCTTTAGGGGATCGCTATTAGCAGATGGCTTGACAACTGTCGAAATAGTCAAGTTTTTTGTACAGGCCCCGAGTTTAAAAAAAAACCATCACAGTGAGGTACTATTCCGAACCCAGAGCGCACAGCATTTTTGGCAGAGGTGCTGACTACCTGTGTGCGGCTTCTGATCTAACATAATTAACTATAATTAACTAATTTAGAAAGGTCTGGTTCCTGGTGGTAAAAACAGAGGCACAGAAAGTGTTGGGAAGTATCTGTGCCGAAGACAGGGCATAGCCAGACGAGGTGGGGTGCAGGCAGTCCTTATCTGGCGTCAATATCTGTGCATCTAATGTGACAGGAACGGGTGTGTCAGCTTCACTGCACCTCGGATCAGCCAGATTAGCAGACATGACAGAAAGGTGGCTCGGTGCCACTGGCAGCTTTGGTTCAGCCAGGGTTGGGGATACACAGAGTCAGGATGTGTTTACGCACAGAACAATGTATATAACAAATCAAACAAAACACATGCTAAACATACTTTAAGTGAACAAAAAAAGTTGGCCACTTTTGTAGTGAAGAAGAACTCGCCAGCACGCACCCATCGGAATGGAATTTTTCTATGTGTTCAAAAAATACTATAACTAAAGGAAACTAGTTCAAGTCCAAGTTCAAGTCCGGAATTTGTATAGCGCACTACTCACCCAGAGGGTCTCAAGGCGCTTGAGTGAGGGTGTGAGCATTATTGATCGAATAACCATGTTTTTAGCTGAAACTCACCATGTGGTGCTGCTAAAGATGAGTGCGTTTTTATAATGAGGAAAATAAGCTTTAGACGAGGCTCAGAAAACATTAGGCCAAGTCTCCGTCTGTTAGCCTTTCCTTTTGTGTGGCAAACCAGGCCTGTAGAACACTATCAGGTAAAAATCAAAGCAGAGCAGTTCCACTCTTCAATAATTACCTTTTTCCTTTTATTCATTTACTTACTTGATGAGCAAGCAGCAGATACAAGTTTGGCTGCTGACTCTACCTTCTGAGTCCCCACTCTCCACAGAGGTAATGCCTCACTGCCTGTAGCTGTTGGCCCCCTGAATCTGGACAATTGTGGTGCTGGTGCAGCAAGCCTTTCAAGTAGCATCAGCAGATTGAAGATCCATGCTCATGCTGGCTGCTCTGAATGGAAACTTCCTGAGCTGAAGACCCTGTTCAGGCTGCACCTGGCTCCGAGGATGATTTCATTGTGGGCTGCCCTCCACTGCCTCCCTCTTGTTGACTCACTTTCATTCTAGGGGCCTCCCGGGCCTGGCCTAAATGCAAAGTTCAGAAACCTGCTGCATCACTGCACCATTCCATGCCCAAATTATAAATATAATGTGGCTGTTGTGGCACATCAAAACAAACAGCAAGAATAAAGGTAATGTTTGGGGGCCACAGAAAAATATAGACTGACCTGGCCCAGCTGGGGCGCCCGTAGCCACGGCCCTGCCTGTAAGATGGTCCCAGGTTCCATAACCAATGTCATGCGTTTTGAAGCAGACATGTAATGCCATTTTCAACAAGGTAGGATGTCTTCGCCTTGGGCAGTGTGCGTCTCAGTAGACATCAGAGGTTGTAGCGCTATTTGTTTTTTGAGCACCGACCCATCCAAACACTCTCAAACACACACCTTCAAATAAATTAATGCTTCAGAAGTGCACAGCAAGGTTCTTGCACATCTTCGCTCACAGCAACAAGCAGAACATATCCCTTGGAGACAGGTCCTGTATTTTACAATATTCATCACTAACTTCAATGAAGGTTGTGAGAAAAGCGGTTTATTATATGATGTGGCTGTGCTACCTCGCCGTGTAATAAACTCACTACCTGTACAGGGTATCGTCAGATTCCTTTGAAAAACTGTATCTCAATTCTGGGTAGCTGTGGCTCTGAGCAGTCAAGCTATGTTAAAGGAACAAGTGTAAAGCATTAAGAAGTACCAAAACAGTTGAATAAGCTACAACAGTTTATAAAAATAGGTGTATTTTTATCTTTAACTCCTTGGCCGCGGCGGTAATTCCGCCGCGGTGCTGGGGCGGAGGGGGGACGCGCGGCGCTGCCATGCTCGTGATGGAACCACTCCATCACGAGCCACGGGCGCGCTGTGCTTGTGACAGAGTGGTTCCGTCACGGCCACGCCCGCTCAATAGATCGAGCCGCGCAGACGCGAAATCGTGGCAGCGTGGGCTGGGCGGCGCGCCGTGACGGAACCACTTCGTCACCCACACAGCGAGAGTAGTTCCGTCACCAGCAGAGAAGGGGTTAAATAGACACCTCAATAACATGAATCCACCAGAGGATTCCGGAAATATGAATTTTCAAAAGAACAATAAATCACTGCTTATTCAGTTAGAGCAATAAAGCATTGTAATGGACCGCACTATCGGTGAACTTTGTAAAACTTTTATAAATTTGTTAATGTCTTCTTCGGCCACCTTTGGGCAACCAACTCCGGCAGGGAACAAGTCACAGGGACCACAGAGTCCAGTTGGAGTGGTCCTGATTTGAGGGATCCAGGAAGCTGAAGATGATGAAAAACGCTGAAGATGTTGATCTGTGGCGCGGGTCTTCCTGGGGACACCTCTCGATCCACGAATAGGGAGGGGTAACTTTGGCGACAGGGGTTAATGTCCCTCGAAGTCCGGGTGCGGATCAGCCAAAAACCAGTTGCCACTGGTCTACTGGTTTCTGGTAACAGCGAAACCATCGGTTCCTTTTGCCCAGAAATCAAGCCATTGCCATGAATCAAACTGCACTCCAACGACTCTTCTGGCTCCAGCAGGCTTAGGTGCAACTTTTGAGGGTTGGAACTCGGTCTCCCAGGTTGCACTTCGGCAATCAGCGGCAGACTGGAGGTTCTTGGCTACCAACTCACCAAGACAGGCTTCTTCAGCTTCGGTGTCCCTGAACTGTAAAAGGAAGACAGCCAGCTGACTCATGTAGTCACTTCTACTCTCGAAACATCAGGGATCACTTTTCCTTGAGCAGGGCACCACAGGCTCAGCCCTGTCTTTGATAGCCCAAGGAGGAGAGGTGCAGCCCAGTCTTTGGTGCAGCCTCTCTTTGCTGGGTCCAGGGAACAGCAGGGCAGTCCTTTTTTCAGTCCACTCTTCAGTACACTGATCTGAGGTCTCGGTGCAAGGGGTGCCACTTTTATGCCCACCATGAGCTTAGGGGGATGGCCGGCTAACTAGCCAATTGGGCTACCAGGTCTTTTCCACCTGATGACAACTTCCTGTGAAGTGTGACATCTTGCTACCCCAGAATCCACTATTCAGCTACCAACCAACATGACAGAACTCGTTTCTTGGTATCTACACACCAATTGAAAATACAGTTTGGTAACAGCTTCTCCATGTCTGTCCTCGATGCAAGCCTGTCTGTCTGCAAAAACAAAAGACCAGCTCCTCTCATGTAAATCCACCATTTGCCCTTCAAATTCCACTTCCCTTTTGAAGCTCGCCTTTTGGGCTCACATCGTGTTTAGCCTTACTGCCAGTGGGAGTTCATGCCTCTTCCAACGGCAGGCCCTTTGTGTTCCTTTCTGAGAGTTGTTCACACCTCCCACATGGAGGGCAGAATACTGTCTTGTGGCCAGCAACCATATATAGTCACTGAAAAACTTTGTGCAACAAAGTGGCAACTTTCTAAAGTTTACATTTGTACAAAAATTACATAAGAGTCGACTTGAGCAACACGTTAGGTTTAATGTAACAATTCTCTTGATTCCTTGAAGTACCATATTTAATAGTCCCAATAGAAGGTAGCACTGCAGAGTTGTCAGCGTGTAACTCTGCACTCACCAACGGGGCTAGTAGCCTTTCTCCAGTAAAGATCACAATGTGTTTTTTTTTCTGACAGGACATGTAAAAATACATGTTCTACTTAATAATATACAGAACCCTGTGTTAGGGCTTGTTAGGCTTGCCTTAATGGTGACTTCTTCATATATTATAAAAGGGAAGGTTAGGGTTTTGCCATTACTTTAAATGGCAAAGTCGACTTAGCCGTTTAAAACTGCTCTCTCTCTCAATGTACAGTGGCAGGCAAGGAGACATACTTTACTTTGTCACACTTATTGTGGCACAATAAATGCTGCAGTCAATCTGGGACATTTTAAATTTCAGGGTCTGGTTACCCCTTGTACTATACATTAGGGATTTAAAAGTAAATTAACTTATGCCAATTGGGTATAAGCCAAAAGAACATACACTTTTAATATGCAGAGCACACACACTGAGGCCTGGTCAGCAGGGTCCAGTGGCTTCTAAAGTTATTACAACAGTATCTAATAGCCCAAAGGCAAGGCAAAGAGTGGGGGTGATTGTGCAAAAAGTAATTTCCTCACAAGAGTGTTTTCCCTATATGGGGATCCAGCGACCAAAGCTTCTGCCCATTACGTCCTACCCGGCAAACATGTACAAAGGTGATAATGTGCCTGTACCACTGTGAAAATGTGAGCTGAATACATTGAGTGGATGAAATGCCTTCACTGCTCCCATTTGTGACTTTGAACCCTGGTTCTGGCGAGAAGGTGAAGGCCTTGGACAAGTCCTGTGCTTGAAGTTGTAGCCCTCTATTGTATCTGGGTTTAGAGGCTAATGTTACATAAGGTCAGGGTCGTGTATTTTTACACCTTCCCTGCCTTAACAGTGGCATGAATACCCACTCCCTATAGTTAGCTCTGGTATTAGACAAGAACTTTTGACTTTAGTAAAATTATAAATATCTAATATATTTACTTATTGGAACTTTCAGCCAGCCCTCATCATATATTACTCTGTTATTGTGTCATTCATATTTTTCTTCTACCCACTGTAGCATATGTCACGTGCAATGGGCCATCCCACTTCAGCCATTGGTTAACTTCAATGAAAGGGACGGCATTCTGCCTTAAGTTGGTTGGTTGAAGCTTTTATTCGATATGCAAGATATCTTGAAAGCGTACACAAATACAGCATTACAAAACTAGAAAAAATACATTTTTAAGAAGCAATATTGAGTGTACATTTAAGAAAGATAAAAAGACATGTGATGCCAGAATAAATTAGCTAAAAACTAATTAAACCGCTATTGACAATCTCTTGCAGCGAATCAACCAAAAATGTTTTAAAAATGTGGCTACAGCACAAACGATGGGAGGGGAAGTGTCCGTCATTAGAATGCGAAGGGCTACCAGATAACTACGCGTACCCATATTGCAACAGAGGGGTTTGAGCCAGAAACTCCTGGGTTTAGCATAGTCCGGACATTCAAACAGGATATGCGGTATAGACTCTGTCCTAGTGATACAACGGGCACAAAAAGGGGACGTGTGGACACCTGATTTCCACTTTGACACCAGGGCACCAACTGGTAGGGAGCCCACTCTGAATTTAAAATAAAGTGCTCGATCAGCTGGAAGGGTAATTAAATCCAGGTAGGGTTCGTAAGCTACTACATCTTTTATTGTTAAGAAGGCAGCTGTAGCTTTACAATGACTTGAGTTTGTAACTAGCTGTTCCGCAACCCAATTCCAGTATAGTCTTTTCAGAACATCTTTTGGTGGGGCCGTTCTTGATGACCAACAGTCCCCCAGCCCGAGTTCCTCTAAAAGCTTTTTGGTATCTCTCAACCACTTAATCTTCGCCCAACCGCCCAGGCTCATTATCTCAGTCAACCCTTCAGCATATGATTTTAGCTCTTCACCCCTCCAAATACGTGCCCATAGGAGGAGTGGACGAAGCCGGGCTTGATCTTTGATATTCTTACAGCCTGTATCCAACAGCACAGGCACAGTTGGGGTGCTCGAAGGGAGGGCGATTAAAGATTTCAAAAGCTTGCTCTCAGCTGTTGCCAGGGAATCCAGGCAGCAATGCCCCCACAGCTCTGCCCCATACAGGGCTGATGTTACTCCCTTAGCCTTGTAAATGTCAATTGCCGGGGCAAGCGACCTCCTCGGTGAAGCCCGAAATTCCCTCAGAAGGGCCCCTCCTACTCTCTTGTGATTCAAGACCATCTTGGCAATGTGAGGTGACCAGTTCATGCTGTCCGTAATCCGCATTCCAAGATAATCAAATTCGGATACTTTCTCCAAGGGAACAGAGTTAAGAATGGGTGGGCGGCCCAGTTTCCTTGGAGGGTTTAGAATTAGAAACTTAGTTTTATCCACGTTGATTACTAAGCCCCTTGAGACGCAAAAGTTCTGGAAACGGGTAAGCAACTTCTGGAGGCCTTGCGGGGTCTTAGAAATCAAGAGCGTATCGTCCGCAAAAAGTAAGGTTGGAATCCGCACTCCCCCTAGACAAGGAGCGTCGGCTGGTTCTTGCTGGAGATATTCCACCACCCCATTTACGTATAGTGAAAAGAGGGTGGGCGCTAGTACACATCCCTGTCTCACACCCTTAGACACTGGGATTTTCTCAGTTATCTCTCCATTTCTCCCCCAGCGAACCTGAGCAAAGGTATGGGCGTGAAGGCTAATAAGGAGGGACAAGATGTAAGGAGGCAATCCCAACCCATAAAGCACCCTCCATAACTCCTCCCGAGGAACTAGGTCAAAGGCAGTCCTCAGATCTATAAAAGCCAAGTATAGAGTGCCCTTGCCTAGCTCCACCACCTTCCAGCCAAGGAGTGCTAGCCTAAACACCTGCTCAATCGTCCCTGTTCCTGCCCGGAACCCTGCCTGAAAGTCTGATAGTATTTTATTTTCCTCCACCCAATGAAGAATCCTACCAAGGATAGCTTTACCTGCTATCTTTTGGGTGGAGTCAATGAGGCTTATGGGCCGGTAGTTCCCCGGGATTTCTCTAGATCCTTTTTTATAAATTGGGACCACCACCGCCCCTTTCCAAGAATCGGGCACTGGCCCCCCCTTCATAATATCATTGAGAAGTGCTGCAATAACCCTTCCCCAGGCCACTGGATATGCCCGCATGAGATCCCCCGGTAAGCCATCTGGACCTGCTGCCTTCCGGGGGGCTACCCACCCAATTACCTTTTCAATCTCTAGAGCTGAAAAGAGATTGTAACCGTGAGGTTCAGATACTAGTGGGGGGAGCACCCTGACATTTAGTGCCTCATCCGCCGGAAGGTATAGAGCCCCAAAGTGTTTTACCCAGCTTTGTGGGGGGATATTACAGGGTCTCATAGCTTCGTCAGGCCTGTTCCGGGAGCCTACAAGGTTCCAAAAACCCCTTGAGTCTTTACTTTTACTGGCAACAAGTAGGTCCTCCCAAAATTTCTCTTCCCACTCCTTCTTAGCAAATTTAAGGGATCTATTATAAGCCTTCCTTGCTACCAGAATATCTGGGTGGGATTTGCGTTTCACTGCCTCTACAAGTCTTGATTTGTGTACCCTACATATTTGTGTGTACCAACCGTTACCTTTCTTTACACCTCCTTTCTTCCCAGCCTTACTCGAGGGGATGGTAAACACATTTGTCAGAGCCTCTGTTGGGGAGGCAAAGACCCCGCAAGCCCTACCCACCCCTTCCGGGAGTGACCCCAGGTTTAACAGTGCGTGATCTAAAAGGGTTGATATTTCTCCAATCCTTTCCTCTGAGAGGACCAATTTAGCCCATTTTAGGCGCCTTCCACAAAGTGAGACTACCGACTCATCAGGGGGAGCTAATGTGGGGTTAGTAGGACCCTTCTTAGAAAGACACCACCACTGGACCATGGTCAGGGAAAGTGGATTGTGATCACTTTCAACCGTCGGGACCACAACCATGTCCCTCACCTGGCTCCACAAACATATATCTAATAAGATATAGTCAATTCTAGAAGTATGTCCTGGTCTATTATAGGTATGAGCCCCTTCCCTGTCTGAAATTGTCCTCCCATTCACTGCCCTTAAATTTAGTTTGATAGTCAGGGTGTATAACTGTAACGCCACCTCTGACCATCTCCTAATGGGTGGAATTTCCAAGGCTGGTATCCCTATCTTGGCGTCCTCCTCATCCTGGTCTAAGGCAACATCCGAGCCCAAGGGCTCGAACGTGCAGTTCATGTCTCCCGCGACCAGGGTACACAACTTGTATGGAGTTGTACTAAGAAGGCTCTCCAGGAGAGCTAATACGGTGGACTTCCTCCCACCCTTAGTCCCTCTGGCGTACACATTATAAATATTCAGTATTGTACGACCCCTGGAGTCTCTTAGGATAATATTTTGAATATCTAGACAACCTGTCTGAGACTCCTCTATTCTACAGTCAAGGGAAGCTGCCACCCAAATGAGCAGGCCACCCGAGGGGCGTCCTCTCCCTGATTCTGAGATTTGTGCGGGCACAAAGTAGGAGGAGAATCCCACCCTATGTATCGGCTCCAAACTCCAGGTCTCTTGGAAGATGCATATGGCGTGCTTATCAACCAAAGCATTCCAGTCTGGGAGGGCCAACTTTCTCGCGATCCCTGCGACATTCCAGCTGAAAACCTTGAAAACACGGTCCGTCACAGCTGGTGCGTCGCTGACCTCGAGAACACTCCTGTCCACAGGCCTCACAAGGGGAACAGGCAAACTACTGTCCAAGGAAATGGGCAGAGAGTCTACCAGCCCACTGTCACCTGTACTTATAAGTGGGACTATTCGGGGTGGTGGTGCTGCCTTTAAACCTGTTCTATTGTCCGTTTCCATGTCAGACACTGCAAATTCCCTCATATCACCCCCCTCCAGTCAACGTCTCCCTGGCCCCCACCGGGGATTCAACCCGTTATATCCAAGACCCCCAACCCCACATGGGTCCCAGTTTTGGCCTAAGCCAAATGTACTAAGGCCCACCCGGGGCGACTTAACAATTGGCCAGGGGTAGAAAAAGGTTAGATCCACTAGTTTAACCCCTACCACATCCATGTTTTTTATAGGGCCACAGATGGAGCTCACCACTCGGGGATCTTGAAAGTTTATTATTACACAATCCCCCTCCTGTGTTTTTTTTTCTTGTCCTACCCACCCTACTCTGCGAACACTTAGAATTAGCCCATCCACACCACTCGGGATTGGCTTGTTTAACTTTAGCCAGTGGATACACTTATTCTTGAGGGCCTGGTGATTCTCCAACTGGTCTTCCTTCAGTGGGGGAACGTTTACTAATACAGCAACAAAAGGGTGGCAGTCTGGTGGGAGATTTATGGGGGGGGTCCGCCGGGGGAATTTACGGGGGACCACTGTGGTAGCAACTGGGACTGCAAGTTGAGGGGCAGTTTTGGCGACCATCTCTGTCGCTGTTCCCTTGCCTTTGTTTTGTGTACCAGAGGCTTGGCTGTCCTTCATCGTCCCTCTACTTGTCGGGGGCTGCAAAAGGGATGTTAATTTAGGTGTACTTTTGGCAACCTCAGAAGATGTTTCCATTCCCTTTTGTTGGTGCCCTGCTTTTGGTGGGGGAGGAATTACAGGTACTGGTGCTTGCACTTTGCTAGTGTCTACCGTTATTGCCCTGGTTGGAGAATAAGAATCCACCTGTAATTGCAAGGAAGCTACTGGGGGCACACTCCCCTTTAGACCCATGGCCTGATTCTCACTCACTCTTTTATGCTGTTTAATTATAGATTTAAGTGAGAAAAAGCCATCGAGGGTGGATTGCTCTAGTTTATCTATTCTAGCCCCCAAACCCTTAACCTGGGTCAACAAGGGCATCAAGAGACTGTTTACCCTCTCCATAATCCTATCAATGATCTTGGAGTCAATAGATGTGGAGACATTAACAGCACTACTACTAGGGGACGAACAGGTATAATTACCCGTAGATGTGTCCACGGGGCCCCCCCTCCACCACTGCCTTAACCTCTGGGACCGGCCCCCTTAAGTCCTTCCCACCCTGTCCAGGAGACTTTCTCGGTCGCTTGTAGAGCGCGGCCTGTCTCACCAGCCTACCCTTACTAGAGCAGGCTGCCCTTTTGTTTTTGGCCCTTTTACTCTGCCCACTCAGGTCATACACAGATTGCGCAGATTGCGCCCCAGATAGGTTTACTATGATAGGAACGGGTAGAGTAGGCGATAACATTTGAGTAGTACCTATGATTGGGGGTGCAGGTGAGTGTGATGTACTTGCGCCACCCTCTTCCGCAGCGCCACTTGGTAGAAGCGCAGCCGGCTGTCTCAACCTATCTATAATCTTCCCTATTTCAACCGTCTGGGGGGGATCTACAAAGCCATCCGGGACGTCAGGGAAAACAGATTGGACCCGCTCGCTGGCCGGTGACAAGGCCTGGGCTAGAGCCCCCAGTGAGGAGCGTCTAGAAGGGAGATAGACCTCGGAGAGACGGCGTTCAGAAATGGTGATCTCATTATCAATGACCGCCGCCACTCTCGTTATAAAACGGTCCATAGTTCCAATCACTGGGCTACCCACAGCACCTCCCCGTTCGCCCTCACTCCTGAGTAATTTACCAGAACGGGTTGACATTGTAAGGGATACGCCTTTGTGGAATGACACGCAACCCGCCAGGGCCCAGGGCTAGATGAAAGAGACGTGGCCCAGCCCAGCCTTGACAGCCCCTGACTGCCACAGACTGCCCGCCCTTTGCTCGGGCTTCGCTCGGCGTCCCGCTGAGCGTCAGGCCGTTGGTTATAGAGGGACGTTGCGGCCGGGGGGCGTGTCCTGCTGGGGGCGCGGCCGTGCACACCTGTGCAGTGCAGGGACTCCTGGTCTTCAGAGTCCCTGCGGCGCGTGCTCTCTTCAGCCTCACGGAGCTCCCTCCTCCCTTCAGCAGCTGGGTAGCCCTCCTGCAGCCTCGACCCCACGCCTCAAGCCGCGCAGCGGCACCCGCAAAGCGGGTGCTGCAAGCTGTTGGAAACCGGCAGAGGCGGTCAATCCCTCCAGGGATAGAGGGAGGCTGGACGTCAAGGCAGTAGCACCCAAGTAAGCTTCCAAAGAGAGTCCCACTGCAGATGGAAAACTTCCCGCTTTTACTTTCTGGTCGGCCGGGGGGCGTGTCCTGCTGGGGGCGCGGCCGTGCACATGCAGCGCAGGGACTCCTGGTCTTCAGAGTCCCTGCGGCGCGCGCTCTCTTCAGCCTCACGGAGCTCCCTCCTCCCTTCAGCAGCTGGGCAGCCCTCCTGCAGCCTCGACCCGACGCCTCAAGCCACGCAGCGGCACCCGCGAAGCGGGTGCTGCAAGCTGTTGGCAACCGGCAGAGGCGGTCAATCCCTCCAGGGATACAGGGAGGCTGGACGTCAAGGCAGTAGCACCCAAGTAAGCTTCCAAACAGAGTCCCACTGCAGATGGAAAACTTCCCGCTTTTACTTTCTGGTCGGCCGGGGGGCGTGTCCTGCTGGGGGCGCGGCCGTGCACACCTGTGCAGCGCAGGGACTCCTGGTCTTCAGAGTCCCTGCGGCGCGCGCTCTCTTCAGCCTCACGGAGCTCCCTCCTCCCTTCAGCAGCTGGGCAGCCCTCCTGCAGCCTCGACCCCACGCCTCAAGCCGCGCAGCGGCACCCGCGAAGCGGGTGCTGCAAGCTGTTGGAAACCGGCAGTGGCGGTCAATCCCTCCAGGGATACAGGGAGGCTGGACGTCAAGGCAGTAGCACCCAAGTAAGCTTCCAAACAGAGCCTTAAGTGCCAGAGACTACTATGGCAATATGTGCTTTTTGGGCCCAAGAAAAGTATTTTTGCTTTTAGCCAATTTTTTAATGTTAAGAAGGGCCCAGTAGTTTCTTCTACAATATTGGCTCGAGTAGGCAAGAGAGATCTCTGTTGCAGTAACCTGGGAATATATAATGGCCGAACATGAAAAAATAGGGCATCTTAAAAGTTTTTTGTTCCATCCGTCTCTCAGTTCATGCAATGAGTTTGTGGACAGCTTTTGGAGCGCGTTTCATTTTTTTTCTCTTTTTTCATTTGAAAGCACTGCAGGGAGGGGCAGACTCCCATAGGACAGAGCATCCTTTGTTTTCAGCCAGGAGCACACAGTGAGTGAGTGTAGTATGTGTCTCAGAAATGCTCTGTGGGGAGAACATCTGCATTGGAGGCAAAATTGTCCCTGTCCAAGTATGTCATAATAGTCTGTTTGCTATGTCTATGGGTGGGTCCTATCAGCTTGTCTTGTTTCATTTCCCCCTACACTGGAACTATTGCTCTAGGGAGAACAGTTTGCCTTATACCTATAAGAAGAAGACCCAGGAGAGCTGACACTTGTCTCATTTCAGACATAATAGATGGACTATAATATTTCTGGAAGCCGGGGAAGAACTCTCTCTGTGACCTGCAGAGAGTTATAATAATAAGTATAATAATACATATTTTAAAGACTGGTGAGCTTAACGAACGTTGTAAATACTCTAATTATTCAGGTGATTCTTCTGCAAGTCGATTGGACTGGAGCCACAAGTCACAGATCCGGATTCACAGATCCCCATGCTTTTATGGCGGAAGAGAAGTGGAGAAGTGTGGCTCACTGGTTAGAAGCGGCAGACCCTGAAGCAGAGGTCAGGCCCGGGCACAGGGTTCAATTCCCGACGCGGCAGGGTCTTGGGCTCAATGTCCGTGGACTCGATAATTCTCGCCTCGGTGCCTATTCTAAGCATGGGTCCCACTCTGCAACTCTGGGCAATAGCTTGCTTAATCTCCACAACGGCCCCAACAGCGTTGGGATGCCTGGCTTCACCTTGGGGGTGCCCTGGAGGGGGCATCTCACAGGGATAGCCAGGATGGGTTCCACAGCGGTATAGAGTGCCAGGATGCCCCGAGATTGGGCGGCATTGCGCTTTACAAGTATACACACATTTACAAGACACCATCCATCTCTGTGAAAATGTGCTCTTCCTAAGTGAGGGGCAATGACAAGAAAAGGAAGGTCCCAGCAGCAGTGCCATTGGGATGGACGATCACAAAGTCATAACTTTATGAACATTCATAAAGATGTGCAATGTTTTCCCACAATTGCTGTGCTTCCAAACTCACCCTCTGTTGAAATAAGTGTAAGTGCTACAAAGGGTGTCTACACTTGCCCCTGACACCCGATTTCCTCGATAGTGTAGGGGAAGTTATGTCTTCCACCAAAATGCATGTTACACAAGGGAAAAAACTGATTTGCTTATTCTGCCCAGTCTCGGAAACCTAACAGCATACGAGAGCTTTTAGCCTGACAGTTGTAACGTGGGAAAACTGCGAAACTCATGGCTAGACATGGCTTACGCTGCTTATTTTTGAATATCGCTATTAATGAGTAAAGGTATTAGGAAGCACAGCACTGGCGTGTCTGTTTCATACATGCTAACATTTTAGAAGAACAAAGTGGGAGATTTAAAAAGAATAATTGGGAGAATGTATTTTCCCCACTGACTTCTTTTGAACATTAGGCAATTTTAGGCAGGAGATAGCCAAAATAAAGCAAACTTTTTTTAGCTTCAAAAATCAGGAGTCTTCCGCATAAATCGGGTCTATTGGCACGTATCGTTGTATGCTTGGTCTTCAATGCACTAATTTTATAAGACTCAGGGCATATTCTCAAGGACTTATTGCCGATTTATCAACACTTTAGCGCCATAAAAGTGGCGATAGATTGATCGCCCAATTTCCATGCTGGGGCAAACTGCCGATATCGCCAGTTTTCCAGCGATAGCTGCAGCAAAATACTTCGCCACGGATGAGAGCGCCAACTAATACTAATGATATGCCGAGTAGGCGTTCCTGTGCAAAAACACACGAAAACATCACTTTGCGATATTCTCAACAACCAGCCAGATTGGCGATGCGATCCAAAAATAGGTGATAAGGCGTGTTAGCAGCAGGGATTTAACGCCTGCCTTCTACCGGTGTTCAGCAGGATGGCAACCTGCAGTATGGAAGGGAGCCCAGCCCAGAGCCACATCTAAAGACCAACACATGACATGGAGCTACTGATCATGCAGCTCGGAGACCCAAGAGGGCCGCAACACCCACCGCCGCCACCCCCAGGCCCCCCCCCTGTGACCACCCCCTCGACTACCACAGAGGCAGCGCAGAACAAGACAGCGGACCTTCCGAAAATGCACCAGCCTTACAGACTTAACGCCAGAGGATATCATTGCTCACTACAGGCTCAAAAGGACAACTATCCTCTGCATCCTGAGCCACATTGCCCACAGGCTGACGGTACTAACACAGCGGAGAACCAACATCCCTCTGCAGACAAAGCTGCTGACTGTGCTGCAACTGTTGGCCTCTGGTATCTTCCAACCAACAACTGCCAGAGTCGGAGGAGTCTCACAGCCAGCCCTATCAAAGTTCCTCACAACTGTCTTGGATGCCATCATCAGCTTGGTACCCCAGCACCTTCACTTACCCTACTCTGTGCAGGAACAGCTAGAGACCAAGCAAGGCTTCTACGCCATAGCTGGCTTCCCGCACGTGTTGGGGGCAATTGACTGCACCCATATCTTACTTGTGCCCCCTGCTGACACTGCACACAATGACTGCAATAGAAAGCACACGCATTCCATCAATGTGCAGGCAATAGTGGACCACATTGGACTCTTCACCAACGTCGTCCCCAACTATCCAGGCAGTGTGCATGATTCCTACATATTCCGACAGACCATCTTCAACCAGCGCTCCCAGGATGGCACCTATGGAAATGCACTGCTCGTTGGTAAGTACCAAATGAACACACCACACACCTCAACTCCACAATGATGCAACTCACAACTGTGGGAATGCACACATTACAAAATCACATACAACATGCCAAACAACATGCCCACCTACCAGACACGACAACACAAGTAACTGTGGTAACCGTGGCCAGCCATGTAGACAAACCATCCACGTCATGGCACCTCTGCCACACAATTGCTGAATGTGGGGAGGGAGAGGTGGGGACCTGCGGCCACATGCATCATTGCACCCGTTTGCGATTCCTAAATTGCGAAAATTAAGGAATCGCAATTTAGAAATCCCAAACTGCAATGCATGAAAAATTCGCATTTATTTTTGAGATTCGGTATTTTTCCTTAATTGCGATTCACAATTTGCGAATCGCAATTAAGGAAAACCCTTCCCATTGATTCCTATGGGCCAAAAGGCCCGTAGGAATGAATGGGAAGGCATTCACTTTTTGCGAATTTCAAATTGCGATTCGCAAAATGTGAATGCAATTTCAAGGGTGCAGGGGGGTCCAAAGAACCCCTCCCTGCACCCCTGAAATGTAACTTTAAATGCAATTTACACACACACATGCCCCAAGGGCATGTGTGTGTGTAAATTAAAACTTTCAAAAATGCAATTTGTGCATATTTGAACGTTTTCGGTAAATTAGCATGAAGTTCATCTTCATGCTATTTTACCACTTCCAAATTGCAAATTCGCAATTAAAAAATGATCATGCATTGCATTTAAGAAATCTGAAATTGCGATTTCTTAAATGCAATCGCAATTTTAGAAATCGCAACATGGTTGCAATTCCTAAAATTGCGAAATGCATGATGCATTCCAAATTAGTCAAGTGCATTCGCAAACGGCCGAAAATTGTGATTCGCACCGTTTGCGAATGCAATTGACTTTGATACATGTGGGCACAAGTCTTTGCGAAGGAGGCAAGTGACCCATGAATAAGAATGTACACAATGCCAAGTGTGGCGGTGATGTGCTTGACAGACTTCAGTATGCAGAACACAGACATGTCCATGTGGACATATACTGCTGGTGTTTGTAGTGTTGTGGACAGTGGACGCAACCATGTTACCTCAGGCAGTGGGAAAGACCTTGGACATGTAGCTATGTCGTCCCCCCCTGTAAGCATAAGCGGAGTGGGCTGGGCCGGCGTACGCCAGTCCAGCGTAGGAGTGGGAATAAATAGCCCTGGGCTCTGGGCGAGGTTAACTTACGGGATGGCCAACAAAGTAAATACTGCATGTGTCTCTGTGTCCGCCATATCTTGACCATAGGCCTTCACACACGTGGCCGACCACCTTCAACGGCCAATATCACAGTCTCATTGTCAGGCTAGTTGACATGCGCAGACAGTCATGAGTGCAAGTGATGAAATCGAGACACGAACACCCAGGCCCAGAGGCAGTACAATGCAGCCCACAAACGTACCAGGGGCATTGTGGAGCACTCATTTGGCATGTTCACATTTCAGATGCCTGGACATCACAGGTGGAAGACTCCTGTACAGCCCGGAAATAGTGTGCAAGATGATCATTGCATGCTGTGTGTTGCACAACATATGTGTACGCGCCAATACCCCATGGATCCAAGTGCCAGATGCACCGAACGATGATGATGAAGATGAGGCAGGTGGATCACACCGCAGAGCAGCTGCAGCAGGAATGGCTCAAAGGAACACAATCATTAAAAATTTCTTCACATGAACACGTCACATTGTAAATGTAAATGTACAGGAATTTATATAGCGCAAATCACCGAGCGGTTTCTAAGCGCTTGCTTAGGGAACCCGTCCTGGTATTCCCCTGTGAGATAACCCCGGCAGGGTATCCGCAAGGCGAAAGCCAGGCATCCCGCCACGAGGGGTCGTTGTGGAGATTAAGCAAGCTATTGCCCAGAGTCGCAGAGTGTGAACCGAGTAGGCACCGGAGCGAGAATTGTCGAGTCCATGGACATTTTAGGACTCAAGACCCCGCCGAGCCGGGAATTGAACCCTGGTCCCGGGCTGACCTCTGCTTCCAGGTCTGCCTCCTCTAACCAGTGAGCCACACTTCTCCTTATTGTGACTGCTCCCAGCAATCATGGGACAGGACAAAATGACCACAGGCACAGCATGTGCAAATAAATTCATTCCAACACACATTCCCTGTCTGCATGTCACTCCTCTGCATAAGCTCATAACTCTGACAAGTGTATGTGTAACATTTAGTGCTAACAATCTCATAAATGGCAATTAGATGGCGGGTGTGTCACCTCTGTACAAAAAGGCTGTTTAGGGTATTCAAAATGCCATTTCAGGGTGTCAAAGATAGTACGTAATCCCACTCAGTGACACAGCAGTGTATCACATGTGTCCAGATTCATGGCATAAAGGCTGTCATTTGGGCTCAAATATGTACCACCATGATGCAGAGAGTTGAACCCTGTGACTCAAGTCCCACAATATTAGCAACATGGAGGTGAGGGGGAATCACTGCCCATACATTCATCCATACTTTCCTACTTGATTGATCATAGACATGACACATCTGTGTGAATTAGCATGTTTTAGGTACATTCGGTGGAGTGTTAAAGCTGGAGCAGTACAGGGCCATGTAAACCCCCCTTTACATTGTTCCCCCGTGGAGGGCCAGCCAGAGTCCTTTAGGGATTGACAAGTTCATCGGTAGAGAAAGAGTTCAGTCGACAGTCTGATTGCTGTGTTCTTGGTAACCAAACAGAATATGGCAGTCCAAGTCGAAGTCCAAGGTAAGTGTCGCACAGTGTATCGGGGGACAGTGATGACGCAGAGGGCAGAACCAAGCAGAAACAGGCCATATGGCGGAGATGAATGCTACCGCTTCCGTCTTACCACTGAAGCAGAATCATCCGCATCTTCGTCCTCTGATGTTTCATGTTCCTCACATGTGGGTGGTGTTGTTTTGTCTGCATCACTGTGTGGCAGTGATACATCAGTGGCCAGAGGTGGATTGTCAGCAGCACTGTGTGTCACTGACACTTCATGGGGCGGATATGTGGATGGAGTAGTAGCAGCAGTATTCATCTGCACCAGGCTTTGTGGCAGCAATGCCATGATGAGGGTCTGCAGGACACGGAAAAACCCAGCTACATCTCACTGGTGTGCAGCCGTGGCAGCTATTCTTTCAGTCTGCATCCGCTCCATGTTCTCCATGATCCTCCGTATGTGTCCCAACTACCGGCTGACATCGCTAGAGCCACTCTGACTAGACAGTTGTTCTTGTCTCAGAGTCAGGACTCCAGCGATGTCGGCCATGGATCATTAGAGAGCATGGAGCAGACTGTGGGTATCCATTAGGGACTGTGAGTGGTCCCTGATGGGACTTAGACACCCATGTATGGCATCTAGTTTGGCTGCCATGAGGTCGAACCCTACCCGCAAATGATAGCCATCTTTTCCTGGCACCCCAACACACGGGGTTAGAAGGCCATGTGTTGTTCGGGAGGTTCCTGGGAGACAGCTATGGTGGTGGGTGCTTCCTGCTGTGTGGTCTGTGCAGGGGGTGGGGTCTCCTCGATGCAGCTGGGCTGGGAGGTGGGGTGCTGAGGATGTCCACGAGCTGTTGGAGGGCGTCGGGGTTGATGGTGTGGAGTTCCTCTTTGTCATCAGTGAAGCGATGTTTGGTCTGCTATGCAGGAGGTGTTGATTCTCCTTCTGCAATGTGAAGGGGATATGCAGTTTAACATTGTGTTCACATGTATGTTGACGCATTGTACAAGTTTACATACAGACTGCATGACAATGAACATTGTGACTGTTTGGTATGAGCTGCCCATTTGATGTGGGACAGTGGACATCTCGACAACATCACGGATGTGTGTTTGTAATTGTACATTGTCAACTCACATTTCCCTGCTATGCCAAATGTGATAGGCCAGTTTCTACACACAAAGCGGTACCCGTTGTGTCCTCTGTTCTGTTGTGAACATGTTGCAGTTTGTACCACATTGTTGTCAATGTTGATGTACTCTGAATGTTATGTGTGTGTGCTGCATTTTGGGAGAGTCACCCCTGCAGCTCTGATTTGCTGCCCCTTATCTCTTTCAGGCCATGTGCCTTTGACTTCTGTGTTTATACAGTGCTGAGATGTTGCATACTTGGGTAAATTGGGCTCTTGGTGGGAGTTGGGACTCTGGGGCATGGTTTGTCCGCAGATGTGTTGTTGATGTCAGGGGTTGTTTGTGCTCGTGGATGTGTCAGAGTGTGACCTGCTCCTTTACAGATGTGGTCCACACTCAGCCACCTCAGTGTTGTGGCATGCAACATATGATATATTGACTACAGCCATGCTATTCGTCATGCAGTGTCACTTGCATTGTCAGTGTGGCTTTGCTGGGTTTGGCACATGTGCATGGGTTGGTTGTGAGATTGGTGATGTGTGGGAAGGGCCCCCTCTGGGCACATAGCCGACGGGGGCCTACTTGCTGTTTCTAGGTATGCTGCAGTATGCCAAGGGGATCAGGGACATGATCCAGAGTCATTGTGGGGGTGCTATGCTTAATTGTGCATGTGTGCCATTGTGCCCATCTCCCCCCATTCCCCCAGTCCCTGGTCGTTACTCACCATGTTGCTGTTGTGTCAGGTCATGTTTAGCAGTGTCTGGTCCCCCAACTCCTGCCACCGTCTCCACAATAATGACTGTGGACACCATTTCCTCCATCTCAACCAGCTCCTCCTGTAGGTGGCGCTGGACTCCCACCTCCAGTCTGCATTGCTGCCTTCTGGTTGTTGCTGAGTTTCTGCTTGGTTTTGCGCTTCACATCATTCCAGCGCCTCTTGATCCTCGTCGCCAGTGAAAAGAAGAAGAAACCAGGCAAGTGAAGAGTTCTTCTTTATTGATGTCGATGCGTGGCTCTCTCGGCAGCAACTGCCGATAAATCACAAGAGCCATTCCAGCAGAGAACATAGAATACAAGGAATGCCCCGTACACTCTTCCATTGTCCTCTTCAGCACTCCGACTGCATTCACTTTGTCCACGATGGACTGCCATATTCCATTTTGTGTTGCCACAGACACAGTGGAGGAGACGGACAGTAGTTGATGGTGTTCTATCACCATTGTTATCAGGATCCTGTTTTCCTGCGGACTGAACTGCGTCTTCCTCTTCTTCTTCCCCTTGCCCCCACCTGACCCCGAGGTCCCAGGCTGATCCTCCGTGGGAATTGTGGGGTTCTGGTTGTCCTCTATACTTTCTCCGCCTACCTCCACTGTGCTTCGCAGGTTTTTTGGTTTTGTTTGTGGGGGGGTTTTCTGCTTTTATAGTGATATTTCCCGTATGTGAATTGCAGGCCTGGCGCAGCTTATGGCTGATTTTTTTATCGCGGTTGGGCCCATCGCCACTTTTTTCACGTTCCGCTTTAGATTTTTATAGCCGTCACGGTAATTTTATCGTGGACATTTGATGCGTTATAGGGAAACTATCCCATGTTACTGCCATGTTGTGAATACACCATTAACACATCATTATTTTCCCGTAATAGACGGCGATATGAAAAATTGTGTTACCTTATTTTGGCGATGATTATCGCACGTTCTTGAGAATATTCCCCCTCAGTCTCTAAATAACGCTCCTCGTCTTTTCTTTTAACTCACTCTGTCTGGTTGTACTCTGCTCACACTTTCCACATATTTACAAAGAAGCCAAACGACAGGCAGTAACACAAACACTTACAGAAACAAATACATAACACCAGTGCACATATGGTACAAGTGACACGTATCCTGGCGCCATTAAATGACGTAGCCCGCTTCTGGCACGTGCTCCTCGAACCCCGTCTCCTCTGGGTGCAGCATAGCCTGACAGGAAGGTAAAGACTCGAGGGGGCAGGGGCACACCGCAGGCCCAGGCCTCGAACAACCCCCGGTGCGAAGTGCAGCAACATGAGTTGCACTTGTCAAAACAGTTGCTCTTCAAAGCATTTGTTTGCAAGGCATTGGGTTTACCATGAGCTGAAATGACATACCTGGGCCCAGAACAGCAGGAGCGGTGTCCACTGCACAGAACATGCTTATTCTCCAGAGCTCCTGGGCGCCCGGCTGATCTATAAACAGGACTCGAGTCGGGGTACCATGCGGGTGGACGGCGTCGCCCCACTTATTTTAATGGGAGCTAGATAACTGGAGCAAATGGAGCCACACATTCACTCTTTGGAATATCTGGGGCGAGATCGGAGCTCATTCAGAACGCTGCTCACGCGCTGGCTTCTCTGATGCAATTGCATCTAAGGGGTGAGCGAGGGGAGGCAATAAGTCTGATGGAGCAAGCCACCTTTCGTGACGTCACTTCCTGTCGTAACGTCAGCGTCCCCCTACTTCTTTTTTTAGGACTTTTGCCCTGTCTATAAACCCATTCTTTTGATCATGCAGCCACCTGCTACACCAATGCCAAGATGTAATGGAGGGCAGGGCGATGGCATGAGCTATAAACCCACGCTTTTATGCTGCGACTGGCAGCAGTCCGTCATCTCTTTCTTTACTCTGCAGATATTCAGCCATAAAAGTACAAACAACAACTTCACAATCCACAAAAACCCACCTCTGAAAATAAATTGTAAATCACAGTTTTAAAGCCACAAGAAAAATTTCGTTTTGCAGTTAAAATAGCACTCCATTCCGTAAATGCACCTCATGTCCTACAGAAAAGCACCAATAGGGCAGCAAACAACTTGATCAGGAAGTGAGTATAAAACACAAAGTGCTGGTTTACATAAAAAAAACGCATATGGGTTACGAATTGGAGCCAGATAGTAACGAATTAAGGGCCAGATGTAGGTCGGTCGGTAACGGCCGAAAATCGGTATTTTCGGCCGTTACCGACCGGTATTTCAGAAATGGTATGTAGTAGCCTTATTTTACAGAATCGGTAAATTTACCGATTCTGTAAAATACCGAATCAGTATTATTACCGATTCGGTAAATCTGAGATGTAGGTGGGACTCTTCTGAGTCCCACAAGCCTTACCGAATCGGTATTTTACCATCAAATCCAATTTGATGGTAAAATACTGATGCCGGTGTGCATGCACATGTGTGCATGCACACCTATGCCATATGACAGGCAGACCTGCCCTTAGGGCATGTATGCCTGCCACATGGCACCCAAGACTGTTTCGGGGCGGGCCAGAGGGTGTCAAAGTGACACCCCTTGCACCCTTGTGAAAATCGGTATTTACCGATTCGGTAAATACCGAATCGGTAATGCCCATTCATGCCTATGGGCTTCAAAGCCCATAGGCATGAATGGGCATTACCGATTCGGTATTTACCGAATCAGTAAATACCGAATTGTTCCGATTCGGTATTCCTGCACATCTGGAATACCTACATCTCCACCCCTCTGATTTACCCATTCTTAATTACCGAATCGGTAAAATTCGGTAATTAAGAATCGGTAAATCAATTCTACCTACATCTGGCCCTAAATGCCTACAAAATTTGCAGAAAAAAGTAAAGTGCAGCAGTGTGTGAGATACCACTTCATCGCACGCGCACAGATATATGGACGCTGTATCAGATTGGCCCAAAGGAGAAGATAACTAGCTCCTCACACTGCCTAACCGAAATCCAGTCAGTACCTCTTTCCCACTCACTATTAACCATGGAAAGACAGAGGCATGTCCTGAGGGATTCTGGAAGATTCAATACTCTCCCACAGTGGGTTTGATCATTTCTACATTTGCCCTGTCGCCTCCGCCCACTCCCAATCAGCCTGCTTAACTAATTTTTTTTTCCGGAGTTACTTTAGTTAGTGTGGAATTAAATTCAGGTCCCCCAATTTCTTACACAATTGCTTAACGTGCTTAAACCATTGGATTTTATACCCTAGGGGCTAGATGTAGGTAAATGGCATTAACCGATTCGTAAATACCGAGTTTTACCGATTCGGTATTTACAAATCGGTAAATGCTATGTAGGTATTTTTACCGAATAATTTAACGAATGGGTAATATTCGGTAATTACCGAATCGGTATTTACCAATTTGGTAATTGCCATTGATTCCTATGGGCCTTCACCGAATTGACAAGGGGGACAGGGTGTCACTTTGACACCCTGTTGCACCCCTAAGGGTATGTATGTGTGTCACATGGCACAGGTGTACATGCACAGATGTGCATGTATACAGGAATTCGTTATTTACCATCACATAGTATTGGATGGTAAATAACGAATTCTTAAGGGCCTGTGGCACTGTTTTCAGTGCCACCTACATCACAAATTACCGATTCGGTAAATTTACTGATTTGGTAATTTACAGAATCGGTAAATTTACCGAATCTGTAAATTTACCGGATCGGTAATTTTAAGGCCCCCTACATCTGAAACTCCAAATACCGGTCGGGACCGGTATTTGGCCACCTACATCTGGCCCTAGATCACAAGACAAACAGTCCTCAATGAAGCCCCTGTTTGGTTTGACATGTCTATTAGACCATACTGACAGCCACAGTAGGAGGGGAGGGGGTAATTTTACATGATCCAAAAACGGGAAACATCACTTACAACGCAACTTTTACCACGCAATGCTTTTACATCGCAACTTTTACAACACAAACCATTACAACGCTTTGACCTCTAGGATATGGAATATATTTAATTTACTATCCAACACCTTCCCTACTATCCACGGGGACTGGAGTTGGAATAGTAAATTAAATAATTCACTGTCCAGCGCCCCAAAGCACTATGCGTTGTAAAGGCATGCGTTGTAAAACTTGCGATGTAAAAGCATGCGTGGTAAAAGCATGCGTTGTAATGTCATACATCCTCCAAAAACATTATACAGTTGTAACTTCGCGTTGACAAAATAATGGAAAGGTAGCTGAGGGGCAGAGGGTGAATCAATCTACCGATTGACCAGAAGTTAGAGCGATGGGACAGAATATCTGAAATTGATTATCACACAGTCTCCAGTAAAAATCCTGGTTGTTGGGCCTAACCAGGTTACTCTCCTTACATACGGAATATTTTTATAATCTGCAGGATTAAAACTCACATTCTCAGAGAGCCAATGAGATACCTTATTTATAAGCAGCTTGGTGGTCTCTGTGGCAGCTAGTGACAACTGGGGTAAGTTAGCCAACACAACCACATCTGGGCATGCTTCTGGTGGCAAATTAATAGCCACATGGTATCTGTTTTAGATGGACAATCAGGAGGATCCAGGCTAGCAAGCATGGTCTTACCCTTACCACGGTACAAGCCCGCTCAGGCTGAACGCTGTTTCCAGGCACCTCTTGCGACAGCCGGCTAGTGGACCCTTCTGTAGCGTTTAACCTGACAGCCTTCAGATTGTATTCTATCGGTGGAGGCAATGCTGTGCCCGGTAGTGCGTTCCCAGCTGATACAGTGGTTGGATTTGTGGTATGCCCATGCGTAAAATCTTCTAGTTACCAATCGCCTTTCTAAGGCTCTTATTCGCTCGACCAGGGGGCCAATGTTGACCGAGATTGCAGTCTTTAATTTGTCACGGAGCTTCTCCTCCCAGTCAGAACCAATGCACTGACCCGTCAAGCATGCGCTTCGATTTGAATGGAAACCACCCACGCAGTGGGCAAACTTTCCGCAAGTAATTATCATATCTATTAACTGGAAGCTCCCCATTGAAACAGTGCGTATATGACAACAGCATAGATAAAGAACATAAAGCCAAGGGAGGACCAATGCTACCTCATCGCGGTGCACAGTAATAGGGGTTACCCCCACAAGAGGAATCAGCATGTGCATTGCAGTATCTTCAACGAGGAGCAACAGAGCAACTGAGTCCAATTCAGAAGTCGCCAATGAAAAAACCTGTGGTGTTTGCCAAATGTCTTTAAGCCGGGCTGCAGGGGGTTGCAGCGTGGCATAGACTTCACTAGTGGTGTCACAGAATTTTTGGATGTTCAACCAAGCGTTTACAGGTGGACGGCGTCTATTCTATTGCCCCAGTGTAATGCAATCTTTCATTTCGCCAGTATCAATGCTATTGCCGTAAATCTGCAGACCCTCTTCAGAAGACTGATCAAGACCTAGCTCTTTGAACAGTAGCAGCACTCCCCCTCCCCTTAGCGCCTTGAGACCCTCACGGGTAAGTAGTGCGCTTTACAAATGCTTTGATTGATTGATTCAAAGCTAAACAAAAGGGGACGATGGACGGAGCGTTTGAGCAAATCAAACACTCACCCCCAGTCAACTGATCTGGGTTTAATCCATTACCATTCTTTAGCTCACTCAGCCACCCCAGTTCAGACATGATTGATTGATTGACATAATGCATGTAACCCAACAGAGCCACAAAGGGGTCTGGAGCAAGCTCAGTCTGTATCATTAAAGACAATCTGGAAAACACCACGCCAATACTCCCCATAGGAAGGCAGGTCCATTTTAAGGGTGCGAAATCCACCCCATCTACCAGGCATTTGGGGCATTTAGAGTATGTAGCCGGGACATTTTTAGCCAGCGCACCAAGCATAGTGCATGCCCTGCATAGACATTTGTAGTGGAGCAGTTTGTTCTGTTCGCAATAGTAGTACCATAATGTTTCGGGTAATGGGTGACCTAGGGCGTGTTCTCAGGTCCCTCTCATCTACCCATCCCGTGCTGGCAGCAGAGCCACACATGCAAAATAAAGTCTGCAAACCAACCCCTCCACCAGTGTATTTTATAACCAAAGTTAAAGGGGGAAACTCCTCCGGGGCAAGCGAGTATGACGGAGCTAGTGTGTACTTTATTACAAAGACAGGGGTCCTTAGGCAAGGAAACAAATTTAGGCAGAGATGAATATAGACCAGATGGAGCTATATTTTTGGGGGAATGTCCAGCCGGACAATTTATTACCATAATACAAAATAGTCATAAAACAATAAAACACGGCGTGTGATAGAGGTGGGACACCAGCCGATGTCTGACTAACACACTGAAAGAACATAAACAAGAAGGAAATAGTAGGCAATAGCAGGTCATCTGATTATTGTGAATCATATAACAGACAATCTTTACTATACACATATGCATTAAAAGTATAAATCAACTATGCATTTAGTGCATTTGTGTCGACGACGTTTCGAACCACAATGATTATCGGTTCATCCTCAGGACAGAAGGTAATTGCCTTAGAAATTCAAATTTACAGTAGTATCACGGTTGAGTGAAACTAAGGACGGGGAAGGGGGGTGGGGAGGGGGGGGGGTTTACCCAGGAAATGATATTCGACAATACTCATGGAAAGGTTTCCAAGGGTTGACAGGGATCCAAGGGAAAATCTGAATCTTCATGCCCGCAAGCTCTCCCATTGTGGACTTGCTGTCTGTATTGCCAGACCCCGATACTGAAGGCATTTTTCCCTTGGATCCCTGTCAACCCTTGGAAACCTTTCCATGAGTATTGTCGAATATCATTTCCTGGGTAACCCCCCCCCCCCCCCTTCCCCGTCCTTAGTTTCACTCAACCGTGATACTACTGTAAATTTGAATTTCTAAGGCAATTACCCTCTGTCCTGAGGATGAACCGATAATCATTGTGGTTCGAAACGTCGTCGACCCAAATGCACTAAATGCATAGTTGATTTATACTTTTCATGCATATGTGTATGGTAAAGATTGTCTGTCATATGATTCACAATAATCAGATGACCTGCTATTGCCTACTATTTCCTTCTTGTTTTCAGTGTGTTAGTCGGACATCGGCTGGTGTCCCACCTCTATCACACGCAGTGTTTTATTGTTTTATGACTATTTTGTATTATGGTAATAAATTGTCCGGCTGGACATTCCCCCAAAAATATAGCTCCATCTGGTCTATATTCATCTCTGCTTAAATTTGTTTCCTTGCCTAAGGACCCCTGTCTTTGTAATAAAGTACCTACCCATGGTCCTTAGCCTATTGCGCCTTGGGTTCCCTTGTTTTTGTTTAAATTATACGGAGCTAGTGTGTACAGCACGCTATGCAGGTGCCACAGGACAAATGACCCATGTATGTAACATTAGTGAATCTGGCATTATCGGAATGAGAGAATACGTGGCCATCTGACAAAGGTTGTCAAATGTGCAGATTATGGTGTAAGAGAGTGCGTTGTACCAACTTCTGGGTGATTGGGAGCCCAGGATTATTCGCCAACGGTAGTGCAGGGGAGTATCACAGGTCAGCCACGAGTATTCGGCTGAGTTTTCTCCATGCCCAGCAGATGGTCGACAGAGTTTGGATGTCTGTGGTACTGCCCTTCGGGAGTATGGACTGCAATGGAGCTGGCCCCGGCGGATCCCTCTCAGGTCTGGTGGGGGGGAGGCGTGCATCAGATTGGTACTAATGATATCCATCATGGGATAGTGCAGCAAGATGCTAAGTTGAAAATCAGGTACCCCAAGCCATCCTCAATCATAAGGAAGCACTGGTCATTCTAGTCTAGCGAGAGCTGTCACTCTGCTAATTCTATTCCTTTAGTGCTTATATCAACCGTCTGTGCAAGGAAAGTATGCAGTGTACTGTGATTGTTCCCTGTAGGAGTTCTAGAACTAACTACCTTCCTCTTCCCCATTCTATACACGAGTGCTCAAGGCTGAAGAGCGGGCAAAACTAAATCCCCAGTCCCAATGAACTCACTTGCTGCGAGGAACAGAACTCCAGAACCTACGGGGGTTGACCCAGACCAGCCTTGTCCATCTGGTGAGGGGCATAGACAGGCCAACCCCAGGGCATGTTTTGCATGCATTCTGCTTCGGAAGAGCGTGTCATGCTATATAATGCTGGCCTGCAGGACTTCTCCTCCTGCGTCGAGGTATCTTGGCCTTACAGTCCTGTACCGAGTCTGTAGTAGTGTCCCACTCAGCAGTAGAGCGTGTTGCGATATATAGTGAAGGCCTGCAGCACTCATCCTCCTACCATTGCTGCCTAGAGGGATCCTGTGACTTGCAGTCCTGGCCTGAGTCTGTAGTGCTTTCCCACCTGCGGGAGAACATGTTGCTCTATATAGTGCTGGCCTGCAGGGCGCCTCCTTCTCCCCCTCCTGCCTCGAGGGATCATGCGCTTTGCAGTCATGGCCCGAGTCTGTAGTGGTGGCCCATGCTTTGAAACTACGAGCCTCTGCATCAATGCCCAAGTGTAAGGGCAGTGCTGGTCGAGGGGGTGATGCTTTGATGCTGCAACTGGTTGCAGTGATGCCAAGCTGTAACTCCAGTGTTAGGCGATGGCGTGAGCCCTAAACCCATGCTTTCAATAAATCAATCTATCAATCATAGCATTTGTGAAGCTCACTACTTACCCGTGAAGGTCTCAAGGCGCTGGGGGAGGGGAATGCTGCTAGTGCTCGAAGAGCCAGGTCTTGAGGAGTCTTCTGAAGGTCATCAGGTCTTGGGACTGCAGTAGGTAGGTGGGGAGGGTGTTCCAGGTCTTGGCGGCGAGGTGGGAGAACGATCTGCCACTGGAGGTCGCTTTCCGGATGCGGGGGACTGTGGCGAGGGCGAGGTCGGCGGAGTGGAGCTGGTGGGCGGGGGCGTAGAAGCTCAGTCGTCTGTTGAGGTACACTGGTCCAGGGTTGTGCAGTGCCCTGTGTGCGTGGGTGAGGAGCTTGAAGGTTATCCTCTTGTTGATGGGGAGCCAGTGCAGGTCTTTTAGGTGGGGTGTGATGTGGCTGCGGCGAGGGATGTTGAGGATCAGGCATGCAGAGGCTTTCTGGATGCGTTGAAGCCGTTTCAGGAGTTTGGCCGAAGCTCCTGTGTAGAGGGCGTTTCCGTAGTCCAACCTGCTGCTGACAAGGGCCTGGGTGTCCGTTCTTCTCGTTTTCATGGGGATCCTCGAGGTAGCGGGTCCGTTTTTTGTTGACCGTCTTCTCAATGACCTTCGCTGGGAACGGGAGCAGGGAGATGGGCCGAAAGTTCTTGAGGTCCTTGGGATCTGCCTCGGGTTTCATGAGTAAGGCGTTGATCTCGGCGTGCTTCCAGCTCTCTGGGAAGGTTGCAGTCTCAAAGGAGATGTTGATGGCTTTCCGGAGATGGGGCGCGATGACGGTGCTGGTTTTGTTGAAGATGTGGTGTGGGCATGGGTCTGACGGGGATCCGGAGTGGACGGTGCTTTGATAATGCAACCTGCTGCATCGATGCCAAGGTGTGATGCACTGAAGTATACAAACAACAAACTTTTTCTGCCCTAATAAGTGCAAAAACATCTGGGATCCTTCGGTTTCCATTCATGGAGGACCCAGCCTGGCTGTTTAGGCTGGATGGTTCTCATTGAGCAGAGTCAAGCCGGCTTTTCATACGGTTGGCTCCAAACTGAGGTGGCATGGTGTGCAAAATAATGATGGACTGGGATGCAGCCCTGAGTAATTAACAGTGGCTCAGATGGATTCAAGCATTCCGGTCATTTCTTTTTGTTTACTTCAGTGAGATGCCTGAAGTGAGATGGGTCCTCAAGTAATTATCAGTGGCTGAGATTATTCCAAGCATTCCATCAATCATTGTGTTTGTTTACTTCAGTGTGATGCTCTCAGTGGGACAGGTATGCCCATACGTGGGTCCAGTATACACTGGGCTACTGGAACCAAGCTATACACAACTGATGAGCCCTAATAAAGGTGAAACTGGTCTTGGGTTGGTTGTGTTCCAGTTCAAGGGGGACCTAGCTTGGCAGTTCGCACTGGACTGTTTCCACTGGAGCAGGGTCAAGATGGATTTGCATATGACTGGAACCAAAGTGAGGTAGCATGGTGTGCAAAATAATAGTGGACTGGAATGCAGCCCAATTAATTACCAGGGGCTGAAATTAATTCACGCATTCCATCCTTCACTTTTTTGTATACTTCAGTATGACTTTGTAAGTGGTATGGTGATGTACAACATGGGTCCTGTGCACACTGTACCACAGGAAACAAGCTATACCTGGCTGAGGAGCTTTCAAAAGGGTGAAACCAGTCTTAGATTCCTTGTGTTCCGGTTCAGTGAGTACCTCGCCTGGTAGTTGGGCTGGACTGTTACCACTGGAGCAGGGTCAAGACTGATTTGCATGTGGATAGGTCCGAACTGAGGTGGCACCATGTGTAAAATAACAATGGACTTCGAAGCAACCCAAGTATTTTCCAGCAGTTAAGATTAACTCAATGTAGGAAGCTGGCTCTTTGTATATACTATACCAAAATGAGGTACAGTGTGCACAGAATCCAGGGGACCCCAAAAGGTAGGCAGAGGTAAAAGTAGGTAGCACCTTAATCTCTATGGGCCAGATGTAGGTCGGTCGGTAACGGCCGAAAATCGGTATTTTCGGCCGTTACCGACCAGTATATGGGTGACAGGTATGTAGGGGGCATTATTTTAACGAATCGGTAAAATTACCGATTCAGTAATTTTACCGATTCGGTAAAATAAAAATTCGGTAAATTTACCGATTCTGAGGCACCGAGATGTAGGTGGGACTCTTCAGAGTCCCAGAGGCCTTACAGAATCGGTATTTTACCATCAAATCCAATTTGATGGTAAAATACTGATTCCGGTGTGCATGCACATGTGTGCATGCACACCTATGCCATGTGACAGGCAGACCTGCCCTTAGGGCATGTATGCCTGCCACATGGCACCCAAGCCTGTTTTGGGGGTGCCAGAGGGTGTCAAAGTGACACCCCCTGCACCCTTGTGCAAATCGGTATTTACCGATTCGGTAAATACCGAATCGGTAATGCCCATTCATTCCTATGGGCTTCAAAGCCCATTAGAATGAATGGGCATTACCGATTCGGTATTTACCGAATCGGTAAATACCGAATTCTTCAGAATCGGTATTCCAGCACATCTGGAATACCTACATATCCACCCCTTAGATTTACCGATTTTTAATTACCGAATCGGTAAAATTCGGTAATTAAAAATCGGTAAATCTAATTTACCTACATCTGGGCCTATGTGTGGTAGTGTGGTCGAGCAGTAAGGCTTTATCAGAGGGTAGTGTTAAGCATTTTTTCTGCAAGAAATGATGTCACACACTGAAAGACTGAACTCAGACCAATTTTTTGTATAAAAATGTTGTTTAGTTATTTTTATTTTCAAGAACCAAGTAAGCCTTGCACAGGTAAGTGTAAATGCGACTTTTCCAGGCATGCTTATGGACGCTGTAGCACGTTGAACAATACAAGCAAGCTGAATGAAAATGACTTTTACAGGTTTGTAAACACTTTGAATTTTAGTTGAAATTACGGTTAGATTACTTTTAATTACGTTACAGATTACTTTTTCTACTCAGTGTGATATGCCTAGATATCAAACTGGGACATTTCCAAGAGAGCAAGTAAGTAAAGCAGTTTTTAGATATTTGCAGTTTTTCAAGTTCTCATACACAACCAACTCCACACAAAACAATTTTCACAAGAAAGCAGTCAATGGCGTCCTATGGGAAGAAATGTGGTTATCGGTTTCAAGGTGAGTACTTACGCTTGGGAGGTCTTCTGGGGCTAGAACCAGGGTTCCCCAGGGTCAAGGATGCACTCTTAAAGCACGCTAAACGGGCTAGGGCAGCCGGATGCAGAGTGCTGAGGCCCAATGTTATCCGATGGGGAATAGGTGGCCTTCGGTTGGTGTCTGCTTCCGAGAAGGCCACACGGTTGTGGAAGCAAAGCTCCTGGTGTTTGGCTCAGGGCAAAGAGGGATTCAAATTAGCACCCAAGGTACACCCGCAGCGGCGCAGCAGTTACTGGATGCAGGGTGCTGTTTTGGTGTTGGGTGCCCTTTGGTTTTCAATGGAGATTCTTCGGTTGCAACAAAGACTGCAGGCTCAGGGCCGAAGATCTTTTGGAGGTGACCACCGCCTGGAGAGGTAAGTTGGGATGCATGGGGATGCTGGGACACCATTGGTTGGGCCACCCAAGGCTATGGGACGTCAGGTGCAGGGGTGTCTTTAAGCGTTGGGTTTTCTTACCAGCTCTGGTCATGGTCGGGCGATCCTCCAGATAGAGACTGCAGGCGTCGTTTGGAGATGCGAGATAGGTCAGAGATCACCAGATCTAAGGTCAGGAGCGCTGTGGAGACCTCCTCATGGTGTTGGGCCACTGGAACACAGGCCGTAGGTGTCGGGTGCAGAGTGGTGCATGCTCGCTGATTTGGCTGGAGCCAGAGTCTGTGGGTGAGCAAATCCGGTGCTCATGGGAGACAACGTTTTGGGTTTGGAAGGCAGGGCTTTGGGTACTTGAGGGCTGCTGGCTGCAGGACATGCTGGGATTTCGCTGGAGCAGGTTTGAGGTGCCGACAGGCTGTTAGGGATGGGCCAAGTCAGTGGGCATCATACTCTTCTTAGTTTCAGCATGGCTTCTTCGGTCCTTCTTCTTCTCTTCTTTTGGTCAGTTCTTGTTTGAGGAGGCAAGGTTCGGGGTTGCCCCTAAATACTAGCTTTAGGGGCATTAGAGGTAAGCAAAGGTCGGGACCAATGGGTCCTTTCTTTGGGATGGGTACACACCCTAATGCCACACTCTAGTGGAAGGGGGGCATATGGCTCTCTCTGGTTGGCTGGGTTCCCCGACCTGCAAAATGGCAGGGACTGAGAGTTGTGCTTCACCTCACCCCCCGCCCCCCCCCACCTGAGGGGTGGGATTGGCAAATTTGGGCACACCTCCCTTCCTCACTTGGTTTTCCCGCTAATTCTCACTCTCACAGTGGGGTCAGAAATGGTGGGGGCCAGTTGCTGGAAGCAGCAAATGGCTGGTGTAGCTCACAAAGGCGGCAAGCCTTTGAAGCTTCCCCTTCGTGGACCCTGCCCATCCTGGGGGTGGAGGCTTGGCACCTCGCCCCAGGATGTGCATTGTTTCAGACCCCCGAGAGAAGCAGGCTCTCGGCCCAGGGGTCCAGAAACATGTCTGGTGATGGCAGCTGGCGACCTAGGACACTAGAGGTAGGTCGTTTGTCAGGGGGATGAGTGCATTTTCTATTAAATCCCACATTGGCATCAGTATGGGTCTATTGTGCTGGGAAGTTTAATACCAAACTTTCTAGTTTTCAGTAAAGCCATCATGGTCCTGTGGAGCTCGTAATGACAAACTCCCAGTACCATATACTCTTAGTGGCATTACTGCACTTACAATCTCTTTGGCTTAGACACTGTAGGGGTACAGGGCTCATGCAGTTTAGGGAAAGAACTTAGGCCCTGAGTACCTTGTTGGCAGGAACCCAGGGCACACTCAGTCAAAGTACATCAACAATTTGGCAAACAGTGGGGGCAACTATGCAAAAAGAGGGCCCTTTCTTACACTCAAGTATTTCATCCATCACTTTTTGTAACTTCAGTTTGAGGGCAGCATATGGGGATGTGGTAAGTCCATGACTCCTATGATTTGCTGCTGCGACCTTAATTGTGGGTTTCTAACGCGCTAGAATCGACTCCCGAAGGAGTATCTCTGCGCTATAGACCGCTGGGGAACCCGTCCTGGCTTTCCCTGTGAGATGGTCCCTACTGGGTATCTCCAAGGTGAAACCAGGCATCCCCGGCTTATGTGGGGGGCCATTGTGGAGATGAGGCAAGCTAATGCCCAGAGTTGCCGAGTGTGATCCCTGGTTAGAGTAGGCACCGAGGCGAGAATTATCGAGTCCGCTGACCCTGGTCCACGATCCTGCCACGTCGGTAATTGAACCCTGGTCCCGGGCCGTCCTCTGATTCCGGGTCTGCCGCCTCTAACCAGTGAGCCACACCACTCCACAACCTTCTGCAGCAAACCCAAAGTGCACAAGCAGTGCTGGGCAATTTGGTGAATTCTAAATTCATGCATTGTTGCTGCGACCTGCTGTAGTGGTGCCATTGTGTCCTGGAGGCGCAGTGCGATGGGGTGAGCTCTAAACCCATGCTTTAATGCTACAATTGGGTACAGCAGTGCCAAGGTGTAAGGGTAGTGCTGGGCAATGGGGTTAGCTCTAAAACTATGCTTTAATGCTACAACCTACTGAAGTGATGCTAAGGTATAAGGGCAGTGTTGGGTGATGTGATGAGTTCTAACCCCATGCTTTGATGCTGTGACTGGCTGCAGAGATGCCAAGGTGTAAGGCAGTGCTCGGAGACGGGGTGAGTTTTATTCTCATGCTTTGATAATACAGCATGCTGTTGTGATGGCAAGGTGTAATGGCAATGTTGGGCAATGGGAAGAGCTCTAAACCAATGTTATAATGCTACCACTGACTGCAGCAATGCCAAGGTATAAGGGCAGTGCTTGGCAAAGTGGTGTGCTCTAAACCCATGCTTTCATGCTACCGCTTGCTGCAGTGATGTCATAGAATGATAACATTGTAGGGCGAAGGCAGGGTGAGATCTCAGTGCATTCCTTTCTGTTGGGATCAGCTGCTGTAATGCCAATGTGTAATGTTAAGTTATACATATTGATCTGACATTTAATCTGAATTGGTGTGGCTTTAGAGAACCATATCATTCTGTACCTTCTCACCCAAGGTTTGAGGATTCCATCTCAGACCCGAGCCAGTAATGGCAACACAGCCGGTTACAGCAATACCAAGGTGTAACAGCAGTGCTGTGTGATGGCATAAAGTCAATGTTCTGGCACAGATGCTGTAAGTAACTGCAAAAATACCATTCTAGACTAGCAGTACTGGGGAATGGTGTGATGCCTAAACCCATGCTGTGGTGCTGCAACAGAATGTAGTTATGTCATTGTGTCTTCAAATCCAGGTTTTGACTCAGGCCACAAGTGGATTGGTTTAAGGTTAGCCCAGTGCAATGCGAAGGTGGCGTAGCCTGGACTGTGAGGGCCTGTGCCCCCAAGCCATGCACAAGGAGTAGGTAGAATGTATAGTGCTGGTGCACCCTTTCCTTTAGAGTGACCAGAAACATAGCCCTTAACAATTCGGCATTACCTTTTGATTGAAAGACCTTGTACAATTAAACTTCATATGAAAACACTAGAGCACAATTTAAGTGGTTAAAGTTTTTGGATTGTGTGATGATTAACTTCCATCCACCTTTACCAGAGAAAATTGAACACATTTATCACTTCTATAAGTTACTGGCCAACGCCTGCCCGGTCTTTGAATCACTGAAGGAATATATGACATTGCAATGTGAACAATTACAACGCATTCTTTTACAACACAGTTTTTACATCGCAACTACCATTACATCGCATGATATTACAATGCATGCCATTACAACGCATTTTAAAAAACTACCATTACAACGCTTTCCATTAAGACACATACCATTACAATGCAAATGTAAATGTAAATGTAGTATACTTGTAAAGCGCACAGCTGCCCCAGCAACGGGGCGTCCCGGCGCTGTATAACTCTGGGGAACCCGTCCTGGCTTTCCCTGTGGGATGGTCCCTTGCTGGGAGTCCCCAAGGTGGAGCCAGGCATCCCCGGAATTGGTGGGGCCGTTGTGGAGATTAGGCAAGCTAATGCCCAGAGTTGCCGAGTGGAACCCCTGATTAGAGTAAGCACCGAAGCGAGAATTATCGAGTCCGCTGACCAAGGTCCACAACCCTGCCGCGTGTGGAATTGAACCCTGGTCCCAGGCTGACTTCTGCTCTCAGGCCTGCCGCCTCTAACCAGTGAGCCACACTACTCCACTCCGCAATGCATGCCATTCCAATGCATAATACTTTTAGCGCAACAGTAGGGTAAGTGTTGGATAGTGTAGGGGTACAAATTACTAATCCCACTCCAGTGAGTGCAACAGTAGGGTAAGTGTTAGATAGTGTAGGGGTAAAAATTACTATTCCCACTCCAGTGAGTGCAATAGTAGGGAAAGTGTTGGATAGTGTAGGGGTAAACATTAATATTCTCATCTACCCCAAAATCCATACCCACCCTAAAAACGAAAAAATCTTTATTACTTACCTTATAATGCGTTGTTATGGTATTCGTTGTAATGGCATGCTTTGTAATGGCATGCAATGTTATGTTATCCAGTGTAAAGGCAGTTGCGTTGTAACAGCTGCGTTGTAAAAGCAGTGCGATGAAATGACTGCATTGTAATGAACGTTTCCCCACTTGACATGATATGTTTATAGAACTTCTTGATGCACCGGAGTAAACTTAATCATCATCTTCAAAAATTATCCTAACCCTAAGAGACCATAGAGATGGGGCCCAGAAACAATGAAACTAGAAGCTTTCCAAATCCAATGTACTTTTTAAACCATACTTTTGCATTTGTTGAAGTGTTTTTAAAGCCTATATTTTAGTGCAACAAATAACAGTGATGTCAGATTCAATATGAAAAGATGAATTAGTATGTTTACAGCTGAAACGAGTTTAATATGAGGTTTGGAACTGTGAGTATTCACATAATTTAGTCACACCTCATTTTGGTGAAAACTCTATTTTGGATACCATAAATTAACGCTGCTGCTGTCTCTGCCATTCATTCCTGCATTCACTCCCTGTCATCAGATTACCCTTCGCATCTTCTTTACCACAGGCACAGTAAGAGCAAAGGCAGCTGATGTCATGTTTTCCTAACTATTATGAATACAAGGCTTATTTGTGAAACTTTTGGAGTACTAGATAGGTTGAAACATTCAAGGTCCCTTTTGCTGTGTTTCCCTGCCTCAGCTCAATCTTACTCATTTGTGAATCGCTTTGTTGAATGTTGCATATTTTGTTCGAACATCTCCGGATGACAGTGACACAGAAAAGCAGGATGCTCAGGCTGTGCTGATTCTGCTGTTTCAGCTATTTTCCTACGCAAGAATTTTTGGGGGAAATCCAGAACATTTTTAGCTTTCCGAGATGCTAATAAGAATGGCATTTGATCCATTGCTGATTTTGCTGCTCATTTGGGACATAGAATAATTTTAGATTTTTGACTGTTCTGTATTAACTCTGCATTTTGAGCCTTCATGGTATTCATTCTGTACCCTATAACCTTTTTCCTTTTTTAGAACTCAGTCATTGAGTGGCCCCCATGCACTTATTTTGATACTCTGCTAAACTGATGTTGGGTTTTGTGCCGTTTTATGCAATTATTTTCTGTGGAATGACTGTACGAGGTAAAAGTTTGGTGTTTCTAATTTTTTTCGGTGTCCTAAAATATGGGGTACGATTTTGCTCCCACACATTATACCTGATTGATCTTAACACTTTTTAAAATACATATGCGTACTTTTGTTGTGGGATCTCTGGCCTTGGTCAATACATATTCATAGTCCAGATATCCCTAGTATGAAGTTCTGTTGACGACCTCATGGGATGCTTTTTTGTTGACTAAACCAAAAACCTAAATATATGCAGTCTTCCGATCACTTACAAACCACCTATTTAAAACCTAAATGCCTCAATATAATATTGGGGACAGACACACAAATGTGCACGAGATGTGATTTACAGGGTGCAGATTTCTTTTACATGGTGTGGAGCTGTGAGGTACCAACTCTAGTTTAGCAAGGGTTAATAGACACATTGAAAAGGGCAATAGACAAAGACATTAAATGCTCACCAGAGGTATGCCATAAGAATTACTTCCCAAGCCCAGAGCGAAAAGAGGGTTCATAGCTCAGACTTTGATATTAGTGAAGGGTGTACAGTCATGCAATGGAATGTGAGAGATTGTTGGAGAATAAAACTATGCAAAGGGCCAAAAGCGAGAGTTTTGTTTTGAAGACAGAAGAATGTTGTGACATGAGAAAATTCTCCATAGTTAGGACCTGGGGGGAACTACTAGTGGATTGTGAGCAAGTATGGTAAAGTATGGTTATCATCTCACCCAGTTCAGAAACTATAGAAGTGGAAGGTTTTTAGAAGGTAAGCTCTCAGAATGGTATACAATAGATAGTACAAAGGTCGAAGCACTTAACCCGTTGCATGCTTATGATGGAACCACACCGTCATGAGTCACGGTTGGTGTGTGCTCCTAACGGCGTAGTTCCGTCATGCGGCTGTCGCTCCTCCCATGCAGTACTAATTCCCCTCCTGTGCGGGCGAATTAATAAGCAGGCGGGCCATGACAGAACCACACCGTCATGAGCACACGCTGAACATGACTCATGATGGCGTGGTGCCGTCATGAGCACCAAAGCGCAGCGCCCACCTCCTAGCCCCCCTCCCCGCACCACAGCGGAATTCGCGCCGTAGCGGAATTTGCCCCGCGGCGGAATTCACGGCGGCAAAAGGGTTAAATAACAGGCAATGCAACCGGAGCCCAAGAATAGTTTATTGTTTATTAATTAAGTACAGTTATATAGCAAATAGTATTTGTGATCACCTACTTACCAGTCACGTAGGAGATCACAAGATATGCAGAAACGGTGTAGACAAACTACACGGGTGTTCTGTCAAGGTTGAACGTTTATGACATTAGATAATGACACAAAGTGTTACATGGAAAAAGTCAGCATAATCCAAATTTAAATGGTATTTTATTATGTGTCAACAACATATGATGCATAAATAAAACAGATTCTAAAAAGTGTATCCCTCTTTCAGAACAGCCAAGTGCCGTATCTAGTTTTTGGAGAATAAACGTGATGCATCTTATTAAGAGTTAAGTATTGTTTGATAGCAAAGCTTTTGTTTGGTTCTTCTAATAAATATCGTTCTCCATTCATAATGTGCAATCTTTGTCCTAGCAGTAGTTTGTTTGTTTTTTCTATTGATGTATGCATTCTGTAGGTCTAAATCAGGTGTGTCCAATGTAAGTCCAGGAGGGTTGGATCTACGCCAGATCATCAAGAAAGTCAGCAGACTTTGCAAACAATTTCCACGTAAATCAGCTGTATGTAAATTAACGATACTTGATGACGTAAAACTCTAGCATGAATCCGGTCATCCTGTGCCTTAGACGAACTCCCCCTTCCTAAATGAAAGGCTAACAAGCTGCTTGTGGGGGGAGTTGCACCTTCTTCTCAGAAGAAAAAACAGTATCTGAAAGGCAAGACTAGCATATCTTTATACATGTCCGCCGCCCCTGTGCCCCACACCGGAGCTTTATACTTTGGGTTGGATTTTTTTATTTATTTTTTTTAAATCTTTTTATTGAAAATTAAAGAAACAAACAAGGCAATAAACACGATACAGTAGGATATCTGTCCGAATGAGGAAGGAAAAAGCAATACAGTAAGGTATACATACAATATTAGGGGAGGGTAGCAGGGGAGAGACGAGCTCCAGACAAAATATGCATGATACAATACAAGGAATGGCAGGTCAGGGGGAAAGTGGAATTTCAGGAATATCCACAAGAGGAGGAGTGCAAATGTCTCCACGGTAAATGTTCCAATGATCCCAGATCTTACCCCATTTCCTGGGTCGCCCCCGTGCCACATAGACCGTTTTCTCCCTAAACATGCACCAATCCATGTTTTCCATCCATGCCTCAACCGTGTGTGGCCTTTGGGAACCCCACAACTGCGCTATGTCTCTCTTAGCTACTATATTTCCCAGGGTCGCCCACTGCATCTGTGTTACATCATAGTCAGTTGGTTCCCAAACATTCAGGAGACAACGTCTGGGCTCGGGCAGCAGGGCAACGCCGGTAGCTTCCTTCATCTTATTATGTATCCCTGTCCAAAAAGCAACTACTTCAGGACACTCCCAAATTATATGTAGAAACGTCCCAAGCAGCCCACAACCACGCTTGCACAGACCATCCTCTGAATAACCCATTCTAACCAAACGGGGGCCAGTCACATAAATTCTGTGCAGGATTTTGAGCTGCACCAACCGGAGACGGGCCGAGATCGCGACCTCCTTAGGAGAAGAGACCGCAGACTGCCAATCCTCATCATCTAATTCAAGGCCATCTCGGGTCCATACGTCCCAGAGCCGCACCAACAGATCAGTCCTATTGTTAATCAGTTTTTTGTAGATCAAAGAGATAGTACTATCTGGCACATGACCATCCAGTATTCTATCCTCAAGCGGAGAAGACTCCGGAATCTCCACACCCTCAGGAAAAACAGACTGCAAGGCATGGCGGACCGGAGCATACCGAAAATATTCCCTTTCACTCAGTTGGAACTCAGCCTTTAATTCCTCAAAGGTTTTAATCTTGCCCTTAACCCAGAGGTCACTCACCTTACTAACGCCAATCATATCCCATTTCTCAAATCCTTTCGTTTTCCTCAAGTTACCCAGCTTCTCGGAAGCAAAAAGCGGGGTCGCTCGGGTCAGTCGATCCTTCCAACCCATCGCATTATTTGCACAGTTCCATACCCGTACTGCAATCTTTGTAGGCCTCGAGAGCTGCCCTCCAGCCAATCTCGAATAGAGCGCTCTATAGTAATCGCCCCCCGGCAACAACCACCTGTCCATTGCAAACGCGGGGTTCAATTCGGGACCATACATGCCATGATTAATGGCCCCCAATTGAGACGCCCAGTAATATCGTTTGATGTCAGGGAGAGCGATACCATCATACCATGGAAGCGTCAGCTTGGCGAGGGCGATACGCGATCGCCCATCCCAGATCAACTTCCTCTGGAGACCCTCCACCACCTGAAAATAGCTCGCAGGAATTACATCAAAGGTGTTCTGAAGAGCATACAGAAAGCGTGGCAATGACATCATCTTAAAAACCCCAAGATACTGCGCAACCTGGATGGGACAACCGCGCGGCAAAAGGGGGACATCTCCCGAGAGGACGTATAAGTAAGATTTAGTCCAGTTGATAACTAGGCCAGAATTCCTACCAAAAGAGGTGAGGACATCAAACAAAACAATTAACGATTTCCGGGGCGACGTCAGGTATAACAGTATATCGTCTGCGTAGAGCGAGATACGATCTTCAAAGTCTGGGGCCCACTGAATACCCCTCATCGACGGTTCCCATCTAATCCAGGCAGCAAGGGGCTCAAGAGCAAGGGCAAACAGGAGCGGCCACAATGGACAACCCTGTCGTGTACCTCTCCCGAGAACGAAAGGCTCAGAGACCCGACCGTTTACCACAATCTGGGCCAACGGGTCCTCATAGAGGAGTCTCACCCAGCCAATGAAGCCAGGACCGAAACCAAACTTGGCAAGTACGGCCCACAAATACGGCCACTCCACAGTATCAAAAGCCATAGTGGCCTCCAAGGAAGCCAAGATGGCCGGCTCACGCAACGCGAGGACACCATGCAAACGTCGCAGATTCAGGGCCGTATTCCGATGCGGGATGAAACCGGATTGATCCGGATGAATCAAGTCACTAATCACCTTTATTATACGATTGGCCAATAATTTAGCAGGAATCTTGGGTTCCGCGTTAAGGAGTGATATCGGCCTATAAGAGGCACAGCGGTCTCTTGGCTTCCCTTCCTTATGAATCACCACAATGGTCGCAAGACGCTGATCACGGGATTCTAGGAACATGTCACGAAGATACGGCGCCATTTTGTTGGGCGCAATTTATAAAGTTCAATGGGGAGACCATTAGGACCCATCGCCTTCCCCGAACTAATGGAACGGATAGCGAGAGCCACCTCATCAGCGGTTATTACTGCATCCATCAACTCTCTATCGGAATCAGACAAACTGGGCAATGCAATGTCGCGCAATAATAAATGTGAATCTTCCTCCGGCCTATCAGATACGGGGGAGTATACTTCCTGGAAATGCTCCGCAAAACTGCACTATCTCCTCGGGTTCAGTCACACACATACCATTCCCTCTCTCAATCACAGGAACCACACGACTTGCCCTCTCTTTCTTATCCAACCATGCTATCAGTTTACCCGCTTTATCCCCGACATCATATAATCGGCCCTGCTGCTCCCTGCTCATGACTTTCGCAGCATCCGTCACCAAAGCCTTGTATTCAAGTTGTTTAAGACGCAAAGCATGCATCTTCCCATGGGTGACGCCCAGTTCCAGATCACGCTCCAGTTCGGCAATCTCTGCCTCAAGGCTAACCACCTCCTCATTCTTACTCTTCTTAGCGCCAGCAATCAATGACAACGCCTGACCTCGGATGACCGTCTTAAAAGCTTCCCAGAGCGACACCGCCGACGACACTGATCCCTCATTCTCAACAAAAATACTGGTCAAGGGATTTGACCAACGCAGCGCGGGTCTTAGGGTTACGGAGATACCATGGATTGATCGGGGCTACTCGCCCCTCTGCACCTACACGCGACTCCATCCGAAGCCACAGCGGAGAGTGATCGGATATTCCCCGAGCCAGATGTCTAACCTCAGTAACGGCCGGCATCAAGATGTAATCAATCCTGGAAAGGCTACCGTGTGCACCCGAGTGGAAAGTGTATTGGTTCTGGGCCGGATGCAGCAATCTCCAACAGTCCACCAACCCCATTGTATCTATAAAACCGCTAAGCCAATTCTGTGACCCTGTGAGGTCCCTGGGCGGGTGTCGATCTTCCCTACCAGAGACAACCGAGTTAAAATCTCCGCCCATGACCAGAGTCCCCTCAGGAAGTCCCAATACTACATGCCCCAAGTCTGCAAAAGTTGTCGACTGTAAACCCGGGGGAACGTAGACAGAGAGCAATGATACAGTTCTACCCTCCCACCGTCCAGTGAGAGCGACGTAGCGCCCCCTATCATCCAGGACTGCTGCATCTATTTCCAAGGGGAGAGAACTCCTAACTAGGATACCCACCCCCCTGGATCCAGAGGAGAACCCCGCATGGGCAACCAGACGATACCCTCTCCGGTTCATGGCATGACAAGTGTTACCGATCAAATGAGTTTCCTACAACAGTACCACATCAGGGGAAAGTCGTTTCAATAGTTGTAACACAACCCCTCGTTTTATCCTGTCTCCCAACCCATTCACATTCCAACTCATTAGTCTCAATCCCCTACCCCCCATCCCGAAAGTGAAAGCAGACCCAACCCCCCTCAGAGCCCAGCATCCAAACCAAATGATGGAACAATACGTTGCCTTGTACAGAAACAAAACACACCCAAATGAACATCCCCCACCCCCAAACCAAAAACCCGTTACAAACCCCCCACCCTGCACCCCTGCGTAAGACTAAATAGCCACACCAACTTGCAGTGTGCCTGTCGCCCTGACTTTGGGTTGGATTGATGGTACTTTTCCAAGTATCTCTCTATGCAAGATGGATCCTGCTAAAGTTTACTTAGAATGCATATTTTATGATTCAGCTTAGTAGCCAATGTACCTACTGATGTATACGATACATCAATAACAGCTGCTTGGAACAATATGGGGCAGTCAGTGAAGCAAAAAGGGGCAAAATGTAGAACATACATGAATGTAAAACTTCCACTACTATTAGTGCTACCACCCCCTACAATATATGGATGGTATAAAGATTATAAAATGCTCATTATAGTTTGCCAGGGAAGGTAAGGAGCAATCTGATTTTTGCATGTCCCACTCCAAATCACATTCCTTAATCAAATTCCTCCCTCTATGGGATCACTCCTAACCTCAGGGGTAGGGAGGGGAGGGGCTCATTGACACTGTGACTGTTCCCATGCCAGCTTTTCCATTTCCATAATATGGTATTAATCTATTTTCATACTTTTCTACCCCTTTCGTAGAAAGTGGGACGTGTTAAAGACATGAATAGGAATGTTTGCATTATGCCTGCTTACTGTCTAAGATGGCATGTTTTTGTTGTTTAAAATGCTGGATACCTGTAACCTATGTGATCATCTAGATTTGTGTAGTATTCTCTGTTAGAAGATTCCTTTTAAAATTGTTATGTTTCCTTGGTGCTTTAACATTCTGTATCTGGGGGTTGGTCAGACAGAGGAAGACTTCAATGTATTGTGGATGTATAAGCTGTTACTGGAAATAAACTACTTCTTTCCCATCAATCCTGTTTCTGGATTACTTCAAATTGTCTTCATGGTTGTTGATGCTTTATTGTCTGCAACCCTTTAGAACATCATCTACGCAACTCACCTTCCATAACTGCTTAATAAGTCATATCTTTCTTTCTCAGTCGAAGAAACATGAAAGAGGGGCCTGGGAGCAATTCAGTCGTGCCTTGTATTTTTCTTACTCGCATCCTAAAGAAAGGGCAGTCTCATGGGACAACACCAAAAATGGGTCCTCATCGGAGTCCTAAGCAGATCCATGTCCTTAGATTGCACCTGGACCCAATTACAGGTAACCGGAGACTGCAACTGCGAGCCGTCGCCATGTGCTATCCATTGCACAGCTCTGGTGGACTGCAGTAGGAACACAAAGCAACCATGGCTGCACCCAACCAATGACCAGTAAATAGGATGCTGCATTCATGGCAGAACCGCAAATCAACACCATCATGTCGCGAGGTGTGGGGGAGTTAGGGTCAAAGGTAAGTTATGTCAGTTCCGTTACCCCTGGTATTTAGATGAATCAACGACAAAGAGCACTCTGGGTTTTACACAGGAACAGCATGTGTCTGAATTGTACCTCAATGGCCTGTGATGGGTCTCCTGAGGTGAGGCTTAGCTTTTCTCTGGCTGGGGTTGCAAATATCACCCATCTCATGTGTGTATCCTCATATGATTAGAATGAAAGGCTGGTATGACGTCTGTCATCTCTTTGTCTACACCATTAGTCGCTCCTCTGTCCCCTGATAAGGTCGCACATTCAGGGTATAGGGAATTACACTACCACTACCCTTCGACCTCTTTTTTTAGCATTTCCTGGGTTGATTAAAATGATGTATCTCACGTGGCGCAGACTTAGGCACTTGGCCTCACAAGTTCTTAACCACCTTTAGGAAAAGGAAGTTTACTGGTCTGTTGTAGGTGGCAGCGGAGATCACCCAGTATTTGTTTTGCGATTGTGATAAACTTGCCCGTATTGTTGTAAGTATAAGATGTCCAGAGCACCACCAATTACTTTGTGAATAGTCCGTCAATTCGACAGGTCCATATTGGTAACACAAACTACAATGGTTGTAAAATTAATACAAAAGATCGATGATTCCATTTGTTTTTAATGAGTCATTCCATTTCTTATACAATTCAATTTGAACAACAGCTGACACGTGTTTTGTCGTACTCGACAACTTTTTCAAGGCTCTACTAAGCTGTCAATATATGAGTAGTTGGTCCAATGCTAATGTAAAGCGTGAATCCTGCTCTGCGGAGCCCCGAGGACATGAAAATTATGATCTTGTCAGAACCAGAAGAAAGTTAACAACAATAATGTCCGTTTGTTACAGTGTAGACCCTGATATGCCCAAGTTTCCGTATTACGGCCACCAGATCCAAATCCGCGTGTAAGCTTACACACAAATTTGAATCGGCCTGCCATAAAACTTCCTTCTGGTTCTGAAAAGATTATCTTTTTGATGTCCTCGGGGCTCCGAAGATCAGGATTCACGCTTTACGTTCGCATTGTTGTAACTTTACCTTGTTCACTGGATAGCACTATAATTTTCCGAGCAAGGACTCACCCTTTCTTCTGTTACAAAGAGAGCAAAGCTAGTTTTAAGGCACACTCTTCCATCTCTGCCAGGCTCCCTCTGTAAAAGTTTGGGCCTAGTATTTTCAGATCACTCATGTCCTAGTCAGGCTGTGGACCTCTGTTAGGCTTAAAAGGAAAGCAAACATAATTTCAGGCTCCTACTCGAAGAAAATTAGATATTGAAATGACAACAAGTTGGAACTCCAAGCACTACATTAACCATAATGCAATGGGAAACACAACGTAAGGAAAGAGCTCTGTTAACCAGACACACACAGAAGACACACACCTGCGATGTATTACACATTGGATTGACTGTGTGGCTCCAACTTTGTGTGGGCTATACTCAGATAGGTATGCATTGCCAATAACAAAATAACTACTAGCAAGTTACCTTAAAAAATGAATTATTTATTTATTTATTTTAAAGGTTTTATATAGCGCTGGCTAGACCCAGAGGTATCAGAGCGCTTTACATGAGTATCAGACCATAGTTGCAGGTCACATCGTTACAAAGTTACACAGTTATTAGATCTTGGCAAACATAGTTACATGTAAAGTTGAGACAAACAAAAAGGACATATACGCAAGGGAAAAAGCAGGCAAGGGTAGAGATTTAGGGGTGGGGGGTAATAATACCTTTTAACCCCTGATAAATTGAACTTATATACCCTAGTGTACTGATGGGGTGATGCAGGCATCCACTAACAGGGCATGTGTAAGCCTGCTCAGAAGTGTCATGGCGATAGACAGTGAGGTGCAATCACACGAGAGACTGTGTTGCAGAGGAGTAAATGCCACTCTTTCATCAAGTAGCCAGACAATAAAAGAGTTACCCCAAAGTGTACTGCTCAGAAGTATGTAAGGACAAACGTGACTGTCCCCATTCTGGTTGCTTCCATTGTAAAGAAGGAATGACTCTCTACAGGCAAGCACAAGGCCTTATTTAGTAGATACAAAACACATCTTGCGGTTTATTCATTCAAGCATACATCAAGCTACCGGATGCAAGGTCCACTTTATGCAGAGTGTTCTTACAACTCACTACTCAGTCCAGTCATAATAAGGCACACTGTACATTGAGCAGCAGCATACAGCACAGATACATTACCGTTTTCAATAGGACAAGCTTCCCTCATAAAGAGCACAGAAACAGTAACATTCTCAATAGGGCAAGCTTCCCTCATACAGAGCACAGATACAGTACCATTTTCAATAGGACAAGCTTCCCTCATAAAGAGCATGGATACAGTACCATTCTCAATAGGGCAAGCTTCCCTCATACAGAGCACACACACATTACCATCCATTTTCAATAGGACAAGCTTCCCTCATAAAGAGCATGGATACAGTACCATTCTCAATAGGACACGCTTCCCTCATAAAGAGCATGGATACAGTACCATTCTCAATAGGGCAAGCTTCCCTCATACAGATCACAGATACAGTACCATTTTCAATAGGACAAGCTTCCCTCATAAAGAGCATGGATACAGTACCATTCTCAATAGGGCAAGCTTCCCTCATACAGAGCACACACACATTACCATCCATTCTCAATAGGACAAGCTTCCCTCATAAAGAGCATGGATACAGTACCATTTTCAATAGGACAGAGCACATATACATTACTGTTTTCAATAGGACAAGCTTCCCTCATAAAGAGCATGGATACAGTACCATTCTCATTAGGGCAAGCATCCCTTATACAGAGCACAGATACATTACTATTTTCAGTAGGGCAAGCTTCCCTCTTACAGAGCATGGATACATTACCATTTTCAATAGGACAGAGCACAGATGCATTACCATTTTCAAGAGGGCAAGCTTCCCTCATGCAGAGCACAGATACATTACTATTTTCAGTAGGGCAGGCTTCACTTATACAGAGCACAGATACAGTCCTGTTTTCAGTAGGGCAAACCTCACTTGTAGAGAGTACAGCTACAGCAGGGGTCTCCAACCTTTTCTTTAATAAAAGCTACTTATATGGAGTGAAAATCATTCCGAGCTACTAATTTTAATAATATTGTAGTGTTGCAATAGTGAACACATCAGACAAGATTACATTAGGGTCCACCCTCTGCAAAATGACCACCAGTGATGACCTCAGTGCGTCAGGCAGGGTTGGTAGAAGCAATTTAAAAAATGATTTGTCAATTTGGAAAGCCTTTACATGGGTACTATATAATAATCATAGCTGCAACATTCCTGACACCAAGGTGATAGGATAAGTATGTTTCCCCAGTGCTAAATGATTTATCACTCAAATGCCATCGTTGAATATACCTGGGAAATTCAACCATTTTTTCTCCACAGATCAGCTTAGGAGTTTTATAAATACACACATTTTTGTCTTAAATACATACTTCTCAATTTTGGTATACATACATTAATTGATTCATCAAAGCTGAAGGTTCTAATTTAGTAGGTTGGGCTGCACACAGGGGAGCTACTTACAGGTACCTGTAGAGCTACCAGCATCTCACAAGGCACTCGTTGTTGAAGCCTGAGCTACAGTAAAATTTTTAATAGGGAAAGATTCCCTCATACAGAGCACATATACATTACCATTATTAATAGGGCAAGCTTCCCTCATACAGAGCACGGATAGAGTACCATTTTCAATAGAACAAGCTTCCCTCATACAGGGAACGGATACAGTACAATTTTCAGTAGGGCAAGCTTCCCTTAAATAGAGCACAGATACAGTACAATTTTCAATAGGACAAGCTGCCCATATGCAGAGCACAGACACAGTACCATTTTCAATAGGGCAAGCTTCCCTTATACAGAGCACAGATAGGGTACCTTTTTCAACAGGGCAAACTTCCCTCATGCAGAGCACGGGTACAGTGCCATTTTCAGTAGGGCAAGCAGGGTCGGTTCTGGCATTTGCGAGGCCCTGGGCCAAAACGGAATGTGCGAGGCCCCTCTAATTTACATAAGTGGCCCATTGGAAGGACACAATTCAGAGACACTGCGGGTGGCCCATAGTCCAGCATTTTAGCGCCCCCACAGTTTTAACTTTCAGGCCACAATTTCACACCTTCAACCCGATAGGTGTGAGAATTGCTTGTGGGCTAAAAGTTAAATCTGTGGGGGCGCTAAAACGCTGGACAATGGGCCTCCCGGAGTGCCTCTGAATGGTCTTCTTGCAATTAGGACAAGAGAAAGTGTCTCCCTTCCCTAAACCTCCAGACACCATCCCTGAGAGGCCCGGGAAGGGGGCCCCTCCCATTAACCCAAATTGCCAGGAGACCCATTTCTTTTAGTGTTTGGAAAGGGAAAGAACAGGACATGCATCAGTGCGGGCCCCATGCTGGCCGGCTGAGTGCGAGGCCCTGGGCAGCTGCCCTCGCTGCCCATGCCTAGCGCCGGCCCTGAAGGCAAGCCTCACTTGTACAGAGAAAAGCTACACTACTATTTTTAAGAGGGCTAGCTTCATCACACAGAGCACAGATACATAATCATTTTCACTAGGATAAGCTTCCCTTATACAGAGAACAGATAAATTACAATTTTTAATAGGGCAAGCTACCCTCAAACAGATCAGTGATACATTACCATTTTCAGTAGGGCAAGCTTCCCTCATACAGAGCACAAATACAGTACCATTTTTAGTAGGGCAAGCTCCCCTCATACAGAGCACAGATACATTACCAATTTCAATAGCGCAACTTCCCGACAGAGCACAGATACAGTACAATTTCAATAGGGCAATCTTCCCTCATACAGAGCACAGACATAGGGGCTCATTAGGATGGAGGATTTTCCGCATCCTCCGGGCCGGCAGAAGAACCGCCGGCCCGGCGGATGCGGAAAATCCTCTGCAGACCCACCAAAGACCCACCGCCAAATTAGGATGGCTGGTGGGTCCTGGTTTCAGTCCGCCACTTTTCCGCCGCGGTTGGCTTACAACCGCGGCGGAAAAGCTCTAACATGGCTGACGGTGTCTATCAGACACCGCCAGCCATATTAGGATGGTGTAAAATCCATGCTTTTCCGCGGCGGCTTTTCCGCCGTGGAAAAGCATATGGACCTTCACTTCGGGGGCCAGTTGCGGGCCCCCTGGGTGAAGGGGGGATGGGGGTGCACATGGGGGGTACCTATGGTACCCCCCTGCATATGCGTGAACAAAGCAGCAGGCACCGCGCGGTACCTGCCGCTTTGTGCACGCAAATGCGGTGCATGCATTTTTAACATTGCGGCGGTGCAGCTTGAAGCTGCACCCGCCGCAATGTTAAAGATAGAGGATGTGACCGCCACCCTGGCGGTCACATCCTAATTGCACTGGAGGGACCGCCGCGGCCCCTGCGGGCGGTCCCTCCTCCTCTAGGGTGGCGGACGGACGCAAGTCCGTCCGCCATCCTAATGAGCCCCTCAGTACCATTTGTAGTAGGGCATGCTTCCCTCATACAGAGCAGATGCATACAGAGCAGTGATACATTGCCATTTTCAGTAGGGCAAGCTTCTCTCATACAGAGCACAGACCCAGTACCATTTTCAATAGGACAAGCTTGCCTCATACAGAGCACACATACATCACCACTACCAATATGAAAAGCTTCCCTCATACAGAGCACAGATACAGTCCCCTTTACAATAGGGCAATCTTCCTCACACAGTGCACAGGTACATTACCATTTTCAATGGGCAAGCCTCCCTCATACAGAGCACCGATGCATTGCCTTTTACCGTAGGGCAGCTTTTCCTCATACAGATTACAGATACATTACCATTTTCCATGGGGCAAGCTTCCTCACACAGAGCACAGGTACATTACCAATAACAATGGGGCAACCTCCCCTCACGCAGAGGAAAGATAAATTACCATTTTCAATAGAGTAAACTTCCCTTATACAGAGCAAGGATACATTACAATTTGTAATAAGGCAAACGTCCCTTATACAGATCTTGGATGCAGTACCATTCGAATAGTGGAAGCTTCACGTGCATGATAAAATCCACTTTCAAGTATAAAACGTCAGTATATTGCATAACTGTTTTCTGCAGATCCTCCTTAGCATGTTGTATCACTACAAACTGGGACAAATCGCCAGAGAACAGAGTATTTAATCCTGCTGCTCAAGTATGGTAAATTCAGCCATCTCATTGGTAGTCATTTTTTGCCCATGAAAAGATGAAATGTTGGGTGGCACTCCTGGTATTTGAGATCTATGAACTGCAGGTTGCACTACACCTGCTGTAGTGGGCATACAACATACGGTACAACATACGGAGTCATGCCATCAGTCCTAAAATGGTTCAGTCATAAAAATGAATTGTTTGCTCTTTTCACAAAATGAAACCGAATTTACATTAGTGGTCATTGCCATTAGGGAAAAAGGCCTTGGAACGCCCATTGTACTTCTCATAAAGTAAGAAGCTTTGCTTTTTTTATGCAGACTTTTCGTTTGGTCCCCAAGTCAACCGTGCATCTATTGGTGTGGACATGTAGGTCTCATAACGACTTAAGAAATCTTCTGTTACTCTATACCGACCATCTAGCTGAGCTGACTAGAGACGTAATTGTAGTGCTTCTCAACTACTGCAGTATCATCTGACCTAATATTTCCAAAAAGCTAATTGAAAGGCTACAAATGTTTCAGAAAAAGGCAGCCAGACTGTGACCTAACCTGTATAGGTGTGACATCTTCAAGCCAAACCTTGAAACACTCACTGGGTTTCTGTTGACCCCAGAATCAAATGTAAGGTATTATGTGCATGAAACATACTGCAGCAAAGTCCCTGCATTCTTGCGGAATCTAGAACCTCAATGCGCCCCAGGCCGTAGCTCAATATTCACAAGAAACAGACTTCGATCGCTGGGTGTACAAGCATGTAGAGACTCGAATTCCCTAAGCTCGAACTTGAGATCTGAACCCAACGACGAGCGGTCCAGTAAACTGTTGAAAACTCAACAACTCGTCCTTGCTTTTACACTGAACTCAAAACAGATCAGGAGTCACGGTGAAATAACTTTGCACATGGATGCTCACCTGTTCAACTAGGCGAACCACTCTCTCCTTCCGCCTTGCTGTATTTTTTCATCCCTCAGCCAAGCACTGTGATGTAACTGGAAGATGTGGTGCTCTTTAAAACGTATTTAATTAATAAACAGAAATCTTGAGGATATTGCTAATTTTTAGTCATATGACGCGCTCTCCTTGCGAGGGTGTACCGTGGCAGCTATCAATATCAGGGCGCATCCCTTAGGACATGTACTTGGGGACGATGTGTATATAGAATTCAGAGGGGCAGCAGAGCATAAAGCAGAGTGATTTCTCGTTTCTGTCGGCTCGCCGCCATTTTGAAAAGCACCCAGTCGCCATCTTAGAGAAAACCAACATATATATCCCTGGATACAGGGCCGCAGCTTGATCAATAAGATTGGGTGGGTGTGAGCTTCAAATTTCCCAACAATCACGCTGGGATATCTTGTTAATCTATTAAAAGCAGGACAAGAGGGGGGCATAAGGGTCAGTGGCAAGAGAGAGGAGGGCGTATTGTTAAGGGCGCTCAAAAATGTATAAATGTTTTTAAGGGGGACATCACTCCCCAAATCTACACCCCTGCCTAGAGCTAACAACTGTCTGCTGCAGTAGGAGCGATGGTTATGGAGATTTTGATTCGAAAGAAATTCCAAAGAAAAGGAGAGTCACCCTAGTCTGCGAAAAGGGACAGGGTGTTATACAAATAAACAATCACAACTCCCTTTTGTGCACCTTAATTATATGGGCCCCACTAAACACACTTCTGGAACAAACTGGAAATGCACTGAAGGCTTTTCCACAGCATATTACATTTGAAAATGATAGTTTTTTTTCAAATGTAATATGTATTACTGTGAATTTTGACAGTTTTTTTATACTGTTTTCAATTTCCATGTTTTATTGTGTGATTGAAAGAAGTGCCGTTAGATGCTGAATAAGCAAGGTTTTTTTTTATTTTTTGTAATTCTTGATTGTGGAATTATATGCGTAGAGTAAATGTAAATACCATGACAAACAATTCTTAAATGGGAATTTAGTATTTTATAATTGTAAAGTGTGACGGAGATTATTCATACATGTGTAAAAACCTTCTGTGCATTTCCGGTTTGTTCCAGAAATGTTTTTGGTGTGGCCCATCTAATTCAGGAGCAAAAAATAGATTTGTGATTGTTTAAAGGTTTGAAAGAAATGGCATGGCCCTTTAAGAGGACAGCCGGTGAATTATGTCACAATAGATCTGAAATCCCCAACAGACGTCATTCATTGTGGGTGAATGTTAGAGATGCAGGACTGGGGGAAGAGGGGACCCTTTATTTCCAGGCTGGGTGGCCCCTTTAAGAAGAGCAGTGAGAGATCCCGAATTAGTGCAGTCTTACGGCTCTCCTATTAACCTGGTTTCCACATCACCACTATCCCCAGGACGGCCCTTAAAAGGCAGAAGAAAGACTTGTCAGGTTTTCCGCCTCATTTGCTCTTTGGGGCCCCCACGTGGTGTTTTCAGCGGGCACAAAGGTGGATTAACGTGGACGCATTCTTTCCCGATGCCAGCGTCATCTTCGGGGCTAAAGTTAGGCGTCGGGCACCTGTCTGCGCGGCAGCCCCGCCCCGGGGGCTCATGGACACGGCGCAGCTGTCGAGGCCCGTGGTGGGCCCGTCCTCTCAGCCCTGGGCCCGGCCTGGCCCCCGTCCCGGCCCCCGTCCGTCCGCCCGGAGAGGGGTGGGGGCGGGGAAGGGAGCGCGCCTCCCCTTCTGCATATTTCAACAGAAAGGAGATGCGGCAAAGAAAGGATGCAGTGACCCAGTTTTCGGAATCATTTATTAGTTATACATAGTCTGTCTCTGGAGGGCCAAGTTATGCAGCGCGCGGCACGTCACGCGCGCCGCCCCCTCCCCCCGGGACGGGGCTTCACTGGTTCGACTGCGTGCGAACAGTGACAGCGAAGGTTGGGAGCTGGGGGGGGTGGGGGGCCTGCCATAGCGTACTACATGCAGATGAGTTTTTTTTCTTTCTTTCTATTTTGTTTTTTGCAGATTTATATAGCGCAAACTCTACCCGAAGGTATTGGAGCGCTTTGCATGAGCACTGGTTAGGTTACACAAGGACGCATTTATTTTGTGGTAGGCACTGGGAGATTAAGTGATTTACCCAGACTCACAGGATGTTCAGCAGACGCCGAGATTCAAACCTGGTTCCCCAGTTCCAAGTTCTGGAGCTCGGTTACAATTGTGTGGGCCTTGGGCCATGGCCGGGCCTGCTGCCAGAGTCTGGTGAGAGAGGGGGTCATGGGAGCTGTGCCACTGTGGCTTTGATCTCTAAGCTTATACTTGAAGGGTACTGTCTGCGGCACTTTTTTATTTTGCTAAACATAGTACCGGCACTTCTCAGGAGAAACCGAATACTTTTAATTGGAGTTTACCTGCACTTCTCAGAAACAAGCAGGTACTCTGGTTACAGAGTACCTGCACTTCTATTTTTCCATTTCAAGCACTGTGTTTATTTCATCTGTAAGATGTACCTTTTAATGCCAAAAAGAAGCCGTAAAAAGAGCTTCAATAAACAGCTTGTGAAGAGAAGTTATGCAGCTCACAGTTCCTGACTCTTGAGGGGACATCACAAAAAGAGAGGCGCCACTTATTTGCCGCTTATGCACAGCGGTTACAGTCCAGGCTTCACGTTCCTACCAGAGTCGTACCTCAAAATGATTGGGCCCTCCTGTAGAATGTGACGAGGGCCCCCTGAGTCTCCCATATCTCCAAGATATGGCATATGGGCTGAATGGCGCCCGCTAGAAAATCTGAGGCCCCTGGAGGGTTTGAAGCCATCCCGCGCCAGTGCTTGAAACGGAAAAATTGAAGTGCAGGTACTCTGTAGCAGAGTACCTGCTTGTTTCTGACAAGTGCCGGTACTCTCCAATTAAAAGTATTGCATTTCTCTTGAGAAGTGTCAGAACTCTCCCTCTCAAAATAAAGAAGTTGCGGTACTCTGTACCAGACAGTACCAGCCCATTAAAGCACTGTCCCGCGCTGTAAGGGCTGTAGAGGCCTCCGTTAGACCACTGGTTCTGGCTCCTTACTAGAGTCAGGGAGATATATAGGCCGCATATTTATTAAATACAATGGGCACAATTTACAACGCCCACAGGAAAGCATCTAGAAGTCAGGGGTGGCTCCTCCGTAATGGCGAAGGAACGCTGCCCCTTCTAAAAGATGAAAAATAAAATGATAATAAAGGCATTTTATTATCATTTAATTTTTGCTTGCCTGATCGCGGCCAATGTGAGTCTTCGGCGGGGCCAGGCAATCCCCTGTGACAGGCATGGCAGGGGGAGTGGTGGTGCACTTTTTAGTGCGCATGACAGTTTGCCATTCTGTCATGCACACCTAGGTTTTTCCAACACGGCTGTGTTGCACAGCCGTGTTTGAAGAAATACCACAGGCTCCCAGTTACAGTCGGAGTGGCAAACCAGGCTGCTCAGACCAATCCCAGCGCTTATTCCCAGCATGAGAGAAGCGGAGGGAAATGGTATCTGTGAGCCTGCACAGTGTGCAGCTAGAGTTGACGATCGTCAGAGAGGAGCGAGGCGGCATTCATTGGAGCGGCAGGTAAGTGCAATTTTATTTCTTTTAATTATGTTCCATTTTGCCTGACCGTCCGAAACGCACCCAAGGACCCTTCTCCTGCCGGAACTGCAGCTTCACCAGCATCCGACCCGCCAACCCACCCACCGAAGAACCCAACTTCCTCCGATGCATCCTTCTCAACACCCGCTCTGCCCGCAGACACGCCGTTGAACTCTGGGACCTACTCGACACTACCTCCCCAGACAACGCCTTCCTGACAGAGACCTGGCTGAACTCCTCCTCGGCACCCGACATCGCCATAGCCATCCCGGACGGATACAAGATCACCCGCAAGGACCGCACCAACAGAGTAGGAGGAGGAATTGCCATCGTCCACAGGAACACCCTCAAATTCTCAACAAACACTGATGACACCCTCAGCACCGCCAAGCACCTGCACTTCCAGATCCACACCGACCCCAATCCCACCCTCAGAGGTACCCTCATCTACAGACCCCCCGGACCCCGACCACAGTTCAGCGACACCATCGCCGACTTCATCAGCACACACGCCGTCGCCTCCACAGACTACATCCTACTCGGGGACCTGAACTTCCACCTCGAGAACAACCACGATCCCAACTCCTCCAACCTGACCGACAACCTTGCCAACCTCGGACTCAGACAACTCGTCACTACACCCACCCACTCCGCCGGCCACACACTGGACCCCATCTTCTCAGCTAGCACCCACGTCTTCTTCAACCACACCACCGTACTCCACTGGACCGATCACCGCTGCATCCACTTCACCTTCTGGAAACCCCTCACACACCCCCACACCCAGCAGGTGCCTCCCCGCCACTGGAGCAAAGTCACCGAGGACCATCTAACCACCGCCCTTGCCAAGAACCCACCCGCAGACCCGACCGACCCTGACTCCGTAGCCTGCAGCCACAAATAATAGATCGATGACTGCGCCAACACCCTCGCCCCGCTCAAGAAGCCCTCCAACACCCACAACAGCAAGAGAACCAGCTGGTTCACTGAAGACCTCCAGGCCTCCAAGCACACCTGCCGAAAACTAAAATAAAACTAGATCCAGAAACAAACACCAGAAAGCTACACAACCCACAAGAATGCCACTCGCAGACACCACCACCTCATCAGATTGGCCAAAAGGACCTACTTCAAAGATCGCCTAGACAACAACGCACAGAACAGCAAAGAGCTATTCAACATCGTAAAGGAACTCTCTAACCCCAGCTCCAACACCAACGACATCCCACCATCACAAGACCTGTGCGACTCGCTGGCCACCTTCTTCCATCGCAAGATCGCAGACATCCACGACAGCTTCGACGCCGCCACCACCCTGGCAACCGCCGAGACCCCCGCTCCCACGACCACCACCCACACCAACTGCCTCCTCGCCTGGGACAACATCAACGATGACGACACCATCAAGATCATGAACACCATCCACTCCGGATCCTCGGAAGACCCCTGCCCACACCACATCTTCAACAAAGCCAGCAGCACCATTGCACCCCATCTCCAGAAAACCATCATCATCTCCTTTGAGACAGCAACCTTCCCGGAGAGCTGGAAGCACGCAGAGATCAGCGCCTTACTCAAGAAACCCAAGGCCGACCCCAAGGACCTCAAGAACTTCCGACCCATCTCCTTGCTCCGGTTCCGGATGAAGGTCATCGAAAAGGCAGTCAACAAATAACTAGCCAGCTTTCTCGAGGAGAACAGCATCCTGGACCCATCCCAGTCCGGGTTTCGCAGCAACCACAGCACCAAAACTGCCCTCATCGCCGCCACCGATGACATCAGGACCCTGCTTGACAATGGAGAAACCGCGGCCCTCATCCTCCTGGACCTGTCAGCCGCCTTCGATACGGTCTGCCACCGCACACCACAAACGACTCTATGACGCCGGAATCCAAGAGAAGGCCCTGGACTGGACCACCTCCCCCCCCACCGAGATCATCTGCGGCATACCCCAGGGCTCGTCCCTCAGCCCAACGTTATTCAACGTCTACATAGCACCACTCGCCCAAGTCGCACAACGACATGACCTCAACCTCATCTCCTACGCCGACGACACCCAGCTGATCCTCTCCCTCACCAAAGACCCCCACACTGCCAAAACCAACCTCCACGAAGGAATGAAGGCCGTCGCCGAATGGATGAGAAACAGCCAACTGAAGCCGAACTCGGACAAGACTGAGGTCCTCATCCTCGGACCCACCCCCTCGGCCTGGGACGACTCCTGGTGGCCCACCGCACTAGGAGCACCCTCTACACCCACCCATCACGCTCGCAACTTAGGGGTCGTCCTCGACTCCACCCTCTCCGTGACAAAGCAGGTCAATGCCGGCTCCTCCTCATGCTTCAATACCCTCCGCTTGCTTCGCAGGATCTTCAAGTGGATCCCCACTGAAATGAGAAGGACGGTGACCCAGGCCCTCGTCAGCAGTAGACTGGACTACGGAAACGCCCTCTACGCTGGAGCCCCGGCCAGACTCCTGAAACAGCTCCAACGCATCCAGACGCCTCTGCACGCCTGATCCTCGACATCCCCCGCCACAGTCATATCACAACCCACCTGAGAGATCTGCACTGGCTCCCCATCAACAAGAGGATAACCTTCAAACTCCTCACCCACGCACACAAGGCACTCCACAACACAGGACCAGCGTACCTCAATAGCCATCTCAGCCTCTACATCCCCAACAGCCAGCTCCGCTCCGCGGATCTCGCCCTCGCCACCATCCCCCGCATACAGATCATTCTCCCACCTCGCCGCCAAGACATGGAACGCCCTCCTCGTCCACCTGTGGCAGACCGAAGACCTTCTAACCTTCAGCAGACTTCTCAAGACCTGGCTCTTCGAACAGTAGCAGCGCACCCCGCCCCCCCAGCGCCTTGAGACCCTCACGGGTATGTAGTGCACTTTATAAATGCTATGATTGATTGATTGATTGATTAATTTTGTTTGTTTTCCCTCACCCTGCCCTACCACTAACAAATGCCAGAAGCCGCCACTGCTAGAAGTCTGCTCCTGAAGAATACTGTAGTACAAACAATCTTTTACTTTTTAGGAATCCCGGGGATACTTGACAAATTACTCTGAGGCCAGTCTCAGGCAGGTAACATGGTCTCTTGACCAGACTATCTTTCTGTATATTATTTGTGTAAAATAGAACAGTCTCTTTGTACTTTTCATTAATAGACCAACATCAGTGTTTGACCTGATTAACAGATCCAAACTATGTAATTCGCAAAACCAGCTTGGAGTTGAAAAATCTACTGACAGCTGTGAACGATGATACAACTGCCCAAGCTTGTTGTGGCCCGTCTGGGGAATGTAGCGATAACTGTTTAACAGCTACAGGTATTAGCGAAGGTTCTGTTCACACCCCGTTGTTATTTAGTCTGTTTTTAAATGATGTTGACAATTATCTGGGCAAATCTGACCTTGATGTACCTAAATTATGTAATAGGAAAACACCTACACTGCTCTTTGAAGATGAGGCCATCTTGTTATCTTTGATCGGGAACACTATGTACAGGTTGGCGGACAACATCGTTAATTATTGCGAGGAGTAAGACTTGACTTTCAATGTCGCAACAATAGAATGATGATAATGAAGCCTGCTCCCTATTAGAAGATTCCTCGAATGTGTAAATAGTATTGATTACTTAAATATAAGTTTTACTTGGAAGTGGGTCTGGCCTGCACATGTAGAGAAGGCCAAAACCATATCAACAGCCAGCCTCACAGTATCATTTTGCAGGTGCATAGGCAAACAAGCATTGGCAGAGCCAATAGGTCTCTCCTTTGGGACGTGTTATTAGTTTTGTAGAATTTGATACTTCTATAAGTAATATTTTGAAAATGTTATTCAAAATGGGAAACAAGCACCTAATTGTAGCAGTTGACTAGTGCCAACGCCAGCCCTGGCATTACCTTCTTAAAGAAAGGGATGCGCTTGACATTGAAGATGGGGGTGGTGATGTTTGTAACACTACTGACGGGGGGAACAGAGGCTGCTCGGGCCCTCAGCCTCCTCTTGCTGTAGCTTGAGGGGCTGGAGATCATCCTGGAAATTGGTTAGATCCAGAAGGCCTGGGGGAGGCGTGAGGGCAGGAGAAAAGGAGCGGAAGGGGCTGGTGAGAAATGTGGGGTGAAGTTTAAGGGGTGGCATGGTGAGGGGGAAGAGGAAAGAAAAGGAGAAAGTGATTCGGTAAAGAAAGGGGACGGGTAAGAGTATTAAAAAAAGCAAACGTTTTCAGAGACAGGCGGGATAGAGAAGAGATGGCATGGCACGAGATATTAAATAATGGTGAAAGGCACCAAATTACTATAAATAGCAGGCAGCGAGTGGGGACGTAGAGCCCCCTGATTATAGGCTGTGGCTGTGCCTGCTTACATGCGACTGAGAACCAAAACCGGCCCTGGCAAAGTGCTCGGCTGGCCCCCTGGGGGTGCGACTGAGCTTTTTGGCGGGGCCGGTTTTCGGCCGATTTGTTTACAGGGCCAATTTTGCAGCTATGCTGCAAAAACGGCCCTGTAACAAAAACGGCTCCCAGGGCCCAAAACCGGCCCCCACCCTTGCGGCGCACCTGGGTATTGCCCAGTGCCCGCAACGGCCAGTCCGGCTTGCTTACATGAAGTGCTAAGAAATGGCTTGGAGCCGGAGGCGCTTCCTTCACAGCCGGGACTGGAACTTGTTTTTTAAACCCTTATGTAGAATCTAGCAATCTACTTACTGGAACATTATGGAATCAAGCAATGTGCACAAATTGCAGCATTCCAGAATCTAGCAAAGTTCAATGAATGGGACATTAAGGTATAAAGCCAGGTAATAATCAGTGAAAATGAAACATGGCCAGTAAGCTTATTGTAGAATTATGGAATGTAGAACTGTACTAGCTAGTTTAATGCAAACTAGAAATGTGTCCTAACTGAAGAATTATTCACTCGAACCCACTGTGCTAACGGGGGAATTAGGGATTGTGGCTAACTAGCTTTCTGATGATAACAAGGCAGAATCAGTCACAGTGCACATTGGGGCATTTTCGGACTCTAGACACTTGCCAGGAGTGCCCCTGTACTAAGTGGACTCCGCAATCTCTTCCTCAATGACCAGTGACAGCGTAGGAGAGGGGGACCTGGTGGCTGCCGCGTAGGCCGGGCCTTTTCCTGGATAGAAGGCCGTGGAATACAACCGCAGTGTGTCTCTCGGCGGGCCTGAAGTGAAGCTTCATCAATCCAGTCCCCAGCTAGGGCGAGGGGCGAATTGGCTGTCCAGACGATGTGGGAGAAACGGCGCTGGATTGGGGAGGTGCCACGTCGGGTATCCCAGGAGCTGAAGAGTCCTTGGGAGGGGCTGTGTCTAAGGCCTGTGCTCTCAAGTCGGGACTGGGACCCGTTCTTTCGGAGTCTGTTGTAGTGGACGGTGGCTCGGTCCTGGGGGCCCTAGGTACTACACGGAGCTTCAAGCCCGGCAGTCCCAAGCAGCAGCCAGCCAGAACAAAAGAGAGAGACGCACCCAGCCGAGGGTGAGTGCTTCTGGGCAGGCGGCTCCGCCAGGGAGGATCTAGACCAGCGGTCGGCATACCTGAGAAGACGGCGGACAGTGGTCGGCAGCAGGAGCGGCGAGCGACACCAGCATAGAGGTACAGTTGGCAAGCCATGACCAGCGCGGTCGCGAAAGTGAAAGCGACCGCGCTGGGTTAATTAGTAACATGATCCATGTACAACGTTTACCTTGCGAGAGCGAGCAGCGACGCCATCTGTTTCCAAAGCGCGGGCGCGATACATGCAAATAGATGGCGCCGCTGCTCACTCACGCAAGGTAAACGCCGTACATGAAAGAGTGCTCATTGGAAACAGTACAGTACATGCACAAGTTTCCAAAACAGTCCGGAGGGATCCCAAGACGTCACTCCAAATCAGAGCTTGCGCGCTGCATAGGCGAGACCTAAAAAGCAGCGCTTGCGCGCTGCATAGGGAAGACCTAAAAAGGCGGATGCTGAACTTCGGGCTGTGGCAAAGTCAGGACATTGTAGATAATTGAGAACAGCTTTCAAAGACCATTCCTTAAGCTAGACCCTGGTACTCTCCTAGGAAATCTGTACTCAGAGGTGGGTGCTAAACCCTTTTTAAGACATCTGTTATGATCTACATGCAAAGTTATTGACGCTTTAGCACTTTGCTGTGTCGATGTACATGCTACTGCACATATAATGTTAGGGATGTCTTTAGGAAGCCATGATTCTGAACATATCAGTTTCTACTAGGAGAGCTCTATGTGAGCTGGTGGTCTTTACCTGATTCTTAAACTGCAATAAATGTCACTGACCTGCACACTGCCTTCCTGTTGTATTTGAGCCCTTAATACTGGCAACAAGGATTCCCATGAAGCATTGAGGGAAAAAGAAAGACCACCAGATAAACTGAGGACCCATCAGCGCCTCGGTAGGACAACTGTTTATCCACTGATTTGTGTGGCTCAGTGACCAGAGTGCTCACATCTTTCAGTAGGCTGTGGAGGACACCATTCATTGAGAGAGGTCTTTGAAATATCTGTGCTGAAACTGACAGGCCGTTTAGTACCACATGTGACCCTACGAGACGCTGAATGAGGAGGCAATAATTAAGGCATGCAACACCACATAGCCTGCATGAGCGTTGCCAAGGAACCAGCAGCATTTGTAGCTTTAAGAGTGGTGTGTGTCTGAAAAATGACATCTGAAATGTGACGTTGACGGCGGATGTGTAGTGTCCATTTGATATCGGGTTTGAAGAACTTTAACAGCATTGTGCGTGACACTTAAAGTGACTGTGACATAATGTGTTTTCATGCTGGTGGACATTTTTTTGTTGTGGTCAACGGTTAACACACATTGATTGTGAACCAAAGTAATATTAACCTTTAATTTCCTTACAAAGAAAATATGACATCAAGCCCTGAAGAAGTCTCTTTCAAGAGATGAAACGCGTTGGCTACATTGGAGAAAGAGTTTTTTAAGAAAATGTGAATAAAGGATTCCTATATAGGAAAAAATATGGATGGAGTCTGTGCACCTTATGACTTAATTGATCTGTGTCTCTTACATACTTTACATGATGAATAGTGTGTGCTGATCATTTACTTTATAACAATATTATGAAGTATACGCTTGTGTGGAAGATTAGGAGGCTGATCTTCCGGATCTGTGCACCACTTTGATTTGATTAATTCACTAAAAGTGATAGGTGCGATTTCTCTTGCCCCAGTCCCGTTTTTTGTAATTACTCATAATATTAACCATTGTATCATAGGTGACAGCATGATAGGTGAATACCGAATTGATGTTCAGACAGCTCTCGTTATATAGGACGAACAGCAATACCGTTTTTAATGAACTTTTGAGGTGAGACTGTCATTAATCTTTATGCTATCTTCACATATTGAAAACTCATTTAACAAGATCATAAGGGAACCGATCATCTTTATTTGCTCTAGAGTAAATATGGTATCAGCTAGTATGACTCACCAGTTTCTTTTGGTGACCTTTTATTTACTTTGAGGCAATGTAAGAAACTATTCGATTCTTACATTCTTGCCATTGGTGGAGAAAAGTGTTCAGCAGTGAGGAAACAGGCTGTACTCCTTCACAATTTGGATGTGGAAAGAAGAAACATTTATGAGAGCCTGGACGAGATACTTGTAGGTATGGTGAAGGTAAACCTGGTGACGTTTTTAAAATGTCGTTTTTGATGTTCAAGCAACATTTCGGTTCACCTGCAACGCCATATTGCTTTATTTTCTTATGGCGGACGGGGATGGGCCGCATGGACAACAGCAGGGAGGGTGGTCGGGAATGGGGCAGTAAAAAAAAAGTGCTATGCCTCTTTTGGCAGACAAGAGGATATGGGGTTGTAGTGAAGAAGCAACATGGACGATGAGAGGGAAAAAGCAACACGGAGAACGGGGGCGAAGGGGGGAGAAGCAACACATACAAAGATGACAGGGATAGACGAAATAAAAATAGTACCTCAATCACAGCACAAGCAGCGGAAGGCCAAATTATATTTAACTCTGTTGAATGCCCCTTGGACTTTTGATTTGATTTGATTTAAATGTATAGAGCGCAACAATTACCCGAAGGCGTCAAGGTGCTGTATATCACCATCCTAAGAACCTGCTAATCCTCCAGAGACAGAAAGAAATTACAAGGAGAATAACCACGTCTTAAGAGCCTTCCTGAAAAGCAGAAGCTGAGGGATAGCCCTTATGTAATATGGAAGGGTATTCCAGAGTTTGCTTGCAGCCGTGGATAAAGCTTGGTCACCCCATTTTTAGGTCGAGCAGACCTACATTCAATGCGTAAGCATTGATTGTGTCTGCTTCAGACCTATTGTGACCCGTATTTGGGAATGGGGACACGAGTCAGACGCGCGCTTTTTCCTACTCAGTTTTGACCGCGTGAGCGCGCCCCTGGCTGCTTGCAGTCTGTGCGTGGTTTCGCTTTCTGTTAGAAGCACGCAGGCAGGCACGCACACACACACACACACACAAACATGCGCGCGCGCATGCACACGCAGGCACACACATGCAGGCACACAGCCCCCCCCCTTTACCTCACCGGAGTCGGACTCGGGCTCGCACCATCTGCCAAGGGAGCCCCGCAGAGCACTCGAGCTCCTCTGCCACTCTACCAAGAAGCGGAGCTCTCCCCATAGGCATGGGGGCCTGCAGTCTCCCCGCTGGTCTTCACCCGGGCCCCCTCCTGGGACCCGGGACTTCATGCGGCACTTCTCTTCTACGGGCTCGCGCTCGTCAAAACGATACTGAAGAGTGGCGCGCATGCGCAGGCAGCCCCCGCCCTCCCACTCCTCACAGGCCGGCAAAGAGCTGATGGCAGCGCAGGACTGGTTTCTGTCTCTTTTCTGTCCTCCCGGGACACCACGTAATGTTTTCTAGTTCTCGGGCTAGTGCTGCCCACGTCACATGACCCACCTCCCTCTCCTGCTAGTATCTCCACACGCCGGCCCCCAGCGTTGCACCATAGTGTTTGGGCACCTTGACGGGACACTTCATTTCCCCCGCGGGCTATCATTCATTTACTGCCCGCGCTCTGACTGCGATCACTCCCCGTGGCTTAGCTTAGATCTTTCCCTCCCGTAGACTGCTAGTGTTCATAGCGGTTTGCTGACGCTGCGCCTCTCCGCCCGCTTCACTCTACATCGGTTTGCAAGAATTGGTTTCCCTCACGATGATCGTTTCTCCTTTGACAACCTTGTTTGTTCTAAATCAGGTATGTGTTATTCCTTCCTTCATTAGGTATGACGGCTCTCATTTGCCAGCCTAGTTCCTTTATTAATCAAGCCCCCTTACCTCCTTTTTCGCCGCAACCAATGTTCTTCTACTTGCCTGGACATAGAAATTAAACTTCTCATCCCGTTTTTCCACTTCTTCCTGCAAATTCGTTTTGCACTCCAAGGGAACCGTAATCAGTCTTACGTTGCCCCATAAACACATTAACAAGATAAAGTCAAACATCAGAGGCTTCTGACATGGAGTGCATAGCATGGCTTGCGCAGTACAACCACGAGGTGTGCATTTGTAACTGCATTGTGTCTAGGAAATATTTAAGGTGGAGTATGGTGCCCCCATGCTAACATACTGCGCCATTCCATTTCCTTTTGATTATAGGAGCACGGGCAGGGGAAGGGTAGGTGTCTCAATGTAAATATTTTTTTGCATTCCAAACATTATAAATCAATTTGCAGTGGGGATCAATAATTCAGCAGCCAGTGTGCGGGATCCGGAAGGGGTGGAGGTGTCGGGCTGCCTAGGGAGCGTTCAGCCTGACAGCGGTGGATATAAAAGTTGACATATTTCTGGAGCGCAGGACTTCGGAAACCTCCCTGTGTCCGCGGGCAGCCACGGTCCTCCCCCAGCGGACGGTGCTTGAGTGCGGTTTTTAATGGGAGTGCGATGCGCAGCTGTGTGTGTGCATTTTGTCCTTGTCGGGCACAATATGCGTCTTTCCAGGGCTTGGAACGCAGGTTAATAATCTCTGAATGAAACTGCACTGCAGGTGTGTGCGAGGAGGAACAGCTGCCATTGGCTGAGAGCGGAGCAATGCCAAACATCCTGTAAATAACAGATTGTTATATATCACGCCCTTAAACCGCAGGTTTCAAAAGCTTTAGCATTTTATGTCAGCGCTGTTCAGTTAATCTTATTTTATTAACGCCCGACTCAATATCTCTGCCTTCATCAGCTTTCACGGATGAAAGGAGGAGCTGCACCAGGTGGTCCTCGAACCTGTGACCTGCGGGTTGCAATCGTATCACGGCGGCAAATGCTTTGACATGCTTGCACCCATATTTAATTGTGCTAATTCCGTGATGAATGCCCTGAAGTGGCAATAACTGGGTACTGTATTACTACACCTGCTGTTAATTTCTAGTACCCGGGCATTACCGGACAAGACCTTGCCTCCTCCCACACTCACCCGAGTCTATGACGGACTTACTGGAGTATTCTGCTTGTTAATGTACATGTGAATGGGTTCTTGCCCGAACATGTACAGTGTGCAAGAATGATGGATGGCAGTGCTAATGGCATCAGTAATGAATCCTTAAGTGGGTCAGCAGAAATAGCTCTCCTTTTCCTTCATGGAGGCATGCTTGGTGATGGGCAGTAGCAGGGTGTCCGCATGCACCTGTTCGGTGGCATTCCCATTTTCAGCTGCATACTGGCCTTACGTGGGATGATAGAAATTCAGGCAACTCCGGTGTCTTCATTCCCCTACTTCTAGAATGTTGCATTTTTAAATTATTTAATTCAAATGTAACTTACCTTTCTCTAAAGTAGAGATGCTCAACATAGGCCTCGGAAGGTCAGATTCATGCTAGGTTTTCAGTAAACCACGAATACTGTAAAAGTGTAATATATATTTGCTGTGTGGAAATTTGTTTTACATGGATTTCTCAAAATTATGGCATGGGTCCGGCGCTCCTCAACCTCCGTGGATATAGCATAATAAAGGTAATGAATGTTTAGTAGTGTCAGGGAGGGAGGGCTTGGTTACACTAATTCAAGATTTCATCCACAAATATTTTTAGTGGTTTATGAGGTAATCCATTTCGAAATGTGACGTGACATTAAGTTTCGGTTATGCTTTTGCTCAGTCCAGTTGGGTTTAGATAACAGGAGATTTGGACTCTCGTTTTGAGGTTGTGTATTTGTATTTTGCAGAACTGGAGTATTGCAATTTAAAAATGACTTTATATTTGTTATTAATGTATTATGATGTTTTATAAACTGATATGGCTTATTGTCCACATCCATCCTTATGGACACCTGCGATATATAAAAAGAGGTGGTGGTACCCATCCGTAGCGCTGCCTTACTTGACGTCTATTGACAAGATCATGCCATCCTAGTTCTTACAGTATTCAAAATAAAATATGTGCCACAGTGAGTGAGTAGTGTAAGCCCACACCGGAAACCATGTTTTCGAGGTGTAACCTTTTTCATGGCTTCTAGAACAAAAAAACTATGGTAGAAAGGTGGAAAAATGAGTGGCCATTCCTTGGGCTGTCTGGAATCACTGCTTTGAGCAATATATCCCTGTAGGTTGCACCATTTCCATTAATTTGAAAGTAGGCAAATTGATTTTGAGAAAGTGCTATATTCCCTACTCAAACAATAGCATGTCTTATCATTCCATGATTTCTCACACTTTGCAAAGTAGGTAAATCTGTTCATGCAATTCTTAATTTAACATAGATACAGAGTATGTTCCTCATTGGCAACATACTTTAGTAGTTTCAGGTAGGCCACCACAACATCACTCAGCGCCACCACAGCATCAATCTTTGCAACCATTTAACAACAACTAGTTCAAATATATTCTCTCAATGTTTCAAGCTTTATTACAAATGTCAGAAAAAGATGTTAATATTTCACTTCTGTTCTTGGATTTTCGTCACAATAAAATACAATGAACATAATCTTCACAAAAGTTATTTTAAAAAGTTTAAACTATTGCTATTATAAATTACCAAAACTTTTATTTAAGTATTAATTATTAAAAAAATGAAAAGCCATTGTTATTTGTAATATCAATACATCTAAGTCACGTAAATACAACACATATCGCATTACAAATGCTATAGGTGTCACATTTGCGAAAGTTGAAACTATTGGCATTGTAAATAACAAAGGTATTAATTTTAGCTATTTTCAAAACCAACACATAAATAAAAACCTTGTCATTTACAATACCAAAAGCTCAAAATGTCCTAATGCGAGACCTATTGCATTGAAAATGCTTGTTTCTTTTGGTTCTCGGTACCGTGAGCTGTAGTTGGAGTGAAGAACGAATGTTTGGCCTGGACGATACCAACTAAACATTGTTTTTTGTCTTGTTGGATATAGGAGGTAAAGGACCTTATGTACCTCGCAAAGAGATTTAAAGCTAATGTGCTTTTTAATAGTGAGCCAGTGAAGGGTCTTCAGTCCCTTTGCAGCAGAACAGAATCTATTCGTGATTTAAACTCGCAATTATCATTTTCTATTTTAAAACTCTAATTTAAAAAAGAAAGCGACACAACAATTAGAGTTACTTCTTATTTTATTTATATATAGAAAAAGTGCTATTGACATATAAATACCCTATATATTTCCCCATAGGATACAGAAATCGAGTCCCATCACACCTCCCTTCTAAAAAAGATAAATACAAAACATCTAGACAAAAAATAAAAATAAACAACAAAGGAACCAAGTTAAAGGGCCAAGGGATCAACTGTAGAGGAGGTGAAGCCCTCTTGATGTTGCAAAATGAGGATCCAGTATCTTCCTTCATCCCAGCTTACTGCTGGCCTTTGGAGTTCATTCGCTGTTAAAGTTTCGGTCCCCCTTTAGTTGATGTTAGGGACCATCCTCAGGACTTGTTGAAGGTCTAATAGTTATAGGGTGCTATTAACAGCTGAGAACATATATTCAAAACAGCACCAAGTCTTGACAGCCTTTCAGTGGTCCACTCATCACATGGGAAAACACTACAGGAAAAATACTACAAGCCCCCAGTCCTCAAGCTCTGTGCTGCTGCACAATTTAAACATTCATGAAGCGGAAATCAAAATCCCATCTGTTGTCTAATCGGCTTCTCATACTTCAGAAGGCTGGCAGAAACATGTTCACTCCAGTTACTGGTTGAAAAACTTTGCTTTTACATTTGACAGAGTCTGCTTGACAAAATGGAGTAGGCCTCTCCTGAGCGATGATTTTTGTAGCTGAGACGACAAAGCACTTTATGTTCTTTAGCACAAGTACACACGATACCATAAATAGCTGATTCTAATATTTAAATCCTTTGCCAAGGCTAATGGAGATGCCATTTGCAGAAAGTCCAAATGAACGTAAAGATTATGACAAATTTTGCATATGTTCTAAGGTCAATTATTGCTGTGTATTTTACAATTACCTAAGACCTATTCTTTTTGTTAATGTTTTTACTAATTGCTGTGCATGTATTATAGAAACATGAAATCAATATTATTTTTAATTAATAATACTGATATTTTAAATATTGTTTGTCATGACTACTGTCAAAAACATTCAAGTTTGTTGTTGTAACGTCAGTCATACTTCAATGTGGAAAATTTACAAATGTAGGTTTTCAACTTTGTGCAAAACATCATATGCATATGTACATGGTGAAATTGTGCTTTAGCACTTGCCACTTTTTCATGAGAAAGTATTTTTCCATGGGGAGTACCCTTACTCCGAATTGAGAGATGGCTGCTGGCTCAGCGGACATCTCTAGGCATTGACAGGATGATGGCGGCTCCTGTCAAAATGACAGTAACACCTGTCAAACTTTTAACTTGTTTTTGTTTTTTAAACAAAAACTACTGCCCTCACACCATGGGAGTCTTCCCCCTAGATGTGTGGGTCATTTACTCTAGACCCCGACGATCCCTCTCAACAGGACCCACTAAACACCCAGTCCAGGTCGGGCATGCAGCAAACAGAAGCCTGGGTTGGGACCGGAAACTTCCGTTGGCGACTCCCTTGTGGGAAGCGGAATAGCTAGGTACACTAAGGACCTCAAAGGGGTTTGAAAAATGGGATTTAATTGGCATTTCAAAAATTGGTGACCTCTGGGTGAAGGACGAGATGATAACATTTGCAACGCTGCAACATGAATACGACCTAGCAGATACAGAGTACTTTAGATATTTGCAAGTCCCGGGTACGCTAGTGTCATGCCTACAGAAAGACCCTCTCCCCCTGAGTCCATGCCATTAGAAGACAGGCTGCTTGACGGATACATGCCAAAGAAAGCGATATCACTGACCTATAAAAAACTAATTAATAATACCGCCGACCCAGGTATGCAGACAAGAGAGCGCTGGGAGAGAGATGGGCTGGAACTAGATGACGAGGAATGGCAGGAGGCGGTGGCCTCCCCGCGAGAAGTGGTGATCTCTGCTAGGTTGCACCTCGTTCAACTTAAAATATTACATAAAATGTGTATATCTAGTGGCCCAATCTGAATCGAATGGGAAGGGTTGATGGTGGAGAATGTAGGAGGCGATACGGTCATGCTGGCACATTTATGCATACTGACAGTTGTTATTCACCCCTGAAGCTAAACAACGCCTTCTGAACGTATGGGAGCCGACCGATCTAAATAGCAAAGACAAAATATGGGTCACGCTGGGTCTAATGGTGGCAAAACGAAACATTGCACGGCAGTGAGGAGCAGTGGTATCACCCAGAATCGAGGCTTGGAAGGGAGATATGAACTGGTATATGTCCATGGAAACAACAGTGTACGTAGCACAGAGTTGCCCCAAAAAATGGACCTCTATATGGAGCAAATGGAATGCCTTCCGGGGAAATATATGTATCCCTCCGACTGTTCCTTAAACTGATGAGCCACCTACACACTATGAACATTGTACCCCCGGATGCAATTTCTGTGTGACATTTGAAAACTGTGACTATAATTTTATCTTTGCACAAATTCCTCTTAATGTACTCTGACATGTCGAATTTCTAATGTTTAACAAAAAGATTTATTTAAAAAAAAACTAGCCATTCGACTGCCCACTCTAAATTGGGAGGGCAGTTAAATAGCCAAGCCTCCAACGGCCCTTACTCCGTGGGGCACTCGGGGAAGTATATCAGAGACAGGAGTATATCAGTGACAGAGACGGAGTAGCCTCCATTGCTTCCATACTTAAGGTCCATCAGTCAGGTGGACCTTCAGTTTGGCGGAGAGTGTCTGTCACCATGGAGAAGCCATGTCTAGAGAATGCTTCAGCTATTTTCGTTCATGTACGGGGTCATTAAGGGCAAACTTTTGAGAAGGAATGCTGGATCTCTCTGATGATGCAAGACGAGGAATGGAAAAATGCATTCTGATGACCTGGCTGTTCCCAAGATGACCTCCACTGTAAGTGCTATTTGCCATTATGCTGCATGGCTGGCTAAATTATGCAGCTAGAAAAGACAAATTATACAGCACTTCCTGTGATAGTATTACTTTCTTATTTTTTGTCATTTTTAGTCAGGTTTACACTGTGGGCAAATATTTTCACCTTATACGTACAAGTTTAACTACTCACTAAATACAGCAATAAGCAACAGAAAGGGGACTGCAGGTTGCACAGCTGATGATGGAATATGTGGCAAAAACGGCAATTCCATAAGTATATAGAAAACACAGTAGCTGCAAAGTTGCATAATTCCAGGAGGGCCTACACATGAGCAGCCTCTGCTACAGCACATAACGTGTCAAAATGACAGTAACACCCATTACACTTTTAACTTGCTTTTTTAACAAAAACTAATGCCCTCACACCTTGGGAGTTTTCTCCGATGGTGTGCGGGTCATTTAAACAATTTCACAGCGGTAAGAGAAAGTAAAAATTGCCAGTTCGACTGCCCACTCTGAATTGGGCGGGCAGTCAGGTGGCCATTCCTCGAATAGCCTTTACTCCGAAGGGAGCTGTAAAGTGCACTTTCATTGTTGGCTCTCTTGGCACTGAAACAACAGATATTTTGTTACCCACCTTAGTGGTGCCCATTTTATCGGCATCAGAAGGGTGAAAGGCTGAGTACACCCGCCAGAATTTGAAACTGTGGCTAAAAGGTCAAACAGAGATCCCTGAAGTGGCTGCATTAGTGCACTGAGCCGACAGCATGGCCCTGCACTCACCCATGCACTGGCATCTATTCCCTTAAGGGGCGTGTCCCTCCTTAGACTGCATCACTCATCACTAAGGGGCTCCATCTCACGGTGTTCCTTTTTTAGGTCTCGGCTAGCCGCGCGAAGCGCGTCTCCGCCGAGCCCCTTTTGTCGGCATGTGTGCTTCCCAGGAGACAGCCCTGGCCGCGCGCATCGCCTTGGAGGCGATTTGAAAGTGACATGCGCACGCGAACGAGCGCTGCGGCCAGGTGCTGTCTCCTGTGAAGCACACACGCATGCGCATACACACATCAAGTGCTTTGTGAAATTGCAGATGAAAGTAAGTGTATTTATTCACATTGCGTGTGTCCTCTTTTCCCGCCTCCACCCCTGGGGCAATCCCTCGTCTATCCTTGCTCCCCGAACACCAGCCCAGCTCCCTCCCAAGCTCCGGCTGCGGCTTTACCTTTGCAGCGGCGCCGAGCCAGATGCGCGCTCAGATCCACGGAAATGTAACCGGGAGAGCGAGCGAGCTCCGCCGGGAGGCTCACATCGAGAGGCGCGGGGAGTGGGGCAGCTGCAGTGCGCTTCCACCGACTGCAGGGGGGCGTCACCGAGCGGCTTGGCGAGGAAAGCGGTGGGAGGCAGGGGCCGAGCTTGCGGGAGGAGGTAAGGGGAGGAGGGAGGAGAAACGAGAGCGCGCTCGAGGGCCTGACTGACAGAAGCACGAGGAGGCAGGACTTCTCACGAAAAACAGAATTGAGCTCTAGTTGACACCCCCGGGGTACCAAAGAGTTGTCGGCGTGTGGCCTGCAGCCTACACATTTAAGGCTGCAGGCAGTATATTAACCACTGAACTATTTCACTAGGGTTAGAGATGTAGGGCGTCGATTGCATACACTACTGTGCATTAAGCGTATCACCCGTCTGCTTGTATCCCACTCATATTTTACCTGTAGCACACAAGATTTCTGCATTTTCCCTCTGCTTTCTTTGTATTTATTTCTGCCCTTCATTTCAAGCGTCTTCCTTTTGTCTGCAGCCTCTCCTTTCACCCTTCCCCTGGGTAACTATCTTTTGATTTCTCTCATTCCTTCCTTTATACTGTGATATATTCTTTTCCTCCCATTTGGCATTATCCACTATGTTCCGCATTTATTCTTTATCACACCCCACTCAGTTTTTTCTGCCGTTACTTCTCTTTATTCTTCTCCCCTTTTCTCTACCTATTTTTACTCTGTTCTTTTCCTTGGTTTTTTTTCTCCGAGTTTGCCCTCCCAATGTCTCTTTAAAATTGCTTGCCCTTTGAAATGTTAACATCACTCTGCATGTTTCTTTCGTAGGCAAAAATCTATAAGTAAACAGATAACTCACAACTTCCCCTGGGAACAGGAGCATTCTAGACACCTCCAACTAGCAATGTTAAAAACCCCAGGAAGCTACACACCAATATATAAAGGGAAATGCAGGAGATAAACCCATCTGCGCTACTCACATCAGAGCGGGCTGAGAGCACGATTTCGACAACCCATTAACTGATACTGATCTGTGGGAATACGCTCGTTCACAAACAGGTTAGCTGACTACTACACTATTGATACCTGCCCCACATAACACCCTTGTAACACTACACAAAGGGGCTTAACTTGATAACCGTTGATACACGAGGAGCACATGAAGTGTACTTTGTGTATCTAGCAGGGGGAAACATACTCCGTTCAAAATAATTGGCCTAAGTATAGACTTATCTCCAAAGATAGCTTTTCTGGGATGGGTAAAAAAAAATCTCACATCAGTCAAACTCACTATCTTAGAACTGCTACTGGAGGCCTCTCACTGAAGACATATGGCCGGTGCAGTGTCCTTCTAGATGCATAGTGAAGTAGCCTCACCCCTGAGGCTGCCCTAACATCCACACCCATCCATCACAAGCGTCACTGGTCAGGTGAACCTTTCAATAAAAGGGCACGGGCCATTTACCCCAACCAAATGTGTCTGTTCTTTTGTCTAGCATGTGGACCTAGAGCCCACATCTCTTTACATTGGCAATGAAGGCGGACGATTCTCCACCTGTCCTTTAGACCATATAGGTGTTCTGTCTGTCTGAGCTCCCTGTAACATATCCTAAGCCAGCCCCTTCTCGTGTACCGCAGCCGCACATTCCTCCTCAGGAACCTATCCTAAGCCAGCACCTTCTCATTTACCACAGTGCACGCCACTCCACAGTAACATATCGTAAGTCAACCACCCATCTCAAGCCCCACAGTGCAGAACCCTCCACAGGAACATCGCAAGTCAACCACTTACCTCATGCCCCACAGTGCTTGCCGGTTCACAGTAACATCATAAGGCACTAACCTCACGCCCCACACTGCCCTCCCTCCCCAGTAACATATTGTAAGTCACCCCCATGCCCCACTATGCACACCCCTTTCAAGCAATGGTCAAGTCCCCTATCTTGTTCATGGGAGCAGTGTCATATCTTCAGAGACGCAGGCCTGGCATCCACCGCCCTACTCCATTTTGCCGGTCCCTTGGTGTCACACAGCAACACACCACAGGGATTTCCAGTTTCACCAGAGGCCTGAAGTGGTCCCACCCTGGGGTCACTGCCTCCTCCTAGGCTGTACACTCACCACCGAATACTAAAGGGCACTAAAGATGGAACTAAAAAGTAGTAAGTGAGTAGTGAGTGCAGAGTAGTGAGTAGTGAGTGCAGAGTAGTGAGTGCAGAGTGAGTGTGCAGAGTAGTGAGTGCAGAGTGAGTGTGCAGAGTGAGTGTGCAGAGTAGTGAGTGCAGAGTGAGTGTGCAGAGTAGTGAGTGCAGAGTGAGTGTGCAGAGTAGTGAGTGCCGAGTGAGTAGTGAGTGCAGAGTAGTGAGTGCAGAGTAGTGAGTGCAGAGTGAGTGTGCAGAGTAGTGAGTGCAGAGTAGTGAGTAGTGAGTGCAGAGTAGTGAGTGCAGAGTAGTGAGTGCAGAGTGAGTGTGCAGAGTAGTGAGTGCAGAGTGAGTGTGCAGAGTAGTGAGTAGTGAGTGCAGAGTAGTGAGTGCAGAGTAGTGAGTGCAGAGTGAGTGTGCAGAGTAGTGAGTGCAGAGTGAGTGTGCAGAGTAGTGAGTGCCGAGTGAGTAGTGAGTGCAGAGTAGTGAGTGCAGAGTAGTGAGTGCAGAGTAGTGAGTGCAGAGTGAGTGTGCAGAGTAGTGAGTGCAGAGTAGTGAGTAGAGAGTGCAGAGTAGTGAGTAGAGTAGTGAGTAGTGAGTGCAGAGTAGTGAGTAGTGAGTAATGAGTGCAGAGTAGTGAGTAGTGAGTAGAGTAGTGAGTAGAGTAGTGAGTAGTGAGTGCAGAGTAGTGAGTAGTGAGTAATGAGTGCATAGTAGTGAGTAGTGAGTAGAGTAGTGAGTAGTGAGTAGAGTAGTGAGTAGTGAGTAAAGTAGTGAGTAGAGTAGTGAGTAATGAGTGCAGAGTAGTGAGTACAGAGTAGTGAGTAGAGTAGTGAGTAAAGTAGTGAGTAGAGTAGTGAGTGCAGAGTAGTGAGTAGTGAGTGCAGAGTAGTGAGTAGTGAGTGCAGAGTAGTGAGTAATGAGTGCAGAGTAGTGAGTGCAGAGTAGTGAGTGCAGAGTAGTGAGTGCAGAGTAGTGAGTAGTGAGTAGTGAGTGGTGAGTAGTGAGTGGTGAGTAGTGAGTAGTGAGTAGAGTAGTGAGTAGTGAGTGCAGAGTAGTGAGTAGTGAGTGGTGAGTAGTGAGTGCAGAGTAGTGAGTGGCTGGCCCTGTTTCTAGCTCAAGCGGCACCGGCACCTGTAGTCTAAAGATAATACCTCTGCCTCAAGTGAAGTACTCTGGTACCCAAGGATGACTAGCAAACAATATTATTCACAACGTTGCTTACTATTCAGCAACATTTGACAGTTTGCAATCAATCTTTATAAAACAATTCAGAGTTTGATAACAAATTAATGCAACACATTGTAATATACAATGCCAATAGCTCAAACTTTAATGCTGCGAGACCTATTGCATTGTAAATGCTTGTTTTTAGAAGGCCGTGAGACATGAAGAAATCTGACGTAGTGTTACGAAAGCGTGTCTTCGATCGTGGGGGTGTATGATACTTGCATGGCCAGTCGGCCTATGACAGGAAGGGGCCATGGACGTCAGTCGCCAGGGGTCGCTGCTGTGACCCCTGGAATGTCCCTTATGGCCCTGGCACTGCCTTTGCCACCCCTGGCGCCAGCAGTGGCAAGATCAGTGGCAGGAACAGAGGCAGCTCGTCCTATAGACGTCGGTGAGGGCTTCACTCAACTCGTTTTTTGATAATTTTTTATTACACTAATAGCGAATAATATTACATTATTCTGTAGTATTTGAATTTTAAAAATGGAGTACAAATATGACTTTCCCTGGAAGCCGAGGTAAGTACAAACATGTTTTATGTTGTGTGCGTGCTTGCAGGTTTGTGTGTTTATATAAGAGGGAGTGTGTGCATGTGTAGGCAGTGTGTGTGTGTATGTGTGAGTGTGCGTGTATGTGTGAATGCGTGTGTAGGTAGAAGCATATGTATGTGTGAGTGAAAGTGAAGGTCAAGGGGCATGTGAAGTCACTTCCGCTACCCCTGGCATTTTGGTGAATTGCCACCCATGGAAGGGGCCCCAGTAAACCGTGCCTGTCCATAAGAGGCACCAGACAGCCTGCTTTGATAACCAGGAGGCAGAGCTTCATTTGGGTCTGTCTGGGTGAGAGCAGGAGTTGGGCACTGCCATCATTTTGTGGATTTACGTTTAATCCTCAGACTTAGGCCAAGAGCGATGGCAGGGCAGTGCTAAAGGGGGGAAAAGCAGGGATGAAAAAGAACTTGCAAGAGTGAAATAGGGAGAGTGGGAGTGTAGCCTGCATTAAACTTTTACAAATGAAGCAGTGACGCAGGCTTGCACGTAGGAAGCGCAACGCTTTGTTGAACATCGTGTCCACATGTCGACGCACGTCGGCCAAACATTCAGTGCTTAATCAGACAGCTGACAAGTACAGCAGAAAACACCACCGAAGATGGCGTGGTTATTTTAATTTGTAACCACAGGGTGCCCTTGCTCTGTGACTCGTGCTTGATCATTTCGCGTCTGGGTGCGGGGAGGACGTGTTTGCAGCAAGCAGGCACCATCGTTTCAAGGAGCTGGGTGGAGAAGAGAGTTTGCGGGATGGAAATCCCCCCAAAGCTCTCCACCCTGGGTCATCACAGGTAGAGGCCAACTGGGGCTCTTTGCACCGGGCCTACGCTTATTAGACCCTGTGTTAAAAAAAACCACCTCTCCCATTACACCTTGCTTTAATAAGAAAGCAGAAAGCTTGGCCTATGCCTTCTCGATGCAGCCAACGGACAACACCACCAGGTGGCGCCAAATACAGTGTTTTCTAATTCCTTGGCATTCTACTTAATTACGAAATGCTGTTGGACCAGAGAGGCCCTACAGCATTGTGGCCCATGCTGCAGAAAAAGATTTTCTCATGGCTGCCTCCGGCATACCCCGGAAATCAGTCTAGGCAAATTAGTGAGTGAGGCAGCAGTGCCACAGTATTATGTTTGTGGGCGATTCTGCCAAGCATCACACAGTTTGTCGGAAGGGGAGATGGGACTGCATGTTTTCTCGTCAATCATGCCTGCTTAGGATCTCAGTGTATATCAGAGGAAAGCCGGAACTACATGTGTCTTTTGGCACCAGGATAATTGCGGCTATGACCAGGAAGGTACTGTTCCCCCTATGTGACGGGGAAGGGGTAGGGTGACCAACTGGCATTGGTGCAAATTCAGGACGGTGAGTGAAAAAATTCAGGACAAAGAGTCAAAATTCAGGACACAAATTCAGGACAATTGGGTAAGTTTTACAGACACATCAGAGGTCGCGCAATAGTATATAAGTAAGCCCAGCCATATCCAAATATATTCAACCATTTGCAAACCTATCCATCATGTATCCTTCCATCTTTCATTTCACTCATCCATCCCTTCATTCATCCTTTCACTCATCCATCCATTATCCATCCATCCACCCTTTCACCCTATCCATCTGTATACTCATCCATCCTCTCTTCTACCCATCCATCCATCCATTCACTCATCCATCCAGCCATTTACCCTTTCACCCATCCAGCCATCCATTCACTTACTATCCATCCACCCAGTCACTCATCCTTCCACCCTTTCAGTCATCCATCCTCCCTTTCTCTCTCCATCGACCCTTTCACTTAGCAATCCTTCCTTCCATCCATCCACCCACCCATCTACTCATCTTCTCATGAATCCATCCATTGACCCTATCACTCATCCATCCTTTCTCTCATCCATTTATCCTTTCACTCCTTCACTCATCTATTCATCCTTTTGGCCATCTACCTTTTCACTCACTCATCCATCCTTACATCCACCCTTTCGCTCATCTTTCCATCCATTCACCCTTGCACTTATCAGTTCATCAATCCATCCATCATTTCACTCATGCATTCACCCACTCACTCACTCATCATCCACCTTTTCACTCATCCATCCTTTCGCTCGTTCATCCACCCTTTTACCCATCCAGCTACCCTTCCACCCATACATCCAGCTATTTACCTTTTCTCTCTTCCATCCTTCCACTCACTCATCTATCCTCTCATTATCCATGTATTCAATCTTTCATTCATCCATTCACCCTTTCACTAATTCATCCAGCCATCCCTTCGCTTGCTCACTCGCCCACCTTTTCATATTAATTTTGAGCTGAGCCTTTTTGAGAAGAGGCCCATCAAGAACTTCACCCTCTCTGCAGGAGCCATTCCAAGGACTGGGACAGAAGCCACCCAGGGCAGAGACAGAATCCACCACAGGGGGGACCGAAGCCATCACAGGCCGGGAGGGGGGCTAAAGGAGCCATCATGGGGGGGGGGCAGGAGCCATCATGGGGGACAGGAGCCATCACAGGAGGGGGAACAGGATCCACCAGGGTGGGCACAGGGGTGGGCATGCAGTATTCTAGTATCATCTTGTTCTCTTCCAGGGTGGGGTAGGGCTCCTCACCCCCTCCTGGACAAGGCAACTATGTTAGTCCCCCCCCACACACTGATGTTTAGTACTTAAAGGAGATACTCAAAGAGAACTGATTTAACTGATTGTCCTCCATACTTTGTTAATCAGTGTGGATGCGATTGTGCCATTTCTTTATTTTCTTACATTATAGACTGCATGTTTGAAGAACCGAGGTTTGCTTACAATCTAGTGACAATAATTACGCTCTGTGAAGAGAACCACGTGCTACCTCGGTGTAATCAGGGCCGGTTCTAGGATGTTTGGGGCCCAGGGCAGAAATGGCATGTGTGAAGCCCCTCTAAATTTCAGAGACATGGCACATTCAGGGCTGTTTGCATCTGAATAGATGCCCTGCTCCTGAAGCTGCCACCCCCCCTCTCTCAGTCACCTTCAAGCACCTCTTAACAGCTCATCAAGTGCTGGAGGTGTGAGGGGTGCCACCCCGCTGTGCCTCTCCAATGCTGCTGGGCATGTGAGCTTTTGTACTGCCTCGGAGTCTGTTACACCCGACCTCCGCATCGGAGTCAAGAAGGGAGGTGGATGGAAGCTGAGCCGGCTTCAGGGAGTTGCGACCATGCCCGATTAAAATTACGGACAAATGGCGTCCGTTAAAAGATCCTTCACGGACAACGGACAGATGGCTGAAATTACGGACTATCCGTGAAATTTACGGACGGTTGGTCTGCTAGAGATCGCGGGTCACCTGACCAATAATTTCGCCACTTCCGGCTTCGGGCCCATATATTTCAAATCACCATATACATTGATCGGATGACGTCACAATCTACTACCAATAGTTGTGAGTTCCTTTCGATTATTTCCAGTTGTACCCGACTTACCATCCACTATTACGGGTACCTATGACCACAATGGATCAGGGAGCTAGCTGTAAAAAGAAAGGTAGAGGAAAACACTACTCAACTTATGGCTTTACTTTTCATGAAATGACCACGAACAACTGGGAAGTTTTAAAACCTTTATCTAAAGTTCAAATTCAGTGAGCTTACAATTTATTGCGAGCAGACAATCAATAACTAAGATGACAAAAATAACATATCCATATAGGACAAATGCTAAAAGAAACATTTATGAATGCAAATATAGGAAGTGAAAAACAGGGATATACTAGGTAGATTCAGAAGTGAGATCTAATAATGGACATTCCTAAACTTATGCACGTATTAGCGTTATACTATTGGAGAAGTGTTTAAACTAAGGGAAAAATTCAGAGATCCTATACATCTATAGGAAGAGTGAGAAAAGAGAAACACTATGCATCTAGGAACTACTTTAGTCAGATTTATATGAGAAAATTATAAACCACATCAGCGATTTTGGAAAAACAATGGAGAAAATGATTTCTAAAAAGGTAGGGTAACATAGGAACATGCTATGAAATGCGAATGTAAAAATGACTTTAATGAGATGCAATGATTGCGGAGAAAAGCATGGAAAATTTACATATGCAAAGATATGTCTTTATTGAAGCAAAGACAGAAAATAGGAAGGTGCAGTTTCAGAGATTTCAGCAAGATATTTACCTAGACTGGTGTGAAAACCAACCCTGGCCACGGGTCAGTTAAGGACAGGAAACCCTCAAGGAAGGATACCCCTCAATGGACAGCAGGTGCAGAATGGACACCCAGGACAGGACAGGAAACCCAGATTAGGATCAGGACAGGACCACCAGGACACGACCAGCACCCGCAGTTTGGAAGCAACGCCTGCGCTCCACCCTCTCTGCAGCTATCGATCAGAACCCTGATTGGGTCAGCGAACTCCCAGCAAAGTGCTCCGCCAGCACTTTAAGGTTTAGTAAAACCTTAGTCTATGGTCAAATTCGGACAGAGTGCTCCGCAGCGCTCTGTATCTTCAAATCACCTATTGAGTGCGTTGGGTCAGTGACAGGTCAGCTATTCAGACAAGTCGGACAAATTCCCTAGGTGAACCTAGGGTAGATATACTGTTTTGGGACAGGGTACCACCCCCCAAATGTTGCAAAGTGTCAGAATCCCCAATTTCGATTGGTCCTAAGGTAGGATTTGGTTAACACACCAATCAGAACAGACTATTCTAAGGCCTATTTTGCATTCTAAGGTGCCGCCTAGCAAGATTGGGGTTCCCATGAGAAAGTTGCATAGCATACAATAGAGAAAATGTCTTTGTATCGTTTTGAGGACAGTCAACTCCATCCTGCTGGGTCAGAGGTGGCGTTCGCATGAGCCTCTTGACGGTGACTGCCAGCTGGCTGAGTTCCACTGTCCAAGGTTGTTTTTGCCTCGCATCATGAGCATGCGCGGAAGGGACCTTCAAGATGGCTCGCACCCCATTCGGACCCCCATTTCCCGTGATACATGAAAAGTAAGCGAAAACAAATTAGCACATAGAAATAAATGAATGTATTACATGTCATGTTTTCGTACTTTAGTTTCATCATTATAAAAATAAACTATGCATTAATGGTAAGTGCAACGAACAATATCACAGGAGCAGCAGCACAAAGCTTCACCACCATCTTATTGCTATTACGCATGCGCACCCTTTCCCTCTCAAACTCTGACTGCGTCATATCACATGACTATGACCCACGCATGCGCAGAAACAGAAATGCAAGCAGCGGCCATTTTAGACACAATTATTATTTATATCAGTAAAACACATAGGCAAGCTTCGCTACCTTTCATGCATATCCAAAATAACGAGATTAGTAAAACGTACATTTGTTATAATGTTACGACAGGTTCGAGGTTCATGAATCGAGCAAGTCGCGATGCGAAATCTTGCTCTATCAGGTCACCCTAGGAAGGGGGGGTTGAGGTGGGGTTGACATATAGGGGTGAAAGGATCACAATGTGAATAGATCACACGCATGAATCCCCTCTCCAAGCATGCATGCACCCCTTCTCCGTGCATACATCCCCTTACCGGGTAGAGAACAGGTAGGTAAGGTTGTATCAATCAAATGGGACGTGTTGAGGATCACACTGATTGTCAGTAGGGAAGCACAGCTATGAGAGAGAGAATGTTCGTTCTGTCTGTACTTGCTTCCGTTTTTTCATCAATTCTAGGTGGTGTCCAAGTGCATGTGGAGTTAGATAATCACTATGTACTTGATGGGCGTCAATAGCCGGTCCTGAAAAAATAGATTCATAAATAAGGTATATTCTTGCTCTTAGGAGCTGATTATGATGTTGGGCGGAATTTCCTCTGCCCGACATCGTCTTGGTCATGGGACCAACTGACACCCGGTCAGCGGTCCTGAACACTGTTCGGTCTCAGAGCCTATTCCGACTACATCGTAATCGGCCCCTTAATGATGTACCACTATAGAGTCCTTCACTAAGAAGTTGATCTAGGCTGATCGTCTCCCGCCATGTCATCACCGACACTGTTTCTGGATCAGGACTTTCGTTTCATGGCATAATGCATTCGGGGTCTTGGAATCCTGTTCTGTTTCCACTAGAATAATTACCTCAACAAACCTGAAAATACTGTGGTTTCAAGGTGAGATGGCATTTCATGTCCGTAAACTTGCCTTTCATGTGGGCGCCTTCCTGTATCTGTGGGTATATGGCTTACTGCCCACCTCGAAGCAATGGGTCACCTGGGCTGGGTGCTGTGTGCCATGCGCTGCAGGGCTGCCCACATTCACGAGAGATGCCTGCCCACGTTCAGGAAGGACTTGAAGACCTGGCTTTTCGGCTGACCTGGTGCCGCTCCCACCGCGCCTTGAGACCCTCATGGGTGAGTAGCGCGCTATACAACCCCCTGATTGATTGATTGATTGCCTCATGGTTCAAGAGTCTGCAGTCTTCTGAACGGAAAGGCGTTTCTGTCACCTTGGCGGGGGTTTGGTGAACCTTGTCTTCAGGTAGGCGGCTTCCGGTCTCAATTTACTTGATGATAAGCCGTGGTTTATGTAGTCAACTGTCATGTAATACAAAGTTTGGTCTGTTGAGAGGCGAATACACCAGCAGAGAGTTTATTGAGGGATACGGGTAGGTTGTCGACCACCTTACGACTTCTTAAGTGATAAAACGAGGCGCCGCCCAAGAAACAACTTACGTATTTTCCTTAGATTTTTGTACAGTGCGTATAAGAACTGAAGTATCAGAGTGAGAGTGACTGCCTCTCACAGGTACAGCAGGGCAAAGGAACAGAGCACAACTACAACTACTGACATTAGTATATGTATGAAACATGGAAAATCACAGTTATTCAGACCCAAGAAACCGTCTGGTGAACGTGTGCTTGATAAGTACTTTTTAACATAACATAACAAAACATAACAACTAGGGGATCCTAAAACAGCCAAGTGATGGTGTCTTTCATAGAATAAACATTTCATAAAGGCCAAGCAAGGCAGCCATTAGGAGGTGAGGAAACAAGGAAACGTGTGATGTGAGATTAAGGATAGCCCAAAAATAGAGAACAAGGAAATATATGACACGAAAAGCATTAGCCATCTTGTCTGGCGTGAGACGGTGTGCCCGGAAACAAACAGACTTGAGTGGGCGTAGGTCCTTCAGGAGAGATCAGGCGGACATTGTGCTTGTAGGGTGGCAAGGAGTTAGTGAGAGGAGGAAGGGAGGGCGGGGTGGGAGAGCAGTTGTTTGAGCTCCTTTTAGGTCTGGACTTTGACAACACACCTGGTGACCTAGTGCTAACAATGTTCATGGCGTGGCCTTTGGGTCCACCCCTTTCAGCCATTGGCTTTCTGCAACCGGCCTATTCTGGCCATTGACTTGAGACTTTGTCAATCACGTCTTGGCTCATCCCAATGGAGTATTTCTGTAGTTTGGGACCCTAAGACTCTATCTTTATTGTTAGAGTTGTGTAGAGCTGGAGGACGGATTCAGTAGACCCTTCAGCTTGTGTCAGTGTCAGAGTACAGTAATGTTGTCTCGCTTTATGGACCATTCACACTGCATATGTCACCAGCATAGCACACACATTTTCCGTAATCAGTGCTTCATTTGAGCCAGTGGTTGCCGGCAGGCGCTCCCATCACTTATTTACAAGCACAAGCCAAGGAAAAAACAAAGGGCCTTATTTACAACAGAAAGAAGTAGCGCAGCACAACAAGCCATTTTGCTGTGCAAGGCATCGACATTTTAAAAGCACAATGATGCATCATATTTAGAAACCCTGTGCTTTCCCCTGCGTTGGCGCACAATTGGCTACCATGCCCCAATGCAAGCATCCTTGCACCATGGTGCAAGAGTGCCTGCTTTGCGGGGATGATTGTAGTTGTGCAGAAAGGGACACCTTCCTGCACAAAAAGAATCATTGATGGCATTTTCCTCTTTCTATGTGTGCTGCTGATTGCATAGAAAGAGTAAGAAACTAGGAGACATAAAAATACTCTCATCGTTGCTTCTCCTTATGCCTCTCCTGGGGAGGTGTAGGATTCTGATACATTTCAAGGCTTATGAAACGTTGCAAATCTTGAAATGTGGCAGAATCCATAGGTGTTACTTGAGAACACCCACAACAACATCATGCCACGCCCCTTTCACGCATAGTGATGCATCTAAAGGGGACGTATTTACAAGGCCATGAAAAGCCACTCAGGGTGGCTCTGCATGGCCTTGTAAATATTGGCCAGCACACTGCGTCGTCAGAGCGTCAAAAAAGTAACTCAATGGCCACAGCATGTCCTGATACCTCCTACCAAATCACGCCTCTCACTCCCACTTGTCTCGCTGCATTGTCCAGCTCAAAACCTTAAACACAACCATTTTTTCTTGGGAGCCCTTTCTCACAGACATTTCTCACTTAATTCCAGCTCCTATCCATCCACCCAGGGGTTCCCGTTATGAGTCCTCCCTTGAATACCTCAAGATTTATCAAGTGCTTAGGGAAGCCACCAGTGCTTAATTTGTAAACAGACATGGCTGGCATAAGGTAAGAGCGGTGCTGTGGTGGTGAGGGGCGGGGCCAGGAGGAAGTTAACAGACAACGGGATAGGTAAAATAAAATAACAAAATAAATAAAACCACTTACCTTGCGTTCACCGCATCACTGAGTCGGTGATGTGGCATTGCGGCGAGCGTAAGGTAAATGGTTTTACTTTATTTTTTTATTTTATTTTACCTATCCCGTCATCTGTCAACTCCCACCCATTCAATTATTTATTATAATTTGGAGCTACAAGGAGTTCCACTTAAAGACATCAACTCCAATTTCACTGTGTTAGAATTGGGGGTCTCTAGTTGGCACAGGTAGGTACTTGTGACAAATAGGGACCATCTCCTCTAGTCAAAGTAAGGGGGGTACACTCCTAGAACAGCCCCTGCTCGCCCCCTTGGTAGCTTGGCACAAGCGGGCAGGCTAATCTCAGAGGCAGTGTGTAAAGCATTTGTGCACACATACAGTAATCAAGTGACAACACTACAAATGGACACCACACAAGGTTTTATATAAAAAATAAGTATATTTTATATAGAGTTACCACAAGACCAATAAACAACAAAAATAATCCAAAATACTATTAGAATTCAAGAGTCTGGTTAAAAAGGTTTAAATCAGGGTTCTGTGCGAGTTGGTAGGCCTGTCCAACTACAGCGTTGAAATAACAAATCCAGCGGATCACGTCGGTATGGGCCCACTCAAATGTCGACAGGCTCAGTCACAGTACCTTTTACTTGATGCGGCCGGCACGGACGTGTGAGCCGGTTCCGGTGTTCGTCGCGGTGCAGAAAAGAAAGCGTTGCAGGACGCGTTGTCCCTCGATGCGGTGCATCCAGCGGCCCGTTGACAGAGTCGGTGGATCCAAGGCGTGCGTTGCAGGACGAGACGGTGCTTCGTTGCGGTGCCCCCAGCTTGCGGTGCGGCGACAGAGCCGGTGTTCGGGAGCTGGCGTCAATTAGTCCCGACAGCGGTGCGAGTCGGGTGGTGCATCGCGAAGCGTGCGAGGCAGTGTCCAACTCCGGTGCATTCACAGGACTCGAAGTCAGCAGCAGTGACGGCGTCGGTCAGACCAGTACGAGTCGGTGTAGCGATGCGTTGCTTGTCGCGGTGTCCACCAGTCGCAGTGCAGGCAACGGCTCAGTGACGGCGTCAGGACGGAGTCGGTGAGCTCAGAGCTTGCGTTGTTCGGGGCGGGCGTTGGCCGATGCGGTGCCTACAGGACACCAGGCCGGTCGTGAGAGTCGGTCACAGCTCCCTGCCTCTGTAGCCAGTGAAACACCGTTTCCAGCAGCAATTCACAAAGGCTGGTGAAGTCTACTGGTCCTGAGACTTCGGTCAGGGGGCAAGCTCTCTTCCAAGCCCTTGGAGATCTTTTCACAAGTTGAAAGTAAAGTACACAAAGTTATTTCTCCTCTCTTTGGCAGTCAGGCAACCACTACAGGCCAATCCCCCAAGCAGCACTTCAGCTTGGGAATAGTCTCTCCTCAGCTTCTTCAGGTTCCTCTCCTCAGCAAAGGTTTCTTCTTGTAGTCCAAAAGTGATCTAATTTCTTGGGATCAGGGTCCCAATATTTATACCCCAAAATCCTTGGTTCTCTGGGGGGAGAGGGCCTGTGCCCAGTCAAAACCAGTTCTGAAGCACTCTGTTTACCAGACTTCTCCTTTCCTTTCACAGTGCAGGGCAGAAACATCAGACGCCCCACAGGAGGTGGAGCCAGCATTGTGGAAGGCATGTACAGTCCTGGAGCACTTTGTGTACAGTCTTCCTTCTCTTCTTTCAGTGTGCAGGGCAGAGACAACAGCCGCACCCCAGGAGGTGGAGCCAGCATTATGGAAGGCAGGCACAGCCCTATTCAAGGTTCAAGTGCAACTCCCCCCTCCCATCTAGATGCAGATCTCTCTATGCACCACTGGGCTGACTCATCCTGTCTCTTAGAATCCCCCAACACTGTCACTCACAAAACCAGACAAAGGAATACACAACCTCTCAGAGGCAAGCTTGAAAGGTTAGGCAAGCAAATACCTACCTTCTAAAAGTGGTATTTGCAAACACAGAATGTTAAAACCCCCTTTACTAAAAGATGTTTTTTATTAGTCTGAGTCCAGGACAGACTGATAAAATACCATGTTCTCTGAGTCAGTTAGGATTATAAAATGTAATAATTCTAACAGCCCATTCTGGCCTATGGAGAACAGGTAGCCTTGCTATAGTGAAAAACGAAAATGGCTGTAATTCACTATTAGGACATGCCACACACATCAGGGCTTGTCCTACTTTATACTTACAACGCACCCTGCCCTTGGGTCTACCATAGGGGTGACTAATATGAAGATAAGGGAAGGTTTAGGGACTGGCAAGTGGGTGTACTTGCCCAGTCAGCATGACAGTACCGGACTGCACGCAGGCTCTGCAATGGCAGACCTGAGACACGTTTTACAAGGCTGCTTCTGTGGGTGGCACAACCAGTCCTTCAAGCCCACTAGCGATTCAGAAAAGGGGGTGGTGATGAACAGAGTGTCTGAATTAAGCAGACCACTCTTACCCAGTCCAAAGATCAGGGCTTGATCCATCACCGTTATTTAGCTCACTGCCCCATCCCAGCTCAGAACCTGGCTATATGCAAATTAGTCTGTCCCTGGCCCAGTGCATCATGGGAACAGGGCAGACCAAACTACCAAGCCAATTCTTCACCAGAAAGGAGACAAGCTTCCGGGGACGGGTTTCTGGCATTTCAGCCGTCGTCGGCCCACTAGCAGCATTCGAATTAACACTCCCTGGGCACCCTCAGTGCACTGTACTAGGGTCTGACAGGTAAACCAAATAGTCAATCATGGAATCACTAATTAATACATTCATTTACAATAGGGAGCACTTGCACTGTGGCACTGGACAGCAGTGGCACAGTGCCCAAAGCATCTAACACCAGCAAAAACACATGAGGCAACAGCAAAAATAGAAGGGAGAGTCACACCAATGGTGTCAGGTCTAACACACTGAATCAGTCAATACTTAAAAACAAACTGATAAAAGACATAAAACATCAGTGATTACAATAAAAAATAATACAAGAATCATAGTTGCGTTAAGGTTACAAGGAGGTAGGGTGTGATTACAAAATCTATTTCAGGGTCCTTTCAATTACAAGATTAACAAGGGCAGGACAAAGACAATTATACTGTAAAATTCTTGAACAACTTCAGCTGTCCGTTTCGAGGATGCAAAAAGAAAAATATACATTTGATTTAATGAAGAATAAAATACAAAGAGTTTTAAAAGTACTCAATTGCTATATACAAGACACCCTAAGTAGCAGCATAAAAGATGGCAATTTGAGCTAACAAATTCAAGATTCCTTGAAAAGTACTAATTCAAATTCAGTTTACATACAAAAAAGCCTATCAGATAAATTATTTCTGAACTAAATGGTATTTAATTGTACATGCAGTAATCATAGCAGCATACAAGCAGATAGAAGTGCAAAAACGTAACTACAGTACATGTCATATCATTACATTCTCAAACATTTTCAACCATCTGATAAAAAGAATCCGATAGTACTACTTCTAGGATTCATTGAAAATTGCCCAGATAGATACCTAAGCAACCAAATTCAAAGCGGGGCAACGTAGACCTTCTCTAGAATATATTTAAAAATTGTTTAAGAAAATGGAAGACATTGAATCAAACTATTTCAGGGGGTGGGTAATGGACAGTTACAGGCTTCCTCAGCTGTAGCAATGTTATACTTTGAGAGCAAAGGTCTTAAAAAGCGACGTCGTGAAGTTTGTTGTGGGGGACAGACAAAGAAGACATGGTTTAGATCTGCACCCAGGTACCACATAAATGGCAAAGTCTATCCTGTCTAGGAAGACAGGATAGACCCTCAAGCTCCAGTTACTATTCGCAGAGGAAGCAAATTCGACCGTAGCAGCAAAATGGTTCTATGCACTCCATGGGAGATTTTCCAAATATATAAGGTTGGGGCTGTTTATAAATACTGCTCCCACTATGATGTCATTATTGTAGTGTGTTGCGCACAGTGCAGTATCTATTTTGCGAGAGACATCGTAAATAGTTTTGTGAATTCGAATTTTCAAAACTTGTTTAGGAAGAGAGCCCGTGTCACTGTTATCAAAATTAAACAAGTTTACAGCTGTCCCGGGATTCCTAAAAAGGACATGTGTTCCCTTTAAAGAGGGGACAATTTCCTTATGCAGTGCTGCCCGTAAGGGGTTCTCAACACTGTTCTGTAATGCACTGCTCCATCTTAGAAACGTAGCCATAGCGATCACATATGTAAAAAAATAAGCCCAAATTTGATGCGAATCGCTGCTATAGCGGCTGCGCGGCTCAGATTACACATTTGGCGCCAAAAACATCCCTCTACTTTCTCAAAATTATCCCACTGCTGTTCATCTACTGATTCACAGGCATAACTCAACGCAGGAGAAATGTTGATTTTATAGACTGATAGAACGTGTGGCAAAGTGTCTTTTCCTGCAATATTTAGAAAGTCTACCGATTACAGAAGCCTGAGAGATACCCTTACTTCTGCATTGGTCAATGTGATCACTACTGGAGTAATTGCTTGTAAAAAAATCTCTCTAAGTATTTTATAAACTTTATTTTTTCATATTTTTGTTGTTGGTACAAACTTAAAAGGTGCACATGTATCCACACTTTGCGTCAATAAAATAACATTCAGTACATTTTACAGCATGTGACATCAATTGTTAAACACATAAGCATACAGTTACATAGTGCAGGGTGATCATCCAGTTCCATCTGTGCTCGCCAGGAATATTGGTGTTTGAACTATACATTTCCACAATATTGAAGTAGCAGCATATTTTCTTATCTGGGTATACATATAGTACGAGCCCTGTCCAGCGGTATATGTGACAGATACCAATACGGCATCTGTAGTCCCCATCTCATACATTCTAGGTGATTCCTACCTGCGAATTATCAATGAACCAACCAAGATCTACCCTTGTAGCCTCCCTCCACAGTCCGTATCACCTTCCATCCCTACATACGAATGTAGCCTCCAACTACCGAATGTCAGTCTATATGCAAGGACTGTGCTCCTTCTGAGGGGTCGGAGTGAACCTGCTCTAGTAAATAGCACTTCAATGGGGCCCATATGTCAGTTGGCCTGGAGGCTACCGGTAATAGCTCAGCATATGTCATTATTTGTTCCTGACAATATGTAAGGTCACTCATCCACTCCTTGAATGTGGGTGCTCTCCCTCTGCCCCACCGACATGCCACTCTCCTTGTAGCCATGAGTAGCGCCATCGGGACAAATTTGCGAGGTGCCACCTGTATCGGTTCTACAATTCTCTCTAAGTGTGGTTACAGCTTCACCACAGCTAGTTTGTCTTTTCCCAAGAACCAGTGCATGTTTTTCCTAACTCGGTATCCCTGATATCTAAATAAACATAATTTTACTTTTTGAGATATTCATTTAGAAAAAAAACAGTTCTGAGTAAACTCAGTGAGTCGCCTTTGTAATCCAATTGGAGTTAGATCTAACAGGATGGCATCGTCCGCGTATAGCAGGCAGCTCAATTTCATTGTTCCTACTTTCGGTGAGTTCCCTTTGCAAAGCCATACCCTAATCGGCAAATCATTAATATGAAGAGAAAAGAAAAGAGGAGCCAATAGGCACTCTTGCTTCAGCCCATTGTGTGTCACTTCTTTACTTGACAAGCCCTGTGTGCCTCCCATCATGACCTGAGTCCAGGTGGAGGAATGCAATGCAATGATTAATCTGAGCAGGTGTATAGGAATCCCCATTGTGTCCAGTTTTCTCCACAGTGTCCCACAGTAAACCTGTCGAAAGCCTTGGAGAAATCTATAAAGGCCGCATAAAAGGCCATACCCTCGCTCGTTGGGTATTTTTCAATTAAAGTTTGCAGGGCGGTAATGTTGTTTAGGGTACCACTATGTTTGCTGAACCTGGCTTGCTCTGCAGGGACAAAGCCGGTTGCAAAAGTCCAATCCTGGAGATGGAGAAGTTTGCTCTTGGCAAACAATATTTCCACTGGTCGCATCCAATAATGCGATCTGCCTAAAGCTAGCAGGGGACTTTTTGGGACCCTTTTTTATATAATGGGACTACAATACTTCCCTTCCAGGATGGCGGAATAGTACTGTGAATGTAGCAGTAAGAGAATACTGAACAAAGCATTTTTGCCCATGCTGAACTATCTTGTCTGACTTAGCTATTGGGAAGTCATCTGGGCCTATTGCGCCTGAATACCTAGCCCATTTGATATAGCACTCTATTCGCTTGCACCGGGGGGGGGGGGGCGTACTCGCTCCCCAGGGGGGAATTAAAGTTTAATTCTGAATTCAACCCCGCCGTGGGATATAATGCATACAACTGAGAAATATATGAGGTCCATTCTGCATTGGATATTAGAATGGCATTTGCCTTCGTTCTGCCATCGCAGTACTTGGCCATTAAAGACCAATATTTACGTGAATCACCAGACTGCGCAGCCCCTCTTAATCTTATCCAAATGGCATCTTCCACCTCTCTGCACTCTGATACCAGCTTTCGTTTCCTTGCCTGCTTTAATCTATTAATTTCCCTTTGTCTAGCCATTGAGGACTACATGAAATTGTTCACTTATTCGGGTATTGATCTCACGATTTAATTTTTTTACCTCCCATGATTTAGCCACTGGGGGCTTAGTGCCACTAACTTGCTTTTTACTTCCAGATGATTTTATTAGGGTCAACATCTTCTCAAACCAGGAGATGGAATTTTCCCCTGACAAGGGGCAAGGCTCACATTTTCAATAATCCTCCCAAAACATGGGAGGTTTTTGTTAGACAAAAAGTTCACCATTTCTTCTGTTATACAGAACGCTGTCTTCCCTTTGAATCCAAGATTCCAGCAACTCAGGCTCCAGGCTGACATCCACTGACAGAACAGTGTGATCACTCAAACTTGTTCTCAGTACCTTAAATTGTGTACATGCACCAAAGAGGTGATAGGATACCACCATATAATCAATCAGTGACTGCCCAAGTGGAGTGTGAAAGGTAAGAAAGGATGAACAATCGTCTGGGAATCTGCCATTCAATATAACAAAATCATTAGTTCTCAAATTATGCAGCTCCGCCTGTCATTTCTAATATGACCAGGCAATGATGATTCGGGAATAGACCATACGTCCTCCAATTTTTCATTGGAAAAAGCCATGGAGGAACAGTTTGACATTTTGGCATTAAAACCACCCACCATCAATATCAAGGTGCAATCCTCTGAACTACTCGTCTTGTGCACAAAGGAAGGTATAGAGTCAGCCAGGGAATTGGTTGCTCTCCCAGGTGGAATATATACATTCACCAAAAGAAGGGATGTGTCCTGTCCTAATGTTCCATTATCCAACCAGAGTTTCAAAACCATGCAAAGCTTAGATGGATGCAGAAAAACACAGGGTTCCAATTTATAGTAAAGCTGAGTAAAATAGCTAAACCTCCACTAGCGTGACCTTTTGTTGAGGGTTTTGCTGCAAAACAGAAGACAAAAAAATTCTCAAAGTCAAAATCCACACAGCTCCATGTTTCCTGTAGACAAATTATTTTAGGATCATGCACAAGTAGGGAATTTAACTTAGAGTTATGATTTCCAACACCTGCTAGGTTCCAGGACAATATTTTTCTCAGGGGGCTACCTCCGCAACATGGGGAGTTTTGCGTTTTCTTTCAAGCCATTCAGAAAACCAGCCACCCAGCACCTCTGGGCCATCTCTTTATCCCCTCTATGTATGGTAGCCCTTTGGACCCCAGGATGTATAATAGTAATCTCTCTTTTCCCCATAGACCTACCCACCGAAATCTTAATATCTTTCAGATTAATAGCACCCCTAATATTAAATACCATGCCAACTAGCTCGTGGCAGTCTTTCCTATGGGATTTAAGCGGGGCCAATGAGGGCACCTCACATGGGAACACATCAGTCCCTTTTTTTCCTAAAGTGATCAGCATTGGCCAGAACTAGCATTGCGATTATTCCTAAATTGAATGTGACTCTAGAGTTTGGAGTCCCTCTACTAAGGTCTAAGTAAACCCGCTCATTGTCTTTACTAATTACTAATCACAAGTCCTCAATTTCTGATAGCAACTGCAACAGGGAGCTTCGGTTTAGCGGAGCTGATTCTATATCAAAAAGTGAAGCAAAAATAAGAATATTAGATGCTTGCCCTGATCTATATCCTACACATGTATTATCATCTAACCTTAAGTCAGTCCCAACTCTATCATTTGCTTTGTGCGAGAAGCATGGACAGTACTCCCTTCCCAAGACCTCCCAGGACTTTCAACACACTGCTTTCTTTTTGTGCTGTTAAATGTTGAAGGTGTAGTGAATTTGTAGTGTGCATCTATCTAGGGCCACCATCATTGTTCTTTTGTTTAGAATAAATATGATATTCAGTGGTGCACAGACTCACCACTGTCCTGTAAACATTACATTGAAAGTGGACCTACCAGTGTTTACATCCAGGGCAGCTGCAATGCAAGCTGTCTCCTACACTCTCTGAACAGGCAGGCACAACAGAGACAGGAGCAGTGCAAGCCTCTGTAACACAGAGACGGGTACAGCACATCAGCTGCAGTGCAAGCTCTTCCTCAGCTGGCCAGCAGATACAGCTATAGTAAGTGAATCATACACATCTCTGAGCCAAACAAAGAGTTACAAGAGAGGTAGAAGGAATTCAAGCTTACTGTTATAGCTTTAGGATGTCTTAGAATGTTTGCATGTAGTATGTTTGCTCATGTTTGGCTTGTAGTTCTTCTTTCAGGACAGTTGGAACTGGGCTGGCCTCTGGGAAGCACCACTCGGATCCTGTTTGGAATAAACCTTTGTATGAAAAGAAGGAATGCTCAGTCATTTATCACAACAGTTACCTCACAGACAGAACAGGTACAGGAAATGCAGAAAGCCAAGAGTGTGAATAATAGACTATGGTCAGGTTAGGGACCTGCTATGGGACCTTTATGCTGTTTGTCATCTTCCTACTACAGATCATCTGCTGGATCTTAGAGCCTCATAAATGGTCCTCACATTAGTGTATCCAGATCTTACAAAACCATCAGGTCACCCTCAAAGACCCTTTGCCATCTCTAGAGCTTCTGCTCTACCCCCAGTCACCCAAAAGCTAGTTCTAGGCTACCCTCAGAGACCCTCTGTCACTCCAGAGACATCCTCAGCCGGCCATTCAGCAACTACCGCCCATCAGAAATCTCAGCTGGCACTCAGATTCACCGCTGATCCTCACAGCCTCAAATGATGCTCATGCTCACTCTTCCTGTATCAAACTGTAACACTCTTCTACTGGGCCTCAGCCTTCATAGAAACACCCTCAGACCACATATGTCACCCTCTATTGGCTCTCGGAAGAAACAAGAGTGTTTAGCCAGCCCCGAGGGACCCTCACCTAAATCTCAGGAATGGGTGCCGTGCACTCATATTTCCTCTAATAGCCCTCCCACAACCTAGGCCGGCCCACCCATACATTTAACATCACCCCAAGACATCTCTACTGACTCTTGGAGCCTACCACACAACCCTGAAGATCAGTCCAGCCTGGCCTCATACCCTCTATATTAGCGCTTAGATATCCTCAAAGCCTTTTACTAGGACTCAATTCTTCACTTTCGGTTGTAAAATAGCCTCAATCCCACTCCACTAGACCCTTGAGTACCTTTCCTAGGGCGTGGTACCAGTATATTATTGTCAGAATATCGTCTGATCTAAATATTACATCCTAAATATTTCTCCAAATAATATCACCCCTTTGGATTTAATACTGGAAGATCGACATCAAATGGGACAATATTTTTTAACCGTTATTTGGGATACATTATTTATAGCAGTCATTATTTCTGTACACTATTTTCAGATATACAACCTGTTCCTGGTCAGCACAGCCCATGAAACTCCCACTTGACATTGTCTGTGTTCAATTTCCTATCAATAGAATCTCCAGGGGCCTACATTCAGGGAGCAGCAATGCACTCCATTAAGCAATAGTCCCTACTGGTACCACCCAGTGGTGTAACACAAAACTGTGTCTCCCCAGAACAGATCTTCAAAGGTCTTGGACTGGTTGCAAGAGACATTGCCTCTTTTTTTTAGTTTGAAAAGAATGTTATTAGTCAGGTAAAACAAGGTGTCAATCCATAGTACATAAATAAGTCAGAGGTAACGAAATAGTATAGTACAGTAAAACAGTTCAAAAAACAATCATGGGTTAAAAATGGAATACAAGGTATGCAGTAGTTACAGAACAGGGGCAGGCAAAGGTATATGCAAAAAAGGTTGTGATGAAGGAGAAGAGGAATGCAAAGGGTATTCAAGGGGGTTTAGGAACTTCTTGTTGGGCAGGCTGTGGGCGAAATGAAAGGGTAGCACAGGAATCAAGATATAGTGTAATGGGAAGCCATAAATTTGCACTCTTCGCCGCCATAGAAATAGGAAAAACCAAAGTAGTATCAAGTCTATGGTTATGACAAACATTATACCACCATACTTTAAAGGATACATTAGATGCATGTTTCCAATTTATAGTAATCTGTTGGAATGCAACAGCCAACAATAGGTCAACAACACGGACATTGAGTTCAGAATCTTCCCAGCAGGGAGAAAGGCTTCCTAAAAAGATGTGAGTGTGTGAAAAGGGAACACAAGTGTGAAAAATTACATTAATTTGAGCCCATACCTGCAGCCAAAAATCATGAACATGTTTGCAAAGAAATAACATATGAAACAGGGTGGCGTGCGGGGATGAGCAGGACCAGCAAATGTTGGGAGTGGTGGGGAATCGTTTGTTAAGATCAAAGGGTGTAAAAAGGAGTCTATTATATATGAAGAACAGAGATTGTGTCAGGGATGCCGCTCTGGATGATTTGCGAATCTTAGTCCATATCCTGTCCCACAAGGATATAGGCCATGAATCAACAAGATCGGATTCCCATTGTTCTTCCACCTTAGACTTAGGCCTAACAGACTCCCTAGAGTGAAGGAACTTATAAATAGCAGAAGCCTTGGGGGTTATATGTAAAAAGGAATGGAGCCGTGAAGCGGGTGATGTGAAAGATAAAGGGGCCTGCATTTGTGATAGTCTAGTATAAGTCTCCATCACCGTGTCGTGGAGTAAAAGATATTTGTGAGTGGAGGAGGCAGGTAAATCAAAGGAGGAACGAAGAGTAGAGAAAGGTAAAAATGTGGAGTGTGAGAACAATTGTGAGATCCAGATTAGTCCTTTTTGCCTCCAAGATTTCCAGAAAAAAGTTTTTTTGTGAATCAAGAGATGAGCGTTATGCCAAATGGTGGAAGTGAGGAAATCAGCAATAGTGGCAAGGGGGTGAGGATTGGAGGAAAGAAGAAGTTTAGTGGTAAATTTATGGATGGGAGTGGGAATGGAAGAGGGCTTGCGTGAAAATGAGAGGTATTCAGCAAAAGAGAAGGGAGAGAGAAAGGAGCGTTCAACTTTGGCACATAAGGAGCAGGGAGAGGAGGGATCTTGTAACCAAAAGGAAGCTTGTCTCAGTAGAAAGGCTTTTTGGTAGGCCGGAAAATCTGGGAAGTTAGCTCCGCCATCTGATACAGGGCGGATTAACCTGGCAATAGACATCCTGGATTTTTTGTTATTCCATAGAAAGGAAGACAGAACCGAATTAATTTTCTTGAAATATTTACAAGGGATAGGTACAGGAATGTTGGAAATTGTGTAGAGAATTATAGGAGATAGCATCATCTTGATAGTGTCAAGACGGCCCCACCAGGAAAGGTAGAGAGGATGCCACCTAGTTGTTAAGTCTGATATTTTTTGGATACACTTATTTAGGCATAGGGAGACAGTATCTGAAACAGAGGGGGTAATATGCAAGCCTAAGTACTTGATGTGCGAGGAGCTCCAAGTGAAGTTAGAGGCACTAAAATCAGACTTGAAAGTGAACTTAGTCAAAGGTAAAATCTCACACTTATCATTGTTGAGTTTATATCCAGATATCAGGGAATAATTCCGCACTTCCTCTAGGAAGGCGGGAATCGATTCTGTGGGGTTAGAAATGAAAAGTAAAATATCATCTGCGTATACAGCATGTTTAATATGTGAATCCGTGGTATGGAAGCCGTGAATATTAGGGTTTTGACGAAGTTTGGATAGGAAAGGTTCCAAAGCTAAATTGAAAAGAAAAGGGGACAAGGGGCAGCCCTGGCGAACACCTCTACCTAGGTCAAAAAAGGAGGAAACCAGGCCGTTAGGTCACACTGCTGCACGCGGATTAGAGTATAATAGGGAGATTAAGGCAATAAATCTGGGACCAAAACCAAACCATTGGAGAGCATGGAACAGATAGGACCATTCAACCCTATCGAATGCCTTCTCGGCATCTAAAGCAATTGCCGTGAGAGGGTGTTGTAGGCAGGAGGATTTCGATAAGATGTTGAATAGAAGTCTAGTATTGTCAGTAATAAATCGACCTTTTACGAAACCAGACTGCTCTTCGCCTAGGAGATCAGGAAGTAGGAGGTCCAGACGCATTGCTAGCGATTTAGCAAAGATTTTGTAATCGATGTTTACTAGGGAGATGGGCCTGTAATTCTTACAATATTGGATGTCTTTCCCTTCCTTGGGTATCAAACAGATGTGGGCATCGGAAAAGGAGCCTGAGGAACTACCAAGGGTGACAAAAGTGTCTATAAGAGAGTGGAGTTTGGGAAGGAGTAGTTTGGAGAAGTGGAGGTAAAATTCAACGGTAAAGCCATCAGGGCCAGGGGCTTTATTCGTCTTGAGACGCTGGAGTGCAGCGAGCAATTCTCTCTGGGAAATTTCGGATTCTAAGTGAGAAAGGTCAAGAGGGAAATGTGCAGGTTTCTGAATGGTAGAGAAAAAGTGTGTGAGAGAATGAAGGGAGGGTTGGGTTTCGGATGAATAAAGAGTTTTATAAAAAAGGGAGAATTCAGTGAGAATTTCAGCATCTTTATGCTTAAGGACAGAATGCGCATCATATATGGCTTCAATATTCAGCTTGTTATGCTTGACTTTTAAATAGTTGGCCAGGATTTTCCCAGCCTTGTTCTTGCCACCATAAAACTTGGCACTGGATTTCAGCAAATACAGTGAAGCATCTTCTGTAGATTTCTCATTAAATTTCATTTTGGCAGCGACATGAGCAGTCAGGTTCTCTTGCGAATGTGAGGTGAAATAGGCGTGTTCCAATCTCTTAATATCATGAAGGAGAGCCCCAGTGGAATTACGGGCAGCCCTACGTTTTTTCGCCACATAGGCAAGAATAAAGTCTCTTGCTGCAGCTTTAAAAGCGTCCCAAATGGTATGCTTCGGAATGGAAGGAGTATCGTTGAGGAGGAAAAACTCATCAAAAAAGGTGGTAAAGGAAGCAGTGAACTTGGGGTCTAGAAGAAGGGTATTATTAAAGCGCCATCTCTTAGGTCCGGCGACTTTGGGGAGTATGTCGATGGTCACTGAAACAGGAGCGTGATCGGATAGTAAAATTGGGCCAATTTCGGTACTGGTAAGGGTTTGGGCAACGTTGTGAGTAACAAAAATATAATCAATTCGAGATTGAGAGCGGTGGGAGGGAGAGTAAAAAGTAAATTCCTTGGTCGTTGGGTTGATCCGCCATGCGTCAATGAGCTTATGTTGAGATATAGCCTGAGTGAATAATTTATGGGACTTATTGGGGATATGAGGGGCATCAGAGTTTCTATCAATGAAAGGATCAAGAGGTTGGTTACAACCCCGGCTAGGATAAAATTATCTTCCACAAACCGGGTAATGTGACGAGATAAGTCCGTCCAAAAAAGGGGATTGCCACCAGTGGGAGCGTAGACATTAAGGAGAGAGATTGGAACATGCGTCCATCTACCATCATCGTCTGACTCTTGGGAAATGAGAGAATGGGAGATGGATTTACGACATAGAATCGCCACCCCATTACGTTTGCCATCACCTGGTGAATAGTAAACCTCACCCACCCAACCCCTCTTGAGTTTTGCAGATTCTAAATCGGAAAGGTGAGTTTCCTGTAGAAATGCTTAATCAACATTTAGTTTAGCTAGGTGAGACAAAAGTCTTTGTCGTTTCATTGGAGAATTAATACCCTTAACATTCCAAGAGATAACTTTCAATGACATATCAAGCAATGCAAATTGTTAAAAAACATTTTAACCCCTTCCACACTCATGACGAGCTGGGCTCGTCATGAAGTAGCCTCCTCGCACGCTCATGACGAGCCCAGCTCGTCATGAATAATGGGATTTACAAATTCTCAGCACAGGAGGGGAATATGCTGAGCAGCGAAGTGGTTAAACAAAATCAAGGAAAGACCCATGAAAAAAAGTGAATATAAGAGAGATAGATATATAGAAAGAACTAGGAAAAAGAAGAAGAAGGAAAAGGCAATGAAGCTTACGTGAGAGCAAGGAGGAGTGAGCAGAACAAAAAAAGGGAAGGAAGCTAGAGTCGCGACAGAAGGTGAAAACCATAGAAGTAACATGAGAGGAGAAGCAAGAATGATACATGAATAAATATAATAAGTATCCAGATATAAGAGAAGAAAAAAGTTGTGCAGATGGGAAACACATGAAAGAGAAGCGGGAGCAGGATGAAAAATCAGAGGCGAAGAGAAGGGTAGAGCCACGAAGAAGAGGACTATCAGAGGAGAGTTAATATAGACAGAAGAATGTGATAGAAAAATCCAGAAACTGAATAATGAAGGATAGAAAGAAAGGAGAAAGAAAGATCGAAAATAGTAAAAAAGAAAGGACACCGTCAAGCAAAAAATGAAGAGGGAGGATAACATTAAAAGAAAAATGGGAACAAAAGCATATGCAAACATGACAAGAGGAAAAAAGTGTACTTACAGGGGAGGAGAGGAGGGGATCGCAACCAAGGGAAAGATCAGACGTGAAGGGAGGGGGGTGGTAGTGCCAACTGGAGGAGACAAGACGTCCGGGCCAGCGAGCCGCCCAACTGGGGAAACAACACGGAACGCGCAACGTGATCTGCAAAAAACAGGAGGAAAAAATATTAGGGAGACAAAGCGGCAAGAGATAACAAGTATAGAGGAAGGTAACAAATGCAATTTATAACAGGATTAGATCAACAAAACCAACGTGAGAACATGGTGCAGTATGCGCAGGAAAACAATCAGTATCCAATAAACTCATGAAGAAAAGGTAAGAGCCTAAAAATGGAGAAACTGCAGCAGGCTGAGAGAAAAAAGTCACGGAGGAAACGAAGAAGAGGAGCTCGAAGCATCCATGTCAGCAGAGCAGCAAGAGTTCAAAAATCTTTGGAGTCGCACAGGATCCTCGTAGGTAGTTGTTCTATTGTTATAAGTGACTTTAAAGAGACACGGATGGAAGAGCCCATATCTGGCACCGATGAATCTAAGGGCCGGTCTCATATCCAAGAAGGCTTTACGACGGTTGGCCGTGGCTTTGGCATAGTCCTGCGCAAAGAACAAGAGGGACCCAGACCATGTAAGCCGTGGAATTGCTCTGGCTGCTGCAAGGACCTTCAAAAGATCGGTATATTCCAAAAAAATACATGATCACACCTCTAGATCTTGCTGAAGCTGAAGGAGAGGAAGGGGTTCGGCCAAGCCTATGAGCTCGCTGTATGTTAAGCATAGTGCCGTCTGGAAGATGTAGAAGCTTGGGGAGGAAGGATTTGAAGAAAGTGATGGGGTCACTCCCCTCGCAACCCTCCACAAGGCCGTAAATGCGCAGGTTATTGCGTCGATTTCGATTCTCAAGGTCTGCAACCTGTCGTTGTAGAGAGGAGATTTGAGATTGCATATGAGAGACCTTGGTAGCTGATTCCTGAAGAGAGGAGACAGTACATTCCACTGATGTAACTCTCGCCTCCATTTGCGTCCAGTTATCTGCCAAAACTTGTAGCTTAGTATTAGTTTCCTCCATGAAGGGGCGAAGTGCTCGTATCTCTGTGAGCAGTAATTCCATGGAGACATTGGAGGCCGAGGCCGATGGCGAAGGCGGGTATTTTTTTAGGCGTTTGACAGTAGCTTTCCCAGAGGGCTGTGAAGAAGATTCCATGGTTGGCTGTGATATAGAATTAGGAGGTGCTTGGGAAGCGTCCAGTAGGGCTAGTTCAGAGAAAAGTTTAGAGTTCTTAATGAAGATTCGCTTGCCAACCTTGGTAGCGCCACTCGATGTGAGCTTGCCCATGGGAAAGTAGCCGTTGCCGGGAAAACACCAACGAGATAACAGTGAGAAGACCGTCGTAGCTCTCAAAAGATAAAGGCTGCAATATGAGAGCGGCAGTGCACCAGCAAAGTTGCTATATGAAGTCCTAGGTTCATATGCACGAAGAATGAATCTCAGGTATGAGTTGAGGAGGTGCAACCATAGATCAACTCAAAAACAGGAGAGGTGCTCAACAGGATAATTCACCGCCTTCCTCAGCCTTCAGCGCAAGCGAATGGCAATGAATGACGCAGTACCAGCAAAGAAAATCATTAAAGGAGGAACGACGGCCAGAAATCACATGGTGGCGTGGAGGCAGTCATTTATCATGGGTAGGTGAGGAGAAACGAGCAAAAAGTCACAAAATGGCTGCCAGAGAACGAAGAGGAAGTAAATACGTGCAGGAGCACATGAGAATAACATCAGGCACACACAGTCCTCTTAAAAGTGAAAAAAGTAGCCCACCATGTAAATTTTGGGGAGAGCTGAGACTGCAGGACGCTGTAGGAGGCGAGCGCACATCTCGCGTGTGAAGTAGCAAAGGAGCTCGGCGTCTCAAAATGGCGGCCGCGGCCGTCAGAGAGCCGCGGTCGCCAGAGCCTCGGCGCTGGAAACGAAGAATGCCGCCAGAAGAGAGCTCGGAAAGGCTTCAGTGCATTCCCGAGGCTTTCACATCCAATGTGCCTCCATAAACGGGGACCGGGAAGCGCGGAATCCGCCGGTTCCCCTCAGCTGCGGCGGAGCGCCTACGCCGACGCTTCCATCCTCGATGGGCGCTAAGCCACGCCCCCCAAGAGACATCGCCTCTTGAGCAGCTACAGCAGGTGTGGAGTTCTTGATGGGACTATTCTGTCTGCAACACAGCAGATAAAGGCTCACAGTGAGTGAAAGGATGGGTGGATGAGTGTGCGAGTGAAAGGGCGGATGTAGAGGTGGATGGATGAATGAGTGAAAGGATGGATGTAAGGATGGATGAGTGAAAGAATGGATGGAGGAGTAACAGGGGTCAATGGAGGATGAGTGAAAGGGTGGATGGATGATGAGACAGGATAGATGATGAGTGAGTGAAAGGGCGGATAGATCGAGCAAAATGATGAATGGGTGGATAAGTAAAAGGATGGATGCTGGGGCATCGTGAACCCCCAACTTTAGCAGCTACAGCGGGTGTGGAGTTCTTGATGAGCCTCTTCTGTCTCCAACAAAGGTGAGTGAGTGAGTGAGAGAAATAATGGATGGATGGATGTGTGAGTGAAAGGATGGATTGATGGGTGAGTGAAAGGATGGACGGCTAGATGGATGGAAGAATGAGTGAAATGATAAATGCAAGGATAGAAGAGTGAAAGAATGGATGGATGGATGGATGAGTGGAAGGAAGACTGGGTGGATGGATGAGTGAAAGAGTGAATTGATGGATGGATGGATGACGAGAGAAAAGATGGATGGTTGGCTGAGTAAGTGAAAGGTTGGATGGCTGAGCGAAAAGATGGATGGATCGGAGAGTGAAAGGGAAGATGGGTAGGTTGATGGAGTGAAAGTGTGAATAATAGAGTAAAAGGGTGGATGGATGAGAGTAAGAATGGATGGATGAGTGAAAGGGAGGGTGAATGAATGGACGGATAACTGAAAGAGTAGATGGATGAGTGAATAAAAGAATGGAGAGATGAGGAAAAGGGTGGATGGATGGATGAGGGAAAGGATGGATGGATGAGAGTAAGAATGGATGGATGAGTGAAAGAGAGCGTGAATGGATGTACGGATAACTGAAAGAGTAGATGGATGAGTGAATGAAAGAATGGAGAGATGAGGAAAAGGGTGGATGGCTGGATACATAGATAGATAGATGGATGGATGGATGGATTGATGGATGGATAGACAGATAGATAGATAGACAGACAGACAGACAGACAGACAAACAGATAGATAGATGGATAGATAGATAGATAGATAGATAGATAGATAGATAGATAGATAGATAGATAGATAGATAGATAGATAGATAGATAGATAGATAGATAGATAGATAGATAGATAGATAGATAGATAGATAGATAGATAGATAGATAGATAGATAGATAGATAGATAGATAGATAGATAGATTGGAGATAGATAGATAGATAGATTTGGAGATGTATGGATACTTTTGGATATGGATGGGCAGGCGGACTGACCTTTCGCTTTAGGCAACACCAGGGGGCCGATTCACAGAACTAACTTAAGACAAAATCCTAAACTTACTACCATTTTGGTATTCACAGAAGACACTTACTCATTGTGGTATTCACGGAAGGCACTTACTCATTTCGGTATTCACAGAAGTGAGGAGTCCTAACTTTAGGACTCCTAAATGCCTTTTAGGAATACCGAAAGTCTTAAAATTAGGATTTTTCTCAGTTTAGTAGTAGTAAAGTTAGGACTCCTAACTTTAGGACTCCTAAATGCCTTTTGTGAATACTGAAAGTCTTAAAATTAGGATTTTTCTAAATTTAGTAGTAGTAAAGTTAGTCGTCCTAACTTTACTACTACTAAACTGAGAAAAATCCTAATTTTAAGACTTCAGGTATTCACAGAAGGCATTTAGGAGACCTAAAGTAAGGAGTCCTATCTTTACTACTACTAAACTGAGAAAAATTCTAATTTCAAGACTTTTGGTATTCACAGAAGGCATTTAGGAGTCCTAAAGTTAGGAGTCCTAACTTTACTACTACTAAATTGAGAAAAATCTTAATTTTAAGACTTTTGGTATTCACAGAAGGCCTTTTGGAGTTCTAAAGTTAGGAGTCCTATCTTTACTACTACTAAACTGAGAAAAATTGTAATTTTAAGACTTTCGGTATTCACTGAAGGCATTTAGGAGTCCTAAAGTTAGGAGACTTAACTTTACTACTATTAAACTGAGACAAATCCTAATTGTAAGACTTTAGGTATTCACAGAAGGTATTTAGGAGTCCTAAAGTTAGGAGTCCTAACTTTACTACTCTGAAACTGAGAAAAATACTAACTTTAAGACTTTCGGTATTCACAGAAGGCATTTAGGAGTCCTAAAGTTAGGACTCCTAACTTCTGTGAATACCGAAATGAGTAAGTGTCTTCTGTGAATACCAAAATGAGTAAGTGCCTTCTGTGAATACCAACATTGTAGTAAGTTTAGGATTTGTCTTAAGTTAGTTCTGTGAATCGGGCCCCAGGTTTTTAGGTCAAAGCCTGCGTTGCAGCGCATGCGCTGTTGCAGGCGAGAGTTCTTGTAAGTAAGAAGGGGCATGAAACCACGCCCCTTCTGCCATTGGCCGGCCTCACGAAATGGAGGCCTGCCGTTGGACAATGCCCCTGTTTGGATGATTTGTCCGCTATACCCCCTCCTTTTGAGGACTCCGTGACCTGACCTCTGGTGTGGAACTATCTTGTCGGCGCGCATACTTTATTTGCAGGCCGGACAAGGGGGCGTCTGGTGTATTCGCCCACCGTTCCTCCTTGAGGGCGACACACGCTGCAGGCGGTGGGTGAGCCTGCATCTTGAGTCAGGGAATTGCGCGCTTCACCGTTTCGGTAAAAGGCAGATCAGGAGAAAGCGGGAGGGAAACCATACAGGTTTGGCCTGCCTCCGGGAGTTTAGATGGCAGGCTGGAACACAACCCCCACCCCGTACACACCCACAGCCCGTGAAGGCATCGCTGCCGGCTACTGCACCCCAAAGAGCGCGCAGGAGATCCAATTGTTACAGCATCTCACTTTCAGATAAGTGAATCCAGGCCAATGCTTCCTTGCATTATAACACTGCCTGGCATCCGGGAACACCCGTTAAGGTGATTTCGGAATTCGAAGGAGATTAACTCTATTTGTCAATTTACCGTTTATGATGACTAATAAAGGGGAAAGAGATTAGAAAAGCTGATATATAGCACCGCATTTTGCTATAATCAGAAGGACTCTCCTTTCTAAATAGCGTTGGTGTGCATACATGTTTAGCCCTACTGCTCTCATAGCCAGCTATGTGTCTGCTTGTGACGTATGGTGGCTCTGTAAGGAATGAAGTGCCTTATTGGGGTTTTCTGATTCCAAATTCAGTATTGGGATTTAGCCAGTCAGGGATGTTGTTTTTCTCTGATTAATTGAAACGTAGTCTGTGCTGTGGACAGCACACCCTTAAAGTAAATCAATGTTGCTAGTTCCGGTGATGCATGAGTTTCTACGCGGTGGGGCTGGTGATTCATCATCGTTGGTTGGGTTTGGTTGGAGGGACACTCTCTCCTTTGCAAGGACTGGGTGACCCTTGACTCTCCAGCTCACAGTGGTTAGAGCTTTGTGCTCTCCCTTCCGGGTTTTCCACATCCACCACATTCACCACCACCACCACCACATCCTCCACCACCACATCCACCACCATCACATTTACCATCACATCCACCATCACATCCACCACCACATCCACCTCCACCACCACATCCACCTCCACCACCACATCACCTCCACCACCACCACCACATCCACCTCCACCACCACATCCACCTCCACCACCACATCCACCACCACATCCACCTCCACCACTTCCACCACCACCACACCGACCACCACCACACCCACCACCACCACATCCACCACACCCACCACCACCACACCCACCACCACACCCACCACCACACCCACCACCACCACACCCACCACCACCACAACATCCACCACATCCACCACCACCACCACATCCCCCACCACCACATCCACCACCACCACCACATCCACCACCACCACCACATCCACCACAACCACCACATCCTCCACCACCACATCCTCCACAACTACATCCACCACCACATCCACCATCACATCCACCACCACATCCACCATCACATCCACCACCACCACATCCACCACATCCACCACCACCACATCATCCACCACCACCACATCCGCCACCACCACATCCACCACATCCACCACCACCACATACACCACCACCACAAATCCACCACCACCACATTCACCACCACCACATCCACCACCATCACCACATCCACCACCACCACATCCACCACCACCACATCCACCACCACCACATCCAACACCACCACATTCATCAACACCACCACATTCACCACCACCACCACCACATTCACTACCACCACCACATTCACCACCACATTCACCACCACCACCACATTTACCACCATCACCACATTCACCACCACCACCACATTCACCACCACCACCACATTCACCACCACCACCACATTCACCAGATCCACCACATCTATGTGAGTGTGTGTGTGTGTGTGTGGGTGGGTGGGTGCAAATGCAATAGGTCTCGTATTTGCGAGAGATTAAGCTATTGCCATTGTAAATGACAATGCCATTTATGTATCTGTTTTCAAAACCAACACATAAATAAAGAATTTGTCATTTACAATGCCAATAGCTCTAACTTTTGCAAAGGCGAGACCGTTGCATTGTAAATGCTTGTTATTCATGCCAGCGAAAAAGTGACGGCCACTTGGCACCACTGTGCAGAAGACATATTCATTTTAGTACTAAAATACAAGACTACTAAAGAGGCAGTGTCAGAGTGGGCTGGAATGTTTGCCAAAAGTGCTCCTGCTAACAACAAGGTGTCAGAACTAAATATGTAATGCCGGCCGAGAGCGAGATCACAGTGGCACAGGGTTTTTTAATTTTTTTAGAAACAAGCTCTTTAAGTGGGGGATTATTCCTGAAGAATAAGACACAGATATCTCTGATGTGCAGGGATGTTTACACTGTGCGGCAGCAATGTCTGCTATTGTCCTGCTTGCGACCGCCATGTTTGCCTTCTAATTGTGAATGTAAAAATAGTAATACCGGAAAGGCGCACCCTGAGTGACAACTGGCAGCCATGGGGCAGATGGGCTGATGGCTAACAGTTTCTGATGGCGGACTCCTTGACACTCGGGGGCTGCTTAGTTAAGCAGACACAGCTTAGCTGGGGGGAAGGCGCAGCAGTATCATCAATGATTATCACACAGAATTAAGATCAATTTTTAATCAGAGAGGTTATTTAAAAACGAAATAACCCTTTAGTACACATCTTAAGATGAGAGAAAAGTGGAACAGAGTATCAGTGTGAACATTGGAACAAGACTATAAGCATAGTTGTTTAGGAGTAAATTCAACCAAATTGTATTAGTGTAAGGGTCCCTGGTCTGCAAATCACGGGGATCTTTCCTCCATAAAATAATTGCATTGAATATAATATGAGGTCTTATTCTATTGCAGGGGTGTCCAACATAGGCCCAGGAATGCCTGATCCTTGCTAGATTTTGAGGATATCCCTGGTCAGAACCCCTTTCAAAGAACCATGAGGCACACAGGGGCTACTGGGCCCAACCGTTGTGGTTGAGGCCTTTTATTCCTGATGTCCCAGGTTCCCGAGCAACTGGGCCAAGTACCCCTTCTGCACTTGACTCTCAGTGGTAAATCAATGTCCAGTCAAATACTTGCTTTTATAATAAAAATAAGTCTTTTGTTTCTAGCTCTACTCATGCAAAGTAATAATGACATTCAGAAGCAACAACACAATCCCCTTCAGGTGGGAGTTCTAGTAGTTGTCACACAAATCCCTGTGCCACCCTCTTCCTTGTACCGTGTTTATGGTTATACCCCATTCACTAGTGGCCACATCCGAGGATGCTCACTAATGGGCCATACTGTTACCTCCATGCATTGGGCCACTATAGACACAAATGCATTCAGCGCACACACATGCAGCCTGTGTGTCCTGCTCATTACTGTAGCTTCTTTGTATTGTACCAGGGTGTGCTATTTATATACACACTCTGCCAGCACACACACTCAAAGTGCGCGCTGCACAACACTTCACCCTTTATGTATTGTTCTTTACGCAACACACATTACACCTAGTACATGCTTTCATTGTGTACGCACAGCACAGTCATGTAATGTATTTCTCGCACATGCACTATTCCCACATGTACTACACAGTGCTATCTCTGCACTGTACCCTTCCCAGGCACATATACATCCAGCACAGAGTCACTAATCCTGCGCTGTGCAGCACTCCACAGCTACCTGATGTAGGCCAAGGGTGAGTTAAGGACACAGCAGCGGAACATTTAAAAAGGTGGGTGTGCCTGTATGCATCACTCAAGTGACACATGGTAAAAAGGACCTGTTCACTACTTCTGATCACTACATGGTATTCTGTCACCACCGTTCATGTGCTGCTTAACTCAGCAGTACCCGTCCGCCACTATGAGGGTAGCACTTTGGGCGCCCCTCCCGGTCCATCAACACCCGACTGCATGAGGCAGGCCTATGTCAAGGTGCACATGCATGATCTGTGTTTACCTGCAACACAAAAATCAGCATTAGGGATTCGGACAACAGTACAGCTGGGCACTCAGGGAATGGGTATACATCTCTAACTGTGCAACATCCTTGTAAAACACATTTACATACAATGAATCTAAGAGGAATTACTTTACATAGTATATAGTTATCCTGAAAATCTGACAAGGATCTGGCCCTTATGGATCAATGTTAGCCACCTCTGTTCTACGGAGGATCAGCAGCATGGACATCTAGCTCTAGAGGTCTGTGGAGAAAAAAGTATTACATTTAGCTAAAAGGAGAAATAGGCCAGACTCCTAAACAAATGGTAAAGTAAGCATTTCCTGTGTTTCTTCAGTTTCTACAGGGCCTGGTTGAGCACTGTGCCAATCATAGCTCATGTTTAGGATTAGAGACTGCGGAGGACTGAAAACTAGAGTGTCTTTGATGAAGGAATGTCCCCTTATATTTCACGGTGAGGGCTCCCCTTTAATCTTTCAAAGTGACTTTATCCATAACTAACAATTGTGGTCAAGGAACTCCACTGCAGTGAGGTCTAAATTACTGGGATTTCAAAGTTGTTAAGTACTTTGAAGTAATCCTCAAGCAATTAAATAACCTCAAGTTATCATGGTGCTTAAATGGTAAATATTACCACGCATAGGGTCTCTAAAGGAGCATTTTATCCTACCAAAAGCGTACTGCTCCCAAAAGGAAAGTCTTACACACTATTTGTATGATTGTTAGTATGTGGAAGGAGCATTTAGCTGTTAGGACGAGAACCCTCACTCACCCGAAGGTGACATGCTTCATCATAGGGCTCCCTCCTCACACAAGGACCACTAGGTACCCTGTGTGGGCTACGACTCCCGAATACACCGGGAGGAGTGGAGGTGTTTTTGATGAGCAGAATGATAATGCTGATGATTGAGGGGAAGAGTGCAAAAAAGATTACAGTATCATTAAGACTATCTCCAGGTGGGAAAAAAAACATTTTATTCTGGTGCCCCCATCGGATAGGGTTCAAAGGTGTGTGAGGACGGGGGTAACAACTACCCTCTCTCAGTGTGTCAACATGTTTCATCCCCTTAACGACTATCTAAAGTTCATGGACATTCATCAGGACCAGAGCTAATGTCACTCTGCTTTCATAATAACATCAAATACTAGCCATATAATCGACTAAGTGGGTACATTATTCTTGTCCTCAGTTTTCACCTATGGCGCTGGAAAAGAAAAGAAAACAGAAACGGCTCATATTTTCATTAATTTTTATCCCCATTTATCAAACTTAGGGTTAACTTGGTGTACGGCAGGTTATCGATCACCATCAACTACACTTGTGTAGGGGTAGCGAACAGGTCAAAAGAAAAGGAGATAGTATTCTTACCGGATATAATAATTTAAAAAAATTTGTCACATGTAGGAAGTCAGCCTTACCAAAACAAGCTGACGAAATGTCATTTTAGGGTACAGTTAAAATGACGCAATCCCTATCCCATTCACTAAAATTTGGTTTCGTGGAAAAGGTAAGTGTAGAAAAAGAAAAGGACAGTGTGAAAGAGAAAAGCAAAAAGGGGCTGGGCATACAGGAGGGAACTATTGTGGATGAGGGGGAGTAAAGAGTTTGTAAAAAAATAAGAGAGTAAAGCGGGAGGAGGTGTAAGGGGTTTATAAAAAAATGGGACTAAGGCGGGAGGGGGAGCGAGTGACTTTTAAAACAAAGGAAGAACAATAGAAGGGAGTGTAAAAAAGTGAAAAAAAGAAGTGAATCAGGAGGGAGAGTAAAAGGTTTCTGTAGCAGTCAGAAGTGAGGGGTAAGGTGGCATGGAAGGAGGGGGTTCTTTAAGATACAGAACTGGGATACCCCCACCCTTAAGAACCAAACAAAACAGCACGAGGAAAGGGTTTTTTCAGTAAGGAAGGCTTTCACCAGGTGATTTGTCAACCTGGTAAAACCTGTTCTTGACAACAAAAATCGTCAACATTGGTTTGACCAAAAAATTTCATCAGAACCACTTTCTTTAAGTTTTTTTTTTAAAGCAATGTGACTTGGGACTGAAGGGGTTCAGCTTGAGGTGGAGGGCGGGGGGTACTGTCAGCACTGCTACCCCCTGGGAGCTTGGCATACTGGACAGAGCAGGTGCACAGGGGTGATGTGCAGCTAGTCTGCGTCTGCCTCGGTGCCCACAATGCCACACCACTGCTGTGGGGTGTCGCTCCTCTGCATCACAGTGCCTGGCTCAGCAACTGGAGTTGTGAGTGAGGCCGCATCCTTACAAGCCACGGGGCAGGTCTCGGACCCTGCGCTGCTGTGGTAGCCCACCCCCTGCTCCCTCCGTGTCAGACAATTGTTGCACCGCACCTTGCTCCCTTCTTGTCAGGCACTGGTGGTCCACCCCTGAACCCTCTGTGTCAGGCACAGGTGGCCCACCCCCTGCTCCCTCCGTGTCAGGCTCTGGTGGCCCACCCCCTGCTCCCTCCGTGTCAGGCTCTGGTGGCCCACCCCCTGCTCCCTCCGTGTCAGGCTCTGGTGGCCCGCCCCTGCTTCCCCCCTGTCAGGCACTGGTGGCCCACCCCCTGCTCCCTCTGTGTCAGGCACTGGTGGCCCACCCCCTGCTTCCTCCATGTCAGGCACTGGTGGCCCACCCCCTGCTTCCTCCATGTCAGGCACTGGTGGCCCACCCCTTGCACCATCCGTGTCAGGCACTGGTGGCCCTCTCCCTGCTCAATCTGTGTCCGGCCCACCCCCGCTCCCTCCATGTCAGGCTCAGGTGGCCCTCTCCCTGCTCAATCTGTGTCAGGCTCACCCCCGCTCCCTCCATGTCAGGCTCAGGTGGCCCTCTCCCTGCTCAATCTGTGTCAGGCCCACCCCCGCTCCCTCCATGTCAGGCTCAGGTGGCCCTCTCCCTGCTCAATCTGTGTCAGGCTCAGGTGGTCCACCCCTTGCTCCTTCCGTGTCAGGCTCAAGTGGCCCACCTCCTGCTCTGTGTCAGGCACTGGTGGCCCACCCTTGCTCCCTCCATGTCAGGCACTGGTGGCCCACCCCCGCTCCCTCCATGTCAGGCACTGGTGGCCCACCCCCTGCACCATCCGTGTCAGGCACTGGTGGCCCACCCCCGCTCCCTCCATGTCAGGCTCTGGTGGCCCACCCCCGCTCCCTCCATGTCAGGCACTGGTGGCCCACCCCCTGCTCCCTCTGTGTCGGGCACTGGTGGCCCACCCTGCTCCCTCTGTGTCAGGCACTGGTGGCCCACCCCCTGCTCCCTCTGTGTCGGGCACTGGTGGCCCACCCCCGCTCCCTCCATGTCAGGCACTGGTGACTCACCCCCTGCTCCCTCTGTGTCAGGCACAGGTGGCCCACCCCCTGCTCCCTCCGTGTCAGGCTCTGGTGGCCCGCCCGTGCTTCCCCCCTGTCAGGCACTGGTGGCCCACCCCTTGCACCATCCGTGTCAGGCACTGGTGGCCCTCTCCCTGCTCAATCTGTGTCAGGCCCACCCCCGCTCCCTCCATGTCAGGCTCAGGTGGCCCTCTCCCTGCTCAATCTGTGTCAGGCTCAGGTTGTCCACCTCTTGCTCCTTCCGTGTCAGGCTCAAGTGGCCCACCTCCTGCTCTGTGTCAGGCACTGGTGGCCCACCCCAGCTCCCTCCATGTCAGGCACTGGTGGCCCACCCCGCTCCCTCCATGTCAGGCACTGGTGGCCCACCCCGCTCCCTCCATGTCAGGCACTGGTGGCCCACCCCCGCTCCCTCCGTGTCAGGCACTGGTGGCCCACCCCCGCTCCCTCCATGTCAGGCACTGGTGGCCCACCCCCGCTCCCTCCGTGTCAGGCACTGGTGGCCCACCCCCGCTCCCTCCATGTCAGGCACTGGTGGCCCACCCCCTGCTCCCTCTGTGTCGGGCACTGGTGGCCCACCCCCGCTCCCTCCATGTCAGGCACTGGTGGCCCACCCCCTGCTCCCTCTGTGTCGGGCACTGGTGGCCCACCCCCGCTCCCTCCATGTCAGGCACTGTTGGCCCACCCCCTGCTCCCTCTGTGTCGGGCACTGGTGGCTCACCCCTGCTCCCTCCATGTCAGGCACTGGTGGCCCACCCCCTGCTCCCACCGTGTCTTTACAGGGCGCAGGTTACAACTTTACACTGTGGCTGTGGTGGAGAGCAGGACAGAGGGGAAACGCCTGCCAAGTAGCCTAGCGTGTATAGGTTCATGAATAATTAAGAGGAGGGACGGTAGGCATGGGCAAGGGCTTGTAGGCACTGAGGGAAACAAGCATTAGAACACCCAATAGGTCTCACATATGTCAGATTTAGTGGCTTTGTCAGTTTTTGTCACATTATACAACAGCGTGGGTAATGTGCAACATGGCTGAGTCCAAGATAACACCAGTATAGTATGGCATGACCTGTCTTTATATGGTATGGCCTGTCATTGTATAGTATGGTATGTTCTGACATTGTATGGTATGGTATGGCCTGTGATTGTATGATATATTTTGGTATGCTATGGCCTGTCATTGTGTGGTAAATTATGGTATGGTATGGCCTGTCATTGTGTGGTATGGTATAGTATGTTAAAAATGTAAAAATTGATACTTGTATAGCGCACTACTCACCCGCAAGGGTCTCAAGGCACTTGTACGAATACCGCTGTGGAACCCATCCTGGCTTTCCCTGTGAGGTGTCCACTCCTGGGTACCCCCAAGGTGGAGGCCAGGCATCCTTAGCGTTGTGGGGGCCGTTGAGGAGATTAAGCAAGCTATTGCCCAGAGTTGCAGAGTGGGACTCCATGATTGGAATAGGCACCGAGGCGAGAAATATTAGGTCCGTGGAATTTTTTTTTTGAGCCCAAGACCCGCCAGGGCGGGGAATTGAACCCTGGTCCCGGGCTAAACCTCTGCATCAAGGTCCGCTGCCCTAACCATTGGGCCACACCTCTCCACTTCTCCAGTATGTTATGTTCTGACATCGTATGGTATGGTATGGCCTGTCATTGTATGTTATATTATGGTATGGTATGGCATGCCATTGTGTGGTAAATTATGTTATGATATGGTATGGCCTGTCATTGTATAGTATGGTATAGTATGGTATGTTCTGACAATGTATTGTATGGTATGGCATGTCATTGTGTGGTAAATTATGGTATGGTATGGCCTGTCATTGTGTAGTATGGTGTAAAATGGTATGTTCTGACATCGTATGGTATGGCCTGTCATTGTATGTTATATTATGGTATGGTATGGCATGCCATTGTGTGGTAAATTATGTTATGATATGGTATGGCCTGTCATTGTATAGTATGGTATAGTATGGTATGTTCTGACAATGTATTGTATGGTATGGCATGTCATTGTGTGGTAAATTATGGTATGGTATGGCCTGTCATTGTGTAGTATGGTGTAAAATGGTATGTTCTGACATCGTATGGTATGGCCTGTCATTGTATGTTATATTATGGTATGGTATAAATGTGTGTATACTTGTAAAGCGCACTGCCGTCCCATCTCGGGGCATCCTGGCGCTGTATACCGCTGTGGAACCCTTCCTGGCTTTCCCTGTGAGGTGTCCACTCCTGGGCACCCCAAGGTGAAGCCAGGCATCCCAGCGCTGTTGGGGCCGTTGTGGAGCTTAAGCAAGCTATTGCCCAGAGTTGCAGAGTGGGACCCATGATTAGAGTAGGCACCGCGGCGAGAATTATCGAGTCCGCGGACATTGAGCCCAAGACCCTGCCGCGTCGGGAATTAAACCCTGGTCCCGGGTCTGACCTCTGCTACAGGGTCCGCCGCTTCTAACCAGTGAGCCACACTTCTCCACGGTATGACATGTTTTTTGTGTGGTAAATTATGTTATGGTATGGTATGGGCTGTCATTGTGTGGAAAATTATGGTATGGCCTGTCATTTTAGGGTATGGTATTGCCTGTCGTATGATTTGTTATGGTATGGGCTGTCATTCTATGGTATGGTATGTTATGGTATGATATGGTGACAGTGACAGCCTGTTGTATGGTCTGGTATGGTTAGGTGTGACATAGTATGACTTGCCCTTGAATAGTATGGTACGGTCTGTCAGTGTATAGCATGGCATGGGATGGTAATCTTTGATACAATGTACACATTAAGCCACAGAATGAGATACAATGGGAGGAGCCAGAAAAGTGCTTTACAATATAATGTTCTTTTCACTCTAGAATGTTCTGTCCAACCTGCAATTATGCAAGCATAAACTGAATTAAAACGCACCCTACTTTTTTTGCATAAAGCAGTTTAATCAAGTCCAAGACATCCTATAAAACATGAAACATCTACCAAAAAAGCACATTTTCCTATGCAATCAGTGTGCTATGAGCATCTTATTCTGGGTTGCATTATGATCTATGATATCCTTGTGTTCAGCCAATTCCTGGACAATTGTAGCTGTGTTCACATAAATGAATGGGGTGCAATCTATTTTTAAGGATATGGAGAGGGATGTATATAGAGGTGTTACACCAGCAAGGGTCCCTCTAGTCTTAAAAAAGTGGCAAGGAGGAAGATGAACTAACCACAATTCCAACAACGACCAATATGTTGGCAAAGTGGAGAAGTGTGGCTCACTGGGTGGAGAAGTGTGGCTCACTGGTTAGAGGAGGCAGACCTGGAAGCAGACGTCAGCCTGGGACCAGGGTTCAATTCCTGGCTCGGCGGGGTCTTGAGTCCTAAAAATGTCCATGGACTCGACAATTCTCGCTCCGGTGCCTACTCGATTCACAGGTTCACACTCTGCGACTCTGGGCAATAGCTTGCTTAATCTCCACAACGGCCCCTCGCGGTGGGATGCCTGGCTTTCACCTTGCGGATACCCTACCGGGGTTATCTCACAGTGGAATACCAGGATGGGTTCCCTAAGCAAGTGCTTAGAAACCGCTCGGTGATTTGCGCTATATAAATTCCTGTACATTTACATTTACATTTACAAATAGTGTGTTAGCACACACTCATGTGATCATAGTGTAAATAAGGCAACACCTGTAATAATGACACCTGAGGGATAAAGAGATGCTTGTGGCTTCCTATGTCCCTTAATAATGGGGCAATTGAAGGTTGTTTGCCTCTGTCTAACTGTCTGGCCAGTGGGTGAGCTTATTATGTTCAGATGGTTAAAGAGGTATTTTGACCCAGAAGCATTCTCAGTTTTTTTTAAGGACATTTTTTTGAACTTGAGGTTTCAAGAGGAAAATCTAGGTCCAGTGTATGTATGAAATAAGAAGACATAGGAACTGCCATAAAAAATATCCCTTTCAGGCATACAGTGACGCATAAATAATGCAAAAAAAGAAGCAGAGAACTCTGGGTAGTTCTCGAAGTTTAGGTGGAAAAGCACAGTGCTATCCATGCCGAGCTGTGAAATGGACAAAGCATTTTTCCACTCCAGGCCCAGTATTACAGCTTTGGATTGGTAAAATACCATCCAAGCCAACCTGAAATGAATAAAAGCAACCCCTGACACGTGTTTCACTCTCATTAGAGCTCTTCAGAGAGGTATAGCTTTGTCCAGACACAAGGGAGCACCCAGTATAAATCAAAAGAATACCGTTTCAGGCATAGACTGACGCATAAATTATGCTAAAAAGAAGCAGATAACTCTGGGTATTTCTCTGGTTTAGGTGGAAAGCAGCTCCAGTATAGAGCACTCTCAACACCAGCGACACTCTAAATTTGCTCACCTCAAATGTCTTGATGTGAGCAAATTTTAAATTTAGAGAGAAAGCCACTTTGTAAATATGGTGCAGGGCATTGTGCCACCGGAACGTCGATAAAAGTGAAGTTCCGGTGGCGTGATCCCTTTGTATACACAGTATACTGGACTGCTGGCGGTGAAGGACACTGGCAGGGGTGACTGTTGTATGACAGTGTCAGGTACTGTACCGCTACAGAGTAAGGTGGAATCTGTGCCACATGTGTGCCAGTACTAAGCCCTGTGTCTCCACTGGGTACTGGTCTGCTGGTTGCTGTGTCTATTGCATGAGAGTGCCAGCTAATATACTGTACCTGCACAGCACTTGTGCCCTTCACAGGCCACCGCCTGGCATTCACAACCCTTCCAGGATGTATTCTGCTGCCAGCCAGCAGAACGCCTCTGCCACCCAAACTCTGCAGACAGGGATGCCACAGGCACCAACCAGAGTGGATTCAGCATCTAACGAAAAGGAAAGGAATCCGTTTTAATTATCTGTAAAAAATAAAATACCAAGTCTGCCCTTTAACTAATTATACCACAAACCTGTAATGATTTTGTGTGTTTATTGGTTCATACAAAGAAATCAAAAGAAAAAACAAGCTTGCGTTAGGGCTTTGCAAGCTACAGAACAAGACGAATGCTGAAACAAGCCTCCTAATTGCTGTCTGAACACATTCCGCCTTTGTTTGAAGCTCCACAGGACCCGGGGCACACGGCCTGTGCCAGGCTGGAGCGCACCAGGGCTGCAGACACTCGGCTGGGTGGAGCCCCAGAGGGTGCCAAGAGTCTGGCTGCGTGTGCCAAGCCGCAGGGAGAAGCCACGAGACAGAGAGGAGGGCGACTGGGCCGGCTTTGCGTTGTGACAGCTTGTGAGGGTAGAGGTGCACAGTGCTGTTGTGCCGGAGGTGGGGGGGTTGGAAGTCGTAGGTGGGTGGGGGGCGGGGGGCGGGGGGAAGCCAGCCCTGGCAATTTCCAAAGGAGAGGGATCTACATCCTGCTGGCCTAACCCTTCTCCCTGCGTATTGCACTAGTGACAATGTGGTGATGGCACGAGTAGTGGCACAGGTGCACTAGTGACAGTGTAGTGATGGCCCGAGTGGTGGTAAAGGTGTGCTAATAACAGGGTGGTGATGGCACCAGTGGTGGCACAGGTGCACTAGTGACAGTCTGGTGATGGCACCAGTGGTGGCACAGGTGTACTAGTGACAGTGTGGTGGTGGCACGAGTGGTGGCACGGGATCCACTAGTGACAATGTGGTGATGGCACGAGTAGTGACACAGGTGCACTAGTGACAGTGTAGTTATGGCCCGAGTGGTGGTAAAGGTGTGCTAATGACAGTGTGGTGATGGCACGAGTGGTGGCACAGGTGTTCCAATGACATTGTGGTGATGGCACCAGTGGTGGCACAGGTGTACTAGTGACAGTGTGGTGATGACACAAGCGGTGGCACAGGTGTACTAGTGACAGTGTAGTGATGACACAACTGGTGGCACAGGTGTACTAGTGACAGTGTGGTGGTGGCACGAGTGGTGGCACGTGTGCACTAGTGACAATGTGGTGATGGCACGAGTAGTGGCACAGGTGTGCTACTGACAGTGTGGTGATAGCAAAAGTGGTTGCACCGGCGATGCTATGGTAATGGTACCAGTGAAAGCAGCACTGTCATTGTGGTGGTGTCAATGGGTTGACTGCACTAGTGACAGTGTGGGGAGCCGAATGCCTCCCTGGTGTGCTGCAACGCCAGATTACTGCGGAGCTGGTTGTGTGACAATAATGTGCAAAAGAATGTGAATTTAAAAATGCCAGCAGGCTATACCATGCAAAAAAACTTTATTTGTTGTTAATGAATCTACAGGGATGACATCAGTGACATTGTGTGACAGCGGGAAACATCACTTACAACGCAACTTTTACCACGCAATGCTTTTACATCGCAGCTTTTACAACGCAAACCATTACAACGCATTGCGCTGGGGGGCGCTCTAGGATAGGGAATATATTTAATTTACTATCCAACACCTTCCCTACTATCCACGGGGACTGGAGTTGGAATAGTAAATTAAATAATTCACTATCCAACGCCCCAAAGCACTATACGTTGTAATGGTATGCGTTGTAAAACTCGCGTTGTAAAAGCATGCGATGTAAAAGCATGCGTTGTAATGTCGTAGATCCTGTGACAGCACACGGACAGCGCAAGTGGCACTGCAAGAATGACATAAGTAACTAACTGCACTAGTGACGGCGTGGTAATGGCACAAGTGGTGGCGCAGGCACAGGCGCACTAGTGACAGTGTGATGATGGGATGAGTGGTGGTGGCACAGGGTCTCTAGTGACAGTGTGGTGATGGCATAAGTAGTGGCATTGACAACACTGTGGTAACGGTACCAGTGAAAGCAGCACTGTCATTGTGGTAGTGTCAATGGCTGCTCTAGAGATAGTGTGGTAATGGCACAAGTAGTGGCAAGATGCACTAGTGGCAGTGTAGTGATGGCACGAGTGGTGGCACATGTGTACTAGTGACAGTGTGGTGATGGCACGAGTGGTGGCACAGTGTACTAGTGACAGTGTGGTGATGGCACCAGTGGCGACATCGGTGACACTGTGGTAACGGTACCAGTGAAAGCAACACTGTCATTGTGGTGGTATCAATTGACTGCATTAGAGACAGTGCACTGCAATGATGGCATCAGTAACATCAAGTGACAGCACGCTGATATCACAAGTGGCACTGGAGGAATGAGGGCAAGGTGCACAGGTGACAGTGTGGTGATGGCACAAGTGGTGGCACAGTTGATAGAGCGCGGCTGTGCTCTTCCATTTATAGGGGTGCATTATAATCACGAGTAGTTCACACCTACACATATAATCCTTTGTTGTGTTAACATTTGGTTATTAGAATGGAATGCAATAACGTGTAAGTGAAGTGATAGAGATATTTTGTACAACGTGGAGAAATTAACATTGTAATCGTGTTCTACATGATGAAGCCTTAACGTTTTGATTTCACAAGTGACTAGTGATAGACTAATTGGTTGTTATGTAATGCCTTGGGTAAGAAATGCACAATTATAATGTTCATAAATATGTGTGCTTAATGCAGTTTGATAATGATTCTTATGTTGGCACAATTTGTAGGCCTCATGCGTATTTTTCACTGGCTCTCTAGAGAGGTTTGCTAGTATAATTCATGTGTATGCAGAGTAAGTTATTTCTCACGTTTCTGTTTCAGGTGGAGACATTCATCTTTGTTAGTTTGAATAACACTTTTGTTTTAGGAGCTAGGCTTAAGGAAGGAGAGGATACATTTGAACAAGCGGTACTGATAATGTGGGATGGTGATCTATCTCATTGGTGAAGGCCTGGGAATCATGGTCATCGAGCCAGAGCCTGAGAGCATCGCAACTGCATGGAAAGTTACCTACGAGAGGTATCCAGCTGGATGGAACGATCGCGTGGTCTGACGATGGGTGTGTCCTATGATTTCGGTGTTTCGGTTAGGGACAGAGTCCGGGGTACTTCGGCCAGATCTGCAGAGAGGAAGGAGCATCTTAGAACGAGCTCTGAGTGTACTTTTTAGAAAGTTGTCACGCGCTGACACCTTTTCCTGAACTTGCCTGGGTAATGCTAAGTAGGGATGTCATGTTAGTGGCAGTATAGGGATAGACTAATGCTTTTTACTTATTAACCTCCAATGAAGAAGACTCTCGATGTTGGCGCAGTCATATTCTGCGTCCTGATTCTAGAACTGGTCATTATTTGCCTGTTGCATCGACTCAACTTTACCCTTAGATTTGGCTTTGCATTAGTTCCAATGTATTTCTACACCCTCATTCTGAGGCGTCTGTATGTTCAGTTGTTCTTGGCTTTGTAATAAACGAACTAACCCTTGAATCGGGGGTCGGTGATTCTGCTGAGTCGATTTTTCTCCCCTCGACATTTTTAAGCAGTAAACAAAGAGCCATCGACCAGGGGTTCCAGAGTAAGGCTAGAACGTAGAACCGGGCTACATCACAGGAGTACTAGTGACAGTGTGTTGATGGCACAAGTGGTGGCACAGTTGCACTAGTGGCAGTGTGGTGATGGCACTAGTGGCTGTATTGGTGAGACTGTGATAATGATGATTAGACAGTCACACCATGTGACAGGACAATAAGTTCACAAGTGGCACTGCAATGATGCCACTAGTAGTGGTGCACCAATGACACTGTGGTGATGGCAAAAATCCCAAATCTTTGGCTTGCTGAGCAAAGTAAGTAAGGCACTTTTAAGTGGATATCAACTGAGTTTTGATCAACAGTTCCTATGCTGGAACTCTGATGGAAATGACTTAGGGCCAGATGTAGGTAATTCTATTTTACCACTTCTTAAATACCGAATTTTACCGATTCGGTATTTAAGAAGTGGTAAAATAGAGGGGGGAGGGGATGTAGGTAACACAGACTCGGTAAATACCGAATCGTTAAGATTCGGTATTTACCAATTCTGTAAATACCGATTCGGTAATGCCCATTGATTCCTATGGGCCTTGAAGCCCATAGGAATCAATGGGCATTACCGAATCGGTATTTACAGATTCGGTAAATACCGATTCCAGCAAGGGTGCAGGGGGTGTCACTTTGACACCCTCTAGCACCCCAAAGACGGGCATGTGTGCCATGTGGCACACAGACAAGCCCTAAGGGCATGTCTGTCTGTCACATGGCTAGGTGTGCATGCACACATGTGAATGCACACCTGGATTCGGTATTTTACCACCCAATTGGATTGGATGGTAAAATACCGAATCTGTAAGGCCTTTGGGACTCAGAAGAGTCCCACCTACATCAGGGATTTACCGAATCGGTAAAAATACCGATTTGGTATTTTACAGAATCGGTAAATTTACCGAATCTGTAAAATGATGCCCCTACATCCCAAAAACCCATTTACCGGTCGGTAAATGGCCTCCTACATCTGGTCCTTAATATCGTATCTAATAACTCAAAAAATCCAAAGTTCATAAAAAATACCACAAAGTTCACATGTAATCATTCTGATTATCTACATGCTTCGGAACTGAACTGTCGCTTCAGCAGGAAGAAACCTTTAAAGCAAAAACTCCAATAACAACAAGCATGGACAATGCTAATAGGTCTGGCTTTAATGGAATGTTGTATGGTAATGTGAATTATTACAAGCAAGTAAATAGCATGGGAATGGATATGTATTTGTGTGAAAGCAAAGAACTGTAGACCAGTATTGGTGTAGTTAATAGGGTAGATAACATTTTAACTCTTAAGCCAGACCTAACATCCATGTATGTTATTGACTGTCCTTCTCCCATCTGTGCTGCTGCAAGAGAAAAACACATTATATATAATATAGTTATGTAAAATACTTTAATAGCATTCCAATATCATGTGTGTGCCCCTGAAAGTTCAATCTCAGGAAGCTGGATAAATAAACAAAATGTTAATAGCTGTGTTGAGGGCAAGCACTTTTTTGTGGAAGCACACAACTTCTGCCAATTCAAAACATGTACTCATGGCTTCCAACATAGGGTCAAAGCAATAGCCCCTCTCGTGGTGATTCTCACATATTTGTCTGGCGACAGCTGCTCTGTCAAGCCTGAACACAAAAAAGAATATGACATATGAAGTACTATCTTCCTGATATGAAACGCCCTTTTCGTAAACTAATTGCAAGATGATGATGATTAACTCCTCCGACGCTCATGACGAGCTCAGCCACAGTTCTCGTGTGCTCATAGAACGCTCAAGTGCGGGTCTAATACCCCTGCTGTGCTGGGCGTTCTAAGGAACGGGCATGGTCATGACGAGCTCAGCTCATCATGAGCACACGAGAAACGTGGCTCATGACGAGCTGAGCTCGTCATGAGCACTGGGGCGCTGTGCGCGCCCCCTCCCCCAGCACAGCGGGGGAATCAGCCCCGCAGCCAAGGAGTTAACTCATACATTAATGCATGTCGGCCATGTTCGTGGCACTACAAATAATTAAACTGGTGGAAGCAGACGGCATGTCCAGAGTTACTGCAGGAGAGACTGAGGAACCGCCCATAAACTCCCATCTGGAATTACCAATGACCCTGGTGATTTCTCATTACTTATGGGGTTCTCTGAATTAAATCTATAGTCCACGTCAAATCCCGTTCACCATAATTAACAGGAATCCTAGTATTGTTACCTCCGAAGGTGCAAATGTAATGTGCCTGCACCCGTTTACGAGACCTTAAAAAGATGGCACTACTGGTACAAGAAGTTGTACAACACACACTTGAGATGGAGCAATAAGGCCAGTACATCTAATAAAAAACCTATTACTCGAGCAAAGAAGGGATACTTGTGTGTTGCAGTGTCGACAAACAATACTTACAGTCACGAGATCTAAAAGGAACTTAACTCTTTGAGAAGATGCCTAGTAATTGGTCCTGGCGAGTTGTAATCCCATTAGCTACTTACCGACAAGATTCTACAGTTTAGTTACTCTAATGTGGCTAATAAGTGGGAGAGCTGCTAATACCTGTTGTGCCAGTTGCTACTGGACAGGCAGAGGGATCTCCATGGCACTGCTTGTCTGTGTGCACATCATTAGTTCATTTTGGCAACATTTATCCTGTCCTGCGACTCACCATCGCGTGTGGAGCTAAATCCAGCATACAGAGCTGGTCTTAGTGAACCCAAGGTTCCTCTTGCGATAGATTCACCATTGAAGCACAGGTGTAATCCACCACATGAGAGGAAATCACCACATGGATGGCAACTAAAGGAAGTACTTTAATACACAAAATGTGTATGGCCCATGGTGATCCCAGAGGCTACTGATTAAATTGAGGCGGATGGCCACAGCTCAGTGATCTAGCTGGCTCTGAACTTAGTGCACCACAGCTCATGGGAGTTATCTGGTTGCAGAATGCTACGTGTGAGCTACCTAATCATGGAAAGACTATGCACAACCGTAATGAAAAGTGCACCTGTAGGACCACGTGAGCTCTGTGATGAGCGCTATATGCTCAACCAATGCGTGACCAGGTGCTTACAGACCGGTTTTAGTGTGCCTCAGTCATCATTAACTCTCTGCAGTGGGCATGACAGCAATATTCCTTATTTGCTCACTTGCTGAAGAACTTCACAGAGATACAGGCTCTTCTCCAATGACATTCCGCGATGACTGACAACAATGATGCTTCATCGAGGACGTTGCCTTTAATTGACAATAGGGGAACGGATGGTGACACATCAGGTGGGCGGAGTTTGAGACTCCAGAAAGTAGAAGTTCTCTCATCATTCATGGAGCAACTTGCATTTCAGCATTCAAGGGATCTTAAAAGGAATTGGTGAATCTTTTGTCATTATGTGCATCTTTCCTTCAAATCATATTTCAAATAATTAACATGGAAACACCTGCAATGCAATAGGTTATACTTCGTCCCTATTTCCTACCTCAATCAAGGCCACTATCAATGGAGTGGGAGAAATGGATTGATATTTTTGAAAACTACTTGGAAGCATTGGATCGGCTAAATTTCAGACCGAGCAGGAAGAAAGCTTTACAGGTAAAGGATTTAGGAAAAGAAGGTCAATGTTGATTAATATTTTTGCCAGCCGACATTGGTCTAAATAATACCACAATTGCAGATGTATATGGAGAGGGAAAGAAACGACTTGCAATACATTTTGGAGACTTAGTAAATCTGATGATGCAGCGATCCAAATTCAATTCTCATCCACCAAAAAAACTGCAAAACACAAAACAGTGGATCAGCCTGAGGCGAGACTAAGAGAACTAGCCAAACAAAAAAATACGACTTTGGAGATATGACTGACCAAATGAGAAGAGATCAGCTCATTGTTCAGTTTAACAATAGGAAGATATAGGAGAGACCATCGGCTGAAAGGAATCCCACGTGACAGGAAGCAACAGGACCAGTAAAGATACATAAAAAGTCAGACTAATGCACAAAGGAAATGCAAGAAATGGACTCAAAAAAAGTACTGATGTGAATGCCAAAACATAAGGAACAAAGGAGGTGAAGGAAATGAACGATTTGGGGACAAATGTTTGCATACGGGTAACCCTCTAACGCAGCTAATTAAAACATTTTCAAGGGATTCTTTAGATGCATGTTGATGCATTACTCACTCTTCTGATTTCAAAGGATGCTTTGCATTAGACAGAAATTGCTGCAGTGTGGCACAAGAGACCATGTAGCAAGAGTTTCAAGGGATCTAGGGAAAAATAGAACAGCATGGGGAGAGGAGTGACGTGGTGGGGGATACCGAATGTTGTTGCATGGAAGAGAAGGGTGTTGAAGTGCACAAGAAGAACAGGCCCAAGTTTTTTTCATAACTTAGAAACATGTAGAGTGGATGGTGGATCCAGGAATCAGAAAACACCATTGTGCCGAAGTCTATATTAAAAAAAATGTGGCCAGATTGTTGCTTACAAGTAGGTGATATACATCCCTAGGTTTATGATGGAGGAGATATAGATATTTTAGGATACATGTGGGCAAGACTTTTTTTCAAGGGGCGGACAGCAAGAGGCAAAATTTATGTAGCACAAAGCAGTGGTGTAACGAAACTTGAGGATGCCCTCCTCAGCCTGCTTCCACACTCTCTGCATGCTTCGCAAAGTCTTCAAGTGGCTCCCCATCAGCACCATGAACATGGCGACACAGGCTCTCATCACCAGCCGGCTAGACTACAGCAACACACTCTCTGCTGGAACCACCACGAACTCATGAAAAGACTCCAGACGATCCGAAAAGTAGCAGCCAGATTGTTCCTCATCCTGCTCAAGTGGTTCCACATCAGCCAGCACCTCAAAGACCTCCACTGGCTCCCCATCCAGAAAAGATGCCAATTCAAGCTACTGACCCACACCTACAAAGCCCTCTATGACCCAGGACCTGCCTACTTGAACCACCTCCTGAACTTCCACCTACCTTCCAGGAACCTGCATTCTGCTCACCTCGTCCTCGTACAAATAAGTCGCACCCGAAGCTGCCTCACAGAAGGGCGCTCCTTCTCCCACCTCGCCACCAAATCCTGGAACACCCTTCCCCTCCAAATCCGTACTTCACCATCACTGACTCACTTCAGGAAGGGACTCAAGACCTGGTTCTTCGACTGATGCCCACAGCACAGCACCTGGATACCCTTTTGGGTGATAAATACTGATTGATTGATACAAGGAGCCAAAGGGTAAAGCGATACTGCAGATTCTGGAAGATGGTGACCTGACCCGTTGGAAAGAGAAATACCTGATCTTTTTGAAATGAGATTGAGAGTTTACGCTACACAATTTCCAGGCAAGAGGTAAAACCTAAGGAGGATTTGGTAGAGTGAATTTGATTGGCTCCAACCTCGCAAAACAAGGCTCAACTGTGTTCATTCATGAGACTAATATGATAGAATTCTACATTTTGTGGGGAACTTTGTAGAAAAGTCCATGAGGGAATAGTTCAGAAAAAGGAAGGAGTTTCTGTGGGGAAAACACCCTGAATAATAATTTCAGCAAAATTAAGGAAGAAATCTAGCATGCTAAAACATTAAATCCATTTGATGTGAAAACGAGGAATGTACTTACTGTTGATGCCTTAGCACAAGGGCTGGGTATATTATTTTTGTAAGTGAAGTGAGGAAACGAGAGGCTAGTTGCATTTGGTTCCTTATCCTGAAATGCAGCAGAGCATTATTATTCTGTAATAGAGAGGGAGACATTGGTGGCAGCTTGGGACGTGGAGTATTTTCATTTGGATTTGTGGATGCTCTTATATATTGCATATGGACCAAGGGCCAGATGTAGGTCACCAAATACCGGTCGGTAACGGACGATTTCGGCCGTTACCGACCGGTATTTGGTGATTGAGATGTAGGGGGCCTTAAATTTACCGATTTGGTATATTTACAGAATCGGTAAATTTACAGATTCTGTAAATTGCCGAATCGGTAAATTTACCGAATCTCAAATTTGTGATGTAGGTGCCACTGAAAACAGTGCCACCGGCCCTTAAGAATTCGTTATTTACCATGACATACTATGTCATGGTAAATAACGAATTCCTGTGTATATGCACATCTGTGCATGTACACCTGTGCCCTTAGGGCATGTATGTGCTAGAATCAGGGGTGCACCAGGGTGTCAAAGTGACACCCTGTCCCCCTTGAAAATTCGGTAATTTTACCGAATCGGTATTTACCGATTCTGTAATTGACATTGATTCCTATGGGCCTCAAGGCCCATAGGAATCAATGTCAATTACAGAATCGGTAAATACCGATTCATTAATTACCGAATCATACCGATTCGGTAATTAATTCGGTAAAATTACCTTCATCCCGATTGCCAGTTCTTAAATACCGAATCGGTATGATTTGGTATTTAAGAATTGGTAATCTGGGATTACCTACATCGGGCCCCAAATGCCTCTTTTAAAGTCACTCAATCCAGGAGATGCAGATAGGAAAGGTACAATGTCAGTGAGGTTAGCCTCTAGGTTACAGGAATTCATTTTTGAGGTGAAGCACATAGCAAGTTGGAGGAAAGTCGAAGCTGGTTGTTTATCAACATTGCCTTTGGAGTGAGAAGATTTGGATGTGAGTTCAGCAAGATGTGATTTAATGGAATGTATTGTTGTGAACATAGAAAATACTTTAGAGATGGGTGAAGCAGTTTCGTCTTGTGAACCATAAGAGAACGCCACAGAAAGTGGCCTCGTGGTGCAAAAAGTGATTGAGTGTGTCAAAACCGGTTGGATCAGAGACAAATATTTTGTTCCAGGGATTACGGGTGTTTGGGTAGCTGAAACACTCTGGGAATCTGGTCTTGAGAAGTGAAAGGTTTGAAACACCATCTGGGTTTAGAGGGAAGTTGATGTTACTAGTTTGAGTTTGAGTTTAAAATAATTATAGAGTGCGCGATCACCTAGCGGTTCCATGGCACTAAAAACGTACTGAGCTAATGGGACAAGAAAATCGGGGGAGGAGCAAAGGATAAGCGCGTTATGATGGGAAGGCTTGGGAGAAGAGAATAGTTTTTAACGTTTTACGGAAGTGTGAGTATTGGGTGGAGGATCTTAGGTGAGCGGGGAGAGAATTCCAGAAGGCAGGGGCCAGTGTAGAGAATTTGGTACCTCCCCACTTCTTGCGCTTAAAGCGGGGAACTGTCAATAGTTGTTGGGAGGATGAGCGAAGTTCCCGAGCCGGGGCATAGGTTTTGATTTCAGAGGAGATAAAGGCCAGGGCTAAACCGGCCCGGGACTGAAAAATTATGCAATCCATTTTGAACTGGGCTCGTTCACGGATGGGGAGCCAGTGCAAGGATTTGAGGAGAGGAGTGACGTGATGGAATTTGGCCAGGTTGAAGATCAGGCGGGCAGCCTGGTTCTGGACCAGCTGCAATCGTCGCATACTGTAAGCGGGCAGGCCACAGTATAGGGCGTTGCCATAGTCTAGGCGGGAGATTACCATCGCCAAGACTATGATTTTTAGGGTAGAGAGTGAGAAAAACCGAGAGACTTTGCGGATGGTACGAAGTGAGAGGAAAGAAGAGGACACCACTTGGCTGATTTGGGAGTGCAAGGTGAGTTGGTCGTTCAATTTAATGCCAAGAGTTTTTACAGAGGAGGATGGAGAGGGGGGGAACCAAGGGAGGGGGGCCAGAAGAGAGAGGACCAGGGACTGGAGCAACCACCTGTCAAAACCAGCTCAGTTTTGTCTGGGTTTAACTTCAGGTGGTTGTAGTTCATCCAGTCCTGAATGAAGGTCATGACAGACTGGAAGTTTGTCATGGACTCAGGGGATGGGGATAAGGAAAAAATAAGCTGAAGGTCGTCTGCATAATTATAGACAGAGACCTTCCTTTGTTGGAGGGCAAAAATAAGAGGGGCAATGTACAGGTTGAATAAAAGAGGGGAAAGGGAGGAACCCTGGGGGACCCCGCATTGTACTTTGCGGAAGTCCGCCGAGAAGTCGCCCAGGCGAACTGCCTGGGTGCGGTCCCTCAGGAAGGAGGACAACCAGACCAAGGCCGAGCCTCCGATCCCCGCCGCCCTGACACGGGAGAGTAAGATGGAGTGATCTACCGTGTCAAAGGCGGCGGAGAGGTCGAGGAGGATCAAGGCCTGGGGGTGGTTAGTGTCCATGCCCTCTCTGAGGTTGTCAAGAACCGATAGCACCATGGACTCCGTGGAGTGTGCGGGGCGAAAACCGGCTTGACGGGGGGCTAACACCCTATTCTCCTCTACAAAGGTATTGAGTGCTCTGGTCACGTGGCGCTCCAATACCTTGCCCAAAAAAGGTAGTAAAGAAATGGGGCGGTAATTAGTAGGAGCAAAGGGGTCAGCGCCCGGCTTTTTAAGGATCGGGACGATTATGGCCGACTTGAGAGGAGGAATAACGATGCCCTGGGATAGTGAATTATTGAGAAAATAAAGGGGGGGCTGCACGCACACCGAGTAGATGTGTTTAAGGATGTAGGCGGGACAGGGATCCAACGGGGAGCCTGATTTGACCATAGGCAGAAGGGTAAGAAAGGACTCTTCTGTCAGAAGGGGGAAGGAGTCGAAGCGGGCCCCAGGTAAAGGACCTTGGGGGTCGACAAAAGAGGGGGGGGAGGAATGTTTGCCTTGATGTAGGAAATTTTATCCAGGAAAAACGTGTTGAGGGAGTTACACAGGTCCTGGGAAGGGGAGGGCTTGAGGGTAGCTCTGTCAGCGTAGGCGAGGTCGTGGACAATAGAGAACATTTCTCTAGGCTGATTTTCGGCGGCCAAGATTTTTGAAGAGAAATAAGCATTTTTGGCCGCTAGAATAGTTTTTTTGTACCGAGCCAGGAGGGTGATGTACTGATTCTTGAGATTGGGACAATATCTCGCATCCAGGTCCGCTCAGCATGGCGTACAGTAAGTTTTAAGGCCTTCAACTCCTCGTTGAACCAACGGTTTGCGTCGTTCGCCCTCCTGGAAGACACCCGCCTGCGGGGAGCAACAGAGTCGCAGGCTGATAGGAGCCAAGAATTGATGGAATTGGCTTGTGCGGAGGACAACAGACCATAGAGGTCCGGACTGGATGCGGAGAGTGTGGCAGATAGAGAAGCCACATCCACCTTATTCCAGGAGCGCGCCCAGGTGTTTTTGGGAAGAGAAGGTTTGGGGACTGAGCTAAGGTTTAGACGGAAGGACATCAAAGAGTGGTCAGACCAGGTACAAGGGGAGATAGACAAGGAATCTACTGGGCAGTTGAGGGACCAGATCTGGTCGAGAATGTGGCCATGGATGTGGGTGGGGGAGTGAACGTGGGGGTCAAAGTTGAGGGAACGAAGGGTATCCGAGAATTACTAGTGCAAGAGCAACATTTAGGGCAAACATGAACAAATCCAAGATTGAAAGAAAAATATTGGTACCAGTGATGGAGGACGATGTTATTATTATTATTATTATTAAGAAACTAATAGTGCGCGCTGCTACCCCTGAGCAGAGCAGAAGTAGGGGGAAGTCAAAAGGAGATTAGAATATCGAATTAAAAGAGCCAGGTCTTTAAATAAGTGAAGAAGCAGCTAATATTTTTTTACAGAGACGAAGGTGGGTGAAGGTCTCGCAGGACAGTTTAAGGCAGCGGAAGCACGGACCGAAGATTTGTTTAGATTGGATTGTGAAAATGGGTTATTTACGGGAGAACCAGGATTTTGACATAGTTGTGGTGGATGTGTTTTAAAATAGTCAGAGGTGCCATTTATGAGGAACATTAATGCTGGCAAAAAAACAAAAGTTTTGAAAAGTTTAGTTTTGAGGGAAGCATACGCAATGCATACAGTCACAGACAATAGAAGGGAATTACCCTCTAACTCTATGCATAGTTTCTTAGCAGGTCACAGCATCAACAATATGAAGACATCTTTGTTTAATCCACAGAGTAAGCCAAAGTTGACGAGCCAGTAGGTTGTGTAGGCATACCATTCAGATGGCAAAAAACTGTACTTAAAGATTGAGAGATCTAGTATAAGAAATGGTGGGGGCTCATTGGACTACGAACAATGTGGGCTACAGACTTTACCCATGTGAGAGAATACCACGGAAAACTGGGTAAAGGTCAGTTGCGGCTCCTTTGCTAAGGCAGAGGAACGTCGTCCCCCTGTTCTTGTTATCTTTTATTTTTATTATATGCCAGGTTAAGGCAGGACTTCGCTCCCATGGCGTGAGGAGGAGTGGTTGCTGCACGCTAAAGTGCGCATGAGGGTTTGGCCGGCTGTCTTGACCCAGGCTAAACAGTCATGTGCACTTCGCATGTTCTCAACACTGGCTGCATTACAGCCTGGGTGGAGAACCAGACTCCCGTTCCCCATCTGAGAGCCAAACCACAGTGCTCAGACCAATCCCAAAGCTGCATTGCAGCGTTGTGATTGGCCTAGGGGAGCCTGGGTGCTTCCTGGTTGAGTAGCCGAGGAGAGATGACGTGGGAGAGACGGCTGCTCAGGTAAGTTAATTTTAAATTTTCTTTATTTCTTGTTTACCCACCTCCCCTCCACCCTGTATCGGCCGCCATTGACAAAGATTACAATGAGAAAAGGTGGAGTTGATCCGAACAAAATCAGAGACGCAGAGAAGGCGAACGGATATCATGTAGTTATGAAGAAAGTACAGAAATGGGACTGAAAAGTTGCTTTCTTTTAAGAAAAACAATCAGAGTTGATAGTGAGTTGATCAGTGGATGCTGTGCTTAAATTGAGCTGGTGGTTTCCGGAGCTCAGCACTGACACTTTTTTCTCAGCATCGGAACGTATGGTGGTCTGCCACATAGGGGTGTTGTCTGTCTGATTTAGAGATGAGCACAAAAACTGTTGTTTTGTAATTCACTGTACAATAAAAATAACTAATACGTGCCACCCAAGCCATTTTTTTAAATTTTGTTTTGATGGTCAGCAGTTATGCTGGTTCTGTCATTGGCAGTGCTAGACAGGGGCAATGGTTGTGCAAACTGCAGTGGCTCCTGACTTGCTTTTGTACAAAGTGAGCCCTGCGTGGATGTGAGGAGAAAAAGTTGGACCAGAATGTAGGAATTTCACAGTGAAGGATGATGCTAAATTGGTGGGCAGAGTAATGGAAGGCGTTGATGTGCCAAGGAAAGGAGTCATTGAGAAGGGAACAGGAGATCAGAAGAGGCTGCAATACTCAAGAGTGCGAGCATCTCATGACCAAGTATATGAGGAACACTGAGCGAGACATACATCTGCCAGACCACAAGACTGTCTAGTGATGTGATCACCCCTGTGTTTCCCATTTGTGAGAGAGGGTGACATGGATATGCTAGTAATATGAACTTGTAGCCATGAGCCAGCTGGTGCATACTTCAACCTCTGCCAGGTTGCTTGTTAGGCACAGAGCTGATTTATTTTGCTTCTGCCTCTGGTAATCCCTCAGCTTTGGTCCAGGTTCTGGATGTTCTGTGGTCTCTGTGTGAGGTCACTGTGTTCCTTGGGTCTGCTTTGGCAGCAGCTCCTGGACAGACAGAGGGACCTGCATGGAACTGGTTTGCACTGAATATTCTGCCTTCGGGTATTTAGACGCCCACGTCTACGTCCTTTCTTCACATACTCGTGTGTTCTTCGAAACAGAAAAGGAACTTTTTTTGCAACTGCAAATAAAAGCAGTTTATCGTTGCTGCAGGCTAACAACCAATTGCTACGAGAAAGGACACTTATTTGGGTCTCAGGGGGGCTCTTATTTTTTCTGTGAGAGCCATTTAGGGTGTTATTTACGGGGTGCACAGCTTTATAAAGGTTTGTACAAGGGTATTTACTCTTCCCAGAGACAGGGCACTTACCTGCCTCAAAGAAAATAACCACCACAAGGAAGGGACATTTACACACCCTGTGAAGGGGCAAAGCTAGGCTCTTAAACACTCTTAATTGCCTCTGAAAGGAAGTGAGGGTAGAAGAGCCAAGCACCTGCTATTGAGTGGGACTGGGTCACTCACATATTCCAGATTGGGAGGGAACTTCCCTAACTTCACCTATGAGTGTTAGAAGTGGCCTCCCCACTGCTGATTGGACGGGGGTTGACACCATGGCACTCACCTTCCTCTGAATGGGAGCTGGGCACTTGTATGTCAGTGAGTTGTGAAAGGGTCCAAGCTATACTTTGATGTGGGGAAAGGGCCACTCATTTGCCTCTGAGTGCTGAAGGGGACACTGATCTGCCTTCAATAATGGAAAAGTAACTTACCTGCCTCCGAGTGGGGAACAGACACTCACCTGTCGACAAATGGGACATGATTGGTATCTGGGTCAAGGGTCAGGTGAAATAATTTGAGTCTTTGCTAGAGGAATTTGACTTAAGCAACTCGGAATACTTCCGCTATATCCAGGTTCGCCATGCTTTGAGGTCGGTTTTCCTGGTCGGGGAGGTAATTCCAGAATCGAGTGAGGGACGTGTCAATCATCTGCCTCTGAGTAGTGAAAGTAGCACTCACTTGTCTCTGAGTTGGGGAAGTGACACTCACCTGTCTGAGTGGGGGAAGTGACACTCACCTGCCTCTGAGTAGTTAAAGTGTGTTGGACCTAGTTTTGCCAAGTCTCATAGGGTAGCCTGGCCTAGGGTAAGACAGTCAATATCCAGAAGCACAAGTGTGAAGATTGCATACCACCCAGCAGTAACTCAATGCAGTTCCACTTAAAAACGACACTACACCAAATGTTTGTGGAAAAATACGTGCTGTTTTATAAAAATAGTACTAGGTTCTCTTTTCCACTATATATCCTTAGTCAGTACAGAAAAAAAATACATTTAGTCCATGTCTCTACCAGTTACAATTGTTTTAGAAGAGTTCTCACAATTCAATTTATCAGCATTAAGGTACAATTCATAGGCTCTCAGGAATAGTGTCTTGCCACCTTACAAGCTCAGGGAGTCTTTGGACCTCCAAGATAGGTTAACACCAATTACCCCCCACTCTACTATTCTGAATAAGCTCTTCTCTAGACCTGTCACAAGGAGGTGTGGAAAATTAGTGCGTTTTGGTGAACATTATCTGCGCCATCTTGCCTCTTCCCCTGATGCCACACTTTTGTCGTGCGCGCCCGCCATTTTAAGATGCCCCGATCAGAACAAACCCTTTTGCATGCCGCTGGCCCCTGACATAGCCCTTTGCCTTCGCTAAGCCTGCACGCTGACCACCCCCTGCTTGCACCTGCCTTGAGTCATAAACCCCTCTTCGGCGCTGCTCTGCCCCAGGCCCTCATCCTGTTCCCAGCGCAACACCTCCCTGCTTTCCTTTCATGATCTCCGGCCCTTAGATGCAAACCCCTTTTCCCCGTGTGCCCGTTTTGTCCTCCCCGTTCCCAAGCCGACACCCAGCTCTGCCGATACCATCCTTGCCCCTCCCCGTACAATAGAAAGCCTCCCCCATCAAAGAATCCCCGGGTTGATCAAAGCCCCCACCCCATGAGATCCGGTCAAACTCCCCACATTCCGTGAATCGGCGGATTATCCAGCTGCGCGATGCTCATCACCTGTTGTGACTAGGGTGGGGACTTCAACTGTAAATGTGTGTGGGAACGGGCCCAAAGGGGAGTTCCGAGAATGTCTTTTCCGTACATCAAAGCTTTAACGTGTATGTGTAATCTACAATAAAGTCATAAATGTGGGTATAAGAGGCCAGGCCTCAGAAATACAGTTAGAGCACCTCAGAACGATACCTTCTGTCCGTTTCGTTGTGTTCTCCTCCGGAGAGAATAAAGAAAACCTTGTTTCCTGCTTTCCAGTCTCCAGCGCCTGCCTCTTCATTTGATTTAATAACTAGAGGGTCACAGAGGCAATACCGCCGGGCAAATATCGATTGTCCCCGACCCGATTGAACTTTTTACAATTGGCGCCCAACGTGGGGCCCATCAGCGACTCGTGGATCCAGTGGGAGAGGTCCCGACGACAGAGTGAACGACTGCAACGATCGGGAGAGCTCTTGCCCAATAGACCCTCGTCTGGCAGCCGATCATCCGAACTTCACTAGTTCCGAACAGACCTCTCTCGAGTGATCTACGGTCCTGACTGGGAACCATCAGGAGTGCCGTGAGAAATACGAGAAAAAGAGGACGATCGGGCGCTGGATTCGGAAGACAAGAAACTGTCCACATGGTCCGGGTAAGGTCGTGTTGCCACGACAAGTTGCGAAAAAAAAAAATTTGTTTTGATTGCTTGATTGTTCAAAATACTAGTATTGCTTTGTTTATTTTTATTTGGAGATTCACTGTCTGCAAACGGAGAAGCAACAGGCTCTCTCTCCCTTTGCAAGCAGTGGAGGATAGGTAGGGTAGCAGCCGTGCTTGTTCTTTTTCCCCCCCACTCAATAATTGCTTGAAACTGAACTGTTGTTCACAAAACTATTGTTTCCTGGAGATTCCCTGTCTGCAAGCAGGGAAGAGACCACCCTTTTTGCAGATAGTGAAAAGGGTAGGTAACGCAGATCTTTGCGGACCTACTCATTCTCCCCATTGTTATTTATTGGTCGTTTGGTTTTATATTTTTTTTGATCCATGAGGTATTCACTACCTGCAAACAACGTAGAATAGAAATATTCTGTCTAGTCTTTGCACCTAGTGATAAGATAGGCAGTGCTGACTTTTTAGTCCCTCGTTACGAGCCGTCATGTCTGTCTTCTCCCCACTGATAAATAGCCTGTTTAGCCCGGACCGGGTGTTAGAGGTGGACCATATAGCTCCACTAGAAGGCACCCCTAATAAGGACATGTTCATAAACTATGGGTTAGTCACCATAGCTTATAATAAATTATGGCACAGGTATACCGAAGATAGCCAAGACAAACAGTGGCCACTGGCAGGATCCTTTGACCTTGATAAAATAGAAACGTTAGAAATAGCCCTTCGAAATAATAAGACGACGCCAATTATGCTCGATAGTCTCGGTATGTGGCGCAGAGAGGCTACGAAACGACAGAGAAAAGACGAGGATAAACCAAGTAGGGAAATATACCGACAGGACAACCCCAGGACACCGCTACCCACAACTTATCCCCCGACACTATGCAAAGGACGACCAGACTTAGGGTCAGACCAATGCGCTTTTTGTAGGTATGTCGGACACTGGAAAGCCCAATGCCCGACTCTACTGAGCGTGAGTAAAGGCAAAGGGCCGACAAGAACGACAGACCGACAGTACAAGAAAAGGCGCGAGACAGAGAAGAACCCGACTTACATAGACAGACCAGACAGAACCACCACGTTTGATTATGCCCGATGGCACAGATTTCGCCAGGAAAATCTCAGCGGCATGCTCAAGTTCTCCTAGGTCGGGCAATGTCAAGACGGGAACCCAGCCTCGTTTAAAATTCACAGACGGAAAGAGATAATTATGACCAATAACTGTTTTTTATATTTGTCTTGGGTCTTTGTATGTCGTACTTGTACTGTCCCCCGTCTGAGTTTGTGTGTATGTAATGTACAAATCTGCGTCATCCCTCTACACGTGTTTCCGTGTTACTCGACCTCTGTTAGCAGAAACTTAGCATAAAAGCAACCTGGAAAGAAAGAAATGGTAAAACAAAATCCGTAGACCATTAGTAAACTTGAACTTTTAATTTAACACAACAAACAAGGAATAATAACGATAAACTGTAGAAAATGAAAGTCAAACAGAACATTCGCCCCCCCCCATTCTGGAACCTTCCAAAGTAGGGCAGGGTTACGGCTACGCCCAACCAACGGCAACCCATATAAGGCGAGCCCCGCCGCCAACTCTTGGTCAGGAAATCTTAACGTATGGGGGAGCCGGAAGAGAGGCAGGAGCCCGCAGCCTGGGCATTTGCAGGTAGTCCCGCCACATGTCTCCTTGGCCGGCCGCAACGGGCCTGGAAAGACTAAGGTAGTCCCGCCACATGTCCAGAGGAGAACGAGGCACCTCTTCCTTTTCTCTTCCGTCACAGCCGCAGCAGTCCTGGACGGCGGGATGTCCTGCACGTACCTCCACAACAATTTGTCCAAGTTGGGCTGGGAGGGAGAGGCGACGCGGACGAGCCTCTCCCACCTCCACCGGTAGGAGGTTTCCCAGCCCCCAGCCCGACGCCGAACACCCCCAGTCAGGCGATGGTGCCCATACTTCCACAGCACCGGACACACCATGGTGGCACCCCAGTACTTGCGCAGCACCGAACGTACAATGGTGGCACCCCAGTATTTGCGCAGCACCGAACGTACAATGGTGGCACTTGGGGAACACCGGATGTGGAGAGGCCTTCATGCGGGGCGATGAAAAGGAGCGGCATGGAGTGCACCGGGAGAAGGAGACGATGTGAACGAGTCTCCCTCGCCCCCCCAGGTGGGGGCATCACAGCTGCACCCCAGCTGAACGTCCCGCTCTCACAAAACAGGGACCTCTTCCTTTCACTCCGAAGGGTCTCTTCCATTCTTGCAAACTCGACGAGAGTGGCCCCTGTAGGGCCTCAAAATGGCGTCTGGATCCGCTGGAAGGCGGGCCCCGGCCACTAGAGTAACTTTGGCCAGCCGTATAACTCGAACATTTGTCCCATGGAGCACGAGCCCCCATCTCCGACAGCATCTCCGCAGCCTTGAAGATCATACAAAGGTCCCCGGCGGAACCTTCGGCCTTTGCAGGTTTCCGGTAAGGGACGGCTGCCTCGATCGCCAACGAAACAAACATGACATTGCCACACCTTCTGTTAGCGTGAATTCTAGAACTGCCGAAAAGGACTCTGGTCCAAACTGCCAGTAATGGAAACATTTCCCCCTGATGCTGCTTCCGGACTGTGCCGGCCCCGCCCAAAATGGCGCTGGTATCAATCGGAACTTACGAACACCTCGTGGTGTTCCTTCGCACTAATATAAACTTGATGTTCTGAGATTTTATACGATCCTTTGTACACTTGGCTAGAAAAGACAAAGAGAACTCACTCGACGAACAGTATGAAAAGATCCCCGTTACAAATGTTGATTACAAATGTACAATGTATTATATTTTTATAACTGATGTAAACCCCATTTACGACGCACACGTACGGTATGCATATAGGAAATCTGATTACAACTGTTATGATTATGCTTCTAAATTATGAAAATATATGCCCCCGAACCCCCAGCCAATTAATAGACGTTTTAGTCTCTTACAAATGAATGAGTAAAACTTTCCGATGTTTTTATTGTTGCAAACGACACCCCCCGCTGTACGCACTTTAGCCATTGCCACGACCGACCAAATACGACCGCACCCTCATAATCCATATGCTGAAATGATTTTGCAAAATAAAGTCTTTGAAACTATGGACGGGTATTGCATGCTTTATTTTAAAACAATATGGGATGGGTGGGAAAGTTCTTTTCTGTGCACCCTACTCTGCTCTCTCTTTAAGGTTAAAAGAAGATGGTTGCCCAGCCCTGGAGGACGGATCGGATCGACAACACGACACCCCGCCTTCAAAAGTACGCGACTGACTCATGAACTCTCGCGTAGAGGAAGACCTTGACTTCCAAGGATGGGTAAAACGAATGGTGTAAATGAGGGAATGTAAAAGGAGGGTGAAATGAAATAATGTAAATATTATAAAGTACAACGTTCCAAAGTAGCAGGGACCCAAGAACCGAAGAACTTTAGAACGCCACGGCGTTGAAAGAGGTTTAAGGATCCCGATAGTGAGATATATCCTTTGACTAGATACCTCGCACTAGGCACCTCTGGTTTCCTTTTTATGTTTCCCCGCACACGCCCTACATGAACACACTACCCCCCCCCTCGACTCCGGAAACCATATCCCCGGGGACCCTGCCCCAAGGAGGAAAGACGAGTAAGAGGTAAGTAAAGGACTTATGAATCCATGTATTTGAATGCGCGCGAATGCTGTCTCCCCCACCCCCCCCCCTTTTTTCCTCCCTCTGCAGGTTACATCAGAGATTACAGCCAAGGTGTGGCGAAGATCTGAGACCTTGCCATGTCTAAATACACGAAGCGGACTAGCGCCGCAAGGTGGTGTCTAAGCACGCCTGCAAACTACTCACGTATCGAACAGACCCGGAAAATTAGCACAACTTGATAGAAAGTGATCACCCTTAAACCAGACCGGACGAATGAACCCATGTCACGTATGATGCGAAACTGTGAGGGAATGTGTGTGTGTGTGACTGAGGCGTTGACCCAACTGGTCAAAGGACCGGGAATGCGAGAAAGTGCGACAGAATGGTACCTCCTTTTTTTCTTCTTTCCTTTTCTCAAAGCACGTCCCCTCTACCCTGTCTAATGCTCAAACTGCATGATTACAAGATTCTAACGCGGACTCGTGAATACCCTTTACTGTGTAACGCACTAAATAGCCTTTCTTGAATACACTGCCACCCTCTCTGTTGCACGTGTACTATTTAGCCTGCCGTTGCACTCTCTCTCTCTCTCTCTCTCTCTCTCTCTCTCTCTCTCTCTCTCTCTCTCTCTCTCTCTCTCTCTCTCTCTCTCTCTCTCTCTCTCTCTCTCTCTCTCTCTCTCTCTCTCTCTCTCTCTCTATTTTTTTCACTACCACTCTTCCGAGTGGTTAGCCCCGAAATTGGCAGATTGCCACCCCTAGCACACCACCTAATTGGCTTCAAATACCGTCAGTATTTGCACAAACGCTCGTCTTTAATACAATCACCCTGAGGCCGCGTCATTACCTCTCCTTTTCCGCTAGAAGTCAATGAACCCAGGTTGGGCCGTAAGGGAAAGGACAGGTAAGACGACAGAGGTTCCCTAATCTGACCCGAAATAAGGGAACTACATGTCAACGGCTCCTATAGTATAAAACAAGGACCTCAGAATACGCGACCCTCCCCTCCCCGAATTGTCGCAATACCCAAACCAGAAAAACGATCACCCCCGTTACCTCCCCTGTCTATGTCCCTGGTTGTTTCCCATAAAACCCCTGTCCTTCCTAGTTAAGTAACCGGGCTGTAAAAGGTTACGTAGGACCCAGAATGATGTTTTACAAGGTTAACAGACTAGACCAAGGTAAAGAAATCATCAAAATGAACCCCGCAGTAGTTGAAAAGCAGGATGCACCGATAGAAAGGAAATGTTTAGCCATGTTCGTCTCTCAGCAAAATACCTGTGTAGTACCATGTTGACGACTCACTGTACCCTTTTGTAAATGTAAAACTCTAGAGAACGGCATATCTTTGCCAGATTTGTCTCCCGAAGGTGGGTTACCATCAGATGAACTATCATGCCTGTAATAAATAATTATGAAGGAAAGTCATAGTAAATCCAACAGGTCCGCCACCGGTCATTCATATGCCAGTTGTGAACCTTAAATATAACGGACATTTTCATTCTTTGCCTGGAGCTGGGAGAGAAATAGACTTTTTGATTATCTTCATCTGCAAATTTTCTAAAGACTGTCTTTTCAAACTTGTTTAAGGGTACTGCTGTTGGAGGAGAGAAGGACCGGATGTGGGAGCACGAGGCCCGACTGCAGACTAAGGAACACCTGCGACATTAGCCAAGGCGAGACCACGACTGAAAAGAGCTGCAGGACGAGGCACTGTTTTCGACAGCATGAAAAGAAAGGGTCGACCTGATGCCCCTGCTCGACGTCCAGTGCCTGTCGACAAGTCCCCGCTCTCTGAATTCCGTCACACGCCCGCCTATTTGAAGTCTCTCGTTCCCCTAGTTTGTTCCCAATTTGGCCTTGCTCCATCCCCCTTTTTCCTCTGACCTACCCTATGGACTGTTTTGAACGCTCTTCTTCCATCGGAACTTTCTGACAATCACCTCAAAGGACACAGGGCGAAAAGGACCTTCCCGACCAGAAACGCGAGGGAAGGGTCGTGCCCTGCAACGCAGAACTTAGAACAGAGCTGGACTTGTAGCTCCACCGCCGGTGCTCAACAGCGCCAACGAAAGACCACAAAGAACAATGAGAACTCATAAAACTTCGAACATTTGACATCCTCAATCACCGTTTTTTATGCCTCATTTCTCTCCCAGCCGCCATTGTATTGATCCTGCTCCAATCCGAATCTGAAATATGTATTAACCTGCCAGTTCACGTTATGATATGTACTTGCTGCTCGCCGTTTTTGTATTTCATTCCTATGACTTTCCTGCTGAACAAATTTATCAAAGTTTATCAAATAGGTGCACCTCCTAAAAACTAGAAACCTCAAAATGTATTGTTTACAACTCTTTTTCATCTAGGGTTCCTACCGTTTTCTTTCTCATGCTCACCACAGTAGAACCGAATAGAAAATGAACCAGCAAGATGTCTTGAATATGTTAAAGGGAGGACTGTGGAAAATTAGTGCGTTTTGGTGAACATTATCTGCGCCATCTTGCCTCTTCCCCTGATGCCACACTTTTGTCGTGCGCGCCCGCCATTTTAAGATGCCCCGATCAGAACAAACCCTTTTGCATGCCGCTGGCCCCTGACATAGCCCTTTGCCTTCGCTAAGCCTGCACGCTGACCACCCCCTGCTTGCACCTGCCTTGAGTCATAAACCCCTCTTCGGCGCTGCTCTGCCCCAGGCCCTCATCCTGTTCCCAGCGCAACACCTCCCTGCTTTCCTTTCATGATCTCCGGCCCTTAGATGCAAACCCCTTTTCCCCGTGTGCCCGTTTTGTCCTCCCCGTTCCCAAGCCGACACCCAGCTCTGCCGATACCATCCTTGCCCCTCCCCGTACAATAGAAAGCCTCCCCCATCAAAGAATCCCCGGGTTGATCAAAGCCCCCACCCCATGAGATCCGGTCAAACTCCCCACATTCCGTGAATCGGCGGATTATCCAGCTGCGCGATGCTCATCACCTGTTGTGACTAGGGTGGGGACTTCAACTGTAAATGTGTGTGGGAACGGGCCCAAAGGGGAGTTCCGAGAATGTCTTTTCCGTACATCAAAGCTTTAACGTGTATGTGTAATCTACAATAAAGTCATAAATGTGGGTATAAGAGGCCAGGCCTCAGAAATACAGTTAGAGCACCTCAGAACGATACCTTCTGTCCGTTTCGTTGTGTTCTCCTCCGGAGAGAATAAAGAAAACCTTGTTTCCTGCTTTCCAGTCTCCAGCGCCTGCCTCTTCATTTGATTTAATAACTAGAGGGTCACAGAGGCAATACCGCCGGGCAAATATCGATTGTCCCCGACCCGATTGAACTTTTTACAGAGGTTTATATCTGAGCACCACGTAATCAGCGTTCCAGATCAGCTTTAATACAATCAGGTTCCTTGTGAAAGTCTTTAAGGCTTCTGACGGTTTTAGTTCACTCTTAGTGAGGCCAACCATTAGGTTCTGCCCCTCTGCCCTTCAATCATAAGATCTTCATCCTTCACTCTCCCCCCTTCACACACTCCTTACTTTTCAGCGTTGGGCCCCCTGGGCCAGAGTCTCGGATCGCTGGAGAATGGAAGTTCACACCGGGGGGGCTCAGCGTGTAACAGTCGGCCGCTTGACCCTCCTCACCCGCTACTCCAGCCCCTCGTGGGTAGAGCTGGTGCGGGGTAAAAGGCCACACAAGCTGAAGGGAGCCGATGTTCACCTCCCGCCCGATTCCTCCTCAGGCGCTGACTCCGCCTTCCTTGAGGGCAGCGGTCTGACCGGGCATGCGCGCGAGATTAGCGGCTCAAAGACAGAGCCTGCTCAGCTCCGGTGAACCTCCTCCTTTGGTTCCGCCCTCGCTCCAGGACCCGTGTTCACTCGGCGGTGCCTGCGCAGTTCGTGGGAGGGATTCCCAAAGCGAGCTTTCAACCACAGTCACCAGTCTAAGCAAGCATGGAGTGGCCTTCGCTACACGGCCAAACCGCTCGGCGTTTCTGCCCCCGGCACTTGGCTTTAGCCTCCGTCCAGGATGAACCCACTACCCCTATTGTGGCAGTTCGTTACCACAGGTACAGAGAGGGGGGGGTTCTGTTGAAATACCAGATGACGCCTATCTCTCTCCTAGTTCTTGTGGCGACTGACCAGGCTCACAGGTTTCTCTCTCCTCCACTACAATTCCTGCTTTGGTCTAAACCTCCATTCCTTGAGTCTAAATCCGGACCTTTCTTACTGGGCAATAATCGGAGTTACACTCCAGTTCAGTCTCCCTCACCCAATCTTTCTTCTGGGGGCTGGATGGGGATATGCGCCCAGGGTCTCCAGGATTTCCTCTGGCAGGGTCAGGTCGGTAACTACAAGGAGAAAGGGGTGGTGAAACAGTAAGTAAGCGTCTATACACTGGGAGATCAACCCTCTGATTATCCTACCCCCACCTTATGCTACAGCCTTTACTCCAGCTAGCCTTCTCTGAAAAGACAAAATGGCTGCACTACAGCTGGCCTTATATAGGGTGGCTTCAGAAGGTCCAGAAGGGACCGGAAGGTTCTGGAAAGTCCCTACTCTAGTCTATGGGTCCTGTCCAGGGGTGACCGTTATGGCAGTTAATGGCGACCATTTTGTGGGTCCCATACTTTCCAGTCAGAAATGGCACCTAGGCCTCAGGTAAAAAAACTATGAGGGCAAAAGAGCATCTAACCCCTAGGACAACACCGCAAAAATAATCCAGTGGACACAAAAAGGGATGAAGGTATGAGGGGCAAAAAGGGGACAAAAGAAATAATAAATTGGAGGGACTACCCAAAGGCAGACAGGTCTAACACGCGTCCCCCCCAGCTGAAAGTGGGGAGAGCTACCCAACCCCTTGGGAGTCCTCATCACTAAGGCGGAAATACCTAGAGAGTCCGTCTGCATTGGCGTGGTCCACTCCAGGCCGATGTTCCACCCGAAAGTCCATTCCCTGTAGGGAGATGGACCATCTCAACAACTTGGGATTTTCCCCCTTCATTTGCATCAGCCAACGAAGGGGTCGGTGGTCAGTCTGAACCAGGAAGTGAGAGCCAAACAGGTATGGCCGCAACTTCTTCAGAGCCCACACCACCGCAAAAGTCTCCCTCTCAATTGCACTCCACTTCTGTTCCCGGGGAAGCAGTCTCCTGGAAAGGAAAACTACTGGCTGATCCAGGCCCTCTTCATTAAGTTGCGATAACACTGCCCCAATGCCATGTTCTGATGCATCTGTCTGGACAATGAACTCCTTGGAGAAGTCTGGGGCCCTCAGAACCGGTGCTGCACACATTGCCTGCTTCAGTTTTTCAAAAGCTTGCTGACAAGCCTCTGTCCAAACTACCCGTCGAGGTTGTTTCTTTGAGGTAAGCTCTGTGAGGGGCGCTACAATAGTGCCATACCCCTTCACAAAGCGACGGTAGTAACCTGTGAGGCCCAGGAAAGCGCGGACCTCAGTCTGGGTCTTGGGGGGTTCCCAGGCCATGATTGCCTCAATCTTTGCCTGGAGGAGCTGCACTGTTCCCCTACCCACCAAGTGTCCAAGGTACACAACCGACCCCTGCCCAATCTGACATTTGCTGGCCTTGATTGTCAAGCCAGCTTGTTTAAGGGCCTGGAGAACTGCTTGCAAATGTTGCAAATGGTCCTCCCAACTGCTGCTGAAGACAGCAATGTCATCCAGGTAAGCAGCGGAGAAACCCTCCATTCGGGAGAGGACCTGATTCACCAGCCGCTGAAAAGTGGCAGGGGCATTCTTGAGCCCAAAGGGCATCACCCAGAATTGGAAGTGTCCCTCAGGCGTGGAGAAGGCTGACCTTTCCTTTGCTCCATCTGTCAGGGTGATCTGCCAGTACCCCGAAGTGAGGTCAAAGGTACTTAGATATTGGGCAGCTCCCAGCCGGTCAATTAATTCATCCTCCCTAGGGATCGGATGAGCATCAGTTTTGGTAACTGAGTTCAGTCCCCGGTAATCCACACAGAACCTCAGTTCTGGAGTGGTGCCTGGTGTAGCTGCGTTTGGCACTAGAACCACCGGACTGGACCAGGGGCTACTGGAAGGTTCTATAACTCCTAGCTCTAGCATCTTGGTAACCTCACCATGGATGCTAGCCTTCACCTTGTCTGACAGCTGTCTCCTGTGTCCACATCATGGTCATACACATCATGTCCATACACAGGTGGGTCCTTCCCGGGACCAGGGAGAACAACGTAGAGTACTGCTCCAGTATCTGGCGGCAGTCCTCCCGCTGTTCAGGAGTTAGGGTTGGGGAGAGAATCACTCCCTCCACTAACCCATCCTTTTCTTGAGACGAGAACAAGTCTGGGAGAGGTTCGCTTTCCGCTTCCTCTCCTCCATCAGTCACCATCATTAAGATGACCTCGGGCCTCTCATGGTGGGGTTTGAGTCGGTTAGCATGTAGCACCCGTAGGAGCTGTCGAGGGGTCTTAAGGTCCACCAGGTAGGTGGCCTTACCCTTCTTTTCTAACTCCTCAAAGAGGCCTGTCCAGCGATCCTGGAGGGCACTTAGCTCTCCAGGCTCCATTACCCACACTTTCTGGCCAGGCTCCAACTCCACCGGGTGAGCGTTGTGGTCATACCACTCTTTCATGACTGCCTGGCTGGCCTCCAAGTTGTCAGAAGCTTGCTTCCACAACTTCGCCATTTGGCTCCTGAAGGCCAGCATGTAGCTCACCACATCCTGGGGGGTTTCCTGGGAGACTTTTCCCATCCATCCTTCACCAGGCTGAGAGGAGCGCGTACAGGGTGCCCATACAGAAGCTCAAAGGGGCTGAAGCCCACTCCCTTCTGCGGCACTTCCATGTAGGAAAATAGCAAACAGGGTAGGAGGACGTCCCATTTCCTCCGCAGGCTTTCAGGCAGACTTCTGATCATGCCCTTCAAGGTCTTGTTGAACCTTTCTACCAGTCCATTTGACTGGGGGTGATAGGGAGTGGTGAACCGGTAGGTCACTCCACACTCCTTCCACATTGCCCGCATGTACGCTGACATAAAGTTGGTCCCCCTGTCGGACACAACTTCTTTGGGGAAACCCACTCGGGTAAAGATCCCCATCAGGGCCCTAGCCACCAAAGGTACAGTGACAGTCCTCAGAGGAATTGCCTCTGGGTACCGGGTGGCATGATCCACCAGAACCAGGATAAACCTGTGACCAGCTGTTGTCGGTGGATCCAATGGCCCCACAATGTCGATGCCCACCCTTTCAAAGGGGGTGCTAATGACAGGAAGTGGTTCCAGGGGAGCTTTCAGCTTCACCCCTGTTTTCCCACTGGCTTGGCAGGTTACACACGTCCGACAGTAGGTGTTAGACGCCACTTTCATCTGAGGCCAGTAAAAGTGGGGGACAAGCCGAGCAAAGGTCTTGTCCTGACCTAAGTGTCCTGCCAAGGGAATTTCATGAGCCAATTCCAGCAGAAAGGCTCGGTACCGTTGCGGGACTACCAAGGCCCTTGATGAACCAGGTAAGGGTACCTTGGGTTCACTGTAGAGGAGTCCGTCCTCCCAGTAAATGTGGTAGTGTCCCACAACGTCCCCTGCTGCCTGGCCCTCGGCCTGTCGCCTCAGTCCCTCAAGGGTAGGGCACTCCTTCTGGCCCTTACAGAACTCCTCCCTGGTAGGCCCTCCCTCCACATGCCACTCAGCAGGGATGGGTAGGTCCTCCAGGGAGACTACTTCCCCCTCCACGGACTCCTGGACCACCCCTGCAGGTGGCCGATCTGTCACATGGGGTGTGGAAGCCGAAGCAGGCTTCTCCTGTCTTCGGGTCTGTCCCTTTTTGGCAGCGGGCTGGGCCATTGTTCCAGGCTCCAACCCGGGCGAACTCCCTCTCTGGGCAGTCGCAGACCTTGTGCTTGCACAGGCCCAGTCAGGTGTACCCAGCATCTCTGAATGCGTCCGGTATTCCACCTCTCTCCAAGCATTGTGCTCCATGTCATTCCCCAGCAGACAATCGACTGGCACGGCAGGGCTTACGGCAACTCGAAGTGAACCTGCAACCCCTTCCTACTCAAAGGGAACCTCGGCAACAGGGTAGTGGCCCATTCTGCCGTCAGCCATCGCGGCGGGGTGGAGTACGTTGGGAATCACCTGCTCTAGAGACACCAGTTGACTTCTCACCATAGTCATACTGGCTCCTGTATCTCTCAGAGCCTCCCCTCTCTGGCCATTGATGGTGATCCACTGCCCATACTTGGTAGTATTTGGGGGCACCTGGATCTTAGGAACCATCTCTCGTTCTCCCAGGGACACTAAGGTGACACCCGCCCACTCACCCCCCCTTATCTAAGGGCAACTCCTCCCCGAGCGCTACACTAGCTACTCCCGGGGCTTTTCCTCCGGTGGGAGGGGGTGGTCTCTTTGGGCATCTGCCATCTCCCTTATAATGTCCAACACCACCACACTCAAAACAGTGGACAACCCTTGGCTGCTGGCTCTGGCCAGGATGAGGGTTTCTGGGCGGGTTAGCCTTAGAAGTGAAACCTGTTCCCTTTCCCTGGAAACTGTTTTGGGGACCTTTAGAGAACTCCCGTTTTTTTATCTCCCCCCTCCTTCTTCTGAGGGGCGCCCTGTCTGGCCTTTTGGGAATCCCCTCCTGTCCCCTTTGAGGACACCCGGGCACTTGCCCAGATGTCCGCCTCCTCTGCAAGCTTCCGGGGGTTGGTCAGCTTGCTGTCCACCAGGTGTTGGCGCAGCTCGGGAAAACATTTCTCGAGTAGATGCTCTTTAAGAAAAAGGTCATACAAACCCTCATAGTCCTTCACCACACTGCCCTGTACCCAGCCCTCCAATGCCTTCCTCGCATAGTCCAGGAAATCCACCCAGTTCTGGGTGCTTAACTTGTGGCTCCCCCTGAACTTTTGGCGATACTTCTCCGGGGTTAGCCCAAACTTTCTGATCAATGCTAACTTCATGATGGGGTAGTTGGTCTGCTCCTCCGGTTCTAAGGCTAACAAGGTGTCCCGACCAGTAGGAGGCATGCACTTGTACAACCCACCCCCCCAGTGTTTCTCCTGGATCCCATGGGCTCTTAAGGAGACCTCATAGGCAGCCAGCCACTTGGCTATGTCATCCCCCTGACTATAGCTGGCAACTATATCCTTAGGCAGGTAGGGTCTGGCCTCCCTGGTTGGTTCTCTGGTTTCGCTGCCACCATTTGGAGAGTTGGCGAGTCCTAACTGTAGAGCCTTGAGTTCTAGCTCTTTTAGTCTAAGCTCATGAGTCATCCTCTGTTCCTCCCTCCCCTGTTCTAACCTGGCTAACTCCCACTTCAGCTTCCTTTTTTCCCTCCTGTCTGTTAGTTCAGCTTCGGTCAAGCTTCCTCCGGAGACACTACTGCCCCCCCTTGAGTAGGTCATTGGTCCTGGAAGTAGGTTTCCCATCTCAGGATAGAATTCCTCTACCTCTATGACTGTGTCCCGGTCCGTCCCCTCTTCCTCCTCCTTCCCTTCTCCATGTGCTGCCACCCAAGCCATCAAGCTGGTCTAGAGCTCCCCCTTCTTGGCACCCCGCTTAAAGAACACTCCCATCTGTTGACAAAAGTCCCTAAGCTGGGCCACAGAATAAGTGTCCAGTTCTTCCAAAGCAAATTCCATTTTGCTAAAGGCAAATCAGGGACAGGCACACAAAAAGAATGGAGTTACAAGGGGCAATCTGAAGCTACCTCCACCCCACCACCAGGAATGAATAAAAAAAAAAACAAAAGTAAAAATTAGGAAGGCCGCCAGGAGAAAACTCCTGGTGTAGGTCAGTGGATTACACTTAGTTACTGCAGAGTAGTCGCAACCACAGTTCTCATCCCACCGCTAGACACCAATATGTTGGACCTAGTTTTGCCAAGTCTCATAGGGTAGCCTGGCCTATGGTAAGACAGTCAATATCCAGAAGCACAAGTGTGAAGTTTGCACACCACCCAGCAGTAACTCAATGCAGTTCCACTTAAAAACGACACTACACCAAATTTTTGTGGAAAAATACGTGCTGTTTTATAAAAATAGTACTAGGTTCTCTTTTCCACTATATATCCTTAGTCAGTACAGAAAAAAAAATACATTTAGTCCATGTCTCTACCAGTTACAATTGTTTTAGAAGAGTTCTCACAATTCAATTTATCAGCATTAAGGTACAATTCATAGGCTCTCAGGAATAGTGTCTTGCCACCCACCTTACAAGCTCAGGCAGTCTTTGGACCTCCAAGATAGGTTAACACCAATTACCCCCCACTCTACTATTCTGGATAAGCTCTTCTCTAGACCTGTCACAAGGAGGTTTTTATCTCAGCACCACGTAATCAGCGTTCCAGATCAGCTTTAATACAATCAGATTCCTTGTGAAAGTCTTTAAGGCTTCTGACGGTTTTAGTTCACTCTTAGTGAGGCCAACCATTAGGTTCCGCCCCTCTGCCCTTCGATCATAAGATCTTCATCCTTCACTCTCCCCCCTTCACACACTCCTTACTTTTCAGCGTTGGGCCCCCTGGGCCAGAGTCTCGGATCGCTGGAGAATGGAAGTTCACACCGGGGGGGGCGGGTGGGGGGTGGGGGGCTCAGCGTGTAACAGTCGGCCGCTTGACCCTCCTCACCCGCTACTCCAGCCCCTCGTGGGTAGAGCTGGCGCGGGGTAAAAGGCCACACAAGCTGAAGGGAGCCGATGCTCGCCTCCCGCCCGATTCCTCCTCAGGCGCTGACTCCGCCTTCCTTGAGGGAAGCGGTCTGACCGGGCATGCGCGAGAGATTAGCGGCTCAAAGACAGAGCCTGCTCAGCTCCGGTGAACCTCCTCCTTTGTTCCGCCCTCGCTCCAGGACCTGTGTTCACTCGGCGGGGCCTGCGCAGTTTGAGGGAGGGATTCCCAAAGCGAGCTTTCAACCACAGTCACTAGTCTAAGCAAGCATGGAGTGGCCTTCGCTACACGGCCAAACCACTCGGCGTTTCTGCCCCAGGCACTTGGCTTTAGCCTCCGTCCAGGATGAACCCACTACCCCTATTGTGGCAGTTCGTTACCACAGGTACAGAGAGGGGGGTTCTGTTGAAATACCAGATGACGCCTATTTCTCTCCTAGTTCTTGTGGCGACTGACCAGGCTCACAGGTTTCTCTCTCCTCCACTACAATTCCTGCTTTGGTCTAAACCTCCATTCCTTGAGTCTAAATCAGGACCTTTCTTACTGGGCAATAATCGGAGTTACACTCCAGTTCAGTCTCCCTCACCCAATCTTTCTTCTGGGGGCTGGATGGGGATATGCGCCCAGGGTCTCCAGGATTTCCTCTGGCAGGGTCAGGTCGGTAACTACAAGGAGAAAGGGGTGGTGAAACAGTAAGGAAGCGTCCCTACACTGGGAGATCAACCCTCTGATTATCCTACCCCCACCTTATGCTACAGCCTTTACTCCAGCTAGCCTTCTCTGAAAAGACAAAATGGCTGCACTACAGCTGGCCTTATATAGGGTGGCCTCAGAAGGTCCAGAAGGGACCGGAAGGTTCTGGAAAGTCCCTACTCTAGTCTATGGGTCCTGTCCAGGGGTGACCGTTATGGCAGTTAATGGCGACCATTTTGTGGGTCCCATACTTTCCAGTCAGAAATGGCACCTAGGCCTCAGGTAAAAAAACTATGAGGGCAAAAGAGCATCTAACCCCTAGGACAACACCGCAAAAATAATCCAGTGGACAAAAAAAGGGATGAAGGTATGAGGGGCAAAAAGGGGACAAAATAAATAATAAATTGGAGGGACTACCCAAAGGCAGACAGGTCTAACAAAGTGGCACTCACCTGTCTCTGAAAGGGGGATGTGACACTCATCTGCCTCTAAATAGTGAAAGTGACTCTCACATGCCTCTTAGTGAAAGTGGCACTCACCTCTCTGAGTGTGGGAAGTGCCAATCGTCAACCTCTGAGTCTGCAAAGTGCCACTCACCTGCCTCTGAGTAGTGAAAGTGCCACTCACCTGTCTCCAAGTGGGAGAAGTGAAGAAGAAGATTTTTCTATTGTGTAGTTAATTAAAACCATTACAATATTCCAAAGCATAAAATATATTACCTTCACATGCTATTATAAAATAGATATAAACAATTAATACCACATTTTAAAATTTGATTTCAATTTACAAAATATGTGCCTTTTTAAAGAAGAAAAAAAACCTGCTGAATTATGGTTTTAGCATATATTATTATTTCGTTAAATTCTCAAAATAGGTTATAAATGTAATTAATTGACAGATTAATTGTGGGTCCTTAGAGTCCAGGATTTTTAGTATTGCCGATCTGCAGGTGCGTATAGCTCTTTCATTAAACTTCCTCCTGAGCAAATCCCGGCGGCAGCACCCTAGCATCGGGCAGATGCATATCAAATGTATAAAGTCCTGTACTGATGCTCTGCATAGGTTACAATCTTTTGGACCGGGGGTCATCCAAATCGGTGGATCAGCATTGGACGGCTATATCCCCATATGCAGCTCCAAATACTTGGTTTTCAGATGAGGCGGGAAAGTAAGGCCCAGGTATGCCGCTGGCTCAGACCTCATATAAGGTGTAAGACCATCCATGCGTGCGCACGTCAACTTAAAATTGCTTTGTCTTCGATTAGTGAATACGATTTTGCCGCTTTTTTCATAATCAAGTGGAATGATGTCCAAGGTAGTTTCTGTTGCCTGAGGTCTGCCGTCTTGGTTATTTTCAATGAAGCATTTAGGTACTTTGCGTAAAGTGATTTTGGATCGTTTTGCAGGGCTTCCCAATGTACCAAAATGTGATTGTCTTGTACCTTTTATGGAGTGGTTGTTGTTGTAATCTGAACTCTAGGCGTACCTCTGCTGGTGAGGCATCACATGGCAAACGAAATACTCTTTTGTACACTCGTGTTTGTATTTTGTCTAGAATTGGTGCACTGTTTCCATGATGGACCACACTTCCATATGCAATAGTTGGAAGTAGTTTTTCTTTGATAACTGCGAGAAGTGGAGTGAACGATGGGCCTTTTAACTGTTTTATTATGCTGCAGAACGCAAACAGTAAAGCGGTTCCCTTTTTTTGGATTGTTTCATAATGCGTGATAAATGAAAACCTTCGGTCCAAGTATATCCCCAAATATTTGTAGCTATCAACTACTTCCAACTTAGTGTTGTCAATTGTGAATTTTGGGTGTTTGGGCTGACAGTGTGTTATAATCATGACCTTTGTTTTTTAATATTTATTTCCATCAGATTTGTTTTAGCAAAATCAGCTAACTCATGGATTCATCGTTGCAGTACGATTCTCATCTGGCTTAGAAGTATAACGTCATCTGCGTAGGACAGATGTGTTAGAGGCAGTATACCCAGCCGTGGCGGGTGTGAATAGACCCCGTCTAGCCTTGGTGTTAGATCGGCATGAATAAATTGCGGGGCCAAAACACAGCCTTGTTTTAGCCCTTCATTGGTGTGGATCTTCCTTGTGAGCCTCTGGCCATCGGCGATCTTAACCTGTATCCAGGTGTTGGTATAAAGATCCATGATTGGATTTAAAATTGTGTCTGGTAGACCCTGGTGCTTCAATTTGGCCCATAATGTGTGTCGGCTTACACGGTCAAAGGCCGCCTTAAAGTCCACGAAGCATAGATGGAGTGCCTGTCGCTGTTGTAGACTTTTATCGGCAATGAGACCTATTGCTAGTATATTTGCAATTGTGCCCGTGCCACGTCGAAAGCCAGACTGATTTATAGGGATTTTTTTATTCTCATTGGACCATTTTATCAAATCGGTTAAGATCAGAGATGCATAATATTTGGCCTTCGCATCTATCAATGCGATCAGACGATAGTAGGTGGGAGAAGTGGCATTCCTTCTGCTTCTGTGTGGAGTAAGATGCGCTCATAAGCCTCAGACCACAACAGTAACTCGTACCGTCTTCTGAAAGAAGACTAGAAAACGTCTGCCTCCCAGTCGCAGCAGAAAATGAAGACTCACATTTCTACTCACTTCTGTGAGTATAGAAGGAACACTCACCCGCTTCTCTGGTGAAGAATACAGCACTATTTTTAAGTGGTACAAAAAATAAACAGAAACTTTGTATCAGCCTCTCTGAACTTTAGAAGCATCTGCGAATCATCAGTTTAAATGCCTCCTGGCAAGGACACATTTCCAAAGCTGCTGCCTGCGGACACAGAAACATGAGGCAACACTTCCTTCCCCTGAAGAACAAAACCTGCTCTGGAGGGGAGCGAGAGAGCCAGAAGCAGCCCCTGTTTTCATTCACAGGCGGTTTTACTGCTGTCCTTCTAGGAACAGGTTGTCCAGTTGCCAGACTCTTCATCATCAGAAAGAGCTGAGGACTTCTGAGAGCCAAGCCTTGTACGAGGACTGTGGCCGCTGCACAGCCTTCCTCCTAGAGACACACGTGCAAGCACACAGGGCTGTTCAGCACTCATCTGAAGGTCTGGCTGCTGCAGCTGTCTCACCAGACTATTGTTCCACTAAAAACAATAATTCATAATCTACATAGCTAGACTTCTGGTCAGCGGGCTTCATCCATTGGTCTGTTAAATTGTCATTTTTCTTTTGCTTCCACTCTGTACCTTGGGGCAGCGGGTCAGAGCCTTTTATCCACTGGCTCCCTTCAATTTGAGTGACTGTACAAAGCTTGTGCACATTGTTCACAACTGCCTAGCAACTTTTCCCTACTCTTGAGTGACATATCTGGTTAAAAACCTGTTTTTTAAAATTTCGTTTCTTGTATTAACATTAAATACTGTGTACCTAGACGTGGTTCAGGAGTCGCAAGGGGCCGGAGCAGCAACCCCTGGCTTGCCCTTTGAGACCCCTGGAACTCCCTTTGCTACCCCTGACCTCTGAGGCAGCACAGGTAGTGCCAAGAACAGAATGTAAACAGTGTTTTGATGAGCACTGTTTATTTTCTGCAGCAACTGCTGGGAGGAGAACTAAACTCAACACCTTGTGCAAATTGTGGGCAAGTTACTTAATCTCTCAGTGGTTAAATAGTAAATTAAAAAAAAGAATCTGACCTTGTGTAATGTAATCTGGTGCTCCATGTAATGTGCTCCATTGCCCTAGGGCTAAGTTTGTGCAATATATACAAAATCAACTCTGCAAAAATACCCTTTTGTGGTAGAATATATAAATTCAGTAGAGCAAAGCACACTCATAATTAAATACAAAATGCAACAAATAAGAACAAACTTTTTTTAAACAGTATGTTGCCATGTTGAGTGCTGAATAATGATATGTTTTAACCTAATCTTCCCCTCTGTACTTCTCATGAGTGATAGCGTGTTTTAAGTGATCACAAATCAAAATGTACCAACAATAAGGAATAATATTAATTAATTGCATAGTTCATATTTAATGTATGGGGGCTGAATCCAAAAGTAGTAGTAAAACTGGATTCTTATTTTTAAACCTAGGTCTGAGTGTAGTTTTACTACATTTTTGAATTCCTGAACGCTGATAGGGATCAACAAGAAAAGCTGCGCTTGGAGTTGATTTCCATGTGGCTTCCTTGGGAAATCACATGATTTCTAAGTTTAGAATCCATTCACACTGTGAGGAGGTATTTGTGGCACAGAACTCCACATTTTAGGGAACATAGATTCATCTTTCCAACTGGTTTCTTTTTACCCCTTACACCCCAGGAAAGAGATATACGTCAGCACTTCACTAGAGTAACCTAGCATTGGCATTGCCAATAGGTCTCGCTTTTGGGCCCTTATAAGTAGTTATGCAGCATAATTTCCTTGTTGCAACAACATAAAATGTCGCATGCATAAACACTTAGATGGTCCCAAAAGTGAGCCCTATTGGCTATTTGCAATGCAATAAGTCTTGCATTTAGGCAACTTTAAGCTGTTGGCATAGTAAATGACAATGCTGTTTCAATTTATTGTAAAAGTAAAAATTTTTGAAAGTTATTGTCATTTACAATGCCATTATGTTCAATTTAAGTAAATGGGAGACCTATAGCATTGCAAATGATTGTTATTTATGATGTGTAGCCTGGCGTTGCGTGTGTGAGTGGCGTTGCGTGTGTGAGTGGCGTTGCGTGTGTGAGTGGCGTTGCGTGTGTGAGTGGCGTTGCGTGTGTGAGTGGCGTTGCGTGTGTGAGTGGCGTTGCATGTGTGAGTGGTGTTGCGTGTGTGAGTGGCATTGCGTGGATGAGTGGCGTTGCGTGGATGAGTGGAGTTGCGTGGATGAGTGGGGTTGCGTGGATGAGTTGCGTTGCTTGGGTGAGTGGCGTTGCGTGGGTGAGTGGCGTTGCGTGGGTGAGTGTGGTGTTGCGTGGATGATAGTGGGCTTGCGTGGGTGTGAGTGGCGTTGCGTGTCTGTAAGTGTTGCTGTGTGGGTGAAAGTGGCACAGAGCCTTTGATGTGGCCTGGCGCAGGAGAAATGCTGCTGCTGCTAATTAAATACAAGAGCGGCCGGGAAGCGGCCGGGAAACACAAGTACGGCCGGCCACATAATTAGGGGAGGAGAAGCCGCACAGCACACGCTGGGAGAAGCCCTTTGATGTGCTGTGCGGCCGCGATGCGCGCTCTGTGCTGGGGGAGGGGGGAGGGCCATTAGCCTGAACTCGCGGCAAGATCAAAGGAAGGGTGGGAGGGACATTGAGGAACAGATGGCCATGAAAGTGTATGGGCCAAAAGCGCGTGCCTGTGGCCACGTGCACTCGAAGAAAACGCCACGAAAAAATGCGGTGGTTTGACAATCAGTTCGAGCACTTGAATTCTCGCCATTTCCCATTCCTTCGGAATGGTAAAGGACGAGACCTAAAAATGACCCTTTTCCAGACTGGAAAGGTGAATGATAGTAGTTTGGAGATGCCCAAAATATACGAGTTTGTGGGTGTGCACAAAAGTCCAAGGCAGTGGCATAACGAAATCTTAATGGTTCCCCCTGCAAAGTACGCTGAGTGGGCACCCATACACTTACCATACCCAGTATACCGGCCGAATGGCAAAATAAAACACTGAAAGCTTGTTTGAGTGGTGCTAAATGGCAAAATGGCTCACTTTGCATTTCGGCCACATGGCAGAAACTCACCTCAAAGCAGCTCTTAAAGAAGAGAGGGGCATATTATCAAGGTGGTTTATCTCCGCTTTTTTGGCTTTAAAAGCCACGAAAGCGGAGATAAAATTATCTCCCTATTACCTAGCTGTCACTAACACCAGTTAGTGACAGCTAGTAGGAGATGGCGACCATCTTGGGCTCCGCTTTGCATGTGAGTGATATTTATCACTAATGACATGCAAAGTGGGCGTGCCAAGATGTTAGCGACTGGAAACAGTCGCTAAGATCGCTATCTCCTATTACCAACATTTGGAGATATTCGCGCTAAGCGCGAATATCTCCAAAAGCTAAAACCTGCCCTGAGCAGTTCTTAGCCATGTTATCCAATGGGAGGTGGATAACATGGCTAAGAGCATTAGCTCGGTAATGCTTGAATATCGCTGACTTTTCAGCGATATTCATGCTTTGCGGCCGTTTTTTATCGCATTTGCGATAAACCTTGGTAATACCAAGGTTTATCTGCGATAAAAATCGCCGCAGCTCAGCGGTAAAATTTTGTCTCTAACCAAGCAATAGCGATAATTATCGCTATTGCTTGGTAATATGCCCCAGAATCTCTAGAGGCTGCCCCCTCCTCCCCCTGCACCCCAACCCGCAGGAACATGAGAGAAACAGAAAAGTATCTTGGCTTCTGCAGCACAATGTTCACTAAAAATGAGTTAGTAAACCCAAGGCCTTGGAGTCTGTCTTGCACGAGGGCTCCCAGAGTATTCCAGTCTTTCAGATTCTACCTCAGACCCCAGACCATCTATTTCTTTACAGCTGCAAAGCATGTGTTTGCCAACCAGAGAGAGAATGCACAAAAGTCAGATCCCACCCCCCACCCCTACCCCCCACATTGGAAGCAATATTTGATTATGTTGCTCTGTTATTTTTTTCTGTGCCAGTAATTAATCATCAAAAGGCTTATGTCAGGAGAATACATACCAGAAGATTGTTTATTTGATGGTATAATAGAAGCAAATAATATTACTGTTTGAGCAATCAGGTTGATATGTAAGTGTGCTACCATGATATCCATGTGTCCTTCCAATATATGTCTGTTGTGCCTGAACATTCCATCCTGCTGTTCAAGTACTCAGGGGTGTTGGCATTGACATGATGCATGTTGTTCCAATCAGCCTGCCAATGAGTTCCCCAAGTGAGCAATGAAAGCCCATTGTGTCATGAGCTCTGCTGAAATATGCCTGGGCTGCTTATTTTGCCTGAGCTGTTATGGATGTCATGACTAGTTATTGTTACACATTAAACCTGTGTTACAGATGGACATGGTTGTCAGCAGTATTATTTACTAGGCTATATTTAAGAGCATGACACTAGTTTATGTAAAACCATGTAGGCTGCCACACTGCACAACAAGCACTTGACATGGGCAAAAGATAAACACACTGGAACAGCTCACAGTGATAACCACAACACAGGTAGACATCGAGACAATCAGCTACAATATAAACACTTCACACCCCTGCAATTGGACAATTTGAAACATACAACACATTTATTGCCTCTGATGGAAGCGGTGGGTCCAATTTCAGTCTCCTGGTCAAGTGGAGCTACACACAACTGCACAGAGAAGCATATTCATGTGAAGTGCATGGACATACCGATATATAGAGCGTCTACCACCTCAGAGGAGTGCTCCGTCCGTGTTGTACCTCTGTGCAGTTGCAAAGTACATTTTCAGTGCACCAGTACAGTTTGTGTGAGCAGACCTCTCTATCACATTTCTTACGTTCAGCTCTCTTAGTGTCCATCTCATGTCTATCTCAGTCTCTCTTCTCATTAACCACCCAAGTGTGGCATGCATTGCCACTTCCTGTGCTGCACCAATTCCTTAGTACTACAGCCTGCACTCCTGCTTCCCTAGCCATACCTCTTTTGTGTGGGGGAGCATGCACAGTTGCTTTCCAGGCTCTACCTGTTTGTGAAATCAGTACACACTACTATTGCCCATTCTGTACCTCGTTTAAGTGAGGGAAGCCTGCACATTTGCTTTTGTTACTGTACCTTTTTTGTGAGGGCTCTTGTACTTCTATTTTCTGTAATGTATCTCTAATATGTGAAGTTGTTTTTTTATAGTTGGCGTCCATTCTGAGACTGTGCTGTGTGTGGCAAGCATTCACTTCTGTTGCACCAGCGGTGCTTGATTCACATTGAGGAACTTTGTGCAGCTGCTCCATATGTTGTCCTTGTTGATTGAAGGACACTTCACTGTTGATGCTGAACCTATCCTGTGTGAGGGAATCTTACAGGTTTGTCTTTGCTGTAAATCATATGTGTGTGCATGAAGTTCCCAGTATTACTACCAATGCAGTACCATTTGAATATGTCAACAATCTTGTACTGCTGTTGCCTGTGCTCTACCTATTCCTTATAGGAGAAACCTCCTGTTGGTGCATTCTGGAGGATTTACCTCTGTACCCTCCTGCTCCCAGCACTTTGATCTCAGCCATTTCTACTGCCTTCCTTTCTGTCCAGGAGCATCATGCAAAGTATGGTAACAGCTCTTGCCATTTCGCCTACTTCCCCACATAATGTGTTTTAAGCACATCAGTGACATTAGTTACTGGAGCACTCCCTTCTTGGTCATTGAGAACCTGGAACTAGGAAAACCAGTGGATGCCACTTTTTGCAGTAAAACAGGCAGATGTGGACACGTTGTCTGCACTTTATGAACTTGTATGGGTGGTTTTCCCTTTCAAGTGTCCTTTCCAGGCTGCTCTCCAGACACAGCCTTTGTGTAAAGTGATGATCCGCTTAGCAGTGTAGTCTCCAGACTAGAGGTGTAAAGAGGTGTATCTTTCTTTTTGGAGCAATTGTTTGGGCGTTATAGGTGAATTTCATTTCATTTCACCTAAAGAGTCCCTTTCACTCTGTAAAGCAGAGACTGCAGTTCTACCCTTCACCCTCACCATCAACCAATTGATAGTGCTACAGGAAGACTAATCTGCAGCTCCTCTCAGCAAAAGGCCTAATTGAACCACTAAAGGACAGAGCCACCGACACCATTGCACCCATGCTCTGCCACACCATCAACCACTCCCTGGCAACCGCCTTGTTCCCTGATGACTGGAAACACGCTGAGATCAACCCCTTCCCGAAGAAACCATTGGCGAACCCCACCGACCTAAAAAACTACAGACCCATCTCCCTGCTCCCGTTCCCAGCTAAAGTAATCGAGAAAGCCATCAGCAGCCAACTCGCCATATTTATCGAAGAGCACAACATCCTCGACTCCTCCCGATCCGGCTTCAGAAAAAAACACAGTACGGAAACCGCCCTCCTTGCCGCAACAGATGACATCCGTACCTTACTGGACAAAGGAGAAACAGCAGCCCTCATCCTCCTCGACCTCTCGGCAGCGTTCGACACAGTCTCTCACCGCACCCTAATACGCAGACTCCACGACGCAGGGATCCAAGACAAGGCCCTCGACTGGACCCACTCCTTCCATTACGGCAGAACGCAGCGGGTCATACTCCCCCCTTTCCTCTCAGACCCTACACCAGTGGTTCCCAAACTGTGCGCCGTGGCACCCCGGTGAGCCGTTAGCAGTAGCCAGGGGCGCCGCGCACATTGTGGGAAAGATAGTGGTGGCCGTGTGCTGAGCAAGCTTATAATCCTGTTGAGAGAATGTGGGCCAATGAAATAATATGCGTCTATTAACGCCTTCCAGAATGCAGCAAGTGAACCTTATTCCAGCCGCAGCCAAACTCAAGGGGGAGTTACAAATCCCACCTCACCTGCATAACCCGGGGTTTGGCCCAGGAGCCCAATGCCGCCATAGTGCCGACGTGCTTTCACAGACGTAGCCTCCGCATGCACAGCATGACTGTCGAACGTTATTGCTGCCTGCCGTGTTTTGCCATCGGACGACCCTCTTCACAAGTTACAAGTGGGTAAGAGGGCAGAATCACTGCACGCCTATTAACGGGTTTAATTTGACAAGTGGAGTTTGAAAGGTACAAGTTAAATAAATGTTTTATTGCCCACAGTATCGTCGGAAAACAGGAGTGCTTCTTAATGAACACATAGGCTCCTCGCAGAACAACTTAAGCAAACAGGTGCATATGAGTGAAATTTATGGCACAGTAAAGCTTCCTGGTGAACCAGAGTTATGTAGGGGGGGAAAACACAGACTTGTGACATTTTCACTCGAGTCAAGATGAAGATTTCAAATATTGCTACAACTTCACACAGCCCGTGTATTTATATGCTGGCTGCTGTTCCGCACTTTAGGTGAACTTGAAGAAACACTGTGCCAGAATGTTGAAAAGCAAAGGCAGCAACAAGAGGTAGAGAAACAAAAAGGATGAGGGGACAGAACGCTTTAGCAGGCTTTTTCATAATTTAAAGTGTCATTAACTGACCAAAAACAGATACAGCAGAGGCTGCAACTATGCAAGCTTCCTAAAAGCACCGAACAGGCACACATATAGCTACTCTTTTTTTTTAGCTTTTAGTAGTGCATTCTTAGGCTTGTAGTTTGCCTTTTTTTACATTATGATGCTGAGTATTTCTCTCAACTCATGGCTAATGAGAGCTTTTAGCTAAAATGCCAGGACTGCTCGGAGGTGTCATACTCACAGAAGGTGATGGCAGGAATGCTTCGATCTGTCTAATCATGGTACACTTGAAAAAGCATATTTCACTGAATCCATTATTAAAGCTTTTATTAAACACCTGCTCTATTTTTATTTTGTTACAAATATGATTATAATACTTTCATCGCACCGGTAAAAAAATGGTGGGGAGCCACGGCCAACTGCCAATTAGGTCAAGGGAGCCACAGGTAAAAAAGGTTTGGGAAACACTGCCCTACACCTACCACCTGCGGAGTCCCCCAAGGGTCCTCCCTCAGCCCTACGCTTTTCAATGTCTACATGGCTCCGCTCACTCCATCGCCAGAACCTACGGACTCAATATTGTGTCATATGCAGACGACACCCAACTCATCCTCTCCCTATCCAATGAACCCAACACCGCCAGACACAACTTTCGAGAAGGCATGGAAGCCGTCGCCAAATGGATGAAAAACAGCTGCCTACAATTAAACACAAAGAAAACGGAAGTACTCATCATGGGTCCAAACTCAGACACCTGGAATGACACCTGGTAGCCCCCCGCCCTCGGAAGCCCGCTCACCCCCAAGCAACCTGGGATTCATCCTGGACTCAGAGCTCAAAATGGACCGCCAGATCAACTCCGTCTCGTCCTCCTGCTTCCACACCATCCACCTCCTATGTAAGACCTTTAAATGGATCCCCCTCGAACACAGAAAGACCATCACTCACGCCCTGGTCACCAGCAGGCTCGACTACAGCAAAGCACTCTATGCCGGAATAAACAAAAACCTCACCGCAAGCTACAGAACACCCAAGTTGAAGCTAGAGTCACCTTCAAGATGCTAACCCACGCTCACAAGGACCTCCACGACATCGGACCAGCATACCTGAACAGCCGACTCAAATTCCACGCACCTCAAAGGACCCTACGATCAGCCCAGCTCTCCTACGCCGTGGTCCCCCGCACCAGAAAGACCAGATCGGGAGGCCGCTCCTTCTCCTTCTGCGCGGCCAGGGCCTGGAACGCCCTTCCGCTCCACCTCAGACAGATAACATCGCTCCCCATCTTCGCAAGAAACCTCAAAAACTAGCTCTTCGACAGACCTCCTTCTTGATGGACTGGAACCTACGAACCCCACCCCCCCACCTCCCACATCCCCAGTGCCTTGAGACCCTTACGGTGAGTAGTCGCGCTTAACAAACGCCTGATTTGATTTTGATCTGAAAGGAGACTCTTATCTCCCTACGTGTGTGTCTTGGTCTCTTTCCTCCAACTTGGTGAATGCCGGCAATACACTTCAACTCTCTAGGAAAACAAGCTCCCCTCGATCTTGTGCACACTGACAGCCCATGGCATCCAGAATGGACTCCACAGCAGCTCCAGCCAGTCTATTGGGGCTGAAGGGCTACACCTTCCCATCTTTTGCCCCGGACACAAACAGTGTCTGTCAGGCTGAACAAAGGTCAGCCTGATAGACACTGTTGATTTTCATGTCAGGCAGCCAGGAGCCAGACATGCACTAAATGTACAGGCTCCTGGATGCTTTAGCTGAACTTTTCTGGGCTGAGGAAGTCACAGCTCCTGTGGGCCCAACCTCCTCACCTTAGCAAAGTTACCTAAGGCCCTCCCCTCAGTGATGAGGTGTAGGGTCACTGATTGCCTCGCACCTAAGCGCTTCAGTTATAAGCCCTGAAGCGCCCAGGGTTGAGTGTAAATCAGTGACACTTCATCACAGAGTGGGGTCAGCAGTCTCACTGGCTGACTCAGCCAACGAGTGAAGGCAGCAGTCCCAATGTTTGGTGTGTATGTGCGTGTATGGGATGTATGACATCACAACGCATACTTTCACAACGCATGCCATTACGAAGCAACTTTTACAACGCATACCATTACAACGCATAGTGCTTTGGGGCGCTGGATAGTGAATAGTTTAATTTACTATTCCAACTCCAGTCCCCGTGGATAGTAGGGAAGGTGTTGGATAGTAAATTAAACCTATTCCCTATCCTAGAGCGCCCCCAGCGCAATGCGTTGTAATGGTATGCGTTGTAAAAGTTGTCTCCCGCGTGTATGTATGAGTGTTTGGTAATGAGTGTTGTGAATGGATGTGTTTGTCTGTTTGTGCGCATGTGTGAATGCATGGCTGTCAGTGTGTATGTGTGTGTGTGTGTGTGTGTCCCAGCCACCCCCTCTCTCCTAAACTTACCGGCAGCCACCTCCTCACAGGCCTCCATATACTCACTCATACACACAATGCATGTGCCATGTTGCCCACATTTAGAAAAAGCTCAACATATACATGGAATATTAGTGGAGGTTAGTGCATAGAAGCAGAGCACAACATGAATGGGCTGATAAGTCTTTACTCAGGTGACAAAGATAAAAAAAAGGCTAGCCACAACTATGGATTGACATAGCACGGAATGCTGCCACCATCACCTCACTCATGTCCAGGGACCGGCCTATCCCTTGGCATAGGCAGTGGATTAGGGTGAGCCCAAGGCCAAAGTCAAAAACCAGAATTGCAGATACACTCAATCGGCGCCCAGAGAAAGGTAACAGTACTGTGCACCATGGAGATGACATTACAGTCCCAACTGTAGCTGTGCACAGCAACAGCAGATCATAAAAATAGGTACACTATAGGAATGCATTATGTATTATCATATGGAGCAGCATTGATGTACGGCTATTAAGGCATCCCTTAGGTAACAGCAGGGATGGGGCTTTGCAAATTTTTTCATGGCTCAGGTATAGAACAGAATAGAGTTTCATCACCCAAAAATAGATTCAGTGCAGGCAACACAAAATAAATACATCACTGTCAGCTGAATAAATGGAAACTCAGTGAAGGGATGATGTGCGCAGCTTCCAAGTGGCCCCAGTCAAATTTGACTCTTTAGTCAGTGTGAGGTATGGTCGCTGAAATGATGAGCAGGCAGGCAGTAGCTCTTTAGGTTGAAGATCTTTATTGTATCTCCATTACAAGAGACCTCATCCTTCAACAGGCAGGTTAAACTGACGAGCAGCTTAAAGCTAAAGGTTCTAGTACAGAAACATTCTATTAACGAACCAAGTGAGGGTGCATGATCCAGGCCGAGGCTGATCTGCTTTCCCTTGAGTCAGCCTATAATGCTAACCCTCCGGAGACACAGCCCGTCGACTCCAAACGAAACAATTGGAATACAGGACATTGGCGTCGGAGATGTCGCAGGTCTGGCTCCTCCACACTCGCCACAGAATTTACGAACTGGGTGATCGTGCTGGTAAAATGCTGGCATGGCTGGAGCGCCGCGAACAGGGATCGAGATGGGTCCCGTTGCTTGTCCGCCCTGATAATTCTCGTGTCACAGACCCTCAAGAGGTGGCTGAAGCTTTCGCCGATCACCTCGAACAGGTCTATACGGCCAGAGCATAATACTCCGCTGAAGACTCCCGGCAACTCTTAGAGGAGATGCGCCAGCCCACCATATCCGAGGTGGAGAGAGATGCCTTGGACGAGGCTCTCACGTTGGAAGAGGTCACTAATGCTATTTTTGCGATCAAATCCGGTAAGGCCGTGGGTCCCAATGGAGTCCCGATTGAATTCCTGAAAGCTACGGCTCTGGGTATAACTCCCCACTTGAAAAATATGTTTGAGGAGAGCTGCGAGAGAGGTACTCTACCGCTCGATCAGAGATCAGAGATTGGCCTCCATAGTTGAGCTTCCTAAACCAAATAAGCCGCCTACAGACTGTGGCTCTTACAGGCCGATCTCATTAATCAGCTTGGAGGCCAAGGTGCTTGCTAAACTCCTGGCGACCAGGCTCCTCACGGTCCTTCCGTCACTGATTCATGCCAACCAATCGGGATTCCTCCCAGACCGCAATACGGCCCTGAATCTCCGTAGAGTTAATAACGTATTAGGCAGAACGCCCTCTATACAAGAGGAGGCAACAATCCTTTCACTCGATGCCACGATGGCATTCGACTCGATCGAATGGACGTATCTCTTTGTAGTCCTAACAAGGAGGTCCATTAGGATGGCGGACGGACAAAGTCCGTCCGCTATCCTGTCGTGGGCCGGTACCGTCCGCCACAAGGGCGGAGGAACCGTGCCCCCAATTCGGATGCATGCGCCACAGTGGCGGGTGCATCCCGCATTTTTAACATTGCGGCGGACGGTGCTTAAAGCACCGGCCTCCGCCATGTTAAAATGCTTGCTGTGCGTTTCACAGCACAACATGACAGGCACCGCGCAGTGCCTGCCATGTTGTGCTGTGAAACGCAGGGGGGTACCCTAGGTACCCCCCATGTCCACCCCACCTTCAACCTGGGGGGCCGCAATGGGACCCCAAAGCAGGAACCGTATGCCGCCACGGAAAGGCATTACTCCCAGGCCATCCTAATATGGCTAGCGGTGTCTGATCGACACCGCCACCATATCAGGCCTTTTCCGCCGCGGTCGCAAGGTGACCGCGGCGGAAAAGCGGCGGACGGTCTTCCCTTCCATTGTAATATGGCGGGGGGATAAGAAGGTGGCGGACGGGCAAGGATGGGGGACGGATCGCCACCATCCTAATGGACATCAAGGTTGTCTTTGGCCCTACTTTTATACAATGGGTCAGATTGTTGTACACCGACCTACTGGGACAAGTACGAGTCAATAACCACACCTCCCGGCAATTTCCGCTACAAAGAGGGACCAGGCAGGGCTGCCCCCTGTTGCCGCTGCTGATCGCCCTCACTCTGGAACCACTGGCTCACTGGATCCGCAGAGATGCCTCCATTCGGGGCCTTAAATGGAATAATGATATAATCGACAAGATCTCCGTCTATGCGGACGATATTTTGGTTTATATGACTCCCCCGATGGCCTCCATTAACAGCCTCTTCCATGTCATTATGAATTTTGGGAAGTATTCCGGCTATTCCATCAACTGGTCAAAGTCGGTCCTGTACATGTTACATGGCCCCCACACCCATCCTACCCCGGGGCTACTCTATCCCCCTGGCACTTGATGGTTTCAAATACCTCGGGATTTCCGTTACTCCAGATCCTAAACTCTTCTACCACCATAATCTAAAAGGCCCGCTGCAGCGGCTGCACGATGATATTTCTCACTCGAGATCACTGCCTCTGTCCCTCCCTGGTAGAGCCGCCCTATTCAAAATTTTAGCACTCCCGCGCTTCTTATATGCTTTCCAAAACTGCCTGTTTCCCATCGCAGATTCCTTTTTTAACACACTAGAAGGGGAAATGCGCCTGCTGCTGTGGGACGGAAAAGCACCTCTTATCGCCCTCCGTAAGCTCACTAAGGGAAGGTACGATGGTGGCATTGCTCTGCCCGACATGCGCCTGTACTACTGGGCATCCCAACTGGTGGTCACAAATTCTTGGATCCATGGATCACCCACAAACCCGCCATTCCATTTGGAGAGATACCAGACGGGACGTGAGGGTTACTTGGGGGAGCTATACAGTAGACCCGCTCGTAACCGCTATATAGGTCCAATTTACCAGACGACGGCCATATGGCACCGGGCTACTAAGAGCCTGGGCTGGTCCAATAGGTTCACCAAGGCCACCCCCCTTTGGTCTTCTCAAGCCCTCGGCTCCCTCTGTTTTCACTTGGGCTTTGACAAATGGGACACCATTGGAATATCTACCTTAGGAGACATGCTACATAAGGGGACACTCTTATCCTTCTCTGATCTCCAAAAGACACATGCACTTACACAGGGGGAGGCCTTTCGATATCTCCGATCAAACATGCTATCCTCACAAATGTACATGACCTCTCTTCCCTCCCCAAGGCCTCGCCCCTTGAAGACAGGTTACTCTCTGAACCCCTTATAACAAGGGCCATCTCATGCACATATCACAAGCTCTGTAACAATCTGCCTGACTCCTTTCCGGCCCTGCGCGACAAGTGGGAGGGGGATGTGGAACACTTGGAAGATGAGGATTGGCAAACGGTGTTGATGTCCCCACGGGAATCGGCAATTAGTCACCGTTTCCGTCTGATACAACTCAAAATCTTACATAGGACATACATGTCATGTCCCCTACTGGCCAAACTTGGCAGACGCCCGAACGACCTGTGTCTGCGAGGCTGCGGCATGACTGGTACCTTCTATCACATCCTGTGGGAATGCCCAATAATTCAACTCCTATTGACAAGGGCCACCAAGAAAATGGCTGAGGCGCTGGTGAAACAGATCCCAGTGACACCCAAGGGAGGGATCGTCGATGTCTGGGGGGCGACGGATCTGACGGAGATAGAACACCTCTGGCTGGCCCTGGGATGTCTCCTTATAAAACTTTCGATAGCAATGAAGTGGGGTTCCCCTGACCATCCGTTGATAGTGGAATGGACGGCAGAAATGGACAGATCTATGGTTGCTGAAAAAAACGTTTACAAACTCAGAGGGAGCCCCAAAAAATGGGATAAGAAGTAGGGAAAGTGGAATGCTTACAGGGGTGAGATCTGCAGCTCTCCCACTGCAGACGTGGCGATGGACGGGTCGAGACTTGTACATCGCGACCCCAATTGAGAACAAACTGAACATCATCATATTGTATATTATGTCATATTTTGTGTCATTATGTTTTTGTATTGCTAAATGTGCTCTGATTTTTGGTCAAGACCTGAACACCGAAACCTCAATTGATACGATCTGACCATCCTTATAAATGTAATAATGCCATATTTTATGTCTGTGCGCTATTGTAACGCTGAATGTGCTCTGATTTTTGTTTTTATTTCCAATAAAATTGTATTTAAAAAAAATAAAAGAAAGGATATCACCGAAGAGGAATCTACACAATTAACCATTTTTATGAATGGCCATCTGGAGAACATGTCAACATACACTAAGACATACTTATCCAGAGTTTTCACCTTAACTGGTCCCAAGATATCTAATGCAATGTCTACCCAAGGTCCTGTGGATTGTTTTCAAATAACCATAGGTTGAGTCCTACACTTGAGAATTTTGTCACTGACAGAGCATTGTGCACAATCACGCAAAGACCTTTCTATTTGTGTGTCCATGGCATGCCACCAATACGCTTCTCTAACTCTTTCTTTCGTCTTGGCAATGCCCATGTGACTGAAGTGAGCGTTCTCTATTAATTTGTGACGTAAACTTAAAGGTGGAACAAGTCTACCTCCTCTGTACAGCAACCCGTTGTGCAAAGACAACTCTTCTTTGACACACCAAAACCCTTTTATTTCATCATCACACTCACGCTTATCACCCCAACCATCACGTACAAAACTCACTACCCGTTGTAAAGTTATATCATTGGTTAGACCCGTGATCCATTCTTCTTCGGTAACAACCCCCTCAGTTACTACATAAATTTTCAAAACCTCAGAAGGGTCTTCATCCATAAACAAGTCATCTTTATAAGTCTCAGAGATAGAATCACCACCATGCCTCGACAAACAGCAGGAATATTGTTAGTGCCCGGCAAGATGGTATTATCTATTTTCTCACCATTTTGTAAAAGAACTGCCCCAAGACCTTTACTGCTTGCATCAGTCATTATGTAAGAATCTATGGTGGGATCAAAACTTGAAAGACTCTGGACATTATTTAAACAATTTTTGATTAGATCATATTCTTCACACCACTGATTGTCCAACACAAATTCACTCCCTTTCTTAACAACATTATCAAGTTTTCAGTTTGTTTAGCAAACCCAGGAACAAATTTGTTATAAAACTTTGCCATACCTAGAAATTTGACCAATTCATCTTTATTTTCGGGGTACTTGAGTTTGGTGATGGCTTCTACCTAGGACGGTTTGGGCTTGATACCTGATCTAGATATTAAATGTCCCAGACACTCTATTTCCTTCACATCAAACTTGCACTTGTCTACCTAAGAGTGAGACCAGATTCTTGCAACCTTGAAAACACTACATTTATTATCTCATCATGTTTCTGCTGAGTCACAGCGTGAACCAGGACATCGTCCTGATATATTTTAACACCATCGATACCATCAAGAACGTTTTCCATTACTCTTTGGAATTCCAAAGCAGCTAAAATGAATCCAAATGGTATTCTAAGAAACTTATAAGAACCGAATGGTGTAATAAAGGTTGTGAACTCTTGACAGGCGGGATGAAGTCTAACCTGATTGTAGGCCGATGATAAATCCAAGGTAGAGAAATGTATTGTGCCATTCAGGGAAGATAACATTTCTGTCATGTTGGTGAGAGGGAAATGGTCAACAACCACAGCCTTGTTGAGTTCTCTCATATCAATGCATAGTCTCGCCTCTCCGTTGGCCTTTTAGACCATAACCACTAGAGAAACCCACTCTCTAGCTTCCCCTTTTTGGATGACCCCAGTAGACAACAGTTTATTTAATTCCCCTTTCAACTTATCTTTGACTAAAAGAGGAACATTTGTGACTTTGGCTAGTTTTGGCAAAGAATTCTTTTTTAACTTGATGAGATGTAGATATTTTTTGAGACACCCAAGTCTTTTATCGAAAACATTTGGAAATGTTTTTACCCAATCAGCATGTTCAGAGATTGAAGCAACATTGGGAAGATCCCTTAGACGTACAGAAGAAACCTAATTAGGATCTAGATAGACCCCAAGGTCTCGTTGTTGGGACCAACTAATGAGTGAATCGCCTTTCATAGATACGTATATTTTCCCTGCCGTAATTCTACCTTTAAAATCTATTGTGCCCATGAATTATCCTAAAAGGTTGATAATTTGACCACCATAACCTCTGGGAATGATATCAGGTTTGAGGAGCTTAACCTTATTTAATAAACAATTAAAAAAAAACATTGGGTACTAACGTAATCTTGGCACCTGAGTCAAATAACTTTTCAACAAAATTATCTTTGATTAGAACCTTTTCCATGGGTCTCTCAGTGGTAAGGTTGTCGACTTGACAAACAACAGACTCTTCTTCACTTTCATCATAAATATCTACTTCCCTTATTTTCTTTTGGTTTCTGTTGGATCTACAACACCTAGAGAAGTGACCTTTTCTTTTACAAATTGAGCATGTTGCTTTCCAACCTGGACAGTCTTTAGAATTAGCTAAATGTCCTGCATTACCACAACGAAAATATTTGACAGAGGAAGATTTCGTGATGGTCACAGAAGATTTCGTGTCAAGACTAGATTGTGCAGGAGAGATTTTACTTGAAGTGCCGGATGTGGACGCTTTTATCTCTTTCACCTCTGTTTTTTTTTTCCATCCTCACCATTCTTACAAATTGTTTCTGCACAGGTGTTGGAATGCTCGTGCATTTTCAAGGCAGTGATGACTTCTTGAAGAGAGGGCTTGTCTTTTTGCCACAAGTTATCTTTGGCTTTTTCTAAAGAAGAGGCAAGCATTAGCTGATCTCTGAGTCTTCCATCTAAACTTCCTCCAAAGGAGCAAGTAAAAGCCAGTTTGCAAAGAGCCGTAACATATTGCTCCACCGTTTTGCCCTGTCTTTATACCCTTTTCCCGAAATGAAATCGTTCCTAGACCATACTCATCTTTGGAAGATAGTGCAAATCCATTTTTGTATACATATTTCATACTCATTTAGAGAGTCACCTTCACCATCCACCAACTCAGGGAGATTCTCAAAAAACGTCTTGTCCCTCCGAGCCTAAGCAGTGCATGAACAAGGAGGCTTTTATTTCTGCGCTCATGGAGGTACCACACACAACCTTGCATAATGGGCAAAGACTTTCTTCCATTTCAGCCAGGGTATGTTAGGTTCTCCAGGCTCAGAAAGAAAGAATGGAGGAGCCGTAACATTTTACATTGTGGTTATTGGGAGCTACCCTGAGAGCACAATAGGTATACATGCACACACCAATGTGTTTTAAACAACAATATAGTGACACAAGAACTGTAAAACTTAATAAGCAATAAAGGTTATCAAGGTGTACACAAAAATGTGAAAAATGCTTCTTTTATATAGATAAATACAATCTAAACATGTTTGTCTACGCAAAGATAAATGATAAATAATAATAAAGTTTGGTCTGCTATATGCTGTGCAGATCAGCGTAGAGAACAAACAGTACATTATTACATCGAAGAGATGTGCAGATCAACGTGGGGATGCTGTGTAGAAAATGTTGCACGTTGGTGAGTTGCTGTATTGAAGAGCAAGCTGTGCAAATCAGCGCTGAAGGGGTACTGCACTGTGAGGAAATCTGTGCAGATCAGCGTTATTGCAAGGTAGTTCCTAGATTGCACCAGAGAAGATGCTCTGCAGATCAGTGGTATATAAACTTGCGTAGAAGAAAATGAAGAGTGGAGACGCGTTGTACAAGAGAACGTAATGATTGCAGCCTCTCAGAGAAAACTAAGATGGCGGGCGTATGTTTGCGTGATGTCGTCAGCTCATCACGTCTGGAACATCACGTTGCAAGTGTGAATGTGCCTTGAATGTGGAAACAACTCAGGTACATCAAAGATGGCGGACGTTGCGTGGCGTGATTGCGTCAGTTCACGACGTCGGGCATCACGTTGGGGTTTCCAAGACGTCGTATTACACCAAGGCCAGGCAAAGGGCTGCTGAAGGTGGTTGCTAGGCAACTACTCATGGTTTGAAGATGCCGTCAACCAGCAACGAACCTCCGAACACCCAAAGAAAGGCCCACATAAGGAAAAACAAGCATTTGCAATGCAATAGGTCTCGCATTAGGAAAGTTTGAGCTTTTGGTATTGTAAATGACACATTTTGTATTTATGTTTTGTTTTTGAAAATAGCTAAATTAATAGTTTTATCATTTACAATGCCAATAGTTATAACTTTCGCAAATGTGACACCTATTGCATTTGTAATGCAATACGTGTTGTAATTACGTGACTTACATGTATTGATATTACAAATAACAATGGCTTTTAGTTTTTTTTAATAATTAATACTTAAATAAAAGTTATTGTAATTTATAATGAGATTGATGCTGTGGTGGCGCTGAGTGATGTTGTGATGGCGAACGAGTAATGCTGTGAAGTTCAGTGATGCTGTGGTAGCGCATAGTGTTGTTGTGGTGCCCCTGAGTGATGCTGTGGTGGTGCGGAGTGATGCTGTATGTTATGCTACATTTTGTTTTGCTATCCTATGTTTTGTTTTGTTATGCTATGCTATGTTTTGCTATCCATGCTTTGAATTGTTATGCTATGCTATGCCATGCTGTGTTTTGTTTTGCTATGCTATGCTATGTTTTGCTATGCTATGTTTTGTTATGCTATGCTATGGTTTGTTGTGTTTTATTATGCTATGCATTGTTTTGCTATGCTATGTTTTGTTATGCTATGCTATGCTATGTTTTGTTGTGTTTGGTATGCTATGTTTTGCTATGCTATTATATGTTTTGTTTTGCTATGCTATGTTTTGTTGTGTTTTGTTAAGCTATGCTATGTTTTGTTGTGTTTTGCTATGTTTTGTTATGCTATGTGTTGTTGTGTTTTGTTATGCTATGTTCTGTTATGTTATGGTATGTTTTGTTATGCGATGCTATGTTTTGTTTTGCTATCCTATGCTTTGTTTTGTTATGCTATGCTATGTTTAGTTTTGCTATCCTATGCTTTGTTTTGTTATGCTATGCTGTTTTGTTGTGTTTTGTTATGCTATGCTAAGCTTTATTTTGTTATGCTATGCTATGTTGGGTTTTGTTATGCTATGCTATGTTTTGTTGTGTTTTGTTATGCTATGCTATATTTTGTTATGTATGCTATGTTTTGTTGTGTTTTGTTATGCTATGCTATATTTTGTTATGTATGCTATGTTTTGTTGTGTTTTATTATGCTATGCTTTGTTTTGTTGTGTTTTGCTATGTTTTGTTATACTATATTTTGTTATGCTATGCTTTGTTTTATGTTATGTTATGCTATGTTTTGTTATGTTATGCTATGTTTTGTTCTGCTATGTTTTGTTGTGTTTTGTTATGCTATGCATGTTTTGTTATACTAGGCTATGTTTTGTTTTGCTATGCTTTGTTATGTTATGCTATGTTTGTTTTGTTATGCTATGCTATGTTTTGTTGTGTTTTGTTATGCTATGCTTTGTTGTGTTTTGCTATGCTATGTTTTGTTTTGTTTTGTTATGCTATGTTTTGTTTTGCTATCCTATGCTTTGTGTTGTTATGCTATGCTATGTTTTGCTATCCTTTGCTTTTTTTGTTATGCTATGGTATGCTGTGTTTTGTTATGCTATGCTATGTTTTGTTATGCTATGCTGGTGAGGGTGTGTGAGTGTGTGTCAGGGTGAGTGAGGGTGAGGGCTGTGAGGGTGTGTGAGGGTGAGGGTGTGTGAGGGTGAGAGGGTGAGGGGGTGTGAGGGTGAGGGTGTGTGAGTGAGGGTGTCTGAGGGTGAGGGTGTGTGAGGGTGTGTGAGGGCGTGAGGGTGTGAGGGTGAGTGAGGGTGTGTGAGGGGGTGAGGGAGCGTGAGGGTGTGTGAGGGTGAGGGGGTGAGGGGGTGTGAGGGTGAGGGGGTGTGAGGCTCAGTGAGGGTGTGTGAGGGTGAGACGGTGAGTGGGTGTGAGGGTGAGGGAGGGTGTGTGAGGGTGAGGGTGTGTGAGGGTGAGGGGTGTGAGGGTGAGGGGGTGTGAGGGTGAGGGGGTGTGAGGATGAGGGGTGTGAGGGTGAGGGGGGTGTGAGGGGGTGTGAGGGAGAGGAGGTGTGAGGGTGAGGGGGTGTGAGGGTGAGGGGGTGTGAGGGTGTGTGAGGGTGAGGGTGTGTGTGAGGGTGAGTGGTGCGAAGGTGAGGAGGTGAGGGGGGGTGAGGGTGTGTGAGGGGGAGGTGTGGGGTTGTGAGGGTGAGGGGGTATGAGGGTGAGGGGGTGAGGGTGTGAGGGTGAGAGGGTGTGAGGGTGAAGGGGTGGGAGGGTGAGGGAGGGTGAGGGTGACGGGTGAGGGGGTGTGAGGGTGAAGGGGTGTGAGGGTGAGGGTGTGTGAGGGTGAGAAGGTGTGTGAGGGGGTGTGTGAGGATGAGGGGGTGTGAGGCTGAGGGGGTGTGAGGGTGAGAGGGTGGGTGAGAGGGTGTGTGAGGGTGTGTGGGGGGTGTGAGGGTGAGGGGGTGTGAGGGTAAGGGTGAGGGGGTGTGAACGTTAGGGGGTGTGAGAGTGAGGGGTGTGAGGGGGTGTGTGAGGGTGTGAGGGTGTGGGGGTGTGAGGGGGTGAGGGTGAGGGAATGTTAGAGTGAGGGGGTGTGAGGGTGAGGGGGTGTGTGACGGTGAGGGTGTGTGAGGGTGAGGGGGTGTGATTGTGAGGGTGGGTGAGAGGGTGTGTGAGGGTGAGAGGGTGTGAGGGTGAGGTTGTGTGAGGGTGAGGGGGTGTGAGGGTGTGAGGGAGGGTGTGGGGATGTGAGGGTGACGGGATTTGAGGGTGAGGGGATTTGAGGGTGAGGGGGTGAGAGGGTGTGTGAGGGTGAGAAGGTGAGAAGGTGTGTGAGGGTGAGAGGGTGAGTGAGGGTGAGGGTGTGTGAGGGTGAGGGTGTGTGAGGGTGAGTATGAGGGGGTGTGAGGGTGAGGGGGTGTGAGAGTGAGGGGTGTGAGGGTGAGGAGGTGTGTGAGTGTGAGGGGGTGTGAAGGTGAGGGGGTGTGAGTGTGAGGGTGTGTGGGGGTGTGAGGGAGTGAGGGTGAGAGGGTGGGTGAGGGTGTGTGTGTGTGAGGGTGTGTGAGGGTGAGTATGAGGGGGTGTGAGGGTGAGGGGGTGTGAGAGTGAGGGGTGTGAGGGTGAGGAGGTGTGTAAGTGTGAGGGGGTGTGAAGGTGAGGGGGTGTGAGTGTGAGGGTGTGTGGGGGTGTGAGGGAGTGAGGGTGAGAGGGTGAGTGAGGGTGAGGGTGTGTGCGTGTTAGGGTTAGAGGGTGTGAGGGTGTGCGAGGGTGAGGGTCCGAAGTAAATGGTGGCAGGGCAGACATCATAAGACAGAGAGAAGAGACTGCGCGGTGACTGCGTTGGTCAGTTTCAGAATCAGGAGGGGCAGAGTCAGCACAGTCTGCGAGGGAACAACGTGTCTAGAGGCAAAGCATAGCGGATGTAGCATTGCAGCTAGCAAGTTGAGTGTTTTCAAGCTGAGTGTCCCTAGAGAGATGGCAACACAGCAACAGCATTTGAGGAGCAAGGCTACTGTAAACAAGCACGGTAGACTTTCACTTTTGTCCTTAAAAAAAAACTAGAAAAGTGCAGAGAACGCCGAGCAAAACACGGCTTCCCCGCTAAATGGATGCAAAAAAAAAAACAAGCTCTCTGCATTGCTGTGGCGGGGGGGGGCGGAAGCGCATTCCTTCGAAGTCTGTGGGGTGGGGGGGAGCGGCTTGGGAGCGGATTCCTTTGAAGTCTGATGCAGAGGCTCAGACAAATGGTGGTGTGTGAGCGCCTTCCTTTGAAGTCTGATGCCGAGGCCGATGGTGTTTGATGTGCACGCGCCTGCCTCACACGCCTGCCTCACATGGGTGCACAGTCTAAATATCGATTCCTAAATATCGACCTACAGTAATATCGAGTTGGAAATATCGAAGGTGAAGAATATCGAGGTCAAGAATATCGTTGGACAGAATATCGACCCTAAGGTAAGTAACATCGATTTTTATATATCGATGAAAGTAATATCGAAGTTAGTAATATCGATATCAAATATATCGATGTTACTAATTTCAATGTTACTAATATCGATATTTGTTTGTTGTTATGTATTTTATTATGCATTTTATATGTATGTGTTATATGTTTTTTGTTAAGTATTTAATTTGTTTTAAATTATATGTGTACTATTTTTTATATATTAATAATGTTATATTTAATTAAATTTTATGTTTTGGTACTGGAGCGGGTTGTGGGTTTGTAGGGGAAAAGGGTGGGAAGTAATTTAATTATAGTAAATTAAATATTAATTTTTAGTAATTGTAAATTAATTTTAATTATTTTTTGCGTTTAAGTTCTGTAGCGGGTTGTGGGTTTATCGGGAAATTGGGTGGGAAGTAATTTAATTGTACTTAAGTAATGATTTTCTTTTTATTGGTTTTGATAATTATTTTATTTTTACTTAATTATTAATTGGTAATTAATTATTTTAATTGGTAATTATTTTTTTTAATTGGTAATTCATGTTTGTAATTGGTAATTACATTTTTTAATTGGCAATTAATTTTTTTAATTGGTAATTACTTTTTTAACTCGTAATTCATATTTTTAATTGTTAATAACTTTTTATTAATTGGAAATTATATTTTATTAATTGGTAATTATTTTTCCATAAAAATATTTTTTACTTTAAAAATAAATTTATTGTTTACCATTTTTAAATTGTTAATCAATTTTTAATTATTAACCCCTTCGATGCTTATGACGGAACGGTAGTAATTTCATTGTACGAACAGCACAAGTGAAAGTGAAATTGAAACTGCTGCATGGAGAGCCTCACCGGAAGGGGGCCCACATGACAGTTATCAGTTCAAGAGTGTTCTGCACCTTCCCCAGAGAAACTCGACAACCATGGATTGAGGGGGTGCGCTCAACCCTGCCAGCTTCTCCTTCTCTGCTGAGCATGAGTCCTGCGTGCAATTAAAGTGTTTCCTCTCCTACAGTTGGGGGCCCCCTGAACAACTAGGCCCCCATGCACAACAAGGGATGTGGGAGCATTTGTTATGCCCCTGGTCCAAGGCAAACCATCATGTCAAGTGGGGGGATAACTGTTCCTAAAGAGAAAAGATGAGAGATATATCTAGGCGCTGGACAGGACGTCAAGGGCAGTCCTCAGGACTATCTCTTTTTGCCCTAACACACCCCTAGGGATTTCATGCTTCATCCTAGGGCAGGTGTTCCTCGGCGGGCCAGTGCTTCAATGCGCTAACGGGCCCCCAAAGATGCACTTTAACAGAGCTCTTTTATTTTTACAGCCGTCTGATGAATGCAGGACGGCACTTATACACGTTTACTTTGTTTTGAGTTTCATTTCCCCTGTACTGAATCTTTCCACAAAAGTAGCCTCTCATGTTGATGGGTTGTCCCCTCTACCCACCGGATTGTATGTCCATGTTTAATAACTGAACCCTGTTTACAAATTTGCTCATCAAGACCTGGTATGAAATGATAGTTCACCGTGAGCATGAATCAAACATTGCTTCAACATCTGTTTCTTCTAATTTTATGATGTCTTTAGGATTACCCTCACCAGAATCATTCATTTGCAACACAATTTCATCAAATAATTCTGAAACTTTTGAGTTCTCGCTATTTCCTTGTATTTGCAACATGCCACAAAATTTCCTTTTTTCCCCACACTCTTTACATATTGCCCCCATACTGGACATTCTCTCCAGTTGCACACCACACTGAAACCACTGCCCTCTAAAGCTTTGATCAGTGGTCATAAATGTCTCTACTTTCTTCTCCAATAACAACATTCTCTTCCCCTTTAATGCCAAGTGCAATGTTTTTACTCTCAACTTTTAATTCCTTGACACAGGACACCATATGTTCCACTTGCTTGGACATTATTAGAACCTTGTTAAGAGCTGCATCATCCTTGAGCCACAACTCGTCTGGCACTCCATCCATGTTGCAATTTAATAGAAACTAGTCACGATTGTGCTCATCAGCAGAGGCACCACATTTACACATCGTTGCCAGTCTTCTGAGTTCAGACACAAATTCTTCTATGCTCTCACCTTCTCTCTGACACCTCTTGCCAAATTGGTACCTTTCTAGAATGGGGTTATTTCAAGGCCGAAAGTGCTTGTCTAATTTCTATATACATATTTCATATGCATTCAAGTCATCTACTTCTTCAGAAGGAAAATCTGAAAGATGTTCTAGTACCTCCTGCCCTTCAACACCTAGACAATGTGCAAGCAATGCTACCATCCTTTCTGTGTTTATGTTTGGACCACACACTATGAGATCATTGTTAAAAGCTTTCTTCCATTTGCTTCATAACATAGGTGGCTCTCCTGGCTTGTTCATGAAAAATGGAGGTGTTTGCATGTTGACAAATGGGCTGGGTAAGCAGTTACCATGTTCTTAAGATGTAGGTGAAATGCTCTATATAACAAAGTCAATGGTAGGGTGTTACAATAGGACTAAGGTTTGGATATTACTTAACTGTAAAACATTACCGTAAAATCCTATATAAAGATGAGCAGAAGAAATTACATCTTCACTGTGTACACCATCTACCGTTGCATAAGTAGTACAGATGAACATTCATCAGCAGGACTATTACAGATTATATTTTTCGTCAATAACTATGACACTACAATAGACTGCCATTTTGTTATTTTAAGCTGGTGGATGGTTAGTGTGCGGACCACCGTTCATTTAAGTGTGATCCATAGAGTGTAATTTAGGCTGACAAATAGTGAACGGATCAAGGATCTGTTAATTAGGATTCAATGTGAAGGCCAGGTTTATGGATGTTTGTGGGCCTGTTTTTATGGTTTACTGGGTTACTGGGACAGTTTTACTGTTAATTTCTCTGATGCTAGCACAGATGCATGCAGTCTCCCACTCTTTGCAGTTTGTTTTCACAAGTTGGAAACCATCCCTATCTGCAAATGTGGGCCACTTTTTTTTAGCTATCTGATTCACTAATCGGGGCAACTTTTATTTGTGTGCGACTCTGATGATAGGGCTTACAAGTTCCACCCTTGGCCCGCATCACTTTACAGACTAGATAAACTCTAGTCTTAAAGGAATGCAACGTTAGTGTTATGTCTTTACCTCTGGCGTGGTCCTGGTGTTTTATGAAGCGAGACATGCACTGTCTTTACTGCTCAGTTCCTAGTGATAAGGGTATCTCAGAATGTTGTGTGCGTCAATAGAAGAACACAGGCGGCAGGGTACAGGCTCAAAGAGAGACTGAGCAGGAGGGGGCCTTCTTCTAAGCTGAGTGCCTGTAACTTTTTTCGTTCCTTTGCTCCGGACGTCATACCCCCTTGAAATACCTTCTACCTCCATTTTAACTTATGCTGAGCTTTGGGTCTGTTAAATGTCCAGTATTTGTAAAGCGCAAACAATTACCCGAAGGTGTCAAGGCGCTAGGGGCCCTCAAGAAGATTAAGCAAGCTATTGCCCAGAGTCACACGATGCTGGGCTGATCTGCCACGGGCACCGCGGATCGAACCATGAGCCCCCGGGTACCAGCATCAGCTGCCCTGGCCGCTGCACCACACCTCTTCCACGTTCCTTCATCTGGGTCTCACAGTCACCCAAGCGAGCCTGTGCGCTTAGTGGATTGGCACTGCCATATCTTGAAGCATCTTTGTGCCCCGAAACCTTCTGCCAATTTAATAAAACATCCACCATTTTTACAATATTTTCTTCATGATCTGTGATTCATCATTGGCCATTTCGAAAAAATGTCTTCCCTTCCACCCTCTTAACCCGTACTTTTCTTCATATATTATTATTCACATATCCCACAACCGTTTCCATGACTCTAATTCCGAATATTTCTTTACCTGAACCCCAGCCTGGCTGTTTAGATCTGGACACTATATCCCTATGTCTAACCCAACCAGTACTGCTGACTTGATAAAATCACACTAGCTCCTTTAGAGCTCTTCTAAGCGCTACCCTGCGACACTCTTTGCGCCATACTTCAGTCCTGATTGCCCCTCGTTTGCAGTAAAGCCCTTTCATCCCCTTTATTAATTCTAGTCCTGTAATTTGGACTATTGATTACCGCAACGTAAGTCACCCGCTATGGAATTCTATTTTTATCTCCTCAACTCGTAGACCCTAGATGAATCAGCCATTGCACAAACTCGATTTTGCAGCTTCTGAATATGTCGATCAGTCTAGGGTGTGCTAGATTGTTTTTGATCATTTGAACATCTGGAAATTTGACCTCTGGTGGTAAGCCTGATGACCAGATCTCAGGCATTGCTACCCAGTGCTACCCCAGACAAGACAAGGATGACTAGCCGCTTTGACAGGTCAAATGGCGGTCACTGGAAGAGAGTAACTGGCTCATCCTAAACTAAGTGCCTAGTACAGAGCACTCTGGCAAGTTACGAACGTGTCCACGTATGCGCTGTTAGTTCTCCGCAACCAGAATGCCATGCATTTCCTGCATTGCAGGCTTAAAGCAGTCATCACCGTTGCAACAGCATCTTCTTGAAATGGAATATTTTGTGTAATGTGGCTCTAAATGACCAAATTCAAAACATCTGGTAAATTTGAGAGATGTAACATTATTTCATTTTTCCAACCCGAATGATCTGAAGTTACAATTATGCTTTCTGTTCCGGAGAGAATTGCCATCACCTCATACAAATGTTTCTAGGTGCAAATGTGCCTCTTTCCAAGCTTCCTATGATTATTTTATTAAGGCAGGGGATTGATGGGAGGAATTGGTCTGAGCTCAGTTTCCACTGGCGGGAAGGTGCTAATTATTTTCTGTAACCATTCCATATTCCGCTGTCAGTCCTGTCAGCGTTCAATGGCCTCCTTCTGTGGGGAAAGCTCAAGTTGTGATGCTGCCGGCTGGTAATAGTTGTTGTTGAGAAAGACTATCTTGGTGACTGCAGTAGTGGGGCTAAGATCTAACAAAGCTTGGTCCTGGCAAGAGAGTCCTCAGCCATACTGAATTGTACCTATAGGTACCCTGGGAGATTTTATCTGCCATACGACACTCTTCTTGACTAGGAACTAGATTACAGTATAGAAAGAGTGGTAGTGGGCCACTTTAAGGACAGTTATGGTGTTGTTACACGTACCTACCAATGACAGACTAGTGTGTAGTTTAAGAATCTTTGCTCATAATACTTCACCTTTACACATAAAAGTGAAGAATTTGTGTTCTATGTTGCTGTTGTTGCAAAAGAAGAAAGTGTGCCTTGCGATGGATGAATATTGAGAGTTGTCCTAACCTCAGGCTTTGATTCCTGCTCAAGGTCGCGCTCAAAGTTTACATCTATACTGTGACTCCTGCTGCCCTTGTTACTTTGGTGCCCTATGCCATGGATTTGCGACCTCAGCACTGTTTGCACCACACTTGTCTCTCTTGTTTTCCCAGGGATGTATCCCACAAGTCCTACCAGATCATTTGGGGTGGTGTTAGTTCTTCTGCCATGTACCTGTATCCCTCGTTATGTTCCAGGCATGACTTCCTTTCTTTTCTCTTGATACATTGGTAGTTCCTCCTGGACCTGTCCCAATGTGTCTCCATGACATTGTTTTGCTCACACAGCCATTTGCGCCCTTTATCTACTCCCTAAATCGTATTCCTGACTCCCCTTTTGAGTGGTGCATCACTTCCATCAGGCAAAGAGAAGCCCTGTAACACTGAAGGGTAGTCAGCAAAATATAGTATGTATAAAAAAAAAACTTGGAAGAATATACATTATCGCTGTATAAGTGGAAGAAGAACATGTATTTAGCTACATCTTACTTTACTTGGGTTAGTCCTCTTGAAATCTCTTTATTTCGAATAACCACACCGATCGCCAAGAGAAATCAACCCTAATGGAAGAGTTTCTGTTGGGTGTTTACTTTTGTTTTTCCTTTCTACAATATTCGTAGTGGGTTTTTGTGATATTTACAAACCTATAACATATTTCACTTACCACATATAAACATATTGTTTCAAATTTTAATTGGGAGATTAGAACAGCACTAGGATTGACAATATTATGAATATTTCACAAGATAGTAGTGATTTTCTTTCAATGGGTCCGAGTTTTCTTCCTATGAGGTGCACTGCGGCTAATCATATACTGCGCAAGGGCTTTAGGCTTCAATTTGCTGGCTTTTTAAAACAAGCATTGACAATGTCAACATGCCTGGCATGCATTATAATCGTATGGCAGTAGTCACATGGTGGCATTATGATTCCATGCATGTGAAACTATGAAATAGAAAATAACTGCAGGGTCTACATGCACAGTGTGCAGTGACCTGCATTGTGCCATGCCCTGTACTGGTGACATTAGCACTCGCAACAGTCAGTCAGGGGCATAACTTGGTCAGTAACATTGGGGGAGGTAAGTTGAACTTTTGATTTTCCAACATTGACACTGGCATATAATGTTAAAATACATTAAACGTCAAGCAGGGTGCATGAAAAGGGCTAAACGGGCAGTGGAGTGGCAGATAAATGCGGATTGGTAGATGAACTAAGTGGGAGAAAACACATAATTTGGTAAAATAACCAACACTATTAAAAAACTTTCAAAACAGAGAGGGAAAAATGTGTGGGTGCGTTTTTGTCTGCGTATTGGTACAAATTCCTGTTGAAATCCGAGACACCTCACCATACTCGTATCCAGCTAATTATGGAGAAAATACATTTATTAAGGGGTGTAACACCCCAAACTCCCCCTCTCCCCATCCCTACTCCAGAATGTAAGCAAGAAGATGTGAACTCATGCGTCAGCAGAAAATCGGTACTAACCTGAGAATAATTATAAATGGACCCTAACGCCGAAAAAAACCTCCAACATTAATCAGGAAGAGAAGAATAGGCAATGTTAAAACTAGGCATGTCTTTTAGGAAGCATGCCTTTCGTGCAAGAAATGTTTATAACACAGATTAAATATGCATCTTAGAAACTAGAGATCGTTTATACAAACAACATTTTCATTATTTTTTTTAATGAAATTGCCAACCCAAAAGCTATGAAGAACTCGTGCACAAGGCAACAGCACTGCAAAGACCTCATATTTGATTCAAATTACACAAATATATGCTGGGTGATAACTGCCATCTATCCATGTGTCAGAGATTCATTATACTCCTACAGACTAGGGGGCAGATTTATGAGGCACTTGCGCCACGTTTACGCCGCTGTTGCGTCACGCAAGGCGGCGTAAACGTGGCGCATCCCTACGAACGATTTACAACGTGACGCATCTAGGCAGATGCGTCACGTTGTAAAGCCCTGCGCCGCTTGTGGGCGTTCCGGCGCAGGGTGGGCGTTCTGGGGCAGCTGCGCCTCGCAAAAGTGGCTGAGTGAAATCTATAAGATTTCACTCAGTCACTTTCAGGCCAATGCTGCGTCAAAAGCCTGCGCCTGCTTGAAGCAGGCGTAGGTCTTGACGCAGCATTGTTAAGATGGGGCACCCCCGAGACTTGCTGGAGCTGCGTCGCGCTTGCGACGCAACTCCAGCAATGCGTCACCTTTACGGCACAGATGCGTCACGCATCTGTGCCGTTTTTGCCCCATGGTGCGCCGCATTATAAATGCGGCGCACCATGGGTGGCGGAGCTGTGGCGCACTGTGGCGCACATTAACTGGCGCATCCCTGGGGATGCGCCAGTTAACATAAATCTGCCCCTAGGTGTTGGGCCAGGGTCATGGGAGGTGATGGTGTGTGGAGCTCTCTGTAAAGTGAAATGTACGGGCCGCCTAAATCATGCTCTCACAGGTGGCACCGGCTAAAAAACTAGGTTTCCAGGAAGTGCCTGATTCCCAGTAGAAACAAGAATTATTTCTAAAACACTGTGCATTGTGCACAAGGTCTACTGGTACACAGCCCTGGTGGTGTCTGCAGAAACTGGCAACCTTCAATTGAGCAACAATCTTTGAAATGCCTCAAACAGGCCGGCCAGTCGCTCGGAGCTCAGGACTTAAACTCTGGAACAATCTTGTCCTTAGCGTGGGCATCTCACTCCATGTCTTTGCAGAGGCTGGTCCACATTCTGAGCTTTTCACCTACACAGCATGCCTTTCAGCTATGTTGGTGTGTTTAGTTCAATGAAAGCAAAAAAAACCAAGCATTTGCAATGCAATAGGTCTTGCATTTACGCGAGTTTAAGCTATTGACATTGTAAATAACAATGCCTTTTATTTTTGTTTTCGTTTTAAAAACATTAATAAAAGGCATTGTCATTTACAATGCCAATAGCTTAAACTTGTGTAACTGCGAGACCTGTTGCATTGCAAATGCTTGTGTTTAGTGTTGTCGATGTCTAGCATCTGGGTCTTGGAGTGTTGTCACAGTCTGCCATTTGATTCTTTGGACTATGTCAGTCTTGCATCTAAGAGTTTGAGTAGTGCCTGTTGGCAATTTGAGTTCTAGATTAATGTCATAGTATGGTCAGAGGTTCTTGGAGTTATGCAATCAATCAATCAATACATTTGTAGAGCGCGCTACTCACCCGTGAGGGTCTCACGGTGCTGGGGGTGGTGCTGCTACTGCGCGAAGAGCCAGGTCTTGAGTAACCTCCTGAAGATTAGTAGGTCTTCGGTCTGCCGCAGGAGGATGAGGAGAGTGTTCCAGGTTTGGCGGCGAGGTAGAAGAAAAATCTGCCACCGGTGGTCGCTCTTCGGATGCGAGGGACGGTAGACTTGGCGCGGTCGGCGGAGCGGAGCCAGCGGTTCGGGGTGTGGAAGGTGAGTCGTCTGTTGAGGTATGCTGGTCCGGTGTCGTGGTGTGCCTTGTGAGCGTGGGTGAGGAGCTTGAAGGTGATCCTCTTGTTGATGGGGAGCCAGTGCAGGTCTCTTAGGCTCAGTGTGAAGTGGCTGTGGCGAGGGATGTCGAGGATCAGGCGTGCAGAGGCGTTCTGTACGCGTTGCAGTCGTTTCAGCAGTTTGGCCGGGGCTCCGTGTAGAGGGCGTTTCCGTAGTCCAGCCTGCTGCTGACGGGGGCCTGGGTGACCGTTTATCTTGTGTCGGTGGGGATCCACCTGTAGATCTTTCGGAGCATGTGGAGGGTGTTGAAACACAAGGACGATATGGCGTTGACATGCTTGGTCATGGAGAGTGTTGAGTCAAGGATGAATCCCAGGTTGTGTGCGTGGTCAGTGGGTGTCGGTGCGGTTCCCAGGGCAGTCAGCCACCAAGAGTCGTCCCAGGCTGAGGGGGTGAAGCCGAGGATGAGGACCTCTGTTTTGTCTGAGTTCAGCTTCCGACGGCTGTTCTACATCCATTCGGCTACGGCTTTCATTCCTTTGTGGAGGTTGGTTTTGGCAGTGAGGGGGTCCTTGGTGAGGGAGAGGATCAGCTGTGTGTTGTCGGCATCGGAGATGATGTTGAGGTCATGTAGTCTGGCGAAGTGGGCGAGCGGGCCATGTAGATGTTGAACAATGTCGGGCTGAGGGATGATCCTTGGGGTACGCCGCAAATGATCTTGGAGACTTCGGATAGGAATGGGGGAGGCGGACGCTCTGTGTTCTGCCGGAGAGGATGAAGGTTGTCAAGACCAGTGCTTTGCCTCGGACTCCTGCGTCGTGGAGGCGAGTGCTTAGGGTGCGGTGGCAGACAGTGTCGAAGGCGACTGACAGGTCCAGAAGGATGAGGGCCGCTGTCTTGCCGTTGTCCAGTAGGGCCCTGATATCATCAGTGGCGGCGATGAGGGCCGTTTCGGTGCTGTAGTTGCTGCGAAACCCGGACTGGGACTGGTCCAGGGTGTTGTTCTCCTCGAGGTAGTGGGTCAGCTGTTTGTTGACGTTTTGTTTTATGACCTTTGCCGGGAACGGCAGTAGGGAGATGGGCCGGACGTTTTTGAGGTACCTCGTGTCTGCCTTGGGTTTCTTGAGCAAGGCGTTGATCTCGGCGTGCGCCAGCTCTCTGGAAGGTCGCGGTCTTGAAAGAGATGTTGATGGCCTTGCGGAGATGGGGTGCGATGGTGGTGCTGGCCTCGTTGAAAATGTGGTGGGGGCACAGGTCAGACGGGGAGCCGGAGTGGATGGTGCTTACATTTTACATTTACAGGTCAGTGGATTAAAGTCACAGTATCGCATCTGATTCCTGGGGACATGGGGTCGCTTGTGTCCAGCTTCTAGAATCGCACTAGCCCGATGTTCGGTACTTGGGTACCAATAGCATAGCCTGATGTTGAATTCTTGAGATGCGGGATTCCAGGACAGTTACATCCTTGCTTCAGGTTCAGGAAGTGATGTCACAAACTGCATTGTGGAGTCATACCAGAGCCTGTGCTCTCACTCAGTTGGCAGTATACAGGTTATGGCATCACTCCAGCAACCCAACGTCAGTTGCCCACGGCTGCAGGTCTTGTCATCTTAAACATGTGAGGAGTATAGCAACTCTTTGAAATACGATACGAAAATTTAAAAAAGTCTGTTATGAGATTACAGAAAGTAGGACAAGATGGAGTGCCTTCACTTGTAAGTGAAGGCAGCTAGCTGTACGGGCATGCAAACGGACCTGTTTTCAATCTAGGACTTCATATGCACTGTTGCCCTTCCTACGCGCTGTAAATATCAGGTGACTATTATTTAGTGTATCATTATTACCCAATTGACTTGTGCTGAACTACTAACAATCCTCTCTTTCCCGCAGCCTCTTGTTGTTCGTTGACCAAGCGGATGCGTTCTTAAGGAAGAGGTCAACGGTGAATGCACTCCATTCCCCTCCTTTTATCGGGGTTACTCTGGCTTCCCTTGCCTCTTTTCATCCCTGTTTGCTTCTACTCTGTGGGTGCGATGGGTTTCAAAGTGCAGCTGCCTGCCGCCCGCATAATAAAGTGTCTTGGTGTGTGGAAAAAATAGCTCCTCGCAGCTGCCGAGATCGAACAGCACACCTTGAAAATTACTGGTGAGAAGCGACAATTTGCAGTGACAGTGTGAGAGTTGTGGAGGGCCCTCCCTCTACGGGCAGGTGGGAAAATCGAGTAAAATTATAACAGCGCACAGGCATTGGGAGGTGGTCGCGCACATATTACTTTACAGAGCTCCGCTGTAATTGAAAATACATAAACCCATATATTCCTTTACCTTCGTGTCTGCTTTTTGCATGGTAAATGCATTGCAAATCTCTGAGGCTCGTGAAGCCTGCAATGACGTCAGTTTGGGGGAGGAGACTTTGCTGAAAAGACTGGTGTGGGGCCCACACTTGCAGGCTGAGAGAGTAACGAACAAGTATAAACAAAGTACCTTACCTCCCATCTTCTTCCTTCAGAGCCCGTGCACAATCTCCTGGCAAAGCAGGCACGGGCCTCGGGTCCTGAGCGAAGAAGGAGGGGCCCGACGGGGGGAGGGAGGAAAGTAAAAGCGTGCAAGGCGCGCGGACGCGTGACCCGTACGCGCGCACATCTCCTGTCCGTACGCGTGCACATCTCCTGTCCCCCTTCGGAAGGAAAAATCGACGACAATGGATCTCGCCAAGTGAGCAGGGCATGTGCTGCGTCGCTAGGCGAGACCTAAAAAGGACCACAACTCCCAGAATGCCTTAGGTTATCACACAAATGTCTAGGACTGGTAACCGTGGCCATAATGACTTGGAGGGAGGTGGTCACCCAATCTGACCTACACCTGAGGGCAGTACTAAAACAGCTGTGCTTGAATAAAGGCCTTACAATAGAACTGTTCAAACAACCATTTGTCTGTAAACCCCATCCAGGATTGCAACTAAAGAAAGTGTGACGGAGGAAAACTCTTTTCACCCATTTGGATGGTAACTTTCTTTAATCTTGTTATTTACATATTCCTCTGTATAGATATGTTTCCATATGTGCTGCATTCTGCATCACACACAGAAAAAATAAAATGCGTTTAAAGATTGTTTTGATGAAGGTAGGCATACCTTTTTCGCAAAAACAATCCTGCTTGTAAGACAGGATCCCTTGCACCATGGCTAAAGGGTGCCCGCATTGGCGCTAGGCAGCACATAGTGTGGCAGTGAAGGGAGAAAGCAGAAATGCATCATATTTTTGTACATATACCGCATCTCTGCCCTCTTCCTTTCAGTCAATGAGGTTCAGCAAGTTGTGTTGCATGAAACAATAGTAAATTTGGCCCTAGATCACAATTCAAAATGCGATATTATACAAAATATTCAGCCCAGGAGCTGTATGATATTTATTTATGTACAGCTGGTGTTAAAGGCGGGAAAGAGATCTCCAACATAATATATGTACTAGATAGATTGATCAATCAATCAATCAGTATTTATGTAACAAGTCCCTTCCTGAAATCGGCGAGTCAAGGGCGGTTTGAAGGTTGAGTGGCAGGTAGTTCCAGGACTTGGCAGTGAGGTAGGAGAAGGAATGGCACCCACTGTAGCTCTGCTGGATGTGAAGGACGTGTGCGAGGGAGGCGGATTGCAGTTGACTGGTCAGTTGGTGGAAGGGCAGGCAGTGGTTGATGTAGGAGGGTCCGGCATTGTGGAGGGCGTTATAGGCCAGGGTCAGCAGCTTGAACTGGCATCTCGTTGGGACGGGGAGCCAGTGGATGTTTCTTAGGTGGAGGGGATGCTGGTCCATTTGGATGACTCTGGCAGCGGTGTTCTGTATGGTCTGTAGGCGTTTGAGGAGGTTAGTAGTGGGTCTGTCATAGAGTGCATTTACATAGACTAGTCGACTGGTGATGAGGGGTTGGTTCACTGTCTTCTTGGTGCTGACTGGGATCCACCTGAAGATGTACATAAGTGAAGTGGAGGAGTAAGAAGTAGGAGCAAGCAGGAAAGAACAGGAAAGGAAGGAAGGCAGGAGAGAAAGGAGGAACAGTGGAATGTAAGAAAAGAAAGAAGGAAAGTACAAAATAAGGAGAAAAGGAAGAGAAATAAGGATGGAGAAAAAGAAAGCAAGGATGAATGAATGAAGGAGAGAAGAAAGGAATGAAGAAGACAAAAAGAAAGAACAAAGTACTTGAAAAAAAGAGAAGGAAAGGAAAGAAGGAATAAAGGAGAAACAGAAATAAAGACAGTAAGACATTACGGAGAAATGAAAAGAAAGCAAGGCAAAAAGGAATGAAGCAGAGGATATAAGGAAATGAGGGCCGTAGAGGGGAAAGAAAAGAAAGGAATTGGAAGGAGGTGAGACTCAGACAAGGGAAGGAAGGAGAGACTGAAAGAAACAAAAAAGGAGAGGACAGTAAGAAGGAGAAAAAGATAGACAAGAAGCAGTGACAGAATGAAAGAAGAAATGCTGAAGAGAAAGAAAGAAGCAAATAACGAATTGGAGAAAGTGGGATACTAAAAGGGAACAAAGAAACGGAAAAAAGAAAGAAGAGGATATAAATAAAGACAGAAAGAAAATGAAAAATTAGAAAAAGGGGAAAGAAGAGGAGAAACAAGGAAGGAAGTAAAGAAAGAAAAACAATGAGAGAAAAATCAGTGAAAGGAAAACAAAGAAAGAAAAAGAAAAGGAAAGGAAAGAAAAAAGAAAGATAATGAGAGGGAAAAAAGGAAAGCAAATAAAAGAGAACTGAAAGAAAGAGGAAAATAAAGATTAAAAGAAAAAAGAAAGAAAGATATGAAAAAAGAATGAAAAAGAAAGGAAAGTAAATGAAAGAGAAGTGGGAAAGAAAGGTAGAAACAAGAAAGAATAAGGAAATTTAAATATAGTGCTGTCCTCAGTGACGCTCTGAAGTCAAAACAGCAATACTTTTTAGGTCTCACCTAGCGTTGCAGCGCAAAGCGCTAATCGCTCGGTGAGAGATATTGTGAATGAGGGGTTTTCAGAAAGGGACTCAAAGCCCTGCCCCTCATTTTTATTGACTTGCGTCGCCGTTTATGCAAAACGTTGGCCTGCCATTGGAAATGGGGTATTTTGGTTGCCGCCCTTTCGCTTTTTTTTCTGGCCCTTCCAGACTGGATTGTCTGCTTTGCGGCTGTAGCAAAGCATTTTCTTATCTTTGTCGGGGCCATCTGTTTTCACTCAGCCGCATGCTTATTTTTGCATCGTGCTTTCACTTAAAGTGAAAGTGAAAGCGCAATGCAAATATAAAAACGGCAGATTCAAAACAGATGGCCCCCTGCCTTTCCGCAATGGCAAAGCTGCTCCGTGTACTCCCCGCGCTTGCTCGTACTCAAGGGCCCACGAAACGGTGAAAAAACAATCAAAATTCTTGGGTAAAAATGTATATTTTGATATCTGCACTCCTACAGTCAAGATGTGATGACCTGTACCGCACCTCTTCTACTTATCAATTGATCGATCATCGGCCCGACGGCTCTCCTGTTCGAACCTCTTGTGGACCCTTAAGTTGCTTCCCCGGCAGGGGGACCTGTAATAGCCCCGGCTGTGGGACCTGTTGCTGCCCCGGCGCTGGCGGACTCTGTAAAGTGCGGTACTTTCTGTGACCGGACTGCGGGTGCGGGAGGCGACGTGTGCGGTCACCCAGGGTGCACCTAGTGTCCCGTCAGCTTCCCCAACTGAGCTGAATCTCATGACTGAGGTGGTGGAAAGAGGATTTCAAACACTAACTGTCCGCTCTACGGACGGACCCGGGACTAGGGCTGGAGAGAACAGGCGGCAGAACGCGACATAACCCGCAGAGGAGGGTAGGATGAGGCGGGGTCCGGCCATGCTTAGAGGTTCACCCTCTTAGTCACCAAGCACTTCTTCCGCTCTGTCCCGCTTCTAGGCACTCCACGGCGTGAAAGAGCGATGTGATCGGCCATACTTACTACATACTTAATATGTATCCCAACCGGCACATACTAACATAGCCACAAGTTGTCTATACCGATATATACTAATGTAAACAAGTTAGGTATCCAGGCCAAAACCACTTACCTGTTAATTCTCAGGAAGCACATTCATACATACAAGGCATCCGGAGGTCACTTCAATGGGTGCCAGGGGCCAAGAAGCTGAATGACTGAATGTATGAATTGACGACTCAGTGGATGAACTGATTCATTCGCTTTATATGTTTCTTTCTTACATCGCACGGAAGACCCTTTGTGTACCAGCGCACTTTGGAACCAGCTGTGGATTAAAGCATGTTGCCTCACACAAGATAACGCTATATGCGGAAAGGAGACTGTTTGGGCTTTAAAAGTGAGCTTAAGACACGGAGGTATTGCTAGAAAACAGTGGTAGCGTGCATGATACCTGATGTGCACAGCATGAGATATGGGTTCATAGTGAAATATAATCTCCTATCTCTCCCTCCCCATACCCACCACCTGGAAAACACGCTAATGAATGTTTAGCGGGTTAAAGCCCTCTTTAAAGCGCTTCCGGAGGCTGCGCGGGCGCCGGTCTACGGTAAATTTATGCAATCCACACACGAACTATGAATTTCCAGAGGCGCTGTGGGTGCGCAGGCCTGTTATCAAGGCTGACAATTATGCACTGTGTGTTTTCAGGTGCCCAGCTGATAACAGTCCGGGAGGTAATAAGTAATTTAAAAGGTTTTAGTTTAGAGGAGTCAGGCAGGGGCCCACCGTTGGCGTGCACTGATGCCACTGCATGGATTTTAGCCCATGAGGGGCCTTCCAGACCACCAACCCCCATTAACCACTTGTCCAGGGCCACCCTCAGCGTGCACTGATCCCACTGCAGGGGCTTTCCAGCTTGATGTAAGAGGCCTTCCAGACCCTGATGTGTGCACCAGTAAGCAAACCTCATCTTAATATTTTGCAACGCTTGGTAAAAGATGTGAACATTTCACCGGGTCAAGTTATAGACTTTCAATAATCTGACAAAATAGGATGCTTCCAAAACTCTCCCAATGTGTATTACTATTGCCCAAGCTATGTTTCTGGCAAACCTTAAATAGATGCAATTTTTCAAATAAAACGTGTATCAGAGACAGCTGGGCACTCACAGCTGTACTGCACATACATGGCGCGAGCTGGGGCGAGTGCACATCAGCAGTGCTTTATGGGCTTGACTTGGCACAGTTGAACGCAGCACAGGCTCTATCCCAACATGGATAATATTTTGGAGCGTGTCACGTTTGTCTTTTTTCTTAAACCTACCAGTAAATATGTTTATTCTACTTGGAAGTAGGCATCCTACGGCGACAGAAGTAAGACATCAGCACACTTGTGCACATATCCAGAAATATATGACTAACCCATGGTATGGTGGTTGCCATTTATAGAGCGCAAATTTTTCATTGAAACAGCCTCTTCAATGGCTACTAAATTTCCGTCAAACGTGCAGTTTTACAGATACACCTAACTTGGTATAACTTGGTGCACAAATGATAACATGGGAAAATCTATTTTTTACGGGATGCTGGTTTCTGAAGCTCGGTGGCGGCCCCCCACCTGTACCATTTTCTCCAGCTGCCCAGGGCTGTTCGAGCATTTTATCAGCACTGGTAGGGCAGCATTGCCACTGCAGAGCTGGATGCAGCGATCAAGGCGCTCCCAAGTGAGTCACCACAGGGCTCTGCCCCCCCACCACATTTTTTTTTTTGGGGACTTTAATAAGCGCGGTGCCGTCATCACGGACACCGCGCTATGCAATGCAATAGGTGTTGCTTTTGGTAACATAAATAACAATGCCTTTTAATTTTTTTTAAAGAATTGCCATTTACAATATCAATAGCTCAAAATAATGTCATTGCGAGACCTATTGCATTGTAACTCCTTGCTCAGGGTAGTTGTCAGCGAGCTTTACAAACAATGACTGCTGAGGCATTTAGTTTCAGTTTCCTAAAGAGGAAGCAGCAGCACACTTGTTTATTTAACAAGAGAGTGGGATGAATCCTTATCCTACACCCTCAGCCCAACCTTCCAGAACTGTGTTTTTAAGGGCAGTATTATCTGCTAGGCACCATGTTGAACAGTTCAGAACTCCTATCTGAGAACTATTGTTAGCTCACGATGGACGTGTTTGAGAAGGCTGAGTATACCTGGCATAAGGGATGTGTACGTAGATGAGGTCATAAGCAGTGTAGGACAGGGGCGCAAGTGGGGTGAGGTCAATGAGCCTCAGTGACCCTACCCCTCTCTGTGATGGGGGAAGATTGGAGGCTGCTGGCAGAAAGCTGAGCACTGGCTTCTGTGCTGTGTTTCAGCACTAGTTTTGATGACCTACTCTGCATAATCCATTTCACAGCTTCCAGCTCTTTACAGTGTGCATCTACCCAAAAATTGAGTACAGACTTACATTGGAGGGGAGAGCGTGCTACGGAGCTTTGGTAAGGTAGGTAAGTCTGTAAGCTGATCTCGCACCCCTTCATTGCCTGTTGCATTCAAGTATGCCAGCCCAGACCCTGAGAGAAGAGTGCAGGGAAGTTACAAATCTCTCTACGGACCTTAGCATCTAATGTGGTATCTCAGGGAGCAGAGGTGAGCAAAGCCTCGTCAATGCTTAAAGTCAGTGGTTAATTTGAGCCGTGGTTTCCAGTGCTCAGCACTGGCACCTAATTATCAAACACCAGCACTTATGACAGTCTGCCACATGGTGGCGCTGTTTGTCTAATTTAGAAATTAGCACAACCACAGAAGTTTATTAATTCTATATACATTAAATATACTTATACATGCCGCCTCAGCCATTCTTTTAGTGTTGGGCGCCTGGGATAGTCAGAATTGTCACACTTGTAGGAGAGTGGTGGTAGCTGTTGTATTGATATGATCATGACATGGCATGACAACGGCTGGTGCGAGCTGCAGTGGCCTTATGACAAGGGCCCGGGCACTTATTTTTTTGCAAATTAAGTACTGCTTTAAGTAAAATTTCAATACAATACTAGAGGAAGCAGGGCGATTCCTGACACTGTACAATTTCCCCCACCTTTCCGAGATTTAGCTCTGCAGCGAAGAAGTTAAACACAGTGGCAGCGTTAACCTTTGATAGTCGAACAGCACCGTGCAGGAGATTCAGGGCAAGTAGCAGAAATTAAAGGAATTCACGGGTACTTATCTAGCATGTGCGCACATTTTGTATCCTAAAAATATAATACACATTTTTTTCAATACTGGAAAGATGAAAGGCTGAGTTCACCTGTGCAAGACTGAATTATCTTAGATTGGCTAGTATTTATATGAAAACACTATTTGAAACCATAAACTTGAGAACTCAGTCGGTTAATGTGCCTCTTGCAAATACTCATTCAAAATGCAGATCAGAATTTGAAGCAGAATGTTACATTTTCATCCACCTGTTACTGACAGAATTTGAGGGTCATTTGTATGAGAATACGTGACGTATGAAGAGAAAATAACGCAAAGAAACTGTTACATTATTTTTTGGGGAAAAATAAACTGCCAAGAATATTGCTAGTGGGAAACGCCTTCACAGCAATAGGTTAAAAAATAAAGCTCTACAGAATAATCCAAAGAAAATACACTAAAGTGAGAAAACACTGCAATTTATGTCATACTTTTCTCTTCGAACTTAAGATCATGTCCCTTGTACCTGCTATATGCTGCCATCAATCAGATCACTGGCTGGTAGTTAAGGAAAAAAATATATAAACATTTTTAAAGGAAATTCTGCTAAATAAATGGATAAATCAAGAAAGTAGGTTAGGACCCCTCTGTCTCCTACTAAGCGGGGGCTTCATACTGACATTTAAAGGGGACTGGGCTAATTAAATGTACAGCTGTGCATTTAATTATCTTTGGCGGTGTTGACTAACAGCTTTGAACATTACTGCGAGTCAATGAATTTCTTGAAAACATCACCGGCTGGCATTTCCCTCTCCGCGACACTTATTTTATAAGTTTATCCTAAATCTGTTTCTTCTTTTTTCGCTTCTCGCAGTCTCTTTTGATAAACCCCGCACGTCCAATTTACACACCTAAACGTGCACGTTAACACCTTTTTACGACATTCCACCTCGGTGCGTGGGGGATGTTTTTCTACACGTCTGGGTGTCGGTTTTCAAACATTTGCTGAAGCTTTCACTGTGCGACAAGATGGCGGCGGCGCTGCCTGTCGTCTGAGTTGTTTCAGCATTCGGCTGCAGGCGGGGAGCCAGCAATTGATAACTTTACTAGGTTGGGAGAATGGCGCCATGTTTTTGGAAACACCTGCACAAGTTCAAAACCTTCCTAATCTTGCAGGGGTGTAACGCAGGCTCCTGCAGCCCCTGCAGCCCCTGCCGCGCGGGGGGGGGGGGATGCAACAGGGGTGGCATCTCTATAATGGCAGAGCTTGAGTGCCGCCCCCCCCTGCTAAAAGATGAAAAATAAAATGATAAAGCATTTTATTATTATCATTTTATTTGTGCATGACAGCTGACCACGCAAGTTTTTACCGGGGTGGTGCCAGGCAATCCTGTGTGACAGGCATGGCAGTTGGAAGAATGGCGGGCACTTTCAAGTGTGCCTGTCAGTTTGGCCGGCCGTCTTAGGCCGGTCAAATAACATGCACATTTAGGTTTCTCCAACCCTGCTGTGTTGCGCAGCCGGAGTGGAGTTACACCATAGGCTCAAGGCAGTCTGAGCAGCAAATCAGGCCACTCAGACTAATTTGAGCGCTTCTCTCATTTTTATTTATAAAGTTTTATATAACGCGAACCAGATCCCGAAGGATATCACAGCGCTTCACAAAAGGATGAAAGGGAGAGTACTACTCCAGTCAGGAATGCCAAACAGTTGTAGTCACAAAAATCAGATACAAATGATACACCGCGAGAAGAGAGGGAGCATACAGAGCCAGCAACGATATCATATAAGAATACCAAACAGTTACAGTCAAAATAATCACAGACAGGTGGTACACAGCAAGTAATGAAATAAGCAGGTCAAGATACACGCATTGAAGGCAGCAGGGTGGATGTCTGAGATGTATGGGTATTGTTGAATTGATGGATCAATGAATAAGTTGATAGATGGATGTATGGATGCTAATCGGAAGTATGAGTGAAGAGATGAATGTATCGAGCTGGGAAAAGTGTTCTCAGCATGAGAGAAGCGCGCGGATTAGTATCTGGGAGCCTGCGCAGTGTGCAGCAAGAGTCGAGGATCGGAAGAGTGGAGCAAGGCAGTGGTGTCGGAGCGGCAGCTAAGTTACATTTTAATAATTGTAATTATGTTTTTCTTTCCCTTCCCTCCCCGCCTCACCACTGAGCAATGCAAGCAGCCGCTACTGGGATGCAACAATTCAGGGGATCGAATCACCAACTCTTCCTGGGACCCCATTCAATCCAAGGCCAATGAATATCTGTGAGCTGTAGGAGACTCAAGGGCCCCTCATCACATTCTGCAGGGGGGCTGGTATTTTACATTAGCAACTGTAATCTTGCCCATCACAATGGTGGTTTTGACTCTACAGGTCTCTGCACATGAATGAATGAATTGTACACTTGGTATAGCGCATGGCTACCCTAAGGCATCCCAGCGCTTTGACCCAGGGCAAATCCCCACCACTCATCGGAAAAGGAATGTCTTAAGTTGTTTCCGAAACATAAGATGGTTTGGTTGAAGTCGGATGCTCTCAGGAAGATTGTTCCAGAATTTAGCAGTTTGCATAGAAAACAGCCGTCCCCCCATTTGGGTTCTTTTGATCCTTGGGACTGTCAGAAGATTAAGTTCACTCGACCTAAGGGTTCTAGAGGGTCGATATGGGCAGAAGAGTGAGCACAGAATAGCAGGACCGTTATTTGTGATGGATTTATGGACCATGCACATGGCCTTGAATCCTATCCTCTCCTGAATCGGTAGCCAGTGTAGAGCACGCAGAGCAGGCTTAACCGAGCTGTGTCTGGGTACTTTGACCAATAGTCGAGCAGTTCTGAACTGACTGCAGAATTTTGATAGTGCCCATCGGAGCTCCAAGATAGAGTGCATTAGAATAGTCCAATCGAGAGATGATCAAGGACTGGACCAGGAGCCGTCTGGAATCCGGTGGGAGGAGGTTCAGAACCTTCCTTAGTACCTTAATCAGGCCAAAACATGTTGCGGCTACCTTCCTTGCCTGCACTTGAAAACCGAGAGAGGGGTCAAGCCACACTCCCAAACTCTTGATTTGTTTGTTGGGGGTCGGGGGAGGACCCAGGCAACTCGGCCACCATGGATTGAGGTTCAAGGGGGCCTTGTACCCCATGATCATGATCTCAGTTTTTGTCCCATTCAGTATCAGAAATGAGGCTTCCATCCAGTCACAAACCCTAGTGACACAGGGGGAAAGATTGTTAGGTCCAGCGGTCCCATCCTCAGACCTTGTTAGTGAGACCACTAACTGAGTGTCATCGGCGTATGTGACCAATTTAATTCCCCAGGGAAGCACCACCTCGGCCAAAGGCCTCATGTAGATATTGAATAAGGTGGGACTTAATGAGGATCCCTGGGGAACGCTGTAATGTAGGGGGAGCTGTCTAGATGTAAACTCCCCTTCAAAAACAGAGAATGTTCTTTCTGCTAGGAAGGATTGTAGCCATTTAAGGGCAACCCCGGAGATACCAGCCTCGTAGAGACGGCGGATCAACAAGGAGTGATTAACCGTATCGAAGGCTGCGCTGAGGTCCAAAAGGACCACCGCAGCGCAGCCTCCTGCATCTACAATCTTCCTCGCTTCCTCCACTACAACAACCAGAGCGGTCTCAGTGCTCTGTTTGGTTCTAAAGCCAGTTTCAGTACGGTGAAGCACTGCCTCATTTTCAATAAAGGCGGATACGGCTAGATTTACATGCTTCTCCGTGATTTTACTCATCCCTGGCAACAGGGAGATAGGGCGGTAGTTTGACCAATCCTCAGGGTCTAGATTAGCTTTTTTTAATAGAGCTTTAACTTTGGCCTGTTTCCATAGTGGGGGGACCACTCCGGTGGAAAGGGAGGAGTTAATCACATCCCTCATGATTGGTACCACCACCTCAGAAACTTGTTTCAAGACAGAGGGCGGAGCCATATCCGATGGAGAGCCTGATTTAAGATTCTCCAAGAGTTTTTCTACTGTGGAGTAATCCATCAGGGGCAGAATGTCCAAAGTTGGTGAGGAGAACACTCGAGGAATGAGCTCAGTAGGGTGCCCAGAATCATTTAAAGCTTCCTTCACACAGAAGGAAGAATAGATGGTAGCCACCTTTGAGCTAAAAAAATTGGCTAACTCTTCACACCGTTTTAGAGGATAGGCCACTTCATTCAGGGGACTAGACGGAGTGACCAGATCTTATACATTTCCCTGGGGGAGTTAGCAGCTTTAGAGATCTCAAGCTGGTAGAATAAAGCTTGAGCTGATTTTAATTGGGTTTTATATACCCTAAGTGTTGCTCTATATTCCATTTTATCCTCCAGGGTGAAATTCTTTCTCCATTTCCTCTCTAGCCTCTTACAATTCCGTTTGAGACATTTCAATTCTGCCGTGTACCAAGGCATTTTATTAGAACCTCCACGGTGCACTACTTTGCGTTTAGGAAGGGTAAGATCGGGGAGGACTCTAGCCACTTGTTAAAAGCACTATAAGCTTCTATCTGGTTATCCTTCTTAATTAACGGAAGAGAATCCTTTAAGGAGGATACCAACTCTGCCACCGGAAGTTTTGACCAGATCCGACCTATCTTATTGGTTGTTATAGAAGGCTGGAAGACATCAGCAGGCGTCCATGTAAATGAGAGTAGCGCATGATCTAACCATGGAATAAATTGGGAATCCTTCCACTGCATGTCAGTGAGATTGGTGTAGAAATGGTCAATCAAATGGCCAGCAGAGTGAGTAGGTCCCTCCACAATTTGTTTCAGTGCTAAAGTCCCCAAACCATCTAAAAGATTTTGAGAAGTCAGAGCTTCAGAGTCATCAATATGAATGTTAAAATCCCCAATAATAGAGATATTAGGGGAGGTACTGTTAAGGTGAATAATTTTATCAAGGAGGACATTACAAAAGCTATTGTGGGATCCTGGTGGACGATACAGTAGGATACCCGAAAGTGTACAGGTTGGGGAGAACGAAACAGCAAATTCCAGACTTTCGCAGTCTGATAGCGGGTTGTCAAAAGTACGACACTTAAATGAGTCCTTACAAATGATTGCTATACCTCCGCCCCGGCCCTTAGGACGATCGAGCCTGCTTATCACGTAACCACGGGGCAAGGCCCTGACAATATCCGGGCCTGAGACCTCTGAGAGCCAAGTCTCAGTAAGAAATAAAACATCCGGACTATGTTCCTCTAGCAGCAGGTGGATTTCAACGCTATGTTTCGGTAGCGAACGACAGTTCAGGAGCATTAGGGAATATATGTTCAGATTGCAAGTAGATGAAGGGGGGGGACCCTCCTGCTTGTCTCCACAGTGCAGACAGGGAGTCAGAGGAAGAATAAATGGCGTTATAAGTGGGCAGGACTGACCCCTGCCATCACTAAGTGCCAACAGTTGGTTCCTACCGTATATCAGATCTTCTTCTTTCCTGAAGTCTGTCCCCCTAGCCCCTGGTCTACACAGTTTTAAGCTAGTATCAGAGTGCTGGCTAAAGTTTTTGAATCCTACAAGCAAGGCAGTTGGCACAAAGAGTTATTGAGGCGTGCTCACATTTGCACAGCACAATTGATAGGGACAAGTTAAGAGTTCCAAGCAAAACAACACGTATTGCATCACAAGAAAACAGGATGGAGCAACAGTTTGGAAAATGCATCTGAGAGGATCATAATCCTGATGGAGATCTCCTCTTCTCCAGATCACCACAGGAGATCTCCTCCTGTGGTGTTTACTGGACAAGCGCTTAGAGACCCCTGGGTTATATAGCGCTATATAAATCGAAATAAATAAATAAATAAATAAATTTGTTTACCCACTTTGGAGGTCGAAACGTGTTAATTAGTGTTTTAAATGGAAATACAGATGTGTATGTACTCACTATTTAAAGTATCTGTTTGCTCCTTAGAAGTGTTGGTACTCTCTTATTAAATGCATTGCACAACTGCTGCAAAGTGCAGCTACTCTCCCTTTGGATTGATTGATGGCTGATTGGGAACCCTATTCTTTTAGAGGGGTTATGAAGTGGCACTGGGTGACTGCTCTTCCCATCCTTTAGAGCCACACCAAAGGGACATCTCACTTCAATCAACACCGATAGCTCTCCCACAGAATGGAATATATGCACAGTGCCCTTAGTAAACCTATGTACATACGCACCTCCATTCAAAATAACATTAGCAAGAGCAAGCACTATTCTTCCTCTAGGTTTGTCCCTCCCACAGTCTCAGATAGCAATTAAATAAACCCCTCAGGCATCCAGCTTTACAGAAATAGCTAGGAACTATACAATATCCTTTCTCCAAAGCCTCAAACTCAGCCTGAACCCAGGTGACGCTTGCCCCATGACACCACTGTTGAACATGCAGAATAACTTATCTCCGCCATAACTATTCACAAACAGATGACTCCTACAGGAGGAAATCTTCACACTTTAAAACACTCTATTGTTAGCCCACTCTTGCAAAAAAACAATTTGGTCCAAACTCATCCACAGTAGTGGCTGCTACCAGACCCAGGTGGTGAGGCGGGGATGGGGATAGAAGGGTGGCCGGGGTGGCCGCCTTTCCTCTGTCCTCTTCTTCCTGAATCCGGTCCCGCAGCAGGATGCAGGAAGCAGCAGGAAGCACCAGGCTCCCAGCCTCCCGATAGCCAATCACAACGCTGCATGGTGTGAGCACCATGGATCGGTGCTCAGCCAGGGAAGGCGGTCCTGGGCATGTTCTCCACGCAAGCTGTAATGCAGCCTGCATGGAGAAGATGCGAAGTACTCATAAATGTTTGGCCTCCCCTATTCCTCTGTTGTCGGAGCAGCCCGCCCCAAAAGCCTCCTCTTTCAGGGCAGACTTGCACTTTGCCAGGGTGGCCTTATAGGCTCTTCGATGGCACTTGACAGCCATGGGATCTCGAGGTGTCACTCCCATAATCTCTTTCAATCTCCTAGAAGCACGGGAGCATTCGGAATCAGACCATCTTGGTCCTAAGTGCGATGAACACCTGCCTGGAACCCGCAGTAGATTCAGTATAGCACCAGACGTACTACTGAAAGCCTCCATAATATCCAAAGGATTGACATCACTATCTAAGCAGATAGCAAACTCCATATTACACTGAGTTAAAGGGACTCGTGTAGCTGGTCTGGAACAATTTGACCCCACTTCAGTCTCCTCCCCCTTCCACAGCTTTCAGGGGAACCCCCAGGCCCTCCTTAATGTGCTTAACTACCTGAGGCCAACCTGTCGAAACACACACTGGATTATGATCACTGTGTGTGCTCGCCTTGATGGAAAAGTCCACGATATAAAAATAAAACGGTATGGAGACAAAGATGAAATCAAGAAAAGTCTCACACCCTGTGAGAAGTTGGCCTGATGTGCAGTGGTCACTATTCTAGTGATCACTATATATCAGTCCAAACAACCCTTATTGATGATTGGTTGTAAGTCAACCTTATAGACCAGCTATCCTAGTAGCATGGATACGAGCAGTCTAAGGCTAAGACTCTAGAGGGCGTGTTAAGCCAGCTGTTTTACCATCACATTACCCCTTGAACACCCAGTGAAAGGACACCACACAAGTTGTTATGAAAATAAACAGTGTATTTATTTATAACAAGACTACCCTGGCTCTTTATGAGACAGGGAGCTAAGGTAGGCAGGTAAGTACAGTACTAATAGGCTTTGGAATCGCTAGGACTTGACTATAGAATCGTTAGATTACTTCTAGGAGGCCCAGGGGACTCGGGTGCAGAGTGTGCACTCTCACGCGGGATGCGGGACAAAGTCTATGATAGCTAGTAAAGTTAAAGTTAGTGTTCACGGGCGAACCCGACCTGGTAGGGAGAAAACGAAAGTGGATCCTGACCCTTGGATAGTGAGGCTATGCTGGGGCACCGAAATGCCGAAGTTACCTAGCCCAGGGGCTGCAGCTGCATATGTCTCAAAAGACGTCGGGAATCCTCGTAGACGCACCAGGAGCCTGGAAGAAAGATGCTGGCAGGCGACCAGTGAAGAGAGTTCGAAGTGATCCAAGCCTGGATCTTGAAGATGGACGATACCTGAAAGCAGAGGGGACCAAGTTCGTGACTACTAGCCAGTAGTCAGGGGGCACCAGGAGGGCACCGGATGGTAGTCACCTCGACTAGGTGAGTGGGCGACGCTGTGCTCTGCAGATCTCACGGACCAGGAGGCGTTGTCGGCGACCAGGATGGAGGGGCGAGCTGTCCCACGATGGACGAAGCTGTCGGCGTCGAAGGACCCAGGATTGGGCAACAAAGCCTTGGCTAATTCAAGCCCACGCGGTGGACTCAAAATGGCGTCTTGAGTGGACCAGGAGGGTCCGGGGGTGCTCCTCTTCTGGAAGGGAGCAAGAGCCAGTCTGGAGCAACCAGACCAGCAGCAGTGATGTCGTCGGGCGTCGTTCAGAAGGCCACAAGCCAGCGGGCTAGTAGCCAAACAACGCGGTGAGCAACAAAAAGCAGAAGGGCCCCACGCCGATCGTGGAGATGCTGGGGGGCTGATCTTCGGTGCTGGAGCTGCTCAGGGTCGGGCTTCTCGGACCCCAAAGCACTCGCCAGTAGATTACCCGGCGGGCTTGCTGTGAAGAAGTCGTGCAGTCTTGGCAATAGTCAGTCCCTTGAGGTCTCGTCGCACTCACGGTTCTCAGCTTGGCTGTAGAGGTGAGTAGAGGTCGGAGGTGCCAGGGAAGCCGGGTCTTGTCGAGCTGGGCAGTCGGATTCCGGAGGAAGGACTTGCAGCAGACCGCAGTGTTCTTGAGATGGTGCCTGCGGATGCAGGGTGACTACTCCTTAGTCACAAGGGAGAATCTTGAAGTAGAAATCTTGAAGTCCTTTCGCAGAAAGTCGTGTGTTGATTCCAAAGATGATCTAATTTGGAAGGGGGCCTGCTCCTACCTTTATCTGGGAAAAGGGGGCTGGCACGCGACTAAGTCCTGCCCTATGGGTGGGAACAGGAGGGGGGTGGTTACACCCCTCTCCTTTGGCGGGCTTTCCCCAGGCCAGGGGCTGGAGTGCCCCTGGAACTGGTTTCAGCCGGCCTATGCACAGTGAGCACCGGGGTGCCACTTGCAGTCACCTTCCTCTGAAGCCCTGCCTACCTAGGATACACAAAATCCTGTCTGGGACGGTGCTAGCACCGCCCCTGGCAGGAAACCCTTTGTCCTTGCCTCCTGCTCTGGGAGGACTCCCAGCAGCAGGAGGGCAGACTTGTGTCTCGGTGGCAGCATCCATTTTGTGGAGCTAAGGCTCTGTTGGACTTTAACCGGGGTTACAGGTTACTCACATGTCGTGTCCCTCTAGAAGGGTGGAATGCTAACCCCGTCGCCAGAATTGGCGAGGGGTTAGTATTCCAATTCGTATGACACCTTACTCGACATGTTTTGATAAAGCGATACCAGAGTTGGCATATAACCGCGAGGATTATAATGCACTTAAGAGTATATGGTATGCGATATCATGGAAACGGCTAAGGGATAGACCCCGAAAGCCGCAGACAGGCTCAGCTCATGCCAGAGCACTATCTCACACGATTCCAAGCACTCTGCCTTCAGGATTGTTAAGGCCTGCCATAGGAGTGACTGATAGGAGATCTGTGTGTCCATTTTGGGTTTAGATATAGGTATACTATATCTAAAGCAAAGGGTGAGTACACCACCTTGCCCCAGCTGTCGTGCAGCCAGTTGTGTCAGTTTAGTTAGTCAGTCCAGGGGTGGCACAATACATGCTTCAGCCCCTGGGAGACTTCTGGGTGCACCTCAGCCCTGGGTACAGGGACTTGGAGAGGGCCCAGTGCCAATTCAGTACCTGAGTACAATTTGGATAGAGAGAACAGCTAGGCTGTGGGTCTGATTAGCAGGCCCACAGCCAGGGAAAGTCGTAAACCAGTGCAGCAAAAAGCAAAAATCTGGGTGATCATAGGATTGCAGACCCTACTCTCCTACATGACCCCCCCCCCCAAACTTTGGGACTATAAACTAACCTTGACCAGGTGAGTTTTCTTGCTCTAGGTGGAAATACCTGGAGAGCCCATCAGCATTGCTGTGATCAGTACCAGGTCTATGCTCCACTGTAAAATCCATCCCCTGTAGGGAAATGGACCACCTAAGCAGTTTGGGGTTTTCACCCTTCATCTGATTTAGCCACAAGAGGGGCTTATGGTCGGTCTGAATGGTGAAGTGAGTGCCAAACAAGTAGGCCCTCAGCTTCTTCAGGGCCCAAACCACAGCAAAGGCCTCCCTCTCAATAGCTGACCAATTTTTCTCTCTGGGGGTCAGCCTCCTACTAATGAAAGCAATAGGCTGATCATTACCATCAAAATTCAGCTGAGACAGAACAGCTCCCACACCCAACTCAGAAGCATCTGTTTGGACAATGAATGGCTTGGAGTAATCTGGACTCTTCAGTGGCTTAACCTGGCCTCCACCTACAAGGTGGCCCAGGTATACAACCTGTGTCTGCCCTATCTGGCACTTAGTGGCCTTGATAGTGAGGCCTGCCTTTTGCAGAGCCTCTAACACTTTCCTCAGGTGGACCAGGTGATCCTCCCAGGTGGAGCTAAAGACAGCAATATCGTCAAGATATGCTGCACAGAAGTCATCCAGCCCAGTGAGGACTTGATTCACCAACCTTTGGAAGGTGGCAGGTGCATTTTTCAGACCAAAGGGCATTATCACAAATTGATAATGCCCCCCAGGGGTAGAAAATGCTGTCTTGGGTTTGGCCTCCTCAGCTAACCTGATTTGCCAATACCCAGCTGTCAAATCAAATGTACTTAAGAATTTGGCAGAAGCCAATTTATCTATAAGTTCATCTGCTCTTGGAATTGGGTGGGCATCAGTCTTAGTGACTGCATTGAGGCCTCTGTAGTCTACGCAAAACCTCATCTCTTTCTTACCACCCTGGGTGTGAGGCTTTGGCACTAGAACTACTGGGCTAGCCCAAGGGCTATCTGAGGGCTCAATGACTCCCAGCTCCAACATTTTCTGCACTTCTGTTTTGATGCAGTCTCTAACATGATCAGGCTGTCTGTAGATTTTACTCTTGACAGGCAGACTGTCTCCAGTGTCAACATCATGGGTACACCAATCAGTTTGGCTGGGTGTCAGAGAGAACATATGTCTGAAGGATTGCAGAACTTGCCTGCAATCCTGTTGCTGATGTTCAGTGAGGCTGCCACAAAAGACAACACCATCTACTGATCCATCATCAGGATTCTGAGTGAGCAGGTCTGGGAGAGGGTCACTCTCTTCCTCCTGTCCCTCATCTGTGGCCATGAGCAAGCTCATGTCCTTCCTGTCAACATATGCCTTGAGCCTGTTCACATGGAGCACTCTGAGAGGGCTCCTGGGAGTTCCAAGGTCCACCAAGTAGGTAACCTCTCCCTTTTGCTCAATGATGGTGTGGGGCCCAGACCATTTGTCTTTCAGAGCTGCTGGGGCCACTGGCTCCAGCACCCACACCTTCTGTCCTGGCTGGTACACAGTCAGAACAGCCTTTTGGTCATGCCAAGCTTTTTGAAGTTCTTGGCTGGCCTCCAGGTTTTTAGATGCCTTTTCCATATACTCAGCCATCCTGGAGCGGAGACCAAGTACATAGTCCACTATGTTGGTTGCAGGCTTTCTGAGAGGTCTCTCCCATCCTTCCTTCACCAAACACAGGGGTCCTCTTACAGGATGCCCATACAGAAGCTCAAAAGGGCTGTAGCCCACCCCCTTCTGTGGGACCTCTCTGTAAGCAAACAAGAGGCAGGGGATCAGGACATCCCATCTTCTCCTAAGAGTTTCAGGTAGCCCATGAATCATCCCTTTAAGGGTCCTGTTGAATCTCTCAACAAGCCCATTGCATTGTGGGTGATAGGGTGTGGTGAACTTGTAGTTCACACCACACTCCTTCCACATTGCAGTCAGATATCCTGACATGAAGTTTGTACCCCTGTCAGAAACAACCTCCTTAGGGAAGCCCACTCTGGAGAACACTCCAACTAGGGCCCTTGCCACTACAGGTGCTGTAGTGGTCCTAAGTGGAATAGCTTCAGGATACCTGGTGGCATGATCCACCACCACCAGTATAAACTTGTGCCCTGATGCTGTCTGGGGTTCCATTGGACCAACAATGTCAATCCCCACTCTTTCAAAGGGAACCCCCACCACAGGTAGTGGTATGAGGGGGGCCTTTGTTGTGCCACCTGACTTACCACTGGCTTGGCAAGTGACACAGGAGCGACAAAACTCCTTGGTATTCTCATTCATGTGGGGCCAGTGAAAGTGTGAGACAAGCCTGTCCCACGTCTTTGTCTGACCTAAATGACCTGCAAGGGGAATCTCATGGGCCAAGGTGAGAAGGAAACCTCTCAGAGACAAGGGGATGACCAGCCTCCTGGTTGCACCAGGCTTGGGGTCTCTTGACTCAGAGTACATGAGTCCATCTTCCCAGTATACCCTGTGGGCACCTGTGGCATTCCCTGCAGCCTCAGCAGCAGCCTGCTGTCTGAGGGGTTCAAGGGAAGGGCAGTCTAACTGTGCCTTCCCCAGGTCTGCTCTGGAGGGTCCCCCTGAGCCCAGAAACTCAACTTGATCAAGTTCAAGCTCTTTAGGCTCAGTTTCCCTCAGTTCTCTCAGATCAGCCTCCTCAGAGACTTGATCCTCAACCTGGGGCAAGGGGGAAGGCAAAGCCTTAACCCTACTGCTCTTCTTCTTGGAAGGTGTCTGGTCCATACTTTCAGGATCCAGCACCTGTTCAGTGGGGCATCTTCTGGCCTGTGACCTAGTCACAGCAAGCACATGTGCTGGCAAGCCTAACATTTCCATGTGAGTCCTCTGCTCCACTTCTGACCATAGTGATGACTCCAAATCATTGCCCAACAAACAATCAACTGGGAGGTTTGAACTGACTACAACTTTCTTTTGACCCTTCACTCCACCCCAGGAGAAAGCCACAATCGCCATACTATGACTGGTAGTGACGTTGCTGGCATTGGTCACCAGGAAATCTGTACCTGGCATGATCTGTCCAGGGTCCACAAAGTTAGGTGTCACCATGGTGACACTGGCACAAGTGTCCCTATAGCCCTGAGCCATCTTGCCATTAATCAAAGGTGTCTGCCTGTATTTGCCCAAAGTATTGGGACTTACATCAGGGGATAGATCCATATCCCCTGTACAGACAAGGACAGCCTGAGTGAGTGTGCCAACTAAGTTGTCAGACCCCTCAGTTCCCAAGGTTAACCCAACTAATGCCTTGGGAGGTACACTACCACTACTGACTGTACTAGGGGGTGCAGTTGCCTTAGGGGCTGTAGTGGCAGGAGTTTGTCCTCCTCTTTTGGTGCACTCACTAAACCAGTGAGACTTACTTTTACAGTACTGGCACCACCTCTTTGACTGGCCTTCTTGAGTCTTCTTCTTCTGGGAAGCCTGACCCCCACCCTCTTTGGTTTGTTGGGGACCTGGTGAAGACTTCTGGTCATTTTGTTCACTCTTAACATTACCCTTCTGGTCTGCTTTCTTCTGACCACCCTGGTTCTGGTTCCGGTTCTGCTTGATCCTTGTCCTGACCCATTTGTCTGCCTTCTTTCCCAATTCTTGGGGAGAGGTCAGATCTGAATCAACAAGGTGCTGGTGCAACAACTGGTTCTGACAATTATTTAAAATTTGTTCTCTCATCATGAGATTGTACAACCCTGTGTAATCAGTAACCTTGCTACCCAGCAACCAGCCCTCCAAAGCCTTAGTGGCACAATCCACAAAGTCAGACCAGTCCTGAGACTGAGTTTTCTGGGTGTCTCTGAACAGCAACCTGTACTGCTCAGTGGTTAAACCAAACCCATCAACCAGTGCATTTTTCAGGACCTGGTAATCATTAGCATCCTCCACTCTTGTAGTGAGGAGCTTATCTCTACCTTTACCATCAAAGGAGAGCCACAGTATAGCTGCCCACTGACTCCGGGGAATGCACTGCACAGTGCAGGCCCTCTCCAAAGCAGCCATCCATTTCTGGATGTCATCCCCTTGCTTAAAGGGGGGCACTATCTTAGTCAGGTGTTTAGTATCTAAACCCTTCTCTCTATCTCTTGGGAGATTGCTGCCACCAGTGGGAGCTAACCCACTCATCTGCTGCTCTCTTGCAAAGGCAAGCTTCTCTTTGGCCAGGGCAAGTTCTTCCCTTTCAATCCTCAGAGTAGCCTGTCTCATCCTAGCTTCATGCTCCATTCTCTGAGGGGAAGTCAATCTCCTCTGGGGAGAGTTCCTTCTCCTCTGAGAAGAGGCATTAGAGTGCAGAGATCTATTGGAGTCCCTAGAAAGAGATCTATCTCTCCTAACTCCAAGGTTAGGCCTACTTAGGGTCAGTACTGGGGGTCCCCCAGATCCTAGCCCAAGCAAGTCTAAGTTGGCCCTAGTTAGCCTTCTGAATACCTCAAGACCTTTGTCTGCCTCGTCCCCAGAGAGTTCCTCTTGATCCTCCTCCTCAACTGCATTGGCAGTGTTGGGGAGGTCTGGATCACCAAGGTGCCCTTCTAAGGCTGGCATACTCCCATCTCCCTGAGATGCTTTCCTAGCATCATAAGTCTCTAAGAGACCCAAGAGAAAGGGAGTGGTGGGGTTAGACCCCTGTTTCAATTTCCTGCAGGTACACAAGTGTCTCAGCTCCTGGAAATTGAGAGCTGCATATCTTGAGTTGACCTGTGGAAGGTCAATAACCACAAGGGGAGTCTCTGAAGACTCTCCATGGGTAGACATGCTTTTCTAGTGAGGTGTAAGTGGTGCACTTACCTACACTATATGTTTACCTACTGATCCCTTGCTAGAGTTGTAGTTTAGGGTGTGCTAGGCCCTAGGAGCTACAACAGCTGGTTCAGTAGAACTCAGAGTATTCTAAGCTAAGTTATATGTACCTTTAGTACTTATGTGATCTTTCACAAGATATTCTTAGGATATGTGTGGTAAAACAACAGCAAGCTCAAATCCCAACCGCTGCTCACCAATGTGAGAAGTTGGCCTGATGTGCAGTGGTCACTATTCTAGAGATCACTATATATCAGTCCAAACAACCCTTATTGATGATTGGTTGTAAGTCAACCTTATAGACCAGCTATCCTAGTAGCATGGATACGAGCAGTCTAAGGCTAAGACTCTAGAGGGCGTGTTAAGCCAGCTGTTTTACCATCACATTACCCCTTGAACACCCAGTGAAAGGACACCACACAAGTTGTTGTGAAAATAAACAGTGTATTTATTTATAACAAGACTACCCTGGCTCTTTATGAGACAGGGAGCTAAGCACACAACAAAACTCTTATAAAAATACTTAAGTTAGCACAGTATACACAAATGCCCGAGGGGCACGAAAAACCATATACTCTAAAAGTGGAATGCGAAATTACTAGCAGGTAAGTACAGTACTAATAGGCTTTGGAATCGCTAGGACTTGACTATAGAATCGTTAGATTACTTCTAGGAGGCCCAGGGGACTCGGGTGCAGAGTGTGCACTCTCACGCGGGATGCGGGACAAAGTCTATGATAGCTAGTAAAGTTAAAGTTAGTGTTCACGGGCGAACCCGACCTGGTAGGGAGAAAACGAAAGTGGATCCTGACCCTTGGATAGTGAGGCTATGCTGGGGCACCGAAATGCCGAAGTTACCTAGCCCAGGGGCTGCAGCTGCATATGTCTCAAAAGACGTCGGGAATCCTCGTAGACGCACCAGAAGCCTGGAAGAAAGATGCTGGCAGGCGACCAGTGAAGAGAGTTCGAAGTGATCCAAGCCTGGATCTTGAAGATGGACGATACCTGAAAGCAGAGGGGACCAAGTTCGTGACTACTAGCCAGTAGTCAGGGGGCACCAGGAGGGCACCGGATGGTAGTCACCTCGACTAGGTGAGTGGGCGACGCTGTGCTCTGCAGATCTCACGGACCAGGAGGCGTTGTCGGCGACCAGGATGAAGGGGCGAGCTGTCCCACGATGGACGAAGCTGTCGGCGTCGAAGGACCCAGGATTGGGCAACAAAGCCTTGGCTAATTCAAGCCCACGCGGTGGACTCAAAATGGCGTCTTGAGTGGACCAGGAGGGTCCGGGGTGCTCCTATTCTGGAAGGGAGCAAGAGCCAGTCTGGAGCAACCAGACTGCAGCAGCAGTGATGTCGTCGGGCGTCTTTCAGAAGGCCACAAGCCAGCGGGCTAGTAGCCAAACAACGCGGTGAGCAGCAAAAAGCAGAAGGGCCCCACGCCGATCGTGGAGATGCTGGGGGGCTGATCTTCGGTGCTGGAGCTGCTCAGGGTCGGGGCTTCTCGGACCCCAAAGCACTCGCCAGTAGATTACCCGGCGGGCTTGCTGTGAAGAAGTCGTGCAGTCTTGGCAATAGTCAGTCCCTTGAGGTCTCGTCGCACTCACGGTTCTCAGCTTGGCTGTAGAGGTGAGTAGAGGTTGGAGGTGCCAGGGAAGCCGGGTCTTGTCGAGCTGGGCAGTCGAATTCCGGAGGAAGGACTTGCAGCAGACCGCAGTGTTCTTGAGATGGTGCCTGCGGATGCAGGGTGACTACTCCTTAGTCACAAGGGAGAATCTTGAAGTAGAAATCTTGAAGTCCTTTCGCAGAAAGTCGTGTCTTGATTCCAAAGATGATCTAATTTGGAAGGGGGCCTGCTCCTACCTTTATCTGGGAAAAGGGGTCTGGCACGCGACTAAGTCCTGCCCTATGGGTGGGACCAGGAGGGGGGTGGTTTCCCCAGGCCAGGGGCTGGAGTGCCCCTGGAACTGGTTTCAGCCGGCCTATGCACAGTGAGCACCGGGGTGCCACTTGCAGTCACCTTCCTCTGAAGCCCTGCCTACCTAGGATACACAAAATCCTGTCTGGGACGGTGCTAGCACCGCCCCTGGCAGGAAACCCTTTGTCCTTGCCTCCTGCTCTGGGAGGACTCCCAGCAGCAGGAGGGCAGACTTGTGTCTCGGTGGCAGCATCCATTTTGTGGAGCTAAGGCTCTGTGGACTTTAACCGGGGTTACAGGTTACTCACATGTCGTGTCCCTCTAGAAGGGTGGAATGCTAACCCCGTCGCCAGAATTGGCGAGGGGTTAGTATTCCAATTCGTATGACACCTTACTCGACATGTTTTGATAAAGCGATACCAGAGTTGGCATATAACCGCGAGGATTATAATGCACTTAAGAGTATATGGTATGCGATATCATGGAAACGGCTACGGGATAGATCCCGAAAGCCGCAGACAGGCTCAGCTCATGCCAGAGCACTATCTCACACGATTCCAAGCACTCTGCCTTCAGGATTGTTAAGGCCTGCCATAGAAGTGACTGATAGGAGATCTGTGTGTCCATTTTGGGGTTAGATATAGGTATACTATATCTAAAGCAAAGGGTGAGTACACCACCTTGCCCCAGCTGTCGTGCAGCCAGTTGTGTCAGTTTAGTTAGTCAGTCCAGGGGTGGCACAATACATGCTTCAGCCCCTGGGAGACTTCTGGGTGCACCTCAGCCCTGGGTACAGGGACTTGGAGAGGGCCCAGTGCCAGTTCAGTACCTGAGTACAATTTGGATAGAGAGAACAGCTAGGCTGTGGGTCTGATTAGCAGGCCCACAGCCAGGGAAAGTCGTAAACCAGTGCAGCAAAAAGCAAAAATCTGGGTGATCATCGGATTGCAGACCCTACTCTCCTACACACCCTCTTCTAGTAAAGGTGGGGACGAAATCAGTTTGCCAGAGGTAGCTTATTCATGGCAGATGTTAAGTCAAATTCGTGCAGAATAGCATTAACTGTAGATGCCTGAAGGGTATGTTCCATGTGCAAGCCGGCATAGTGCGCACAACCCGTATTTTTCACCCCCGCGCCTAATGTCCCTGCACATGTGAACATTAAAGTCCCCTGCAATAAGTACATAGGGATAATTCTGCCCACTCAAGGTGATATTCCTCAGAACCCAGCCGTGTGATGTTGCATACTACTATTGGGGCGACACCTGTATTGCAAAAATGTAAGAGCAAGAACTTGTTCGCCCCACTACATAATAACATTGCATGTAAAGTAGAAGAAGTATGGGGCAGTGTGACAGAGCTGCCTCAAACTGCCAATGAGACAAAAGTCACTAGGCTCCCCTTGCCTCTTCCTAGCATGGAGCAGGTAGCTGGCTGAAAAAAAGTTTTGTAACCTTCCCAATAAAATCTGTTCTCAGCAGCCCGTGTCTTCTGGAGAAGGATCACATCAAAGCCTTTAACACAAAGCACCCAATCAGGGTCATCAAACTTACTTGCAAGCCCTGCAATATTCCAGGAAACATACTTGCACCCCTTACAATCTTGAAACCCGCACCCAATGGCCCTGCCAAACCCTGTGGTGGGAGGACATCTAGTTCCTGTGGGCCAGCACCCAGTCAGTCACAACATTCTAATGAGCTTAGGGGCGTGAACCTGTTTGACATGCTCACACCTATAATTGCCTCCTGCTGGTTCATGTAACTCACATCTTGGAACCGCCCCTGTGTGTTTCCAAATAAAGGCAGTGGATGGTTCAAGGAACCATAAAAGTAACCCAGCGAAAGTGCCACTATGGCCGAATTTCGACTCCTGTAATTAAATTACGGAACTGAACATAAGATGCTATTTACAATAAAGGGACTATTAAAATTAATGATGACACAATCCCCACCCCAGACTTTCTTGGCAGTGCCCACCCCAGATACCCTACACACCTTAAGGATAATGATGTGATATTCTGCCTTGGGCAATGTTCAAATTTAGCCAGTGCACAACCTTGTTGTTCAACTGGTCAAAGTCTTCCTTGGTACCCGTGTCGAGTCGCGGAACATTAGCTTAGACCACCACAAGTGGGGTTGACTCTGGTGACAGGTGGACAGTGCACAAACTCTGGATAAGGTTACTAGGTTCCCCTATACACATCCCTCCTCACCTTTCACCATGGAAGCTATTTGTCCCGCCTACTTCATGACCTTGATTCTGATGATGCTCCAAATATGAAAAGACCCCCTCCGTGCAGTTAACTGTCTGTGTCGATGTCGATGGTACTATATCGTTGAAAGCTTGAACTGTTGTAGAGGGACAGGCTTTAGATACTAGATGGCTCATCCACTGCGTAACTGCCTCTGGTGCAAGCCTGGTAGAAGGCCTTGGGCCAGGCCAGGCTCCGCCCCACTACCACAGGAACTGTTAGTCATAATCCTTAAAGTTGGAGGACATGTGGACGGTATTACATGGTCCCTTTGCAGTGAAGCAGTCAATTTAGTCAAGTTATTTTCAATCACAGAGAGACGGTGTAGAATTGGGTCTAATTTGAAGTCCAGCACTGATAGCAAAGCAACCTTAAGAGTATCAAACAAAAGAGTCATGTCCGTACTGGGCTCTGCAAGGGACACTCAGGAATTAGACTGTGGACCGATGCTCTTCCGGCGCTCAGCATGGACCCCCAATGACGGGCACTTCCTCTTTGCTCCCCCTGACCCCTGCCCAACACCAGGGCCCGCCCTGCGTGCTGTACACACTGTTCGAGGCGCCGCTGACTGGACACTGTCCTGTGGGTTAGGGATTGCCGTAGACAGGTGGACACCCTCGGTCAGATCTTGTACCACGTCTGTCAAACCAGCATGAGAGACTTGTACCGGTGATGGTAAATGTAAGGGGGCAAAAGAACTCTGGGAGGAATAGGGGATTGAGGTAGTAGCCAAGTGGCCAGCTCAATTTCCTTCTCCAGAACCAAGACGGCTCGCTGCAGGAAAGTGTCCATAGTGGTTACCGTATTCGCAGAATGCTTTGAGGTGGGACCCGCAGGCCTACGTTTTCCCATTGTAACAACACCCAACAGTCCAGCAGCCCTACAGGGATAGCCCAACTATATCCAACAAGCTGTCAACAACTGCCCAGCTGTCGAATTGAAGAATTGGAAAGCCCACAAGGGGTAGGGCTTTCCACTTCGATAAAAGGGTAACGAAGGGGGGTGTAACAAACAAGTCAAACACAGAGCCCATACACAAGTAAGATGAAAAAATAGGGCTCTTACCTGCGCAGGATTACCAAATCCAGGCTTAAGACTGAAGTCCCCCCGGATGTTAGTGTCAACAGTCTTTTAGAAGTTCTGGATCCTAGCCCAATTACCCAAATACCAAAGATCCATGGGCAGTAGACAGAAAATCAAGAGGTGGGGGGGAAGAGGTTGGCCAGCCCAGCCTCCTCCGGTCTCTGACGGGTGAAGATGGGCCCGCCCTTGGACTGGGCTATGCCAAGGTGCGGCCTGTGCACGTCCCGCACCTCAGGAGATGACCAGCACCTTTACGGTGCACAGCACAGGTCAGCTGAGAGCGGGCTCCTCATCCCTCCGCTTGGGTATTGAATGTTGGGACTCCGAGTCCCTGGGGTCTTTACAGCAGGCAGACAAAACAAACGTGTTGTGTGCATTCTAAACTCTGACCATCAACGACTAATTTACCTCTCGCCCCCATCCAACACCTAGAAGCAATTCAGGTATGCAGCATGTGTTTTACAAAATACATAAATAAATTAAGTAAACCCTGGCCAGAGCCTGCTACTCTTGCCTTCTTAAGGGCATGATTTCCTGTAACAAGTGCAAACAAGTGCTTAAACTAGACATTTTCTAAACCAGCAAATTACAAGATACCTGCATCACCAAATGAACAGGCATGCAATATTCGAAGAGTTCTGCCACATGCCCCTGGCTGAGGGAGGACTTTAGTTTAGTGCACCCCTGCAGGTCCCAAGAAGCAACATACTTTGACCACTTCCTGCCATCTCACAATGACAATCAGGTATGGGATGATATTAACGTCCATCCTGGTAGATCTCTCAACAGTTTCTCCCTCCTACCTATGGCTGCTCAGGATCTTAAACTTTAAACAAAAGATATCAGAATGGGCACCTTTTACAGCTAAATAGACTGTGATCATATGAAATACCGTCTAGGGTTTGCTGAGCAACACACGGCTGCCATATTACCAAAAATTATAATCTATGCACCTGTCTCTCACACTTCTTCATCCATCACACTTCTAAGTAGTATGTCCCAAAATATGATAACCATACCTCGGTGGTCATCATGCATGACATGTTATGTTAGGTAGGTTTCTGTGGCACAAATTATCATCCATGAGGGTGCTGGAGCAGGAAAGGGGCCGCGGGTCTCCTAGTTGAACACCCAGGTCTTCAACTTCTGCAGTGGAGTAGCAGTTCTGATGTGATGAGGAAGTTTGTTCCAGTTTTTAGCAGCACAGGAGGAGAAGGTGTGGCCTCATGTCTTGCTTCCGCGGATGTGCGGGACTCAACGAGTGTGAGAGAGGTGGAGCACAGCTGTCTGCAGGGATGGTAGAGTTTGAGTCGGTCATTGAGGTAAGCTGGTCCTTTGTTGTAGAGGGCCTTGTAGGTATGGATGAGCAGCTAGAACATGCAACATTTCCTGGATGGGTAGCCAGTGTTCAGTGAGGTAGGGAGTGATGTGGGTGCTATCTGGGGTCATCTCAGATGAGTCCGAATGCTGTGTTTTGGATGGTCTGGGATCTTTGCATGAGTTGGTTGGAGATGCCAGCGTCTAGTGAATTGCATTAGTTGAGTCTGCTGGCGATGAGAACTTGGGTGACTGTTTGCCTTGTGTGCTTGGGTTGCATTAGAAGATATAGCGGATATTTCTATGGATGTGGCAGCAGGATGCGATCATGGTATTGACATGGTATTGATCTGTTTGTTAATCGTGAGTTTATTTTATCAAGGATGGTGCTGAGGTTTCTGGCGTGGTTTGTGGAGTTAGCAGGGGGCCTAGGCCAGGTGGCCACCAGGAGTCGCATGGGGAGTTCTTATTTCCGAAGCTCAGGATCTCCGTTTTGTCTGTCTTGAGTTTGAGGCAGTTCTTTTGCATCCAGTTGGCCACGTTGGACATGCCGGTGGTGGAACTGGTCCTGGTGGTGGTGTTGGTGTTGGTGAGCGAGAGGATGAGCTCAGTGTCATCACTGTAGGAGACAATATTGATGCTGTGGGTTCTTATGATATGGGTAAGGGGCAACATGTATACGTTGAACAGGGTAGGGCGGAGGAAGGAGCGGCGGGGGACCCTGCAGACTAGCTTCTTGTGTTTGGAGATGAAAGTGGAGAGTCTGACTCATTGTGTCATATTGAAGAGGAAGAAGGCAATCTAGCTCAGTTCTGGCTCTAAGATACCTGAGTCCCGGAGTCTGGCAATGGGCCCTGGGAGACAGTGTTGAATGCCACTGAGAGGTTGAGCAAGATGTGGGCAGCGGTTTCTCCTCTGTCCATGATGGACAGAATGATATCCAATGCTGCCAGGTGGGCGGTTTCCATGCTGTGGTTGCTGCGGAACCCTCACTGGGTGGAGTCCAGTAGGTGGTGCTGTTCGAGATAGGCAAAGTGTTGCTTGTTGATCTCTTTCTCCAGGATTTTGGCCGGGAAGGGCAGGAGCGAAATGCACCCAAACTTGCTGTGGCCATATGGGTTGGCCAAAGGTTTTTTCCAGAGAGCGGTTGCCTCTGCCTGTTTCCAGCTGTTCGGGAAGTTTCCACTGAGGATGGAGGAGATGGTGGTGAGGCTGGTGCTGAACAGTGCGCTTCCTTGGTTATACATGTAATGTGGGCAGGTGTCTTTAAGGAACCCTGAGTCGGCAGACTTCATGGTTCTGGTGGTGTCCTCTGTGGTGAGGATGTTCCAGTTTGTTAGGAGGTGGGATCTCTCGTAGATGGCGGGTGGTTGTGTGATGATGTCCTTTATTTATGGTGTGTTGGGGTGTGAAATTGTGTAGATCATGAGCATTTTGTTGTGGAAAAAGTCAGAAAGATTTTCGCAAAGTATCTGAGAGAGGATGATGTTGGAGGCTGCTGTAAAGTTGGTGAATTCTCTGATCTTGTTGAAGATTTATTTGCCGTAGTTGGAGCAGGATTTGTTTCTGAGGACAAGGGCCACTTTTCTGGCTTCTTAGAGTTGAGCACGATATCTTCTGAGTGTGGACTTGTAGGTGTCTCTGGTGGTTCTGTCATGGCTTGTTCACAATCTACTTTCCAGTTGTTTGCAATAGTGCTTGAGTCTCTTTGGTCTTCTGTGTACCAACAAGCTTGAGCGGGGGTTCTGGTATGTCTGATCTTCTTCTCCGGGGTGGTGGCGCATTTTGAGATCCAGTTGTTGAATGTGGATGGGCTGTTCTGTGGGTTGCCAATGAGTAGAAGCTGACTGGAATTGAGGTTGTGGGTCCAGTTTGCTTCTGTAAAGTTGTTCTAGTTGCTGCTAAAGATGATAAATGGTTTTGGTTTGCCGGTGTTGGGTACGTTGATATAAAAGTGTACAATGGAGTCATCAGTCCATTTCAGCAGAGTAAGGAGGCTGAAGGTGATTTTGTTGCTGACTGTGAAAACTGGGTTGAGTGTGTGTCTGGCGATGTGGGTCAGGACTTGTACGAGCTGCGTGAGTCCGATGTTATTGAGGCTTTCCAGGACCTCGGTGCATTGCAGTCCACAGAGTTATTGAGATGGATGTTGAGGTCGCCGAGCAGGAGGAAGTCATTGGATCTAATGGTGATTGAAGTGATAATGTTGGTGAGGAGGTTTCTGAAGGTGGTGAGGGTCTGGGCAGGCTGCAAGCGTGGCGCCCTGAGATTGTGATGGAGTGGTTGAGATGCAGTTGGAAGTGTAAGTCTTCCATGAGCATAGTTGGTTCATACATTGAGATAGTGTAGGTGATATTGTCTTTGTGGATGAATGCAAGACCTCCTCCAGGGTTGGGGAGCCTGTCGCGGCAGACGATCGTGTAGCTAAAGGGGTTGGCCCCTGTGATGTTGGAAGTGGATGACGGATTGAGCCAAGTTTTGATGAGAAAGAGGATGCCCGGGGAGTGGTTGCAATGAGGTACTGACCATGGTAGTGTGTTTGCAGAGATCTGATGTTGAGGAGCACGTAGGTGATGGGGAGTGTGGTGTATGCGATCAGAGGAGTAGGGGTGACGCTCCAAGAGAAATGGCAGTGAGTGCATGAGAAGCGTCCTACTGTGTGATGCAGTGTGGTACGGGGGCAGCAGTTGTATTAGCGTCCGATGTGGAGCACTAGCATGTCAGCAGCAGAGTAGGGGTAGTGGTCGGACGGACCAGGGTCTGTGGCGCTGGGCGCGTTCCAGGCATGAATGGGCACAGACAGGCGTGCCATGTGACTATGCCGATGGTGTTGTTGCGCACCATCGGCATAGGAGGGGAGAGAAAGCAGTGGGAGAAGGCACACGGGAAAAGCAGGCAAGCAGAGAGGGAGGTGGGAGGCAGGAAAAGTGTAGGAGAGGGTATGTGGGTGGAGTACCTGAAGCGAGGGGAGAAGAGGGTAGCACAATTACGGGCACAAAAAGCAGAGAAAGAGCCCAACAAGTGGGCACAAAAGACTGGACAGAGCAAGCAAAACAGCACAAAAGACAAAATGGGCACAGAAGTAAAGACAAAAAGACAGGGCAGAACAAAAACGCAGGCACAAAAGTACAAAAGTACAAAAGACAAAGCAGGCGCACATGACAATTGGCACAAAAGCCAAAGCCTAAGAACAAACAGGCTCCATAAGCCATGCACTAGAGACAGAGCACAGGTTAAAGAGGGAGCCTGAGAGAGTGAAGCAGATGGAGAGGACGCAGCGAGGTGGACCTCAAGGTAGGTGGCTGGGTTCAAAAAGGCCTTAGACTGGTTGTAGGATAAATCCAAGGTAAGTTAGAGCTGGGGCCTAGGCACCTGCTTATTGAAACACATGGAAACACTTCCCACAGAGGATCAAAATAGATGACAAACTTCCATGCTAGTGTTTTTTTTAATTCGTGCTTTTGTGTTACAAATAATATAGAGTATTAATAATTTTTATGTTGAATCCAATACGCAAATAATGAATTAGTATATATACAGTTAAACAAGTTTAATATGAGGGTTTACAAGTGTGTTTGTTAACATGATTTAGTTATGCCACATTTTGGTGAAAACATCAATATTAAATCAAATGAATGCTGTTTCTGTCTCTGTTCCTTCTACATTTATCCCCTCCCTTCAGGTTCCTCTGCAAACCTTTTTCCCCACAATCTTTGCGAAAGTGAAGACAGCTGATGTAATGTTTTCCAGATAGTCGTGTATTGTATTATACTGTAAAATCTTCTTTTTCAATAAAATAATTTTGAAATTAAAAAAAAAATGAAGCATGCCACAAAAAAATATATATATATCTTTTATCGGACTAGATAGGTTGTAACATTCAGGGTTTCTTCTGTTGTGTTTCCAAAGCTCAGTTTATGAATTGCCTATGTTAAATGTTGCATATTTTGTTCAAAAGATCTCCGGATGACCATGATGCAGAAAAGCAGGATGCTTTCTTTGAAGATGGGATAGTGGTAACATATAATGCTGTTGATGTGAATTACTCTGATTTGCTAAAACATTGTTACATGGGATCAGGCCGTGCTGAAGCCGTGGGTTTAACTAATTTTCCATGCATGAATTGTGTATAAGAAACCCAAGATTCTGGGGCTGAGCCAGAAGATGTTTCTGAAGTCTTTCCCTTACTACTACAGATGCTGTCTGACGTTTCCTTAATTTTGCTGCATTTTTGAGACTTTGAATGACTTTTTATTTTTGACTACTTTGATTCAACTTTGCACCAGGAGCTTTCGTGGCATTTATTCTGTACCGCTTGATTTTGATACTTATGTAATAAAACACTAACAGCCTGATTCATGTACAGGCCGTTTTGCGTGGCCCTAATAGCGAATCATAGCGACTCGCTATTGAGGACACGCAAAACGGCATTCATGTAGGAATTGCTAATTAAATAGCGATTCCTACATGTTCTTTATTTGCGAGTAGCAATTTGCTACTCGCAAAAACTCCCCATTCATTCCTATGGGCCAAGAGGCCCATAGGAATGAATGGGGGGTATCCCTTATTTGCGAGTAGCAATTTGCTACTCGCAAATAAGATAGCGATTTTAAGGGTGCCAGGGGTGTCCAAAGGACACCCTGTTGCACCCCTAAAAAGCACATTTGAACAGGTGTTGCGCACACACATGTCCAAAGGACATGTGTGTGTGCAACATGCAACTTAGAAAAATGCTTTTAAAAGCCTTTTTCTAAGTTTTTGCTATTTACCGAGAGGTCTGACCTCTCGGTAAATAGCGGCCCCAAAAGTGCTAAATCACAATTTCTTGATGTGTCATGAATAGCATTTGAGGAATCTCTAATAGAGATTCCTTAAATGCTGTTCCTCGCATATTTGCGACTTCTTAAATAGCGATTTTTGCATTTGGGATCATGAATACCAAATGCAAAAATCGCACTCGCAAAGGGGCAGATTCTCAGAATCTGGCCCTTTTGCGAGCGCTATTGGCTACATGAATCAGGCTGTAAGGGTCATATGTATCAAGCAAATTCGCATTCGCAAAGGCCGAAATTCGCAGAATTTCGGCCTTTGCGAATGCGAATTTGCTAAATGGCATGTATTAAACAAAATGTGGTTCAAAATAAGGAATCGCAAAATCTGCGATTCCTTATTTTGCGATTGCATTTAAGGAATCGCAAATATTGCGATTCCTTAAATGCAATGTAAGAAGCAAACAAATTTCGCAAATTGGCCTTAAGGAATCGCAAATTACCACCAACTTCTAGTTGGTGGTAAGTTGCGAATTCCTTCTAAAATAAATATTTTTTCATTTTTAAAAGTGCCATGTGACGCACATACATGCCCTTAGGGCATGTATGTGCGCCACATGTGCACCCATGCAGATTTCAGGGGTGCAAGAGGGTGTCCTTTGGACACCCCTGCACCCTTGAAAATATTCACAATTTGCGATTAGGAAATTGCGAATCGCAAATTTCCCCTTCTTTCCTATGGGCCTCCTGGCCCATAGAAATGAATGGGAAATTATTCCTTAATTGCGATTAGACAAGAGACAGAGGTGTGACAAGCGACAGAGGTGTGACAAGAGACGGGTGTGACAAGAGACAGAGGTGTGACAAGAGACAGGGGTGTGACAAGAGACAGGTGTGTGACAAGAGACAGGGGTGTGACAAGAGACAGAATTGTGACAAGAGACAGAGGTGTGACAAGAGTCAGGGGTGTGACAAGAGACAGAGGTGTGACAAGAGATGGGTGTGACAAGAGACAGAGGTGTGACAAGAGACAGTAGTGTGACAAGAGACAGAGGTGTGACAAGAGACAGAATTGTGACAAGAGACAGAGGTGTGACAAGAGACAGAGGTGTGACAAGAGACAGGTGTGACACGAGACAGGGGTGTGATAAGAGATGGGTGTGACAAGAGACAGAGGTGTGACAAGCGACAGAGGTGTGACAAGAGACAGAGGTGTGACAAGAGACAGAGGTGTCACAAGAGACAGAATTGTGACAAGAGACAGAATTGTGACAAGAGACAGAGGTGTGACAAGAGACAGGTGTGACACGAGACAGGGGTGTGACAAGCGACAGAGGTGTGACAAGAGACAGAGGTGTGACAAGAGACAGGTGTGACAAGAGACGGGTGTGACAAGAGACAGGGGTGTGACAAGAGACAGAGGTGTGACAAGAGACAGGGGTGTGACAAGCGACAGAGGTGTGACAAGATACAGAAGTGTGACAAGAGACAGGGGTGTGACAAGAGACAGGGGTGTGACAAGAGACAGAGGTGTGACAAGCGACAGAGGTGTGACAAGCGACAGAGGTGTGACAAGAGACGGGTGTGACAAGAGACAGAGGTGTGACAAGAGACAGGGGTGTGACAAGAGACAGAGGTGTGACAAGCGACAGAGGTGTGACAAGCGACAGAGGTGTGACAAGAGACAGGTGTGTGACAAGAGACAGAGGTGTGACAAGAGACAGTAGTGTGACAAGCGACAGAGGTGTGACAAGAGACGGGTGTGACAAGAGACAGAGGTGTGACAAGAGACAGGGGTGTGACAAGAGACAGAGGTGTGACAAGCGACAGAGGTGTGACAAGAGACGGGTGTGACAAGAGACAGAGGTGTGACAAGAGACAGGGGTGTGACAAGAGACAGAGGTGTGACAAGAGACAGTAGTGTGACAAGAGACAGAGGTGTGAAAAGAGACAGTAGTGTGACAAGAGACAGAGGTGTGACAAGAGACAGAATTGTGACAAGAGACAGAGGTGTGACAAGAGACAGAGGTGTGACAAGAGACAGGTGTGACACGAGACAGGGGTGTGATAAGAGACGGGTGTGACAAGAGACAGAGGTGTGACAAGCAACAGAGGTGTGACAAGAGACAGAGGTGTGACAAGAGACAGAGGTGTGACAAGAGACAGAATTGTGACAAGAGACAGAATTGTGACAAGAGACAGAGGTGTGACAAGAGACAGGTGTGACACGAGACAGGGGTGTGACAAGCGACAGAGGTGTGACAAGCGACAGAGGTGTGACAAGAGACAGGGGTGTGACAAAAGAAAGGGGTGTGACAAGCGACAGAGGTGTGACAAGATACAGAAGTGTGACAAGAGACAGGGGTGTGACAAGAGACAGGGGTGTGACAAGAGACAGAGGTGTGACAAGCGACAGAGGTGTGACAAGCGACAGAGGTGTGACAAGAGACAGGTGTGACAAGAGACAGAGGTGTGACAAGAGACAGGGGTGTGACAAGAGACAGAGGTGTGACAAGCGACAGAGGTGTGACAAGAGACGGGTGTGACAAGAGACAGAGGTGTGACAAGAGACAGGGGTGTGACAAGAGACAGGTGTGTGACAAGAGACAGAGGTGTGACAAGAGACAGTAGTGTGACAAGCGACAGAGGTGTGACAAGAGACAGGTGTGTGACAAGAGACAGGGGTGTGACAAGAGACAGAATTGTGACAAGAGACAGAGGTGTGACAAGAGTCAGGGGTGTGACAAGAGACAGAGGTGTGACAAGCGACACAGGTGTGACAAGAGACAGAGGTGTGACAAGAGACAGTAGTGTGACAAGAGACAGAGGTGTGACAAGAGACAGAGGTGTGACAAGAGACAGGTGTGACACGAGACAGGGGTGTGATAAGAGACGGGTGTGACAAGAGACAGAGGTGTGACAAGCGACAGAGGTGTGACATTAGACAGGGGTGTGACAAGAGACAGGGGTATGACAAGAGACAGAGGTGTGACAAGAGACAGTAGTGTGACAAGAGACAGAGGTGTGACAAGAGACAGAATTGTGACAAGAGACAGAATTGTGACAAGAGACAGAGGTGTGACAAGAGACAGGTGTGACACGAGACAGGGGTGTGACAAGAGACAGGTGTGACACGAGACAGGGGTGTGATAAGAGACGGGTGTGACAAGAGACAGAGGTGTGACAAGCGACAGAGGTGTGACATTAGACAGGGGTGTGACAAGAGACAGGGGTGTGACAAGTGACAGAGGTGTGACATTAGACAGGGGTGTGACAAGAGACAGGGGTGTGATAAGAGACAGGGGTGTGACAAGAGACAGAGGTGTGACAAGAGACAGAGGTGTGACAAGAGACAGGTGTGACAAGCGACAGAGGTGTGACAAGAGACAGAGGTGTGACAAGCGACAGAGGTGTGACAAGAGACAGAATTGTGACAAGAGACAGAGGTGTGACAAGAGACAGAGGTGTGACAAGAGACAGAGGTGTGACAAGAGACAGAGGTGTGACAAGAGACAGGGGTGTGACAAGAGACGGAGGTACGACATTAGACAGGTGTGACACGAGACAGAGGTGTGACAAGAGACAGAGGTGTGACAAGAGACAGAGGTGTGACAAGAGACAGGGGTGTGACAAGAGACAGGGGTGTGACACGAGACAGAGGTGTGACAAGAGACGGGTGTGACAAGAGACAGAGGTGTGACAAGAGACAGAGGTGTGACAAGCGACAGAGGTGTGACAAGAGACGGGTGTGACAAGAGACAGAGGTGTGACAAGAGACAGGTGTGACACGAGACAGGGGTGTGACAAGAGACAGAGGTGTGACAAGCGACAGAGGTGTGACAAGAGACGGGTGTGACAAGAGACAGGGGTGTGACAAGAGACAGAGGTGTGACAAGAGACAGAGGTGTGACAAGAGACAGAGGTGTGACAAGAGACAGGTGTGACACGAGACAGAGGTGTGACAAGAGACAGGTGTGACACGAGACAGGAGTGTGACAAGCGACAGAGGTGTGACAAGAGACAGAGGTGTGACAAGAGACAGGTGTGACACGAGACAGAGGTGTGACACGAGACAGGGGTGTGACAAGCGACAGACGTGTGACAAGAGACAGAATTGTGACAAGAGACAGAGGTGTGACAAGAGACAGAGGTGTGACAAGAGACAGGGGTGTGACAAGAGACAGAGGTGTGACAAGAGACAGGGGTGTGACAAGAGACAGGGGTGTGACAAGAGACAGAGGTGTGACAAGCGACAGAGGTGTGACAAGCGACAGAGGTGTGACAAGAGACAGAGGTGTGACAAGAGACAGAATTGTGACAAGAGACAGAATTGTGACAAGAGACAGAGGTGTGACAAGAGACAGGTGTGACACGAGACAGGGGTGTGACAAGAGACAGGTGTGACACGAGACAGGGGTGTGATAAGAGACGGGTGTGACAAGAGACAGAGGTGTGACAAGCGACAGAGGTGTGACATTAGACAGGGGTGTGACAAGAGACAGGGGTGTGACAAGTGACAGAGGTGTGACATTAGACAGGGGTGTGACAAGAGACAGGGGTGTGATAAGAGACAGGGGTGTGACAAGAGACAGAGGTGTGACAAGAGACAGAGGTGTGACAAGAGACAGGTGTGACAAGCGACAGAGGTGTGACAAGAGACAGAGGTGTGACAAGCGACAGAGGTGTGACAAGAGACAGAATTGTGACAAGAGACAGAGGTGTGACAAGAGACAGAGGTGTGACAAGAGACAGAGGTGTGACAAGAGACAGGGGTGTGACAAGAGACGGAGGTACGACATTAGACAGGTGTGACACGAGACAGAGGTGTGACAAGAGACAGAGGTGTGACAAGAGACAGAGGTGTGACAAGAGACAGGGGTGTGACAAGAGACAGGGGTGTGACACGAGACAGAGGTGTGACAAGAGACGGGTGTGACAAGAGACAGAGGTGTGACAAGAGACAGAGGTGTGACAAGCGACAGAGGTGTGACAAGAGACGGGTGTGACAAGAGACAGAGGTGTGACAAGAGACAGGTGTGACACGAGACAGGGGTGTGACAAGAGACAGAGGTGTGACAAGCGACAGAGGTGTGACAAGAGACGGGTGTGACAAGAGACAGGGGTGTGACAAGAGACAGAGGTGTGACAAGAGACAGAGGTGTGACAAGAGACAGAGGTGTGACAAGAGACAGGTGTGACACGAGACAGAGGTGTAACAAGAGACAGGTGTGACACGAGACAGGAGTGTGACAAGCGACAGAGGTGTGACAAGAGACAGAGGTGTGACAAGAGACAGGTGTGACACGAGACAGAGGTGTGACACGAGACAGGGGTGTGACAAGCGACAGACGTGTGACAAGAGACAGAATTGTGACAAGAGACAGAGGTGTGACAAGAGACAGAGGTGTGACAAGAGACAGGGGTGTGACAAGAGACAGAGGTGTGACAAGAGACAGGGGTGTGACAAGAGACAGGGGTGTGACAAGAGACAGAGGTGTGACAAGCGACAGAGGTGTGACAAGCGACAGAGGTGTGACAAGAGACAGTAGTGTGACAAGCGACAGAGGTGTGACAAGAGACGGGTGTGACAAGAGACAGAGGTGTGACAAGAGACAGGGGTGTGACAAGAGACAGAGGTGTGACAAGCGACAGAGGTGTGACAAGAGACGGGTGTGACAAGAGACAGAGGTGTGACAAGAGACAGGGGTGTGACAAGAGACAGAGGTGTGACAAGAGACAGTAGTGTGACAAGAGACAGAGGTGTGAAAAGAGACAGTAGTGTGACAAGAGACAGAGGTGTGACAAGAGACAGAATTGTGACAAGAGACAGAGGTGTGACAAGAGACAGAGGTGTGACAAGAGACAGGTGTGACACGAGACAGGGGTGTGATAAGAGACGGGTGTGACAAGAGACAGAGGTGTGACAAGCAACAGAGGTGTGACAAGAGACAGAGGTGTGACAAGAGACAGAGGTGTGACAAGAGACAGAATTGTGACAAGAGACAGAATTGTGACAAGAGACAGAGGTGTGACAAGAGACAGGTGTGACACGAGACAGGGGTGTGACAAGCGACAGAGGTGTGACAAGCGACAGAGGTGTGACAAGAGACAGGGGTGTGACAAAAGACAGGGGTGTGACAAGCGACAGAGGTGTGACAAGATACAGAAGTGTGACAAGAGACAGGGGTGTGACAAGAGACAGGGGTGTGACAAGAGACAGAGGTGTGACAAGCGACAGAGGTGTGACAAGCGACAGAGGTGTGACAAGAGACAGGTGTGACAAGAGACAGAGGTGTGACAAGAGACAGGGGTGTGACAAGAGACAGAGGTGTGACAAGCGACAGAGGTGTGACAAGAGACGGGTGTGACAAGAGACAGAGGTGTGACAAGAGACAGGGGTGTGACAAGAGACAGGTGTGTGACAAGAGACAGAGGTGTGACAAGAGACAGTAGTGTGACAAGCGACAGAGGTGTGACAAGAGACAGGTGTGTGACAAGAGACAGGGGTGTGACAAGAGACAGAATTGTGACAAGAGACAGAGGTGTGACAAGAGTCAGGGGTGTGACAAGAGACAGAGGTGTGACAAGCGACACAGGTGTGACAAGAGACAGAGGTGTGACAAGAGACAGTAGTGTGACAAGAGACAGAGGTGTGACAAGAGACAGAGGTGTGACAAGAGACAGGTGTGACACGAGACAGGGGTGTGATAAGAGACGGGTGTGACAAGAGACAGAGGTGTGACAAGCGACAGAGGTGTGACATTAGACAGGGGTGTGACAAGAGACAGGGGTGTGACAAGAGACAGAGGTGTGACAAGAGACAGTAGTGTGACAAGAGTGACAAGAGACAGAATTGTGACAAGAGACAGAATTGTGACAAGAGACAGAGGTGTGACAAGAGACAGGTGTGACACGAGACAGGGGTGTGACAAGAGACAGGTGTGACACGAGACAGGGGTGTGATAAGAGACGGGTGTGACAAGAGACAGAGGTGTGACAAGCGACAGAGGTGTGACATTAGACAGGGGTGTGACAAGGACAGGGGTGTGACAAGTGACAGAGGTGTGACATTAGACAGGGGTGTGACAAGAGACAGGGGTGTGATAAGAGACAGGGGTGTGACAAGAGACAGAGGTGTGACAAGAGACAGAGGTGTGACAAGAGACAGGTGTGACAAGCGACAGAGGTGTGACAAGAGACAGAGGTGTGACAAGCGACAGAGGTGTGACAAGAGACAGAATTGTGACAAGAGACAGAGGTGTGACAAGAGACAGAGGTGTGACAAGAGACAGAGGTGTGACAAGAGACAGGGGTGTGACAAGAGACGGAGGTACGACATTAGACAGGTGTGACACGAGACAGAGGTGTGACAAGAGACAGAGGTGTGACAAGAGACAGAGGTGTGACAAGAGACAGGGGTGTGACAAGAGACAGGGGTGTGACATTAGACAGGTGTGACACGAGACAGAGGTGTGACAAGAGACGGGTGTGACAAGAGACAGAGGTGTGACAAGAGACAGAGGTGTGACAAGCGACAGAGGTGTGACAAGAGACGGGTGTGACAAGAGACAGAGGTGTGACAAGAGACAGGTGTGACACGAGACAGGGGTGTGACAAGAGACAGAGGTGTGACAAGCGACAGAGGTGTGACAAGAGACGGGTGTGACAAGAGACAGGGGTGTGACAAGAGACAGAGGTGTGACAAGAGACAGAGGTGTGACAAGAGACAGAGGTGTGACAAGAGACAGGTGTGACACGAGACAGAGGTGTGACAAGAGACAGGTGTGACACGAGACAGGAGTGTGACAAGCGACAGAGGTGTGACAAGAGACAGAGGTGTGACAAGAGACAGGTGTGACACGAGACAGAGGTGTGACACGAGACAGGGGTGTGACAAGCGACAGACGTGTGACAAGAGACAGAATTGTGACAAGAGACAGAGGTGTGACAAGAGACAGAGGTGTGACAGGAGACAGAGGTGTGACAAGAGACAGGGGTGTGACAAGAGACAGAGGTGTGACAAGAGACAGAGGTGTGACAGGAGACAGAATTGTGACAAGAGACAGAGGTGTGACAAGAGACAGAGGTGTGACAAGAGACAGAGGTGTGACAAGAGACAGGTGTGACACGAGACAGGGGTGTGACAAGCGACAGAGGTGTGACAAGAGACAGAGGTGTGACAAGAGACAGGTGTGACACGAGACAGAGGTGTGACACGAGACAGGGGTGTGACAAGAGACAGGGGTGTGACAAGAGACAGAGGTGTGACAAGAGACAGGGGTGTGACAAGAGACAGGGGTGTGACAAGAGACAGAGGTGTGACAAGAGACAGAGGTGTGACAACCGACAGAGGTGTGACAAGAGACGGGTGTGACAAGAGACAGAGGTGTGACAAGAGATGGGTGTGACAAGAGACGGGTGTGACAAGAGACAGGGGTGTGACAAGAGACAGAGGTGTGACAAGAGACAGAGGTGTGACAAGAGACAGAGGTGTGACAAGAGACAGAGGTGTGACAGGAGACAGAATTGTGACAAGAGACAGAGGTGTGACAAGAGACAGAGGTGTGACAAGAGACAGAGGTGTGACAAGAGACAGGGGTGTGACAAGAGACAGGGGTGTGACATTAGACAGGTGTGACACGAGACAGAGGTGTGACAAGAGACGGGTGTGACAAGAGACAGAGGTGTGACAAGAGACAGAGGTGTGACAAGCGACAGAGGTGTGACAAGAGACGGGTGTGACAAGAGACAGAGGTGTGACAAGAGACAGGTGTGACACGAGACAGGGGTGTGACAAGAGACAGAGGTGTGACAAGCGACAGAGGTGTGACAAGAGACGGGTGTGACAAGAGACAGGGGTGTGACAAGAGACAGAGGTGTGACAAGAGACAGAGGTGTGACAAGAGACAGAGGTGTGACAAGAGACAGGTGTGACACGAGACAGAGGTGTGACAAGAGACAGGTGTGACACGAGACAGGAGTGTGACAAGCGACAGAGGTGTGACAAGAGACAGAGGTGTGACAAGAGACAGGTGTGACACGAGACAGAGGTGTGACACGAGACAGGGGTGTGACAAGCGACAGAGGTGTGACAAGAGACAGAATTGTGACAAGAGACAGAGGTGTGACAGGAGACAGAGGTGTGACAAGAGACAGGGGTGTGACAAGAGACAGAGGTGTGACAGGAGACAGAGGTGTGACAAGAGACAGGGGTGTGACAAGAGACAGAGGTGTGACAAGAGACAGAGGTGTGACAGGAGACAGAATTGTGACAAGAGACAGAGGTGTGACAAGAGACAGAGGTGTGACAAGAGACAGAGGTGTGACAAGAGACAGGTGTGACACGAGACAGGGGTGTGACAAGCGACAGAGGTGTGACAAGAGACAGAGGTGTGACAAGAGACAGGTGTGACACGAGACAGAGGTGTGACACGAGACAGGGGTGTGACAAGAGACAGGGGTGTGACAAGAGACAGAGGGGTGACAAGAGACAGGGGTGTGACAAGAGACAGGGGTGTGACAAGAGACAGAGGTGTGACAAGAGACAGAGGTGTGACAAGCGACAGAGGTGTGACAAGAGACGGGTGTGACAAGAGACAGAGGTGTGACAAAAGACGGGTGTGACAAGAGACGGGTGTGACAAGAGACAGGGGTGTGACAAGAGACAGAGGTGTGACAAGAGACAGAGGTGTGACAAGAGACAGGTGTGACACGAGACTGGGGTGTGACAAGCGACAGAGGTGTGACAAGAGACAGAGGTGTGACAAGAGACAGGTGTGACACGAGACAGAGGTGTGACACGAGACAGGGGTGTGACAAGAGACAGGGGTGTGACAAGAGACAGAGGTGTGACAAGAGACAGAATTGTGACAAGAGACAGAGGTGTGACAAGAGACAGAATTGTGACAAGAGACAGAGGTGTGACAAGAGACAGAGGTGTGACAGGAGACAGAGGTGTGACAAGAGACAGGGGTGTGACAAGAGACAGAGGTGTGACAAGAGACAGAGGTGTGACAGGAGACAGAATTGTGACAAGAGACAGAGGTGTGACAAGAGACAGAGGTGTGACAAGAGACAGAGGTGTGACAGGAGACAGAATTGTGACAAGAGACAGAGGTGTGACAAGAGACAGAGGTGTGACAAGAGACAGAGGTGTGACAAGAGACAGAGGTGTGACAGGAGACAGAGGTGTGACAAGAGACAGGGGTGTGACAAGAGACAGGTGTGACACGAGACAGGGGTGTGATAAGAGACGGGTGTGACAAGAGACAGAGGTGTGACAAGAGGCAGGGGTGTGACAAGCGACAGAGAGGTGTGACAAGAGACAGGGGCGTGACAAGAGACGGGTGTGACAAGAGACAGGGGTGTGACAAGCGACAGAGGTGTGACAGGAGACAGAGGTGTGACAGGAGACAGAGGTGTGACAAGAGACAGGGGTGTGACAAGAGACAGGTGTGACACGAGACAGAGGTGTGACACGAGACAGGGGTGTGATAAGAGACGGGTGTGACAAGAGACAGAGGTGTGACAAGAGACAGAGGTGTGACAAGAGACAGAGGTGTGACAAGCAACAGAGAGGTGTGACAAGAGACAGAGGTGTGACAAGAGACGGGTGTGACAAGAGACAGGGGTGTGACAAGAGACAGGGGTGTGACAAGAGACAGAGGTGTGACAAGAGGCAGAGAGGTGTGACAAGAGACAGAGGTGTGACAAGCGACAGAGAGGTGTGACAAGAGACAGAGGTGTGACAAGAGTCAGCGGTGTGACAAGCGACAGAGGTGTGACAAGAGACGGGTGTGACAAGAGACAGAGGTGTGACAAGAGACGGGTGTGACAAGAGACAGGGGTGTGACAAGCGACAGAGGTGTGACAAGAGACGGGTGTGACAAGCGACAGAGGTGTGACAAGAGACGGGTGTGACAAGAGACAGAGGTGTGACAAGAGACGGGTGTGACAAGAGACAGGGGTGTGACAAGAGACGGGTGTGACAAGAGACAGGGGTGTGACAAGAGACAGAGGTGTGACAAGCGACAGAGGTGTGACAAGAGACAGGGGTGTGACAAGAGACAGAGGTGTGACAAGAGGCAGAGAGGTGTGACAAGAGACAGAGGTGTGACAAGAGGCAGAGAGGTGTGACAAGAGACAGAGGTGTGACAAGAGACGGGTGTGACAAGAGACAGAGGTGTGACAAGAGTCAGAGGTGTGACAAGCGACAGAGGTGTGACAAGAGACGGGTGTGACAAGAGACAGAGGTGTGACAAGAGACGGGTGTGACAAGAGACAGGGGTGTGACAAGAGACAGAGGTGTGACAAGAGACAGAGGTGTGACAAGAGACAGGGGTGTGACAAGAGACAGAGGTGTGACAAGAGACAGGGGTGTGATAAGAGACAGAGGTGTGACAAGAGACAGGGGTGTGATGAGAGACAAGGGTGTGACAAGAGACAGGGGTGTGATAAGAGACAGGGGTGTGACAAGAGACAGGGGTGTGATAAGAGACAGGGGTGTGATAAGAGACAGAGGTGTGACAAGAGACAGGGGTGTGATAAGAGACAGGGGTGTGACAAGAGACCGAGGTGTGACAAGCGACAGAGGTGTGACAAGAGACAGGGGTGTGACAAGCGACAGAGGTGTGACAAGCAACAGAGGTGTGACAAGAGACAGGGGTGCGACAAGAGACAGGGGTGTGACAAGCGACAGAGGTGTGACAAGAGACAGGTGTGTGACAAGAGACAGGGGTGTGACAAGCGACAGAGGTGTGACAAGAGACAGGTGTGTGACAAGAGACAGGGGTGTGATAAGAGACAGGGGTGTGACAAGAGAGCGAGGTGTGACAAGCGACAGAGGTGTGACAAGAGACAGGGGTGTGACAAGAGACAGGGGTGCGACAAGAGACAGAGGTGTGACAAGAGACAGGGGTGCGACAAGAGACAGGGGTGTGACAAGCGACAGAGGTGTGATAAGAGACAGGGGTGTGACAAGAGACCGAGGTGTGACAAGCGACAGAGGTGTGACAAGAGACAGGGGTGTGACAAGAGACAGGGGTGCGACAAGAGACAGGTGTGTGACAAGAGACAGGGGTGTGATAAGAGACAGGGGTGTGACAAGAGACCGAGGTGTGACAAGCAACAGAGGTGTGACAAGCGACAGAGGTGTGACAAGAGACAGAGGTGTGACAAGAGACAGGGGTGTGACAAGAGACCGGGGTGTGACAAGAGACAGAGGTGTGACAAGAGACAGAGGTGTGACAAGCGACAGAGGTGTGACAAGAGACGGGTGTGACAAGAGACAGAGGTGTGACAAGAGACGGGTGTGACAAGAGACGGGTGTGACAAGAGACAGGGGTGTGATAAGAGACAGAGGTGTGACAAGAGACAGAGGTGTGACAAGAGACAGGTGTGACACGAGACAGGGGTGTGACAAGCGACAGAGGTGTGACAAGAGACAGAGGTGTGACAAGAGACAGGTGTGACACGAGACAGAGGTGTGACACGAGACAGGGGTGTGACAAGCGACAGAGGTGTGACAAGAGACAGAATTGTGACAAGAGACAGAGGTGTGACAAGAGACAGAGGTGTGACAAGAGACAGGGGTGTGACAAGAGACAGAGGTGTGACAGGAGACAGAGGTGTGACAAGAGACAGGGGTGTGACAAGAGACAGAGGTGTGACAAGAGACAGAGGTGTGACAGGAGACAGAATTGTGACAAGAGACAGAGGTGTGACAAGAGACAGAGGTGTGACAAGAGACAGAGGTGTGACAGGAGACAGAATTGTGACAAGAGACAGAGGTGTGACAAGAGACAGAGGTGTGACAAGAGACAGAGGTGTGACAGGAGACAGAGGTGTGACAAGAGACAGGGGTGTGACAAGAGACAGGTGTGACACGAGACAGGGGTGTGATAAGAGACGGGTGTGACAAGAGACAGAGGTGTGACAAGAGGCAGGGGTGTGACAAGCGACAGAGAGGTGTGACAAGAGACAGGGGTGTGACAAGCGACAGAGGTGTGACAGGAGACAGAGGTGTGACAGGAGACAGAGGTGTGACAAGAGACAGGGGTGTGACAAGAGACAGGTGTGACACGAGACAGAGGTGTGACATGAGACAGAGGTGTGACACGAGACAGGGGTGTGATAAGAGACGGGTGTGACAAGAGACAGAGGTGTGACAAGAGACAGAGGTGTGACAAGCGACAGAGAGGTGTGACAAGAGACAGAGGTGTGACAAGAGACAGGGGTGTGACAAGAGACAGAGGTGTGACAAGAGGCAGAGAGGTGTGACAAGAGACAGAGGTGTGACAAGCGACAGAGAGGTGTGACAAGAGACAGGGGTGTGACAAGAGACAGGGGTGTGACAAGAGACAGGGGTGTGACAAGAGACAGAGGTGTGACAAGAGACAGGGGTGTGACAAGAGACAGAGGTGTGACAAGAGGCAGAGAGGTGTGACAAGAGACAGAGGTGTGACGAGCGACAGAGAGGTGTGACAAGAGACAGGGGTGTGACAAGAGACAGAGAGGTGTGACAAGAGACAGGGGTGTGACAAGACAAAGAGGCAGAGAGGTGTGACAAGAGACAGGGGTGTGACAAGAGGCAGAGAGGTTAGACAAGAGACAGTAGTGTGACAAGAGACAGAGGTGTGACAAGCGACAGAGTGGTGTGACAAGAGACAGAGGTGTGACAAGAGTCAGAGGTGTGACAAGCGACAGAGGTGTGACAAGAGACGGGTGTGACAAGAGACAGAGGTGTGACAAGAGTCAGAGGTGTGACAAGCGACAGAGGTGTGACAAGAGACGGGTGTGACAAGCGACAGAGATGTGACAAGAGACGGGTGTGACAAGAGACAGAGGTGTGACAAGAGACGGGTGTGACAAGAGACAGGGGTGTGACAAGAGACAGAGGTGTGACAAGCGACAGAGGTGTGACAAGAGACAGGGGTGTGACAAGAGACAGGGGTGCGACAAGAGACAGAGGTGTGACAAGAGACAGGGGTGCGACAAGAGACAGGGGTGTGACAAGCGACAGAGGTGTGATAAGAGACAGGGGTGTGACAAGAGACCGAGGTGTGACAAGCGACAGAGGTGTGACAAGAGACAGGGGTGTGACAAGAGACAGGGGTGCGACAAGAGACAGGTGTGTGACAAGAGACAGGGGTGTGATAAGAGACAGGGGTGTGACAAGAGACCGAGGTGTGACAAGCAACAGAGGTGTGACAAGCGACAGAGGTGTGACAAGAGACAGAGGTGTGACAAGAGACAGGGGTGTGACAAGAGACCGGGGTGTGACAAGAGACAGAGGTGTGACAAGAGACAGAGGTGTGACAAGCGACAGAGGTGTGACAAGAGACGGGTGTGACAAGAGACAGAGGTGTGACAAGAGACGGGTGTGACAAGAGACGGGTGTGACAAGAGACAGGGGTGTGATAAGAGACAGAGGTGTGACAAGAGACAGAGGTGTGACAAGAGACAGGTGTGACACGAGACAGGGGTGTGACAAGCGACAGAGGTGTGACAAGAGACAGAGGTGTGACAAGAGACAGGTGTGACACGAGACAGAGGTGTGACACGAGACAGGGGTGTGACAAGCGACAGAGGTGTGACAAGAGACAGAATTGTGACAAGAGACAGAGGTGTGACAAGAGACAGAGGTGTGACAAGAGACAGGGGTGTGACAAGAGACAGAGGTGTGACAGGAGACAGAGGTGTGACAAGAGACAGGGGTGTGACAAGAGACAGAGGTGTGACAAGAGACAGAGGAGTGACAGGAGACAGAATTGTGACAAGAGACAGAGGTGTGACAAGAGACAGAGGTGTGACAAGAGACAGAGGTGTGACAGGAGACAGAATTGTGACAAGAGACAGAGGTGTGACAAGAGACAGAGGTGTGACAAGAGACAGAGGTGTGACAGGAGACAGAGGTGTGACAAGAGACAGGGGTGTGACAAGAGACAGGTGTGACACGAGACAGGGGTGTGATAAGAGACGGGTGTGACAAGAGACAGAGGTGTGACAAGAGGCAGGGGTGTGACAAGCGACAGAGAGGTGTGACAAGAGACAGGGGTGTGACAAGCGACAGAGGTGTGACAGGAGACAGAGGTGTGACAGGAGACAGAGGTGTGACAAGAGACAGGGGTGTGACAAGAGACAGGTGTGACACGAGACAGAGGTGTGACACGAGACAGAGGTGTGACACGAGACAGGGGTGTGATAAGAGACGGGTGTGACAAGAGACAGAGGTGTGACAAGAGACAGAGGTGTGACAAGCGACAGAGAGGTGTGACAAGAGACAGAGGTGTGACAAGAGACAGGGGTGTGACAAGAGACAGAGGTGTGACAAGAGGCAGAGAGGTGTGACAAGAGACAGAGATGTGACAAGCGACAGAGAGGTGTGACAAGAGACAGGGGTGTGACAAGAGACAGGGGTGTGACAAGAGACAGGGGTGTGACAAGAGACAGAGGTGTGACAAGAGGCAGAGAGGTGTGACAAGAGACAGAGGTGTGACAAGCGACAGAGAGGTGTGACAAGAGACAGAGGTGTGACAAGAGACAGGGGTGTGACAAGAGACAGGGGTGTGACAAGAGACAGGGGTGTGACAAGAGACAGGGGTGTGACAAGAGACAGAGGTGTGACAAGAGGCAGAGAGGTGTGACAAGAGACAGAGGTGTGACGTGCGACAGAGAGGTGTGACAAGAGACAGGGGTGTGACAAGAGACAGAGAGGTGTGACAAGAGACAGGGGTGTGACAAGAGGCAGAGAGGTGTGACAAGAGACAGGGGTGTGACAAGAGGCAGAGAGGTTAGACAAGAGACAGTAGTGTGACAAGAGACAGAGGTGTGACAAGCGACAGAGAGGTGTGACAAGAGACAGAGGTGTGACAAGAGTCAGAGGTGTGACAAGCGACAGAGGTGTGACAAGAGACGGGTGTGACAAGAGACAGAGGTGTGACAAGAGTCAGAGGTGTGACAAGCGACAGAGGTGTGACAAGAGACGGGTGTGACAAGCGACAGAGGTGTGACAAGAGACGGGTGTGACAAGAGACAGAGGTGTGACAAGAGACGGGTGTGACAAGAGACAGGGGTGTGACAAGAGACAGAGGTGTGACAAGCGACAGAGGTGTGACAAGAGACGGGTGTGACAAGAGACAGAGGTGTGACAAGAGACGGGTGTGACAAGAGACAGGGGTGTGACAAGAGACAGAGGTGTGACAAGCGACAGAGGTGTGACAAGAGACAGGGGTGTGACAAGAGACAGAGGTGTGACAAGAGACAGGGGTGTGATAAGAGACATGGGTGTGACAAGAGACAGTGGTGTGATAAGAGACGGGTGTGACAAGAGACAGAGGTGTGACAAGAGGCAGAGAGGTGTGACAAGAGACAGAGGTGTGACAAGAGGCAGAGAGGTGTGACAAGAGACAGAGGTGTGACAAGAGACGGGTGTGACAAGAGACAGAGGTGTGACAAGAGTCAGAGATGTGACAAGCGACAGAGGTGTGACAAGAGACAGGTGTGACAAGAGACAGAGGTGTGACAAGAGACGGGTGTGACAAGAGACAGGGGTGTGACAAGAGACAGAGGTGTGACAAGAGACAGAGGTGTGACAAGAGACAGGGGTGTGACAAGAAACAGAGGTGTGACAAGAGACAGGGGTGTGATAAGAGACAGAGGTGTGACAAGAGACAGGGGTGTGATAAGAGACAGGGGTGTGACAAGAGACAGGGGTGTGACAAGAGACAGAGGTGTGACAAGAGACAGAGGTGTGACAAGAGACAGGGGTGTGACAAGCGACAGAGGTGTGACAAGCAACAGAGGTGTGACAAGAGACAGGGGTGCGACAAGAGACAGGGGTGTGACAAGCGACAGAGGTGTGACAAGAGACAGGTGTGTGACAAGAGACAGGGGTGTGACAAGCGACAGAGGTGTGACAAGAGACAGGTGTGTGACAAGAGACAGGGGTGTGATAAGAGACAGGGGTGTGACAAGAGACCGAGGTGTGACAAGCGACAGAGGTGTGACAAGAGACAGGGGTGTGACAAGAGACAGGGGTGCGACAAGAGACAGAGGTGTGACAAGAGACAGGGGTGCGACAAGAGACAGGGGTGTGACAAGCGACAGAGGTGTGATAAGAGACAGGGGTGTGACAAGAGACCGAGGTGTGACAAGCGACAGAGGTGTGACAAGAGACAGGGGTGTGACAAGAGACAGGGGTGCGACAAGAGACAGGTGTGTGACAAGAGACAGGGGTGTGATATGAGACAGGGGTGTGACAAGAGACCGAGGTGTGACAAGCGACAGAGGTGTGACAAGCGACAGGGGTGTGACAAGAGACAGGGGTGCGACAAGAGACAGAGGTGTGACAAGAGACAGGGGTGCGACAAGAGACAGGGGTGTGACAAGCGACAGAGGTGTGACAAGAGACAGGTGTGTGACAAGAGACAGGGTGTGACAAGAGACAGAGGTGTGACAAGAGACAGAGGTGTGACAAGAGACAGGGGTGTGACAAGAGACAGAGGTGTGACAAGAGACAGGGGTGTGATAAGAGACAGAGGTGTGACAAGAGACGGGTGTGATAAGAGACAGAGGTGTGACAAGAGACAGGGGTGTGACAAGAGACAGGGGTGTGACAAGCGACAGAGGTGTGACAAGCGACAGAGGTGTGACAAGAGACAGGGGTGTGACAAGCGACAGAGGTGTGACAAGCAACAGAGGTGTGACAAGAGACAGAGGTGTGACAAGAGACAGGGGTGCGACAAGAGACCGAGGTGTGACAAGCGACAGAGGTGTGACAAGAGACAGGGATGTGCCAAGCGACAGAAGTGTGACAAGCAACAGAGGTGTGACAAGAGACAGAGGTGTGACAAGAGACAGGGGTGCGACAAGAGACAGGGGTGTGACAAGCGACAGAGGTGTGACAAGAGACAGGTGTGTGACAAGAGACAGGGGTGTGACAAGCGACAGAGGTGTGACAGAAGACAGGTGTGTGACAAGAGACAGGGGTGTGACAAGAGACAGTGGTGTGACAAGTGACAGAGGTGTGACAAGAGACAGGGGTGTGACAAGAGACAGGGGTGTGACAAGAGACAGGGGTGTGACAAGAGACAGAGGTGTGACAAGATACAGAAGTGTGACAAGAGACAGGGGTGTGACAAGAGACGGGTGTGACAAGAGACAGGGGTGTGACAAGAGACAGAGGTGTGACAAGCGACAGAGGTGTGACAAGAGACGGGTGTGACAAGAGACAGAGGTGTGACAAGAGACGGGTGTGACAAGAGACAGGGGTGTGACAAGAGACAGAGGTGTGACAAGCGACAGAGGTGTGACAAGAGACAGGGGTGTGACAAGAGACAGAGGTGTGACAAGAGGCAGAGAGGTGTGACAAGAGACAGAGGTGTGACAAGAGGCAGAGAGGTGTGACAAGAGACAGAGGTGTGACAAGAGACGGGTGTGACAAGAGACAGAGGTGTGACAAGAGTCAGAGGTGTGACAAGCGACAGAGGTGTGACAAGAGACGGGTGTGACAAGAGACAGAGGTGTGACAAGAGACGGGTGTGACAAGAGACAGGGGTGTGACAAGAGACAGAGGTGTGACAAGAGACAGAGGTGTGACAAGAGACAGGGGTGTGACAAGAGACAGAGGTGTGACAAGAGACAGGGGTGTGATAAGAGACAGAGGTGTGACAAGAGACAGGGGTGTGATAAGAGACAGGGGTGTGACAAGAGACAGGGGTGTGACAAGAGACAGGGGTGTGATAAGAGACAGGGGTGTGACAAGAGACAGGGGTGTGATAAGAGACAGGGGTGTGACAAGAGACCGAGGTGTGACAAGCGACAGAGGTGTGACAAGAGACAGGGGTGTGACAAGCGACAGAGGTGTGACAAGCAACAGAGGTGTGACAAGAGACAGGGGTGCGACAAGAGACAGGGGTGTGACAAGCGACAGAGGTGTGACAAGAGACAGGTGTGTGACAAGAGACAGGGGTGTGACAAGCGACAGGGGTGTGACAAGAGACAGGTGTGTGACAAGAGACAGGGGTGTGATAAGAGACAGGGGTGTGACAAGAGAGCGAGGTGTGACAAGCGACAGAGGTGTGACAAGAGACAGGGGTGTGACAAGAGACAGGGGTGCGACAAGAGACAGAGGTGTGACAAGAGACAGGGGTGCGACAAGAGACAGGGGTGTGACAAGCGACAGAGGTGTGATAAGAGACAGGGGTGTGACAAGAGACCGAGGTGTGACAAGCGACAGAGGTGTGACAAGAGACAGGTGTGTGACAAGAGACAGGGGTGCGACAAGAGACAGGTGTGTGACAAGAGACAGGGGTGTGATAAGAGACAGGGGTGTGACAAGAGACCGAGGTGTGACAAGCAACAGAGGTGTGACAAGCGACAGAGGTGTGACAAGAGACAGAGGTGTGACAAGAGACAGGGGTGTGACAAGAGACAGGGGTGTGACAAGAGACAGAGGTGTGACAAGAGACAGAGGTGTGACAAGCGACAGAGTTGTGACAAGAGACGGGTGTGACAAGAGACAGAGGTGTGACAAGAGACGGGTGTGACAAGAGACGGGTGTGACAAGAGACAGGGGTGTGATAAGAGACAGAGGTGTGACAAGAGACAGAGGTGTGACAAGAGACAGGTGTGACACGAGACAGGGGTGTGACAAGCGACAGAGGTGTGACAAGAGACAGAGGTGTGACAAGAGACAGGTGTGACACGAGACAGAGGTGTGACACGAGACAGGGGTGTGACAAGCGACAGAGGTGTGACAAGAGACAGAATTGTGACAAGAGACAGAGGTGTGACAAGAGACAGAGGTGTGACAAGAGACAGGGGTGTGACAAGAGACAGAGGTGTGACAGGAGACAGAATTGTGACAAGAGACAGAGGTGTGACAAGAGACAGAGGTGTGACAAGAGACAGAGGTGTGACAGGAGACAGAATTGTGACAAGAGACAGAGGTGTGACAAGAGACAGAGGTGTGACAAGAGACAGAGGTGTGACAGGAGACAGAGGTGTGACAAGAGACAGGGGTGTGACAAGAGACAGGTGTGACACGAGACAGGGGTGTGATAAGAGACGGGTGTGACAAGAGACAGAGGTGTGACAAGAGGCAGGGGTGTGACAAGCGACAGAGAGGTGTGACAAGAGACAGGGGTGTGACAAGAGACAGAGGTGTGACAAGAGACAGGGGTGTGACAAGAAACAGAGGTGTGACAAGAGACAGGGGTGTGATAAGAGACAGAGGTGTGACAAGAGACAGGGGTGTGATAAGAGACAGGGGTGTGACAAGAGACAGGGGTGTGACAAGAGACAGAGGTGTGACAAGAGACAGAGGTGTGACAAGAGACAGGGGTGTGACAAGCGACAGAGGTGTGACAAGCAACAGAGGTGTGACAAGAGACAGGGGTGCGACAAGAGACAGGGGTGTGACAAGCGACAGAGGTGTGACAAGAGACAGGGGTGTGACAAGAGACAGGGGTGTGACAAGCGACAGAGGTGTGACAAGAGACAGGTGTGTGACAAGAGACAGGGGTGTGATAAGAGACAGGGGTGTGACAAGAGACCGAGGTGTGACAAGCGACAGAGGTGTGACAAGAGACAGGGGTGTGACAAGAGACAGGGGTGCGACAAGAGACAGAGGTGTGACAAGAGACAGGGGTGCGACAAGAGACAGGGGTGTGACAAGCGACAGAGGTGTGATAAGAGACAGGGGTGTGACAAGAGACCGAGGTGTGACAAGCGACAGAGGTGTGACAAGAGACAGGGGTGTGACAAGAGACAGGGGTGCGACAAGAGACAGAGGTGTGACAAGAGACAGGGGTGCGACAAGAGACAGGGGTGTGACAAGCGACAGAGGTGTGACAAGAGACAGGGGTGTGACAAGAGACAGGGGTGCGACAAGAGACAGGTGTGTGACAAGAGACAGGGGTGTGATATGAGACAGGGGTGTGACAAGAGACCGAGGTGTGACAAGCGACAGAGGTGTGACAAGCGACAGAGGTGTGACAAGAGACAGGGGTGTGACAAGAGACAGGGGTGCGACAAGAGACAGAGGTGTGACAAGAGACAGGGGTGCGACAAGAGACAGGGGTGTGACAAGCGACAGAGGTGTGACAAGAGACAGGTGTGTGACAAGAGACAGGGTGTGACAAGAGATAGAGGTGTGACAAGAGACAGAGGTGTGACAAGAGACAGGGGTGTGACAAGAGACAGAGGTGTGACAAGAGACAGGGGTGTGATAAGAGACAGAGGTGTGACAAGAGACGGGTGTGATAAGAGACAGAGGTGTGACAAGAGACAGGGGTGTGACAAGAGACAGGGGTGTGACAAGCGACAGAGGTGTGACAAGCGACAGAGGTGTGACAAGAGACAGGGGTGTGACAAGCGACAGAGGTGTGACAAGCAACAGAGGTGTGACAAGAGACAGAGGTGTGACAAGAGACAGGGGTGCGACAAGAGACCGAGGTGTGACAAGCGACAGAGGTGTGACAAGAGACAGGGATGTGACAAGCGACAGAAGTGTGACAAGCAACAGAGGTGTGACAAGAGACAGAGGTGTGACAAGAGACAGGGGTGCGACAAGAGACAGGGGTGTGACAAGCGACAGAGGTGTGACAAGAGACAGGTGTGTGACAAGAGACAGGGGTGTGACAAGCGACAGAGGTGTGACAGAAGACAGGTGTGTGACAAGAGACAGGGGTGTGACAAGAGACAGTGGTGTGACAAGTGACAGAGGTGTGACAAGAGACAGGGGTGTGACAAGAGACAGGGGTGTGACAAGAGACAGGGGTGTGACAAGAGACAGAGGTGTGACAAGATACAGAAGTGTGACAAGAGACAGGGGTGTGACAAGAGACGGGTGTGACAAGAGACAGGGGTGTGACAAGAGACAGAGGTGTGACAAGCGACAGAGGTGTGACAAGAGACGGGTGTGACAAGAGACAGAGGTGTGACAAGAGACGGGTGTGACAAGAGACAGGGGTGTGACAAGAGACAGAGGTGTGACAAGCGACAGAGGTGTGACAAGAGACAGGGGTGTGACAAGAGACAGAGGTGTGACAAGAGGCAGAGAGGTGTGACAAGAGACAGAGGTGTGACAAGAGGCAGAGAGGTGTGACAAGAGACAGAGGTGTGACAAGAGACGGGTGTGACAAGAGACAGAGGTGTGACAAGAGTCAGAGGTGTGACAAGCGACAGAGGTGTGACAAGAGACGGGTGTGACAAGAGACAGAGGTGTGACAAGAGACGGGTGTGACAAGAGACAGGGGTGTGACAAGAGACAGAGGTGTGACAAGAGACAGAGGTGTGACAAGAGACAGGGGTGTGACAAGAGACAGAGGTGTGACAAGAGACAGGGGTGTGATAAGAGACAGAGGTGTGACAAGAGACAGGGGTGTGATAAGAGACAGGGGTGTGACAAGAGACAGGGGTGTGACAAGAGACAGGGGTGTGATAAGAGACAGGGGTGTGACAAGAGACAGGGGTGTGATAAGAGACAGGGGTGTGACAAGAGACCGAGGTGTGACAAGCGACAGAGGTGTGACAAGAGACAGGGGTGTGACAAGCGACAGAGGTGTGACAAGCAACAGAGGTGTGACAAGAGACAGGGGTGCGACAAGAGACAGGGGTGTGACAAGCGACAGAGGTGTGACAAGAGACAGGTGTGTGACAAGACACAGGGGTGTGACAAGCGACAGAGGTGTGACAAGAGACAGGTGTGTGACAAGAGACAGGGGTGTGATAAGAGACAGGGGTGTGACAAGAGAGCGAGGTGTGACAAGCGACAGAGGTGTGACAAGAGACAGGGGTGTGACAAGAGACAGGGGTGCGACAAGAGACAGAGGTGTGACAAGAGACAGGGGTGCGACAAGAGACAGGGGTGTGACAAGCGACAGAGGTGTGATAAGAGACAGGGGTGTGACAAGAGACCGAGGTGTGACAAGCGACAGAGGTGTGACAAGAGACAGGGGTGTGACAAGAGACAGGGGTGCGACAAGAGACAGGTGTGTGACAAGAGACAGGGGTGTGATAAGAGACAGGGGTGTGACAAGAGACCGAGGTGTGACAAGCAACAGAGGTGTGACAAGCGACAGAGGTGTGACAAGAGACAGAGGTGTGACAAGAGACAGGGGTGTGACAAGAGACAGGGGTGTGACAAGAGACAGAGGTGTGACAAGAGACAGAGGTGTGACAAGCGACAGAGTTGTGACAAGAGACGGGTGTGACAAGAGACAGAGGTGTGACAAGAGACGGGTGTGACAAGAGACGGGTGTGACAAGAGACAGGGGTGTGATAAGAGACAGAGGTGTGACAAGAGACAGAGGTGTGACAAGAGACAGGTGTGACACGAGACAGGGGTGTGACAAGCGACAGAGGTGTGACAAGAGACAGAGGTGTGACAAGAGACAGGTGTGACACGAGACAGAGGTGTGACACGAGACAGGGGTGTGACAAGCGACAGAGGTGTGACAAGAGACAGAATTGTGACAAGAGACAGAGGTGTGACAAGAGACAGAGGTGTGACAAGAGACAGGGGTGTGACAAGAGACAGAGGTGTGACAGGAGACAGAGGTGTGACAAGAGACAGGGGTGTGACAAAAGACAGAGGTGTGACAAGAGACAGAGGTGTGACAGGAGACAGAATTGTGACAAGAGACAGAGGTGTGACAAGAGACAGAGGTGTGACAAGAGACAGAGGTGTGACAGGAGACAGAATTGTGACAAGAGACAGAGGTGTGACAAGAGACAGAGGTGTGACAAGAGACAGAGGTGTGACAGGAGACAGAATTGTGACAAGAGACAGGGGTGTGACAGGAGACAGAGGTGTGACAAGAGACAGGGGTGTGACAAGAGACAGGTGTGACACGAGACAGGGGTGTGATAAGAGACGGGTGTGACAAGAGACAGAGGTGTGACAAGAGGCAGGGGTGTGACAAGCGACAGAGAGGTGTGACAAGAGACAGGGGTGTGACAAGCGACAGAGGTGTGACAGGAGACAGAGGTGTGACAGGAGACAGAGGTGTGACAAGAGACAGGGGTGTGACAAGAGACAGGTGTGACACGAGACAGAGGTGTGACACGAGACAGAGGTGTGACACGAGACAGGGGTGTGATAAGAGACGGGTGTGACAAGAGACAGAGGTGTGACAAGAGACAGAGGTGTGACAAGCGACAGAGAGGTGTGACAAGAGACAGAGGTGTGACAAGAGACAGGGGTGTGACAAGAGACAGAGGTGTGACAAGAGGCAGAGAGGTGTGACAAGAGACAGAGGTGTGACAAGCGACAGAGAGGTGTGACAAGAGACAGGGGTGTGACAAGAGACAGGGGTGTGACAAGAGACAGGGGTGTGACAAGAGACAGAGGTGTGACAAGAGGCAGAGAGGTGTGACAAGAGACAGAGGTGTGACAAGCGACAGAGAGGTGTGACAAGAGACAGAGGTGTGACAAGAGACAGGGGTGTGACAAGAGACAGGGGTGTGACAAGAGACAGGGGTGTGACAAGAGACAGGGGTGTGACAAGAGACAGAGGTGTGACAAGAGGCAGAGAGGTGTGACAAGAGACAGAGGTGTGACGAGCGACAGAGAGGTGTGACAAGAGACAGGGGTGTGAAAAGAGACAGAGAGGTGTGACAAGAGACAGGGGTGTGACAAGAGGCAGAGAGGTGTGACAAGAGACAGGGGTGTGACAAGAGGCAGAGAGGTTAGACAAGAGACAGTAGTGTGACAAGAGACAGAGGTGTGACAAGCGACAGAGAGGTGTGACAAGAGACAGAGGTGTGACAAGAGTCAGAGGTGTGACAAGCGACAGAGGTGTGACAAGAGACGGGTGTGACAAGAGACAGAGGTGTGACAAGAGTCAGAGGTGTGACAAGCGACAGAGGTGTGACAAGAGACGGGTGTGACAAGCGACAGAGGTGTGACAAGAGACGGGTGTGACAAGAGACAGAGGTGTGACAAGAGACGGGTGTGACAAGAGACAGGGGTGTGACAAGAGACAGAGGTGTGACAAGCGACAGAGGTGTGACAAGAGACGGGTGTGACAAGAGACAGAGGTGTGACAAGAGACGGGTGTGACAAGAGACAGGGGTGTGACAAGAGACAGAGGTGTGACAAGCGACAGAGGTGTGACAAGAGACAGGGGTGTGACAAGAGACAGAGGTGTGACAAGAGACAGGGGTGTGATAAGAGACATGGGTGTGACAAGAGACAGGGGTGTGATAAGAGACGGGTGTGACAAGAGACAGAGGTGTGACAAGAGGCAGAGAGGTGTGACAAGAGACAGAGGTGTGACAAGAGGCAGAGAGGTGTGACAAGAGACAGAGGTGTGACAAGAGACGGGTGTGACAAGAGACAGAGGTCTGACAAGAGTCAGAGGTGTGACAAGCGACAGAGGTGTGACAAGAGACAGGTGTGACAAGAGACAGAGGTGTGACAAGAGACGGGTGTGACAAGAGACAGGGGTGTGACAAGAGACAGAGGTGTGACAAGAGACAGAGGTGTGACAAGAGACAGGGGTGTGACAAGAAACAGGGGTGTGACAAGAGACAGGGGTGTGATAAGAGACAGAGGTGTGACAAGAGACAGGGGTGTGATAAGAGACAGGGGTGTGACAAGAGACAGGGGTGTGACAAGAGACAGAGGTGTGACAAGAGACAGAGGTGTGACAAGAGACAGGGGTGTGACAAGCGACAGAGGTGTGACAAGCAACAGAGGTGTGACAAGAGACAGGGGTGCGACAAGAGACAGGGGTGTGACAAGCGACAGAGGTGTGACAAGAGACAGGTGTGTGACAAGAGACAGGGGTGTGACAAGCGACAGAGGTGTGACAAGAGACAGGTGTGTGACAAGAGACAGGGGTGTGATAAGAGACAGGGGTGTGACAAGAGACCGAGGTGTGACAAGCGACAGAGGTGTGACAAGAGACAGGGGTGTGACAAGAGACAGGGGTGCGACAAGAGACAGAGGTGTGACAAGAGACAGGGGTGCGACAAGAGACAGGGGTGTGACAAGCGACAGAGGTGTGATAAGAGACAGGGGTGTGACAAGAGACCGAGGTGTGACAAGCGACAGAGGTGTGACAAGAGACAGGGGTGTGACAAGAGACAGGGGTGCGACAAGAGACAGGTGTGTGACAAGAGACAGGGGTGTGATATGAGACAGGGGTGTGACAAGAGACCGAGGTGTGACAAGCGACAGAGGTGTGACAAGCGACAGAGGTGTGACAAGAGACAGGGGTGTGACAAGAGACAGGGGTGCGACAAGAGACAGAGGTGTGACAAGAGACAGGGGTGCGACAAGAGACAGGGGTGTGACAAGCGACAGAGGTGTGACAAGAGACAGGTGTGTGACAAGAGACAGGGGTGTGACAAGAGACAGAGGTGTGACAAGAGACAGAGGTGTGACAAGAGACAGGGGTGTGACAAGAGACAGAGGTGTGACAAGAGACAGGGGTGTGATAAGAGACAGAGGTGTGACAAGAGACAGGGGTGTGATAAGAGACAGAGGTGTGACAAGAGACAGGGGTGTGACAAGAGACAGGGGTGTGACAAGCGACAGAGGTGTGACAAGCGACAGAGGTGTGACAAGAGACAGGGGTGTGACAAGCGACAGAGGTGTGACAAGCAACAGAGGTGTGACAAGAGACAGAGGTGTGACAAGAGACAGGGGTGCGACAAGAGACCGAGGTGTGACAAGCGACAGAGGTGTGACAAGAGACAGGGATGTGACAAGCGACAGAAGTGTGACAAGCAACAGAGGTGTGACAAGAGACAGAGGTGTGACAAGAGACAGGGGTGCGACAAGAGACAGGGGTGTGACAAGCGACAGAGGTGTGACAAGAGACAGGTGTGTGACAAGAGACAGGGGTGTGACAAGCGACAGAGGTGTGACAAGAGACAGGTGTGTGACAAGAGACAGGGGTGTGACAAGAGACAGTGGTGTGACAAGTGACAGAGGTGTGACAAGAGACAGGGGTGTGACAAGAGACAGGGGTGTGACAAGAGACAGGGGTGTGACAAGAGACAGAGGTGTGACAAGATACAGAAGTGTGACAAGAGACAGGGGTGTGACAAGAGACAGAGGTGTGACAAGAGACAGAATTGTGACAAGAGACAGAGGTGTGACAAGAGACAGAATTGTGACAAGAGACAGAGGTGTGACAAGAGACAGAAGTGTGACAAGAGACAGGGGTGTGACAAGAGACAGGGGTGTGACAAGAGACAGAGGTGTGACAAGAGACAGAATTGTGACAAGAGACAGAGGTGTGACAAGAGACAGGGGTGTGACAAGAGACAGGGGTGTGACAAGAGACAGAGGTGTGACAAGAGACAGAATTGTGACAAGAGACAGAGGTGTGACAAGAGTCAGGGGTGTGACAAGCAACAGAGGTGTGACAAGAGACAGAGGTGTGACAAGAGACAGGGGTGTGACAAGAGACAGGGGTGTGACAAGAGACAGAGGTGTGACAAGAGACAGAAGTGTGACAAGAGAAGAGGTGTGACAAGAGATGGAGGGGCATGAAAGCAACAGATGTAACTAGAGGAGGAAAAGTGAATATTGTTTTCAAAATACAAGTAAATCTGGAAAAGTATGTTCTGAGGCTTCTTCGTCCTTTCGACTATGTTAACAAAATCAAGAAATCTCCAGCTATTGAGAATTGTACCTGCCAGGGCCCTTTTCCCAAGGGAAAGCTTCTCAGGAGAAAACCCACTAAAAACTGGGATGCACTTATGCTGCAAACCTTCTTCCCTACCAGCCTCAGGGTAAGCAGGACGTGTGGCGCCCTCTTTGAGCCCCAGATATGTCTGGCGCTGCCATTCACGCAAACTACAAAATACAAAAGACAGCAGCCTGGAGTGCAGACTGTACTGGAAATATGTTTTCTTCAGTGGTAGGCCAATAACCAGCCAATGACCAGCCGCCCAAGTTTGGACCCTTGTAACTCTATAACCCAAGGTCTGATAAATATTGGTTTGTTGCTGTTAACCTTTGAAAACATGTTTCAAAAGCTGTCACTGGTCCAACTTTTCCAGAGCGAAACACATGTCGGCTTGCATCTACAGCAATAAGTATATGACTGAATATAGTAATGTCTTCCATGAATTACATGGAGACTGGGAGCTCAACGAATCAGGACTGGGTCCATGTCTGTCTTTTAGAACCATTTCTTAGCCCAATGCGTACCCTGAGCAGGGGCATGCAGCCCATCATTTCAGCCCCTACTAGGGCCCCTTAAATAGTGTAACAAAGTGCAAGCTGTAGAGTGAGTGATCTAATCTTAAGATGTAAATATATCAGAGAACAGAGCAGCCCATGCTGCACACTTTGCCATTGGGAGTTTATGGACTGTAAACATGTACTGCTCTACCACAGCGCTTGCTACAACTGTGGTTTAATCCCTATCCCAGGCTACTCCCAGCATCCGGTGCATTCTGTTAGTGCTGGAGGGATAATTATGGGTGTTCCCATAGGCAGCGGGCGGGTCTGAGCAGTTACAAGATAGGTGATGACAGAGCCTGATGAAGGCCAACAAATACCATCTAAGCTAAGGTCTGAGTTTTGAAAAAGTTTGACACTTAATAGTATGTCTAGTAGGCGGGTTCCAAAAAAATAGTCTGGGGCGACTAGTCTCTAACAACTAGGAGTAGGCGTCGTTGAGTCTTCTCATTAAATATGAACTCCTGACAGTCAGTAATGCTGCTCTGCTCCACAACCGGGCTTCACGCCCACCATGCAGGTCCGTGACTAGAGCAGAGACAATTTACTGATTTTTGCTGTCACAATAGACAGCTTTACTCTCTGTCAAAGACAGTGTTGCAGCCAATGCTTTACAATATATCTAGAAAGCAGAGGGGCATGGTCTTGAGTGACATGGCCGCCACTTTTTGTGGTTCTATGCTGCCCACCCGACCACCTGCCTGTATTTCCTAAAATGTGGGCATTATCCCCACTCCATAATAGGCTGTGTGTGTGTAGAGGCAAAGGGCCAGGGGACTAATCTATTACACCTCCATCCCTGGACATCCATTGGCTCACCAAGCTGGCCTGCTTGTCATGTGCTATGTCACATGACGTCACACGACGTGCGAGTGACCTGCAGGCTGTGGTGGCACTGCTAACCAGCCCCTGGCATCCGCACCAACAGTGGCGCAGTAGTCAGGCCACGAAGTAGATGGGGCATTTTACCACTGCCAGAATGCAGAGCTTGGAACAGTACTGAAGCCTTGATATACACTACAGACATGTCTACCCTGCATCCCGCCTTATGATTGCTCAGAGTGGGCTTGTGAGTGGTAGGGAGACAGAAAATAGCACACAAGGGCAGATGCACAGAGCATGAAAACAGAACCACACCTGCGGGTGTCACTGGATCTGTGCTGTGACAGTCCAAAAGGGAGAGCAGAGTGGAACAGAAGAGACTCACCACCCCCTCTACCCTGAATGATGGCAGTCAGCTCACCCTCCAGGTGTGTTCTGGGTGACTGATCTCAGTAGCGTGCCCACCCCAGTAATGGTAAGACCCAGTTCATGCTCCCCCGCGATTTCTCATTTTGATTCCTTTTTCGACTTTTGAGAAATACCTGTATTTCTGGGACCAGTCCTGGGACTGAAATTCTCAGCTCTCCTCCTCTCCTAATGCTGGTTGAAGCTGGGTGGGTCTGGCAACAGAATACGTCATCTACCCCTGGCTCCACCAGGGCCAGGATCTGGCTGGAGTCTGCTTAAGGAGCCGCTAAGCTGTGTACGGTCAGTGTAACTCAACTGCAGGCATGAAAACTGTGGGGTATTTCTTGCTCAACCAACCTAACAGAGGGCCATATTAGTCATGTGTGGACCCCAATGTTGAAGAACCGAGTTATTTAAGACCCGGCATCGCCAGGGGCACGCCCAAAGTCTTCGGGTATCACCTGTCTTAGAACACAGAGACACGGAAACTTCTTGGTGGCGTCCAAGAGCGAATTTATTGGCTGCAGCCAGTAACAGAAGTGCTAGAAGTCAACACGGTATGGGTTCCCAGGAGACTGCTCAATTTTACAAAGCAAGTCATCCCTTTTTATGCCAAAAATCACATTCCAGACAAATACCTTACATTTACAAACTGTCCAATCACATGTATCCACACCAGAGGTATCGCATGACGGTAAAACCCACTTTTCAGTGGCCCAGCCCATGATCAATCATCGGTCAAACCCAACATTCTTCTTTAGACAGGTCGAACAAACCCATAATAAAAAAGGGCACATCCCCATCGTAAATAGACCATAAAGAAAGGAGCAGAAACAGGTGAGAGTAGGATAAGGCATATTTGTGTGCAATAAAGTTTTACGATGTCCTGTGCTTTGATCCTCAATCTTGATCAGCTACTGGGAAAGGAACTGGCCTAACAAGGTTGGCTTCAGGCAAGAGGTTTAGTTCGCTCAGGTCATTCAGAAGTCAGCTAAAGTGTACGTGTGCTAAAAACTCGTTCGGCCGTAGTCATCAGCCTATGTGAGGGCAACCACAAAATGGCTGCCATACACAAAATGAAACCCAAGGGTTCAGGACGAAATCCCTAAATACGTAATGAATCCATCGGTGTAACGTGATGAAAACACTCATACTTGTCGTACTAACTAGTTACGGTTCGCTAATATCAAATTCGTAACGAAACCATGACCTTAACGAGACGGGTTCAGAATTCACGGAACCTCAGACCCTCCTTTTGCCCTTACATAGGCAATAACCTACACTCACTTCAATCTGAGTCCAGGTCTATATTCATCAGATCATCAAGATGTTGCTGGAGCATAATCCTATTACTTAGTACCTCTCTTGGGACAGGTCTCCTTGCACACGTAGTAGCACAGAGGCCACATATAGCAGGAGCGCAATGCACACAAAGACAGAACAGGAAAAGAATCGCTAAAGCCATCCCAATGATCATCAGAATCTTCCATCCCCAGGTCGATAACAGTTCCCAGAACCATTCAATCAACGACCAATCTCCTTTATCCACATGTATAGATTCAGAGATCATATGTTACTTGGAAATGGCCTGGTATATCGTAGGAGCATTGTCTGGTATGAAAACGCAGCAACTCGATTGGATCACTTTACATACCCCACCTTGATCTGCAAGTATGAAATCTAACGCAACTCTGTTCTGGAAAGTCATAAGGCAATCCGACTGGTGCTCAGCAGTCAAGTTACTAAGAGCACCGGCAGTTTCAACTACGGTGGACTCAACCACTCTCGTCAATTGCCGTATGTTCCTGCTGTTAACCATAGGTCCCCAAAATGGCAGAAAACCCTTCAAAAAATCTCCTAATTCTTGTCTTGCAGTATCTTCCTTACTGAAGACACCTCTAACAACTCTTGTCTTGTGGTAATCTGCCACAGCTGTATATGTAGGAGGCAACAGGAACGAAACAAAACATGTGCCCGAGAAATCAGGGGGCAACCATGTGTACGCTCTATCGTAACAGACAAAATAGGTACCCTTAGCTGCTAGAAACGATGGGGAAGTCTGGGACGCAAAAACATACGTCTCAGTGCAGATACTCTTCGCAAACTGAGCTCTCGGATTCTTGCCATTACCTTGCAGGCAAAGATGACCCTGATGGGGTACGATCCAAATCGGAGAGGATCTTTTCGCTCGCTGGTTCTCACTCAGACTAACTCCATATCCAGTCACGTTCCATCCAATATACGCTAGTGTCTCATCTCTCGGGATTGTCTCATAGGAACTAACTCTTCTTAGAATATCGACTATTCCCTTAACTAGAGCACTATTCTTTGGATTTTCTTTCACAGAACGTAGAGGATAGACTTCACGAGCATAGATGAACATCGTTCTGTCTGCCCACACAGAACCATTATAGCTGAATGGCAGGACCAGATAAGGAATACCTTTATCAGTAGTATGAGCCATCAGGCCACACACCCAACAGTTAGTCGTGTTCACTACTAGCTGGTGTTGGTGCAGAATGAACAAAGGAGTTATTAACGAATTCCAATCTTCTAACGGATTCATGTTCAGGCAGAGGATGAAAAGAATGCGAAGAAACAGTAGAAGAAGGTATAGGTTGTGTAGTGGGTGCAAATGTCACTTGAAAAGAGAATATAATATATCCCATCAAAAACATCATCAAGCTAAGTAACATAAGAAGACATAATATTATACTTTCTACTCTCTCTCCATCTCAAAAAACTCCATCCTCTAACCGTGCTGTTCGCGGCGGTTGGTTCTTCCGTGCTAAGGAATGCATCTGTCAGTCCAGGGAACGCCCTAGGACCAACCAGAACCTCGACCATGTGTCTTCGGCTTGCACTCCCAAGTCTTTACACTGCGACCTTACAGCTGAACCCGGATGGCGGTTCGAAAAACAAAAATCGGTCAAAACAGTTTCTCAGATGGGAGAGCTGAATTTTCAAAAGTAGCAAAGAAAATAATTTTTACTTTATTAGTCCCATGACTCTTGGTCGCAAATTATAACGCCCTTTACCAGGCAATGTCTGATCATGAAACAAAAGTTCAGGCTCAGTAGTGTCCAGTCGAACTGACGGTGGCACAGCTTCTTGCAGAAGATCGTCGCTTTCACGCTCAGAACTTGTCCCAATTAAACGTGCATCGCTAAAAGGCAGAAAACGAGGCACGGTGTCAGTTTCTGAATCAGGAATACCCTCCTGGACCCACCGGTCGTACCGCAGAGGCAAAGGAGCCCTCTTACAATGTACACCGTGGATCCAGTTTTTCTTTCCTTGCAGTCGCACTGCAGATCGCGTAGATAATAGCACCAAGTAGAGTCCGGTCCAGCGGGGCTGATCGTTCTTTGTCCGCTGGAAATTCTTCACCGAGACCCAGGAGCTAGGCTCGATAGCGTGTCCTGAATCTTCAGAAGCCTGAGGCAATGTATCATGAACCTGTTGGTGTAAGACACGCAATTTAGCCGTCAGATCATACAGATAGTCAAGCAATACAGGGTGTTCAATCTCGCTGAATTTTGTCGGCCTCGGCACTCCCCATATGTTTGGCGGGCGACCAAAAACAATCTCGTATGGACTAAGTCCCACTCGAGAATGTACAGTCATCCTAGTTGACAAAAGTGCTAATGGCAAAGCATCAGGCCATTTAAGACCAGAGCTTGCCTGTACCTTGGCCAACTTCAGCTTAAGAGTGCCATTATAGCACTCCACTAGACCAGCTGATTGGGGATGATTTGCAGCGTGAAACTTCTGTCGAATTCCTAAACCATCACACACTCTCTTCATCACTTGACCCACAAATTCACTCCCATTGTCACTCCAGACCATTCTCGGCAAACCATACCTAGGGAAAAACTCCTTAACAAGGGCTTTAGCTGTAGACAAGGCTGTCAGGATTACGGTCAGAGTGTGCCGCTGTCCACGTAATGCGTGACAATCGGCATTCCGCCAGGACCGAACTACATTTCCCTGCACCACAAGCGGCTACGCAACGTAGCGATGCAAAGCACGCAATACCAGGAAACTAAAGCGCTGTGGAGGCTACTGATGGCGCCGATAATTCTTGCCGAGTTGGGGTTCTGGTCCGTAAGCGAGGTAGCTGCGTACTCGTGAGTAACAAACCTTCATTTGGATTGAGGTCTGGTGGCGCCCGGCCGGGTGTCACGTTGGGTTCGAGTGAGGCTGTCCAATGATACATGCGGCTGTGTGTATCAAGCATTGTATTACTGACGTTTGTTCTTCTGTAGAACCCACATAGTTATCCCTGTTGGAGGAGAAGAGCGGCTGCTTTCTCATGCAGGGAAAAGTTGGATATTTGTTCAAAGTTAAAATAGGAGTTGTTCAGTATCAGAGTCTGTTTCAGGAACTTTCAACTCTTGCTCTTGGTTAAGGTGGAATTGACTCAAAACTGCTTTTACGAGTAATTCGCCTTTCTAAACAAAGACTATTCCTGTGTTTCAAGGATCCATTTCTGTTCATAAACTTTACATGAAACAAGAAAGAAATATTGGTGAAGTAACCTACAGTGTTCTCCTTTGTTTCCTTTTGTGCACAACCTTTTTCTGCATTATTCTTTTTTCCAGTGCAGGAGAGAAAATCCCTGGGGGGGTATTTACTCAGAGAGAAAAGTGCAGCCCAAATCAGAACACAGCAGTAATGTGTTGGTTGCAGTCTCTGGTATTACCCTAAGCCTATCTCTCCTGTATACAAAGCCTTCGTTATTTTCCTTTTCAGGTAGGGGTTCAGAGACGAATGTGATTTGATGTAACACTGTTTGTTAAGAGGAATCCATAGAGGACAAAAAAAGGGCACATCCCCATCGTAAATAGACCATAAAGAAAGGAGCAGAAACAGGTGAGAGTAGGATAAGGCATATTTGTGTGCAATAAAGTTTTACGATGTCCTGTGCTTTGATCCTCAATCTTGATCAGCTACTGGGAAAGGAACTGGCCTAACAAGGTTGGCTTCAGGCAAGAGGTTTAGTTCGCTCAGGTCATTCAGAAGTCAGCTAAAGTGTACGTGTGCTAAAGACTCGTTCGGCCGTAGTCATCAGCCTATGTGAGGGCAACCACAAAATGGCTGCCATACACAAAATGAAACCCAAGGGTTCAGGACGAAATCCCTAAATACGTAATGAATCCATCGGTGTAACGTGATGAAAACACTCATACTTGTCGTACTAACTAGTTACGGTTCGCTAATATCAAATTCGTAACGAAACCATGACCTTAACGAGACGGGTTCAGAATTCACGGAACCTCAGACCCTCCTTTTGCCCTTACATAGGCAATAACCTACACTCACTTCAATCTGAGTCCAGGTCTATATTCATCAGATCATCAAGATGTTGCTGGAGCATAATCCTATTACTTAGTACCTCTCTTGGGACAGGTCTCCTTGCACACATAGTAGCACAGAGGCCACATATAGCAGGAGCGCAATGCACACAAAGACAGAACAGGAAAAGAATCGCTAAAGCCATCCCAATGATCATCAGAATCTTCCATCCCCAGGTCGATAACAGTTCCCAGAACCATTCAATCAACGACCAATCTCCTTTATCCACATGTATAGATTCAGAGATCATATGTTACTTGGAAATGGCCTGGTATATCGTAGGAGCATTGTCTGGTATGAAAACGCAGCAACTCGATTGGATCACTTTACATACCCCACCTTGATCTGCAAGTATGAAATCTAACGCAACTCTGTTCTGGAAAGTCATAAGGCAATCCGACTGGTGCTCAGCAGTCAAGTTACTAAGAGCACCGGCAGTTTCAACTACGGTGGACTCAACCACTCTCGTCAATTGCCGTATGTTCCTGCTGTTAACCATAGGTCCCCAAAATGGCAGAAAACCCTTCAAAAAATCTCCTAATTCTTGTCTTGCAGTATCTTCCTTACTGAAGACACCTCTAACAACTCTTGTCTTGTGGTAATCTGCCACAGCTGTATATGTAGGAGGCAACAGGAACGAAACAAAACATGTGCCCGAGAAATCAGGGGGCAACCATGTGTACGCTCTATCGTAACAGACAAAATAGGTACCCTTAGCTGCTAGAAATGATGGGGAAGTCTGGGACGCAAAAACATACGTCTCAGTGCAGATACTCTTCGCTAACTGAGCTCTCGGATTCTTGCCATTACCTTGCAGGCAAAGATGACCCTGATGGGGTACGATCCAAATCGGAGAGGATCTTTTCGCTCGCTGGTTCTCACTCAGACTAACTCCATATCCAGTCACGTTCCATCCAATATACGCTAGTGTCTCATCTCTCGGGATTGTCTCATAGGAACTAACTCTTCTTAGAATATCGACTATTCCCTTAACTAGAGCACTATTCTTTGGATTTTCTTTCACAGAACGTAGAGGATAGACTTCACGAGCATAGATGAACATCGTTCTGTCTGCCCACACAGAACCATTATAGCTGAATGGCAGGACCAGATAAGGAATACCTTTATCAGTAGTATGAGCCATCAGGCCACACACCCAACAGTTAGTCGTGTTCACTACTAGCTGGTGTTGGTGCAGAATGAACAAAGGAGTTATTAACGAATTCCAATCTTCTAACGGATTCATGTTCAGGCAGAGGATGAAAAGAATGCGAAGAAACAGTAGAAGAAGGTATAGGTTGTGTAGTGGGTGCAAATGTCACTTGAAAAGAGAATATAATATATCCCATCAAAAACATCATCAAGCTAAGTAACATAAGAAGACATAATATTATACTTTCTACTCTCTCTCCATCTCAAAAAACTCCATCCTCTAACGGTGCTGTTCGCGGCGGTTGGTTCTTCCGTGCTAAGGAATGCATCTGTCAGTCCAGGGAACGCCCTAGGACCAACCAGAACCTCGACCATGTGTCTTCGGCTTGCACTCCCAAGTCTTTACACTGCGACCTTACAGCTGAACCCGGATGGCGGTTCGAAAAACAAAAATCGGTCAAAACAGTTTCTCAGATGGGAGAGCTGAATTTTCAAAAGTAGCAAAGAAAAGAATTTTTACTTTATTAGTCCCATGACTCTTGGTCGCAAATTATAACGCCCTTTACCAGGCAATGTCTGATCATGAAACAAAAGTTCAGGCTCAGTAGTGTCCAGTCGAACTGACGGTGGCACAGCTTCTTGCAGAAGATCGTCGCTTTCACGCTCAGAACTTGTCCCAATTAAACGTGCATCGCTAAAAGGCAGAAAACGAGGCACGGTGTCAGTTTCTGAATCAGGAATACCCTCCTGGATCCACCGGTCGTACCGCAGAGGCAAAGGAGCCCTCTTACAATGTACACCGTGGATCCAGTTTTTCTTTCCTTGCAGTCGCACTGCAGATCGCGTAGATAATAGCACCAAGTAGAGTCCGGTCCAGCGGGGCTGATCGTTCTTTGTCCGCTGGAAATTCTTCACCGAGACCCAGGAGCTAGGCTCGATAGCGTGTCCTGAATCTTCAGAAGCCTGAGGCAATGTATCATGAACCTGTTGGTGTAAGACACGCAATTTAGCCGTCAGATCATACAGATAGTCAAGCAATACAGGGTGTTCAATCTCGCTGAATTTTGTCGGCCTCGGCACTCCCCATATGTTTGGCGGGCGACCAAAAACAATCTCGTATGGACTAAGTCCCACTCGAGAATGTACAGTCATCCTAGTTGACAAAAGTGCTAATGGCAAAGCATCAGGCCATTTAAGACCAGAGCTTGCCTGTACCTTGGCCAACTTCAGCTTAAGAGTGCCATTATAGCACTCCACTAGACCAGCTGATTGGGGATGATTTGCAGCGTGAAACTTCTGTCGAATTCCTAAACCATCACACACTCTCTTCATCACTTGACCCACAAATTCACTCCCATTGTCACTCCAGACCATTCTCGGCAAACCATACCTAGGGAAAAACTCCTTAACAAGGGCTTTAGCTGTAGACAAGGCTGTCAGGATTACGGTCAGAGTGTGCCGCTGTCCACGTAATGCGTGACAATCGGCATTCCGCCAGGACCGAACTACATTTCCCTGCACCACAAGCGGCTACGCAACGTAGCGATGCAAAGCACGCAATACCAGGAAACTAAAGCGCTGTGGAGGCTACTGATGGCGCCGATAATTCTTGCCGAGTTGGGGTTCTGGTCCGTAAGCGAGGTAGCTGCGTACTCGTGAGTAACAAACCTTCATTTGGATTGAGGTCTGGTGGCGCCCGGCCGGGTGTCACGTTGGGTTCGAGTGAGGCTGTCCAATGATACATGCGGCTGTGTGTATCAAGCATTGTATTACTGACGTTTGTTCTTCTGTAGAACCCACATAGTTTTCCCTGTTGGAGGAGAAGAGCGGCTGCTTTCTCATGCAGGGAAAAGTTGGATATTTGTTCAAAGTTAAAATAGGAGTTGTTCAGTATCAGAGTCTGTTTCAGGAACTTTCAACTCTTGCTCTTGGTTAAGGTGGAATTGACTCAAAACTGCTTTTACGAGTAATTCGCCTTTCTAAACAAAGACTATTCCTGTGTTTCAAGGATCCATTTCTGTTCATAAACTTTACATGAAACAAGAAAGAAATATTGGTGAAGTAACCTACAGTGTTCTCCTTTGTTTCCTTTTGTGCACAACCTTTTTCTGCATTATTCTTTTTTCCAGTGCAGGAGAGAAAATCCCTGGGGGGGTATTTACTCAGAGAGAAAAGTGCAGCCCAAATCAGAACACAGCAGTAATGTGTTGGTTGCAGTCTCTGGTATTACCCTAAGCCTATCTCTCCTGTATACAAAGCCTTCGTTATTTTCCTTTTCAGGTAGGGGTTCAGAGACGAATGTGATTTGATGTAACACTGTTTGTTAAGAGGAATCCATAGAGGACAAAAGGGGGTGTTTATTCTAAACATAGTGTCTTTTGTCGTTGCAGATCTCCCTCCCCGCTGTTCCCTTCCTTTCCCGCGCTCGCGGAACGGTTCGGTGAGTCTGTGTTGATTACTTCAGGCTCCGGGATTGTTGTGTGGGTGTGGGTATGGGCTTTTCTGCACAGCCCCGAGGAGCATAGAGACGGTGCCTGACAGAATTATCGGCCCAAGAATACTGTTCTCCTCTTGGCTGTGTTGAAAGGAAATGGCCTCGCTTGACGATGTTCTGGCAGCCTTGGCCTCGGTTCAGACAGAGCTGGCAGCCTCCAATAGAGAAGTGGCGGCTTCCAGAACTGAGAACGAGCAATTAAGGGCCAGAATGGATCACAAGGGGAATCATTTTGATGTTGGGGCTCAAGCTACACCTACCCCCTCCTTCGTTGTAGAAATGCCCACACAAATACCACTAGCTCCCCCTGAACGGTTTTATGGGGACAACAAAAAGGTCCAGGTATTCCTAACTCAAGTTCTATTACACTTCATGTGTAAACCAAAGATGTTTTCAACTAACCAGGCTCGGGTGGCTTTTCTCATTTCTTACCTTGGGGGGGAAGCTGCACAATGGGCTGTCCCAGTGGTTAGGAGAGATGACCCCCTGCTCTATGATTGGGACGAATTCAGAGTAAAGTTCGAAAAAACGTTTGACCGTAGAGCTGAGACGTTTTCAGCTGACAGAGAGCTGTTGGTCCTTAAGCAAGGTAATTCTGACTTAGTAACCAACAACAACATAACGATAAGGTGGGACCCAGGAGAATGTTTATAGACCAAGCTCTGTGTATAGCCCCTACAGATACATAACAACAACAAAATACCTGAGGGTCTTGACGTGTGATGTGTGTGAACAACTAGGCAACAACTAAATCCGCAATAAACCTTAAATGAAAAAGTATTCTATGACAACCTAAGGGATGGTCAAAGATACCCATCAGTCACCACTCGGAACCGCCCTTCATAATTTGGGTTTCTTCCATTGCCATCTACCCAAATGGGTTATTCTCAGAAAGAAGAAGATCAAGAAGTGGATCGATCTCCTTGATTGAGAGAACCGGTAGTATGGTATACCACTTCTCAAAATTAATAAGTGGAAATAGTGTAGGGTGACTGATGCAGTGAAGTGCTAAAAGTGAATAAATAAAGAATAAAGTGTGTAGTAAGGTCCTGAAGAAAGCAAGGACATAGTTGTCCATGAATTGCTGAAACATGTAGACCTAGTTCCATTTCTAGACAGCATATATCTTCAAACTGTCTTCACAAATTTTTTAACATTGGTGGTGCGAGTATCACTTGAATAAATTTTGTTCTGTACTCCCCCATCCAAATTTTAGGACACACTTTATTCTTTATTTATTCACTTTTAGCACTGCATTGCATCAGTCACCCTACATTATTTCCACTTATTAATTTTGAGAAGTGGTATACCATACTACCGGTTCTCTCAATTAAGGAGATCGATCCACTTCTTGATCTTCTTCTTTCTGAGAATAACCCATTTGGGTAGATGGCAATTGAAGAAACCCAAATGATGAAGGGCGGTTCTGAGTGGTGACTGATGGGTATCTTTGACGATCCCTTAGGTTGTCATAGAATACTTTTTCATTTAAGGTTTATTGCGGATTTAGTTGTTGCCTAGTTGTTCACACACATCACACGTCAAGACCCTCTGGTATTTTGTTGTTATAATTCTGACTTAGTAACCTACCTGAATAATTTCCGTCGACTGGTAGCAGAAACTGATTGGCCTGAAGTGAAGCAATCAGCGTTGTTCTATCAAGGCCTGTGCGATGAAATGAAGGATGTGTTGGCACACATCGATCCGCAACCTCTTACCTGTTCCGCTCTTATAGACCTTGCTCTACGCCTGGATCACAGGATTAGGGAGCAAAAGGTGAACTAAGGAAGAAAGAACCGACAATGGCGGCTTATGATCGAGGAGGAGGAGGAGAAAAGACCACCTCTACATCTGACTCTATGGAAATAGGAGCAGTCAGGGCTGCCTTAACCCTCAGTGAAAAGGAACATCGTCGGAAAAAGGGCCTCTATTTATATTGTGAGAGAAAGGGGCATTATCTAAGGGAGTGTCCGGGTAAGCCCAAAACTGGAAGATATAAGACAGGACAAGTCGCAGCAGGAGCTTCTGACAAAAAGGCGGAAAACTCCAGTGCTTGAGAGTGGATGGAGGGGAACCCTCAAGCAGGAACATCATCCCTTAGATTACTCCTGGTTGTGATCAAGAAAAGAATCATGTGTTTTTGGCCATGTCTCTGATGGTCGAGTCAGGAGAAAAAGAAATCAATGCTATGGTGGACTCTGGGGCAACTGGTTGCTTCATGGATTATGCAGAAGCCGCAAGATTGGGTATCCAGCTTATCACCAAGAAACAACCCGAAATGGTATACGCAGTGGATGGTAGCGAATTGATAGCTGGTCCCATAAAGTACCATGCACCTGAGTATAAACTAGTCCACAACGGTATACATCAAGAGATGATATCATTCAATGTTATCCAAGCCCCACAATATGGTATCATATTAGGACTACCCTGGCTCCAAAAACATGAACCCCAAATACATTGGACATCCAAGACGATTAGTTTCGTTTCTGAGTTTTGTAAAGAACAGTGCATGGTAGCATCGGAGTGCCCGTCTCAGACTCTGGCTTTGTTACATAGCGTCGCCACTGCAGCAGAGAAAGAAGTGGTGTTACCTTCTTGTAATTCAGCCTTCGAAAAGGTGTTCAGCGATACCCAAGCCGAGGAACTTCCACCACATAGAGCCTTTGATTGTCGGATCAATCTTATTCCTGGATCTATCATTCCGAACGGAAGGCTCTATGCTCTTACGGTGCCCGAAAATGACTATTTACGCGCTTATTTGGACAAATATTTGGCTATCGGGTACATACGTCCTTCGAGATTGCCTGCGTTGTCGCCTTTGTTTTTTATACCCAAGGCGAACGGAGAGAAGAGGTGCTGTATCGACTATCGTGCCCTCAATTCCATCACGATTAAAAATCAGTACCCGTTGCCTTTGATCCCGGTCTTATTGGAGCAAGTCAGAGCAGCCAAGGTATACACAAAGCTCGACCTGCGAGGAGCATACCATCTGGTTCGCATAAGACGGGGGGATGAATGGAAGACAGCATTCAAGATGCGGTATGGGCTCTTTGAATATCTGGTGATGCCCTTCGGGCTTTGTAACGCCCCCGCCGCCTTCCAGTTTTTCTTGAATGAGGTGCTAAGAGAATTTCTGGATCTCTTCGTAGTCGTTTACATTGATGACATCCTGGTGTATTCTGACTCAACAGACGAACATGGCATACACGTGAGCAGGGTGTTGGGAGCCTTGGAACATCATCATCTCTATTGCAAAATCACAAAGTGTGAATTTCACGTGACTACCGTTGAATTCCTGGGGGTAATGCTCACACCATCCGGTCAGGTTATGGGAGAAAGAAAAGTTAAAGCTATAAAAGATTGGCCTCGTCCATGCAATGTCAAAGACATCCAGTGCCTATTGGGATTTGCTAACTTTTATAGACGCTTTATTTTTGGTTTTTCTGCCTTGGTAACCCCCTTAACCCGTCTCACAAGAAAGAATGTTCCGTTTCTTTGGGATACTGAAACACAAGGTGCTTTTGATGGATTGAAAGACGCTTTTACCAAGGCTCCTGTCTTGACTCATGCCAATCCGGAACTGCCCTTTGTGGTGGAAGCTGATGCCTCCGAAGTAGCGTTAGGGGCTGTTCTATCTCAAATTCACGAAACCACCGGTAACTTACATCCTATTGCTTTCATGTCACGGAAACTCAGTCCCGCAGAAATCAACTACACCATAGCGGAAAAAGAGTTACTGGCAATACGAGATGCGTTTATGGAGTGGAGACATTGGTTGTTAGGAGCGGCTCATCAGGTTACTGTTTATACCGACCATCGCAACCTACAATTCATCAGAGCAGCCCGTCATCTCACCCCCAGACAGTTACGCTGGATGATGTTTTTTGAGGAGTATAGATTTATTGTTACCTACAGGCCCGGAGTCAACAACAAAAAGGCTGACGCTTTAACCCGGCAAGAAAATCCTGCAATGCATACCATAACCCCACACAGATCCATCATCGATCCCTCTAAAGTGGTGGGTGTTACCCATTCAGAGGACTTTTTGCAAGCAGTGCGTTCTGGGATACAGTCCTGTGCCTGGAGAACATGGCTTCGTCGTCATCCCGAGTGGAGGATGAAACAGGGAGTGGCCATGAAGGGGTCACAAGTTCTTGTACCTACCAAATCCTTGCAAAAAACTGTGTTTAACTGGTGCCACGATACCCCCAGTGCAGGACATATGGGATGGGCGAAAACACTCGAGAAGGCTTTGAGACAGTTCTGGTGGCCTTCCATTCACCTCGATATAGGCCTTTGGGGAAAAAGGTGCGTGCTGTGTGCCCGAATGAAATCAGACCGTCAACAGCCCCAAGGCTATTTGCAACCTCTGTCCACTCCTGAAGCACCATGGGAGAGCTTCTCTGTGGATTTCATCGTTGGCCTCCCCAAGGACCAAGGCAAAACGGCCATTTTGGTCGTAGTGGATTATTTTACAAAGATGGGACATTTTATTGCTTGTGATCAGGTTCCAACAGCGGGTGGTTTAGCACATCTCCTACTGACACACGTGGTGAGGTTACATGGTCTCCCGAGGGTGATAGTGTCGGACAGAGGGGCCCAATTCACAGCACGCTTTTGGAAGGTCTGGTGTGAGGCCTTACACATATCTTCTTCCTTATCCACTAGCTTTTCACCTTCAGTCCGATGGCCAAACAGAAAGACTTAATCAATCCTTGAAACAATATCTCCGTTGTTATGTTCAGGCTGATACAGATTCATGGGTAGATTGGCTGTGGGTGGCAGAACTGGCGTACAATAGCACGCAACATTCATCCACAGGTCATTCCCCTTTCTACAGTTCATATGGTCATCACCCTAGGGTTAATCCCCTGGGGCTTCCTAGTAACACCGTGAGGCTGCCGGATGTCAAGACAAGATTGGTGCGCATTCGCAGAGGTCTTCTGGCGACGCGTAGGAATCTTGTTCAGGCCAAGGGGAAGTACAAAGCGCAGGCGGACAAACATCGCAGGCCGTGCCCTGTCTACAAGCCGGGTGACCTGGTGTGGTTGTCCACTAAACACATTATGTTTCGCAGACCTAGTGTGTTTAATCCCAGGTTCATTGGTCCCTATCGGGTGGTTAAACGGGTGAATCCAGTGGCTGTTAAGTTGCGTTTGCCTGCTCATTTCAAAATCCATCCTGTTTTCCATGTGTCTTTATTGAAGCCCTCTCTTGTCCCTGTTCGTCGTACTCCCTTGCCTGTCTGGGTGCAGCACGACCGTGAATATGAGGTGCTGAAGATTCTTGATTCCAGGTGGGTGAGAGGGCGACTGCAATACCTGCTTTCCTGGAAGGGCTATGGCCCGGAGGAGAATTCCTGGGAACCAGCGGGTTTGGTGCATGCTCCCAGACTTGTGTCTCGGTTCCATAGACTGCATCCCGACCGGCCCGCTCTTGGACAGCGTCCCTTGTGAGGGGGGATGTACTGTCAGGATTACAGTCAGAGTGTGCCGCTGTCCGCGTAATGCGTGACAATCGGCATTCCGCCAGGACCGAACTACATTTCCCTGCACCACAAGCAGCTACGCAACGTAGCGACGCAAAGCACACAATACCAGGAAACTAAAGCGCTGTGGAGGCAACTGATGGCGCCGATAATTCTTGCCGAGTTGGGGTTCTGGTCGGTAAGCGAGGTAGCTGCGTACTCGTGAGGAACAAACCTTCATTTGGATTGAGGTCTGGTGGCGCCCGGCCGGGTGTCACATTGGGTTCGAGTGAGGCTGTGCAATGATACATGCGGCTGTGTGTATCAAGCATTGTATTACTGACGTTTGTTCTTCTGTAGAACCCACATAGTTTTCCCTGTTGGAGGAGAAGAGCGGCTGCTTTCTCATGCAGGGAAAAGTCAGATATTTGTTCAAAGTTAAAATAGGAGTTGTTCAGTATCAGAGTCTGTTTCAGGAACTTTCAACTCTTGCTCTTGGTTAAGGTGGAATTGACTCAAAACTGCTTTTACAAGTAATTCGCCTTTCTAAACAAAGACTATTCCTGTGTTTCAAGGATCCATTTCTGCTCATAAACTTTACATGAAACAAGAAAGAAATGTTGGTGAAGTAACCTACAGTGTTCTCCTTTGTTTCCTTTTGTGCACAACCTTTTCTGCATTATTCTTTTTTCCAGTGCAGGAGAGAAAATCCCTGGGGGAGGGGGGTATTTACTCAGAGAGAAAAGTGCAGCCCAAATCAGAACACAGCAGTAATGTGTTGGTTGCAGTCTCTGGTATTACCCTAAGCCTATCTCTCCTGTATACAAAGCCTTCGTTATTTTCCTTTTCAGGTAGGGGTTCAGAGACGAATGTGATTTGATGTAACACTGTTTGTTAAGAGGAATCCATAGAGGACAAAAGGGGGTGTTTATTCTAAACATAGTGTCTTTTGTCGTTACAGATCTCCCTCCCTGCTGTTCCCTTCCGGTTCTGTGAGTCTGTGTTGATTACTTCAGGCTCCGGGATTGTTGTGTGGGTGTGGGTATGGGCTTTTCTGCACAGCCCCGAGGAGCATAGAGACGGTGCCTGACAAAGGCAGTATTATCTTTTAGGGGATATGCTTCTACCCATCTTGAAAAGGCACAAACAACCACGAGTACGTATTTCAGGTTGTTGCATCTCTCCATGTGAATAAAATCTAATTGCAAAACCTCAAACGGATACGTCGGAGGCGCAAAATGACCAGCTGGAGTTGGGGTTGCCTTGCCAGGATTATACATTAAACACACCATGCAATTCTTGACCACATTCTCCGCACACTTGGGAATTCCAGCATTCTGCCATACTGGAGCCAACAACTTACAAATCCCTTTCACACTGATGTGAGACAAACCATGTGCCATAGTAACCACTGCAAGCACGTACGCATCTGGCAACATCCATCTTTGGTGTTCTGACAATTCAACCCAACAACCAGTCGAGTCCGATCTACCCGTAGTTTCTCTCCATACACTCTTTTCACTTTCAGTAGCTTCAGCCTGTATCGATTTCACACTCTCAATCGTATCTTCGCACATTCCCGCTGCACCAATCCATCTCGCAGGGCCTGCAACATACATTCGACTCATCAGATCTCTCGCTGTGTCTTTCGCAACTTCATCCGCAAACGCATTACCACGGCCAACATCATCCGTAACCTTCCGATGAGCTCTACACTTCACAATCGCAACTTGCTTCGGCAAAGTAAGTGACTCGAGAAGCTCATTCACCAACTGCCCATGCTGGATTTTAGTCCCATGAGAAGTAAGGAACCCACGCTCTCTCCACAAACGTCCAAAACTGTGAGCAACACCAAACGCATATTGACTATCGGTATACACATTCACTCGTTTTCCTTCCGACAACACACAGGCTCTAGTCAGTGCAATCAACTCTGCTGCTTGCGCAGAATTCTGGGGTATACGTGCTGTCTCGACAACTGTGTTTAAAGTTGTGATAGCATACACTGCAGTCGTCTCGCCATATGGAAGCTTAAAACACGAACCATCAACCCACAGCGTACCATCCACATTCTCAAAAGGAGTGTCTTTAAGATCCACTCTATCTCTTGTTTCTTCCTCTGTGCGAAGAAAACAATCATGCTCTTCTTGGATATCCGTCTCTGTAGAGATCGGCAATAACGTAGCTGGATTCAACACGTTACATCTTCTGATATGAACGTGGCTAGCCAACAGTGTCAACTCGTAACCGGAAAGACGTGCACTAGTAAGGTGCTGTGTCTTAGTCCTGTTTAATAAGGTATCCACTGCATGTGGAACCATCACAATCAGCGTATTATCCAACACCAAACCAGCAGACTGTCGAATAGAAACGGCAGTTGCGGCTGTAGCTCTCAAACAACTCGGCAATGCTTTAGCAACTGGATCTAACGTTGATGAGAAATACGCACATGGGCGCTGCTTGTCCCCAAAAGATTGTGTCAACCCTGACAACGCACATCCCTCTCTCTCGTGCACATACAACGTAAAAGGCTTGCTATAGTCTGGAGTACCCAACACAGGAGCCGAACACAATGCATCACGTAATTCTGAAAAACTTTTCTGACAATCATCAGACCACGGGAGAGGATTCGGTGTATATTTACAAGCCAATGCCAACAGAGGTTTGGCCAGCAGAGAAAAATTCGGTATCCACTGTCTACAATATGACGTGATACCCAAGAAAGCACGCACCTCGCTCTGCGTATTTGTTCTGGAATCAGCCTTCTTATCTCCTTTGACAAGAGATGACCTAAGTAGGTCACTTCTTGTCGACAATACTGCAACTTAGAAGGTGACACTTTATGATGCAAGTCCGACAAATGTCGCAACAAAGAAAGAGTAGCTTCTTTACAAGTTTTCTCATCATCAGCGGCCACTGACAGATCATCCACATACTGAATAAGAGCAGCACCAGCAGGCAACAAAAGAGTATCAAGTTGAGTTTTCAAAGCCTGGCTATAGATGGAAGGGCTTTCGCAATAGCCTTGAGGAACGCGTTTAAACCGGAAGCTTCGGCCTCCTAAAGAGAAGCCAAAAATATCTCTACTCTCCTCGGCAATTGGAATGCTGAAGAAAGCATTCTTCAGATCTATAACCGAAAACCAGGCAGCTGAAGCAGGAATCAAAGTCAACAAAGCAGTAATATCCGGAACAACTGGAAACTGTGGCACGACAATCTTGTTAACCTCTCTAAGATCGATGACAAACCTATAAACAGGTAGCTGAGAAGAGTCAGTGCGTTTCAGGACAGGCAAAACAGGACTGTTGCACACATTACCTCTTGTCTCTTCAATCACATCTTTCTCAATCAGATCATAGATGATCGCTAAAAGCGCTCTTTCACCATCGCTAGAAATCCTATATTGGGGGATGCGTGGCAATTTAACATTTGCTTTAAGTTTTACAACGTAAGGTGGAATCTCCAAAAGACCCACATCATTAGGACCAGTAGCCCAAAGAGTATCAGGGAGAGAATGCAATTCCGGTGGAAGCCGATCTTTAGACAAATACATCGGAGAGATCACTTTCTTACCCAATGTAAGCTGTACTCCCGCAGGAGAACAATGCAATGTCGCATTCAACCTTTTCAACAAATCCAAGCCCAACAAATTCTCGCCACAACCTGTCGTTAAAATGAGGGGTGCTTCCAATTCACAAGGCCCTATAGAAAGAGACAAAGGACTAGAAACTGGATTACGAACTGGGGCGCCAGAGAATCCTACCGAAACATTTGTTAAGCCAGACAAAGGTGCGCCAGGGAGTTTAGAGTGCATGATAGAACTCTTCGCTGCACCAGTATCCAAAAGAAAAGGCTCTACCACACCCGATGTGGCTACTGCAACATAAGGCCCACTCTGATCTACTGGAACCGACACTACTCCCTCTCTTTGTCTATGGCTGTCCTAGCAATCATTATAGTCAGCATTCTCACTCGCAACATAATAGTCATCAGGAATCACTGACAAAATTTCGATTTCACTAAAATCGACCTACACAAATATTGTGTCTTAAATATAGATTACAATTACATCAACACCCTATACTTATTTATAAAATTACTAAAACATCGATCTAACTATATCGATATACAAAAATCTCGACTACACTAATTTCGACCACACATATCGAAATAAATAATATCGACAGTCATTATTATATATACCACAATACAAAAACATCGATTACCAAAATAGACATCAAAAATATCGACATTATCTAAATATCGACTTCTCTAAATTATTCTAACATTTTTTAGAAACATTATACACATTAAATAAATTAACATTATACCCATATAACTAGGTATATACATACTAAACACTATTAAATAAATATATCTCGCTAAAATAATTATAATAAATAACTAAATCTATACAAACAATTAATACTAACATTTTTAATATATACACATATTTATTTTATTATTATACATTTTTTAAAGCTATACTATTTAATTCTATTATTTATAAAATACTTACTAATACACTAATTATCTGGGTAAACATTTCACATTCAGCAAACTAGAATATTTAAATGAAAAAAATTCAAACTAACCAATAGAAACTCTTTTCTAGGTTTCTAACCAATCACAACCAAACACTAATTAAACATACCCTATAGAAAGAGTTAAAATTAAGACTCAAAAACCAGCAGAAATTATTCAGCTTCAAGGAAAACTGCACTTTTTTCTACTACCCTAAAGATTCTTCTTATACGAAAAAACTACAAATCAACTAAAAGTAAGTAATCTTATGTTTCTGGATAAAATGTTACATTCAATGCAACCTGCGGTTCATTGTAAATATCTAAAACTGCTTTTCTATCTATCTCTACATATTTCCTAAACAGAATCAACGTTAACAAACAGATGAACATTTTCTAGAAAACTACAACAACAAAGTTAAAAAGTAAGTCTATTAAATGTCCTCTTTAAACACTAAGGAAATGCTAATTCAATAGTAAAAATGTTATAACTATCTCATAAACTCCTACTTAAATGTCTAATCATTTTGTTTTATTAAACACATGTTTTAAATACTGAAAATTTGAAATGCTTGTTTTAAAAAAAGCTACTTCTATTATAAATACTAAACTAAATATTCATCATATCATTATTTTTTCCCACAGATACCTTTACAAATTAAAGCTGCAACATAACACCAAAGATTCTACCATCAACAACTAAAAATTAAAACTAGGTAAGCATAGAACACATGCCCAAGTACTAATATTTGTCTTTAAAACACTCACAATGTTAATACTTGACTTTTTGTAAATTAAAAACAGGTATTTTTTTTAACTGATATGTACATCAGATTAAATGTTTTAAATTTTTTCATACTAGAACATAGTACCTTACCAAATGTGTTATAAAAATACACATATAAACATTCACTAAAATATGCTTTATTTTCTTTCCACAGACCACTACAATCTATTAAAGCATCAAGCAACAAATACATCTACTTTAAAAATCTACTACTTTACAATAGGTAAGTACCCACAAATGTTACATACTTAATGAATTACTCTTCTAATAAAAAGCCTGTTTCTAATATTATTTAATACACCTTTTCTAGATTTAAGAAACCAACAATGACAGAAGATGCAAGATTTATAACATCTCAGAAAGGGAAATTTTTGTTATGCTATATGGGGTATACTTATACTCAAGAAAAACAAAAAGACCTTAAAGTTAACTGGAAATGTACAAAGTATTACTCTAACAAATGCTATGGCCGTGCAACAACCAGAGAAACTAGTGTAATTAATACCACTGAACATAACCATCCACCTAATCTCTCAGAAATAGAGGTTAGATCTACTCTAGAAAATATTAAAGAACTAAGCAGCACCTCTGACCTACCAACACGTGTAATACTTAAAGAATTAATACCTAGAGTACCTAGAGAGGCAAGAGGTCAGTTACCAACTATAGCTGCTATAAAAAGAACCATAGCTAGAACCAAAAAATCTAGTAGACCACAATAGCAACACCTAAAACTTTTGAAGAGGTCATAATTCCACCTGAGCTTACCATAACTTATAATGATGAACCTTTTATCTTCTACGACAACAACAACAAAGATAAAAGGATAATAATGTTTGCTACAAACACCAACCTAAAAAAATTAACAGATAGTCAAACATGGATGATGGATGGCACTTTTAGCATATGCCCTAAACCATTCTATCAATTATATACTATACATGGGCAATTCCATAATACCTGCATACCATTCATCTATAGTTTGTTACCAAACAACAAACTTCTACATACACAGAAATATTAAACAAAATAAAAGAAGACTTCTTTCCCCTAAAAATTATAATAGACTTTGAACAAGCAATGATTAATTCTATCCTTAAAACATATCCACACACATCCATACAAGGATGTTACTTCCATTTTAACCAATGTCTATGGAGACATTTGCAAAAATTAACACTTAGGGGTCCATTATGATGTCGGGCGGATTTCCTCCGCCAGGCTGGCGGTGGCTACCGCCAGCCTGGCGGAGGAAATCCGCCCGACATCATCAGCACAATTCCCCTCCGCCATATTAGGATGGCGGAGGGGACCGTGGCGGTGCGAAACACCGCCCGCCTGTTTTCCGCCCCGGTCGCCTAGCGGCCGGGGCGGAAAACCTGTAACATGGTGGCGGTGTCTGTTAGACACCGCCCGCCATATTACAATTGGTTTACACCAATGCATTTCCGTGGCGGCATTCGGAGACTCCCTGCAGGGGCCCGTTGCGGGCCCCCTGAGAGTCCGTGGCTTGGGGGGTTGCACATGGGGGGTACCTATGGTACCCCCCGCATTTCAAAGTGCAACATGGCAGGCACCGCGCGGTGCCTGTCATGTTGCACTTTGAAATGCAAAACGTGCACTTTACACATGGCAGCGGGCGGAGATTTCTGCTCCGCCCGCCGCAATTGCACCCATACAGGATGCGCCCGCCTGTGTGACGGGCGCATCCTAATGCCCTGGTCGGGACCCCCGCCCTCAAGGCGGGCGGTCCAGAGTCCCGATGTGATGGCGGGCGGACTAAGTCCGCCCGTCATCATAATGGACCCCTTAGTGTTGAATATGTAACTAATATTACATTTGCATACCAAATAAAACACCTCATTGCCCTAGCATACGTGCCATTCACGGATGTGGCTGAACACTACAACCTTTTAATAGAAAGTCCTTTCTATACACAAAGGGGCTGATTCTGATCCTGGATTTTTATTTTCCATACAAATAGGATTTGTATTTTTTTCCATACAAATTGTAAAAGTCCCTTCCAACCCGTGTAGTACGATTCGTACGGGAAAAATACATACAGATCGGCCCGATCCTTACAAATCGGATCGGGCAAAGCTATACGACACAGACTTGTAAAAAAGACCATACAATTTGTAAAAAGGCTGTCCAACCCATCAAGTACGATTCGTACCGGGTTGTCAGCATACGATTTGTATGGAAAATGGCCTGTATACGGGGAATGACTCGTACCGGGCAACAAAGCGAACCTCTATACGCCTCGTACCCTGGTATGACTCGTTCTGGGCGTACGACTCATACCGGGGTACGGGTCGTATAGGGGTATGAGGCGTACAGGGGTCCCCCCACATGCGAGGCGTGTGTATGGTGCATACCCCAACATCGCGCATGTACGCAAAGTACATATGCGATTTATGAGGTACGGTGCGTACATACGCGATTTTGGGGTACGGTGCGTACATACGCGATTTTGGGGTACAGTGCGTACGTACACGATTTTGGGGTACAGTGCATACATACACGATTTTGGGGTACGGTGCTTGTACGGTGCGCACATGACCAGTACCCCTTCATCGCGTAGGTACGCACCGTACCCCCCTTTCCGTGCCATCCGTACGCACCGTACATACGCACCGTACCCCTGTATTCTTGGGGTGTCCGACGCGTACATGAGGGGGTCTGTCTCGTACTGTTTTAGGGGCATACAAGGTTTTTCCGGCACTTTTTGGCTCTTGTAAAAAAAGAGCTGCATGGAGTGCCGTTTGTACGGATCGTCCTTGCCGGGTTGTAAACTGCTGCCGGGAATACATGGGTACATCGTCTACAGAACAATCCGAATCGGAATCGCTTGTATATGCGAGTTGTATTGTCTTTTTTACAATTTGTATGGAGTGCGTCTATTTGTACGGATCATACTTCCTAGGTTGTAGGGGCCTCCTTACAAGTACGAGTTGTATGGGGAAAACGCTCCATACCACGATTTGTACAGCGTTTTTCCAGGATCGGAATCGGCCCCTAAATGAACAAAAATTGGCTCCACTTTTGGATTATTTTGAGGACACCTGGGTGGGGAGACTACACAGGTCAGGCCACAGACGACAACCTAAATTCCTAATTCCTTGGTGGAATGTATATCTACCAACCCTAAACCAAGAAGCCAAGACAAACAACGCAGTGGAGGGTTGGCATAATGCCTTTCTATCTTCAACTGGCCGAACAACTCCTACACTACACAAACTCCTAACAGCAATACAAAAAGAACAAAGTTTCCAAGAATTAAGAATGGAGCAATCTGTCTTACAATTAAAGCCCAAACTATCAAGACAAACAGCCCAAAGGTACCAATATTTACAACAACAAGTACAACTTTACCCCACAACAAGAGGACTAGAATACTTAAAAATGATAGCCAAAACACTAAACTGAAAATTATAATCCTAAAAAAATCTGTATATCTAAAAAATGCCTTAAATGTTACCAAAAACATCTTATTCACAAATTATTAGATATTTTTCTTGTCTAATAATTATAAATATTTATAAATTTTTAGCCAAAAAAAATCTAACAACATAAATAGTTTTAAAATAGAACAATTCCCAACCCACAACATTTAATAATATAAATGCATTTACCTTTTCACAACAACGTAATTAGCAAATCCAATGATCCATAACAATCCATGTAGCAATAAATCCACAGCATAAAAAAAAGTGGCCCAATATAATGCAAAAATACAACTGTTCAAAATACATCCGAAATTCCAATAATTCAATAATTCTCAATCCATCAAAAACCCGAAAATGGTAAAAAAATGAAATAAACGCTCCAGGAAACCCGAAAAATAAACAAAGTGTAAAACACATATCAGTTACAACAACTGAAATGCACTTCTTAAAAAAAAAAAAACGTAACAGCCCGGAAACGGAAAAGGCTGTTTCCAAAAACCTACAAGAGAAAAATAAACATTCCCACCCACATAAAACTTAGAATAATACATTATTAATAACTAGAACATACATATATCTAACCAAAAATAAATAAAAAGCCACAAACACAAGAACTCCAAGGCCATTACAGAGAAAACGCTAAGAAAACGTAAAAACGTTAATAACTAACTACATACGAAGTTAACCCTAACATAGTAGTCCACAAACAATAAATAACAAACTACTACCTTCAAAATTTACTTACATTTGTTAAAATATAACAAATAGCACTTTTACCTTCTCAGACGTGGAGTAGCTTCCAACCGCGAGCTTGAATCTTCTAAAATGACCTAAAAAGACTAAGAGCGGTTACAAAATAAAAGACCCAAATGATAGTATAATGAAAATAATAGTGAAATAAATGTCAAATAAATTTGTTTTACTAGTAGAAAATTGTTAAAACAGTATAGATTATTTTTGTACATTTATGCTATGTATTATTATTTTTTATATAACAATATTATCCTAATGTTATTTTGTTATTATTACATTAATTATTAATATAGTTTAATATTTAATGTTATAATAAAGAAACACATAATGTGTTTAAATTAGTGAAAGTTGTGTTTTCAGTATTTATATAAAAAATGTGACTAATATTTTTTAATGTATTAATATTATAATATTAATATTAATAAATTAAAAATATATAACAGATATTATAATTTAAACATTTTGTAAAAATACATTGTATGATATTAACAATAATTATTATCTATGTTGTTATTTGAAAATATATCTACATATATAACATATATTGAAGTTCACATTTATATGTTACAAATGTATTACTATGTCATTTAATAACAATTTTGATTTATTGTAATTTCTCTTAAAATGTATATACTCTATATATTATATCGTTCAATGTTTTCTCATTTACTATATTATTTACATATACCAAAAATCTACTTTATTGGAAAAGTATCCAAATTCAAAAAATTTTGACACATTTTAGATTTATTTATTTGTTTAAATTGTATAAAATCATTATTTAAACATGTATTATTTGCTTTATGTACTATATGAACAAATAAAGAACAATTTTGTTTAAAACTGTGTCATTTTGATCTACTACCCATTATTAAATTATAACTACCAATATATAAATGTAAAATATTTTTAACTCTCTATATATATATCTTATAATGTTTTACATATATAATGAACTATTGTTATCAATTTACTATTCACACATAAATATAAAATGTATTTAAGTAGATGCTGGACACTGAACATAAAACATTTACTAATCCAAATCCAATATAAAGAAATGTTTAATTAATACTAAACACTTAACCTATTAAATTAACTATTCCAACTCCTATCTACATTTAATTAGGGTACTTGCTGGACACTGAACCTATTTAATGTACTATTCCAGAGGAGGAGCTTGGCGGGCATCCGTGATGGCCGCGTGAGCACAGCGCTCTCCGGACCCCCGCCACTCCCGGCATGATATCCTGAACATATCCTGACTCTTCACGAGGATTTGTGTAGAGGACGCTGGGCTGATCTTCCTGGGATTTTTGGAATTTGATTTGGACCCGGGGCGCCGAAGATACGGCGATTCGAACTTTCGGGGTCCGCCCTTGAGGTGCGCCCGGGACTGGGTGAGGCTCTGTGGCCGTCTCGGAGTTGAACAACAGCGGCAGGGGGATTGGACTTGTGGGTCCCCCTCTTAAGTTTCGGTTTCGATTCTGCCTCAGACTGAGACATCTGGCAGGGGAGTCTGGCCTGGGCTGGGTCCGGCGCACGAGACGGCTGTCGGGCCTTTGGCTGGCTTATTCTCCTTTCTGGCTGGTCCTATCCTAGTGGTACCCTTACAGCTGGTTTTTGGTCCCGACTCCTTACTTTCCTGTGGCCATTTCCATCGGGTCGAGTGAGTCTCCTGGTGACGCAGTTTCCGACATGGCGGGCAGAGGGGACCGAGAGACACGGAAGACCAAGACGCCCCTGCGTGGGGGCCCGGTCCAGTCTAACGTTATGGACCGTTACACCCATTCGAAGGGGTCCCCCGGAGCCGCCCTGCCTGGCCCAAGTGCGGTTGACCACATTGTGGACGCGTCAACGGAGCCGTCCTTGCAGGACATCATGGGCGCCATTTCTGGCATGAAGGAGACGATAGGCCAACAATATGAAGCTTTGGCCCACAAAATCGACACCGTGGCCATTGATGTGAACTTGATTCGGGCCGACCTATCTAAAACCAATGAGAAGGTGAAGTCATTGGATCTCAAGTCATCCAGCCTCACGGCAGACGTCTCGGAGATACAGACGGAGATTGGCAATCTCCGTAGGGTGAACGATTTCATGACCCGGCGCTTGGAGGACTTTGAGAACAGGGCACGTCGCTGTAATGTGCGTGTGGTTGGCGTTCCGGAGAATCCAGAACCGCACTCTGTTGATCTCCTGGTCGAGGACTTGATCCAGAACTACCTCTCTCCGTCTGGGCTGAGTAAATTCTTCGCAGTGGAGCGTGCCCATCGTGTTCCGGGAGGCCAGGGTAAGCCAGGCGCCCCGCCGAGGCCTATTGTTGCAAAACGCTTCCACTATAGGGATCGGGACGCTATCCTGCAGGCATCACGTGTGAAGGGCCCGGTGGCCTTTGAGAATGCCACGGTGAACTTTTATCCGGACTTTTCTCAACAGGTCCAGAAATAGCGTATGGGCTTCCGTGGAGTCAAGAAGCGTCTCCGGGACATGGGATTGCGCTACGCTATGCTTTTTCCGACCAGGCTGCGGGTTGAGTACAATGACCGAACCTTTTTCTTTGATCGGCCTGATTCTGTGAATGACTGGCTGGACTCTCTGCCGGACCGACCTCCTGCGACTGAGTCCGCCGCCCACCCGGGTGGTGCTGAGGGTGGTGTAGAGAGCTGAACAATTTGTCTATGCCCGGGTCCTCGTATAGAATAACTTCTTCTGGGATTCTATGCCTAAGTGCCTCTACTGTTTGTGTGTTCTCCTCGTTATTTGTCTTGCTCGGGGTGGCGGGTGGGCCAGAGCCTTTCCTCCTCCGGGGTCTTTTTGTAGAATGGGGGTTCTTGGGCGACAGGCACACTGCATGTTGGGGTGGCTTTTTAGCTTCTTGCAGGGGTGCATAGTGGGGGGTGTTTCCTTGATTGTTGGGGGGTGGGTGGATGGGAAGTTTGATGTTTGTGTGTTGTGTTCTCAAGGCGATTCTATCTTGCTAATGATGTTTTTGATGTCATGCTCATTGGAGAGGGGTTTCGGCGTTGCTGTGTGGGATGGGGGGTAGCGGGTTGAGGTTTATTTCGTGGAATGTTAATGGTCTGGGGGATCGTATTAAGCGGGGTGTGGTGTTGCGATGTCTACGACGTTTGTCTCCAGATATTGTTTTCCTACAGGAGACTCATTTGGTGGGCAATACATGTCGTGCAATGAATAGGTGGGGCTATCGCCTCGCCGCACATTCGGGGTTTACCACGGGTTCCAGGGGGGTGGGCATCCTTGTTCGGGCTTCCCTCCCCCTAGCTATTGATGATGTGATCCTTGATGATCGAGGGCGTTATGCTGTCCTCGTGGGTCGCTATGAGGGTCGGACCCTTTCCTTGTTTGCCGTTTATGTGCCCCCCGGTCTACAGACCTCTACCTTTTCCGATTTGGGCCGTGTATTGTTGAACCTCCCTGATAGTACTCTCTTCATTGCAGGTGACTTTAATTCTGTGTTCTCCGGTCTACACGATCGTCACCCCCCTAGGGACACTCCTTTGGCCCAACAGTGGCTTGGTGGGTTTCTGGATACGTTTGGCTTGGTGGATTGCTGGAGGCTTATGCATCCTACTCAGCTTCAATACACTTTCCACTCTGGGGCCCATGGGAGTCTGTCTAGACTGGATTATTTCCTGATGCCCGCGGCGCAGTCGCCGGCGGTTCGTGAGATTAGACACCTCCCCCGGGGCATCTCCGATCATTCTCCGCTCTGGCTTTGTTTTGAGATGGGGGTGGAGGCGGCGGGCCGGGTGGCTCCTGTCAACCCATGGTACCTCACCTCCCCCGAGACCCGCAACCTCTTGACTAAGTCTTTGGACAACTATTTTTTAGACAACGAGGGGTCCGTCTCCTCTGCTGTATCCCTGTGGGAGGCCTTTAAGACAGTGATTCGCGGGCAGGCCCTTTCCCTTATTGCTGAATCCAAAAAGGCGAGGAATCGGGAGGTGGTGGACCTTGAGAGGGAGATTGCTGAGATAGAGGCTGACCTAGAATCGGATGTTACATCTGATAAGCTCCACGCCCTGGGTCTGAAACAATTTGCTTATAAGTCTTTGGTCACAGATGCGGCTAAACTGATGTTTCGGGAGCAACAGGGTCGTTTGTATGATGTGGGGGACAAAGCGGGTAAATTACTGGCATGGTTGGATAAGAAGGAGAGTGCGAATCGTGTGGTGCCTGTGATTCAGACTTCGAATGGTGTGAGAGTGACGGACCCGGTTGGAATAGTTGAATGTTTTGCGGATTATTTTTGTGTGGTTTATACCCCTGTGTCTGAACGGGATGTTGATGACTCTCGCCTTTTGTTGCGTGATATAGCTCTGCCCAGTGTTTCCGATTTAGACCGAGTTTCTTTGGAGTCCCCTTTTACTACGGACGAGATAGCGACTGCCATTCGCTCACTCCGTTCGGGCAAAGCTTTGGGCCCGAATGGGTTGCCAATTGAATTGTACAAGCTACGTCCTGACAGGGTGGCGCCCTATCTTCGTACCATGTTTTTGGAATCCCGGGAGCGGGGTATTCTCCCATATGATCAGCGTCTGGCTACGATAGTTGTTACTCCCAAAGACGGTAAACCTCGGGACCTTTGTTCGTCTTATAGGCCCATTTCCCTGTTGAATGTTGAACCCAAGGTCCTGGCTAAGCTCCTGGCTACCCGCCTCTTGACGGTCATTAGTGGCTTGGTTCATCCGGCTCAATCCCGCATCGCAACACGGCTCTTAACCTACGTCGTCTCCACGGAGCCGTTGCGAGGGCGGGGCTTCTGACGGAGCCGGCCATTTTGGCTTCGCTGGACGCCTCGATGGCCTTTGACACGGTAGAGTGGCCCTATCTATGGGCAGCTCTTGAGAAATTTGGTTTTGGACCTGAGTTTATTGGTTGGGTGAAGTTGTTATACGCCGAACCCTTGGCACAGGTAGTGGTAAACGGTCGGGTTTCTGTCCCCTTCTGTCTTGGTAGGGGGACCCGTCAGGGATGCCCCTTGTCTCCGTTGCTTTTCGCGCTTGCCCTGGAACCGTTGGCTGCGTGGCTTCGATGGGAACCTTCACTCAAAGGGATCCGTTGGTCACCGGATTTTGAAGACCGCGTCTCGCTTTACGCGGATGACATTCTTCTGTATCTTACTTCCCCACGTAAATCTTTAAATGTCTTATTTGATGTTCTTACTTCGTTTGGTGCTAACTCGGGTCTAGTTATTAATTGGGCTAAGTCCTGTGTTTCTGAGTTCTTTCGGGTGTTTTGCCCCCATTACCGGACAGATTTCCTATCCAGGTTGTCCAGTCTGGCTTCAAGTATTTGGGGATCTTTATTACGCTGGACTCCTCACTCCGGTTCGAGCGTAATCTCCTCCCCCCACTTCTTAGACTGCGACTGGATGTGGCCCGTTGGCGTAAGCTACCCTTGTCTCCTCTGGGCAGGGCTGCCCTTTTTAAAATGATGTCTTTGCCGCGATTCCTATACGCGCTTCAAAATTCTTATGACGACGTTCCCGCTACCTATTTCCGAGAGATCGAGAGTCTTCAAAGGCAACTAATCTGGGACGGGCGTCCACGTATTGCCCTTGTGAAACTTACCATCCCTTGGTATGACGGGGGCATGGCGCTCCCCGACATCAAGAGATATTATTGGGCTGCTCAGCTGTCTGCCATCAACCACGCGATGTATTCCCCGGGTCGGGATCCGGCCTTTGAGATGGATAGATTCCAGCTGCCGGGAGGGGACTTTAATAGAGCGCTTTATTCCAGATCGGCCGGGCGCCATCTTACGGGCCCGTCCAGGGTTGCAGTCAATGTGTGGCGCGCCGCGAATGTGAGTTTGGGATGGGAGAATCGACTGACAATGGCGACTCCGCTTTATGCTTCTGAACGTTTGGGGTATCTCTGGTCTACTAAGGGCTTCGACCGCTGGGATATGATTGGGATATGTAAAGTGGGTGATGTCTGTGTGAAGGGTAGAGTGAAGTCTTTCCAGGCCCTTAAGGCAGAATATGACTTGAGTGATAGAGAGTTTTTTCGGTATCTGCAGGTCCGGCATGCCCTGGCCTCAGTTCTGACTCCTGATGTGAGCCTGCCCGAGTCCTCCCCCCTTGAGGATCGCATACTGGATGGACACCTGCCCGATAGCACTATCTCCCTTATTTACAAGAAACTGATTAATAATCGCGCTGACTTATTGGTCCGACTTAGGGAGGTGTGGGTCGGTGACGGATTGGACTTGGATGACGAGGATTGGCAGTCGGCACTCTCTTCTCCGAAAGAGGTCGCCATCCCCGCCCGTCTTCGTTTGGTTCAACTTAAGATCCTCCACCGGGTGTATGTAACTGGTCCGCGTCTGGTTGTAATGGGTTTTTCCCCAGATGGCTTATGCAAGCGTGGTTGTGGGATGAGTTCTACATTTCTGCATATTCTTTGGGAGTGCCCGGTGGTAGCAGCCTACTGGATTGATGTGCTTGCGGTGATGACTGTTGTGACTGGTGTTACCCTGCGGCCTGAGGCCCGACGATGCCTGTTGAACGTGTGGGAACCCACCGACTATTCTGTGGCCCAGACCAGATGGGCGACCTTGGGGTACATGGTCGCGAAGCGGGACATTGCGCAACTCTGGGGCGCGTCCAGACCTCCCGACGTCTCGGTGTGGGAGGATAACATGGACTGGTCCATGTTCCGAGAGAAGACCGTCTATGTGGCTAGGGGCAGACCCAGGGCGTGGACGAAGATTTGGGGTCAGTGGAATGCATATCGTGGAGAAATTTGTACCCCTCCCTTGGTTGACACTTCCGATGTTACCCTCATGCTGTTTTAGGATTTTCCTGTCCTCCCCGCTGCCCCCCCCCCCCCCCCCCCGGCCTTGCCGAGTCCCATTGATTTGGTTTTGTCTTCCTGATTAGTGGCTTTCCCCTCCGCCTTCTGGGCTGACTTGATTACTGTGCATTCGCCTTGTTTAGAGTTCGTTGTTTTTAATGTTTAATACAGAAAATTGTTATGTCCTGTCCTATGCTTTGAGCAATAATTGATATATGATTTGTGCCTGGCCACGGAAGTGATCGTTTGCTTCATATGTTGTGCATTGCTATTAGCGGCCAGCCCGTGTGGTTGTAGGCCCATCTCTGTACTTCTTATCTGATTGCTCAATAAAAGTTTTTAACCCAAAAAAAAATTAAAAAAAAAAAATTTACTATTCCAACTCCAATCTACATTTAATTAGGGTAGGTGCTGGACACTGAACCTATTTTATTATTATTAATTGTGTTTTGTTAAGCGCAAACAACCCGGAGGCCTCGTAGCGCTATATTGTCTGAGTAAGAGAGGGCTGAGAGAGCCAAGTTAGATGAACAGGAGAGTTTTCAAATCCTTCCGGAATTTCAGCAGATTAGATTCACTGCGAAGGGTATCAGGCAAGGAATTCCAAGCTTTGGCGGCATTCCAGGAGAAGGATCGCCCGCCCCATCTGGCCCGTTTGATTTTGTTTATTGTGGCTAAAAAAGCTGTACTAGATCTCAAGAATCTATGAGGGAGATAAGGGGTCGCCAAAGAACAAATCATAGATGGAGCGGTCTTCCACATGGCCTTGTGCATGATGCACATAGATTTAAACAGAACTCTGGCCTTAATGGGTAGCCAGTGAAGTTTCTTTAAGGCTGTTGTGCCAGATTCTCGCCGGCTAAGGCCTAGGAGGAGGCGAGCAGCTGAATTTTGAGTAGTCTGGAGTTTCCTTGTGGTAGAAATAGGAGCTCCCAGGTATAGGGAGTTTCCGTAGTCCAAACGAGATAGAATGATGGCTTGCATCATTAATCTGCGTGCTTGGAAGGGTAAAAGTGGCAATACCTTTCTGAGCATCCGCATCAGACCAAAGCAAGTGGCGGACAGGACAGTTGCTTGTTGTTTAAAATTTAAATTTGTGTCCAGCCATATGCCCAGGCTTTTTATTTGGGTTTTTGGTTGGGGCGGATTTCCCATGCATGGGGGCCACTCTAACATAGGACTGGGGGTGAGTGAATTGCCCAGGATCATAAGCTCTGTTTTCTCACCATTGAGCTTCAAGTGTGAGGAAGTCATCCACTGATTTACTGCTACCAGACATTTAGTGAGGTTAGGGGGGGAGGTGTTGGGCTGATTCATTGATACAACCAATTGCATGTCGTCGGCATATGTTACTATATCTAGACCAAACGAATGCACAATGTCAGCAAGAGGTTGTAAGTAAACATTAAAAAGGGTAGGGCTCAAGGACGAGCCCTGTGGTGCACCTTGATCAAGGGGCCAGATTTTTGAGTGAGTGTTGCTCTCTACTACCTCAAAGGAACGATTCTCCAGGAAGGACTGAAGCCAGTGTATGGCCCTCCCTGAGATTCCTATTTGGCGTAGGCGGTGGAGAAGAATACTGGTGTTGATAGTGTCGAAGGCGGCACTAAGATCAAGCAACATAATTGCTACAGTGCCGCCTCGGTCCATCTGTTTCCTTGCCACCTCCGTCACCGTCAGAAGAGCAGCTTCAGTTCCTAACTTGGGGCGGAAACCTGCTTGGGAGTCATGAAGCAGGAGGTTGTTTTCCAGATATTGTGTGATGGAGGCGTTAATATGTTTCTCCAACTGTTTACTGACCCAGGGGAGAAGTGAGATTGGACGATAATTGGCAATGTTATCAGGGTCCAAGGTGTTTTTTTTTAGTAGTGCTCTGACTTGGGCGCATTTCCACGCCATAGGAACTATACCTGTGGTGATAGAGGAGTTTAGAACATTAAGGATGACAGGCCTAATAGTGTCTATGATCTTGTTTAGATGGCAGGGGGGGGCGGAATCAGTAGGTGACCCAGATTTGGCCTTCCGTATTAGGATATCAAGTGAGTCCTCATTAAGTAAAGGGAACTCATCCAGTGTCTGAGGCGTAGAATACGGTGGGGTAGTTCCGTTATCAGTGGCCACAATGGGTGATACAAACGTGGAAGTGATGTTCTGTATTTTCTTATAAAAATATTCCGCCTGGCTATCACACCGTGACTGGGTTTTATTAGGATCAAGGGGAATGGTCGAGGTATCAATGAGAAATTTAGCAATTTTGAAGATTTCACTTGGAGAGTTAGAGGCACTGGTAATTTTACTTTCAAAATAAGAGGCTTTTGAGTTTCTGATTTCCGCTTTGTATTTTTTAATTGCCTCTTGATGCTTGGATTTATCTAGATTATTGCGGGAGACCCTCCAAGTTCGTTCCAATTTCCTACAGACTCTTTTCAACTCTTTGAGTTGAGGGGTATACCAAGGTGAGTCTCTTGATTTAGTTTTTTCTTTAAGATCTCTCAGGGGTGCGACAGAATCCAATGCTGTACGCAGCCAATTGGTATAGTTATCGTAAAGAGACGTAGGGTCTGTTCCAATTTGGGGGGGAACGGGGGACAAGGATTTAGTCCACCGGTCAATGGAGATTTTTGACCATTCTCTCCCCTGCAGAATATTGCGAGGGAGGGTTGGGGCTGAGATAACTGGTGTCCACTGTATCGGGATCAGATAGTGGTCTGTCCAGGCAAGGGGCAGAGGCGTCCCTACCTCTAGTCTTTGGTCATTGCTGAATACCCAGTCTAATAGATGACCTTTTTCATGAGTAGGTTGAAAACCTTTCTGTGTGATTTGAAGGGCCGCCAAATCATCTACCAGAGATCTGGCCACCGTGTTGCTAGGGTCATCCAAATGGATATTGATATCTCCTAATAGGGAGAAATGAGGTCGAGCGATCACTAATTCTGCTATTTTAGAGTGGAGTGAATCGAGAAACTGTCTCATTTGATTAGGGGGACGATAAATAAGGATGCCAGAGAAGGTGGCGGTGGGTTCAAAATCCAAGGAAAAGTGCATACTTTCGCAATTGGATATCGTGATCGGGCTGGTCCTACAGTGGTAGTGGTTTTTAAGAAGAATGCCTAAGCCCCCTCCTCTACCCTGTGGTCTGTCCATCCTGTGAAGGACATATCCCAGTTGCATGAGGGAGGTAATGTCCGGGTCAGATGCGTCTTTGAGCCAGGTCTCTGTCAAAAATATTACGTCAGGGCTGGTTTCTTCTAAGAGTAGTGCCATTTGCACTGCATGTTTTGTAAGAGAGCGTCAGTTTAGGAGAAACATTTTATAGTGTTTGGTAATGTAAGGGGTACCACTATGACTAGTGAGTGTGTACTTACAGTGGGAACATATGCCGGTAGTTGAATTCGGATGGATGGAGTGCCGACAGAGATCTTGTGTAGGTGGCCTTAGATTTTTCAGGGAGAGAGAGTCATACCGTATAGGTGGGGCGTCGTCTGTTCTGAATTGACCAGGGGGGGTGGCCCCTGGTCCCGTCCGGTCGCGGCCGGGCGCAGACAGACAGTACTGCTGTATTTATCCATTAATTGGGGTGAGGAGGGTGGGAGGGACGATAGTCTGCACCATCTCCCTTCCCTACCCAAGATGACGGCTCCGGTGGGTGGGGGAGTGCCCAGCGTCTATCGCAAGCGGTGCTGTGTGGTCCGTTCGTGACGCTGTCTGGAGCGAAGCAGTCTCGCCCCAGGCAAGGACCGGGAGTAAAAACTGCAATTAAAATATTTATAGATTTTAAAAAATAAACCTTGATCCTTCAATGCCGGAGGAAGCGCTTCACGAGCCCAAAATGAATTTTACCAATACTATTAGTTGTCAATAACACTGGTTTCTCAAATGAAAGAGGCGCAAGAGAGCGCTAAGAGTCCCCGGCTTCCGCCTCAGGGAGAATACAGCAAACAATACCGATGTCAGAGTATTACAGCCTTTAAGTAGTCTGGGAGGGCGGGAGGGACGATAGTCTGCACGGTCTCCCTTCCCTACCCAAGATGGTGGCTCCGGTGGGTGGGGGGAGTGCCCAGCGTCTATCGCGAGCGGTGCTGTGTGGTCCGTTCGTGACGCTGTCTGGAGCGAAGCAGTCTCGCCCCAGGTAAGGACCGGGAGTAAAAACTGCAATTAAAATATTTACAGATTTTAAAAAATAAACCTTGATCCTTCAATGCCGGAGGCAGCGCTTCACGAGCCCAAAATGAATTTTACCAATACTATTAGTTGTCAATAACACTGGTTTCTCAAATGAAAGAGGCGCAAGAGAGCGGTAAGAGTCCCCGGCTTCCGCCTCAGGGAGAATACAGCAAAAATGTACTATTCCACCTCCAATCTACATTTAATTAGGGTAGGTGCTGGACAATAACCTATTTAATTTACTATTACAACTCCAATCTACATTTAATTAGGGTAGGTGCTGTACACGGAACCTATTTAATTTACTATTCCAACTCCAAACTACATTTAATTAGGGTAGGTGCTGGACACTGAACCTATTTAATTTACTATTCCTACTCCAATCTACATTTAATTAGGGTAGGTGCTGGACACTGAACCTATTTAATTTACTATTCCAACTCCAATCTACATTTAATTAGGGTAGGTGCTGGGAACTCTATGTAGATTTTTGTTATAAACTCCCCACCCATATCCCCTATAAAAGCAACATTCCACTCATAAACATTTATTTGTAGTTCTATTATCAATTTTCAAAATCCAAATTCTAAAATTTAGATGTATAATCATATTTCTATAGTATTATTTAACTAAATATTAACATCTCTATGTAAATATTGTACCACTCCCCACCCTTATCCCATTTAACACAAAATCCCACTGTGAAAATGTATTTATTTGTTATTTTCAATATAGAAATTAGAAATTTGATAATTCCAAATCTAAAAATTTTATTTCAGAATTCTAAAACAATATTTTCAAATTTCCTAAAATTTAATTTTGTTTATAGATATTTTATTCACTCCCCACCCTTATCCCCTATGAACCCAACATCCCGCTCCAACAATTTATAAAAAATTTCTATTTCTAAAATCATTTTTCAAAATATAAATTCTGTTTTCCGATTTCAATTAAACTGTTTTACAAATTAATATATTTTAATGTTATATTTTTAATACACTCCCCACCCTTATCCCCTATAAAACCAACATCCCACTCATAAAAAATTTATAGATTTTCAAATTTCTAAAATCATATTTCAAATTTTAAATTTCATATTTCAAATTTTTTATTTCGAAATCTTTTTTATATGATATTTATTTTTATTTGTATTTATTTATATATTTAATACACTTCCCACCCTTATCCCCTATAAACCCAACATCCCGCTCCTAAATTCATATTTCATATTTCAAATATTTAATTTCGAAATCTAATTTCAATGAATAATTTTTTATATTAATTTTTACATTTATATTTTTAATACACTCCCCACCCTTATCCCCTATAAACCCAACATCCCGCTCCTAATTTGTTTCTAGATTTTCAAATTTAGATTTTCATATTTAAAATTTTAATTTTCAAAATTCAAATTTTAAATGTCGAAATATTTTTATATAAAATTCATTTTTAAATTATTATTTTATTTTATTTATATATTTAATACACTCCCCACCCTTATCCCCTACAAACCCAACATGCCGCTCCTAAAAATTTTGAATAATTTCTATTTTCCTATTTCCTATTTCAAATATTTAATTTCGAAATCTAATTTCTATGAATTTTTTTTATAAATAATATTTTTTACATTTATATTTTTAATACACTCCCCACCCTTATCCCCTATAAACCCAACATCCCGCTCCTAAAATATATAATACATTATATAAATATTTTATATTATAATTAAACATTATAGCAAATTTATTTAACATTTATTATTAATAATATATTAAACACATATATTTTTAAATGTCGATATTTTGACATTTCGACATTATATATGTCGATATTTCTATTATCGACATTACTTATCTCGATATTATTTACTATACATTCAAATCGATATTTTTCACAACGATATTTACTACATCGATATTTCTTACCTTCGATGTTGCAAACTCGATATTAGTGCAAATCGACATTATTAACTCGATATTTTGACTGTGTACCAGTCATCAGCATAGTACTGAGTCGACTGACCAGATGCAATTTTCTGTTGATCAAAGCAATTCATAGAATTTTGTGGAGGAAAGGAACGTTCGTTCGGAGGAAATGCACCACGTCCTCTACCCCTAGACACTTGCTGAAAACCACCACGACCTCTCGGGGCCGGCATACCACTCGCACGTTGCCGTAAAACAGGGCACTCATTTTTATAATGACCTTCCTCTTTACAATACGCACACTGATTCAAACACATGGGTGGTCTTGGAGAAAAATATCCAACGTTCTGTTGCGGCCTCTGAAATGGCGGAGGTTGCTGAAACTGTGGACGTTGCTGTGATTCTTGCAGATTCGAGTGAGGTGGATACGCCTGCTGCAAAAGAACCTTTGTCTTTAAGTCTTTAGTCTTTTTCTCTACTCTATCTTTTTCGTCCTTATCCCTATTCTCATAGTACTGTGCAGTCGCCAATATCTGGGTCGACAAAGAAACAGCCCAAGAATTTTCAGAATCTTTCAATTTATTACACAGTTCAGGAAGCAAATTAAAGACAAATTTGTCCACAAATAATCTTTGCCCACCCTCTGTACTCATGTCCTGACCACTATGATCTATAAACGTCTCTTCGAACCTAGTGAAGAAGTCAGACACACTTTCGTCCTTCTTCTGTTTACATGCCGCTAACTTGTCCTAATTTACTCGTAAAGCAGGCATCATCGTCTTCATCAAATTAATGATTTTACCTGGTAAGTCCGTAACCAAAGGTTCAGGTTTAGCACCTCCCTGTTGTCTACCATCCGCAGCAATAATATTCGCCCAAGTATCTCCTAATTCTACCGCATGATTCTCATGAGGAATCTTTGCCCATAGAGGTTGAGGTACTACATTACCCAACAGCATATCTATGTCTGCCAAATTCATGATGCATGCGTCAACTGTCTGGGACAATTCTTTGTAATAGCCAGCAGGATTCTTACAGGGATCAGGTAAGGTCTGCTTAAGAGCCAACACCTCTGCTCTCTTCCATGGCACATGTACCCATACTCTTTGAAAGTGAGGCAGAACAACTGGATTAGCGTTTGGGTCCCCTTCCTTCCAAATGGGGGAACTTCTCTCATGGGATACTGTCTCGCTTTTCTTCTAACAGAGGAATCAGATTCGTACAATGTCTGAGGCGGTAGGCTAGATCTAAAAGCTAGTATAGTCTCTACGGCATCTGTAATATCAGATTCCACTATCATCCCTTTAGCAAAATCCGACTGAACATCAAGTAGTTCCTACGGAATCAAACCCGAATCATTATCTTCCCATTCCTGACGCAAAAACATACACATCACATTAAAAACATACCTCTGCTTAGGCGGTTCCCACTGAAAGAAAACATCCATAACCGCTGGCAAACTATACCTTGAGGTATTTATAATCCATTTACGGGCCAACAAATCCAACACAGCCCGTTCCTCGGAACCAGGAAGCTGACTACGACTCTGCTTACGTTCCGAAACAGGGGTCATATTCAATGACCCAAACAATGGCGACAATAGATTAGAAACAGTCTCTGTCATTCGTTTTCGAACAGAAGGAGAAGAAGCAGTCATAAGAACAGGAGAGTAAGTGTTTTGAGGCAAAGAAGGTGTAGGAATAAGAACAGTAGTCTCAGATGCCAAAGCGGAAGGCAAAGGAGTTTGAGGAAAAGCTGGTAGCAAAGCTGGCGACCCTAGAGCGGGTTGCGCAGGAGGAAGTAAAACCACCTGTGGAGTACCGGGTGGCTGAGCAACAGTAAGAGGTTGAAAAACAAAGGGTGGAACAACCGGTGGTAATGGAGGCGCAGTAGCACCCTGCACATAAGGAGGTGGTAATCTCAGTAAATGAGACATCAAAGGATCTTTCTCAAAATCTTCAATCTCTTTCGGAGGAGAAGACGGCAAGGCTGGATAACATTTATCTATGGCCATGCAACGTTGCCTATCTAACACCTCAATTGCTTTATCTTCTTCGTTTTCCTTAAACTGCCTAGCGGCTTGCATTATCGACAACCCCTTTTCTCTCTTATCTCTTTTAGCTTGTTTTATTTCTCTCTGTTTGGCCTCTTTACGCCAAAGGCGAAAGGAGTCAAACATTGCCAGCCCGGCTTTCTTTTTAAATAATTTAGTTTCTACATTGTCTAAAATCTCTGTATCAAAACTACCATGTTGGGGCCATCGTAAAACATCATCTTTCCTGGTGTAGCGAACCCATACTTCATTAAACATAATGGGGCCCACGCCGTGTTTAGAATAGAGCTCATAAGTCGGAGTTCCAACCGGAGGTATCAAACACGAATCCTCCAATCGGGAATCCCTGTTGCAACCACAACCAAACCAAGTACCAATTTTGCTACGATTAGGCATCTTCGCTCACTATTCGAGCTTCAAACTTCAAGGGATTATCTCTATCGATACACTCGTAAATATACAAGACCCTCGGCTTTGGAAATTGCAATTTTCAAATCAAAACTAAGGACCAAACAAACTAAGAACCAAAGGACCAAAAACTAAGGACTGGGAGCGACCCACTTATACTTAACTGAAGTATAAGTCACGCCACCAGAAGATCCGTCTATCGTCTCGCCGTACAAAGCATCACAAATGGGTCCAAGACGGGGCGACAGTCAGGGCAGCAGTCCTTCGTAGCCGTCAGGAAAGCGGGAAGCCTCGCAGAAAAGACCTTCAGTCCACATTCGACATGCCGGGGTCGATGAAGTGGTGGCCGTCCTCCAAAATTTCCTCACGATGCTCCTCACGATCTTCAGGCTTGGACCGGTACCGCTGAAGTCGCCCAAGGTTGGGCGCCAACTGAAGAACCGGGTTATTTAAGACCCGGCGGCGCCAGGGGCACGCCCAAAGTCTTCGGGTATCACCTGTCTTAGAACACAGAGACACGGAAACTTCTTGGTGGCGTCAAAGATCGAATTTATTGGCTGCAGCCAGTAACAGAAGTCCTAGAAGTCAACACGGTATGAGTTCTCAGGAGACTTCTCAATTTTACAAAGCAAGTCATCCCTTTTTATGCCAAAAATCACATTCCAGACAAATACCTTACATTTACAAACTGTCCAATCACATGTATCCACATCAGAGGTATCGCATGACGGTAAAACCCACTTTCAGTTGCCCAGCCCATGATCAATCATCGGTCAAACCGAACATTCTTCTTTAGACAGGTCGAACGAACCCATAATAAAAAAGGGCACATCCCCATCGTAAATAGACCATAAAGAAAGGAGCAGAAACAGGTGAGAGTAGGATAAGGCATATTTGTGTGCAATAAAGTTTTACGATGTCCTGTGCTTTGATCCTCAATCTTGATCAGCTACTGGGAAAGGAACTGGCCTAACAACGTTGGCTTCAGGCAAGAGGGTCAGTTCGCTCAGGTCATTCAGAAGTCAGCTAAAGTGTACGTGTGCTAAAGACTCGTTCGGCCGTAGTCATCGGCCTATGTGAGGGCGCCCACAAAATGGCTGCCATACACAAAATGGAACCCAAGGGTTCAGAACGAAATCCCTAAATACGTAGTGAATCCATCGGTCTAACGTGATGAAAACACTCATACTTGTCGTACTAACTAGTTACGGTTCGCTAATATAAAATTCGTAACGAAACCATGACCTTTATGAGATGGGTTCGGAATTCACGGAACCTCAATGTCATGGCAGAAAGCTCAACAACACTTGCTTTTTATGGAAGTGCTCAGGACGCGCGAGCCATGACTGAGGTCACCATGGAAACGATCCTGAGGCAACTCACTTCTATCAAGGTGTACATATCAACATTAGTGGGCAACACGGAGGACACAAACAGAAAGTAAGTCAATCCACACTGATATTGCAGCTTTTCAGGCTATGCTGAGCTCAACGATACACCGCCTTCCACAGAAGAAGGTCAACTGTACCAACTCAGCAGGGTGCCAGACTGAAGCCAGGAGCTACAGGCGCTCCTCAAAAGGACGGTGGATTTAGAAGTCATAAGCGAGCAATGGATGTATGTCAGCACAACACGATCTTTTAGATCGTGGTACTTTACAACGCAGTTATTACAACGCAAGTCGTTACAACGACTTGCGTTGGAGGGCGTGGATTGAGGAATCTTATAATTTTATATTCCAAAACCAGTCCACGTAACAGTAGGGAAGGTGTTGGAATATAAAATTACAATATTCCTTAACCAACAGCGCCATCCAGCGCAAGTCGTAGTAACGACTTGCATTGTAATGGCAGCGTGGTAAAGGTCGTGCGGTGTAAACACCGCGTTATAAACGACGTTTACCACGAGCAATGCAGGGAATGAAAGGATTTCTGAGGTGTTGGAGAACACTGAGGGCAGGAATATCATGGTTTTTCTGGGAACCGTTTGCTTGAAACTTTTGCTCCCCTTTAGAGTTTCGAAGATCCAATAGGGAGCAAATCGAAGGCCCTCCTAAACCTGGTACCGAGACCTATTCTGGCTTGTCTTCTCAAACCTCACCAGCCATGGCAAATCATAATGTCTGTGAAATAGAAAAATGGACCCATTCCCTACAAGTAGCACAATGTTTTCATATCCGCCAACTTCTTCCATGATGTGAACATTAAACGCAAGAAATTCCTAGCCCTCCTTCCCCAACTTTGCTAAGGTGACATCAGATGTGGCCTTCGCGGACCTGTAACCATGTTAATCACGGTGAGTGGCAGAAGCAAGGAAATCTATTGAGGCTTCCTTGGACACCTTTGGGGAGGGCCCCATGGATACAACTCTCCAGATTCTACCCTAATATAGGTCACCTTGCCAATACATCAAGGGGAAGAGGGAGCAGATGAACTAACACTGACACTGGAAAGTAAGCAACTATAACCTGTTACAAATGGATAAGCAGCCAAGGGTCACGGCTCTGAGGGCCGGGAACAAGAAACAAGCCCAGGTCCCCAACACACCTGGAAAGCGCCACTGGATTCACTTAGAAGCTTATTGATCTGTCATAAACGGGAGGTGTTGATGGAGCAAGAATTCGCACATTACGCGGCTTGCTCGTACTCATGAACCTCGAATAATTTATAACCATGTAATTCAACCTGTTAGTCTTACTAATTTCCCTGTATTCTGACATTTGGGGTGTCCTAGAGACGCTTGCGTATGTGTTTACTAATTCAATAACTCTCGTTCCTAAAAATGGCCGCTGCTTGGCGGGTTTCTTTCTGCGCATGCGTTAGTCACACTCACGTGACGTGACGCACTTGCAGTTCTGGTGGGAAACTTTGCGCTTGCGCACTTGCTTTTAAGATGGCTGTCTGTATTCTCACATGGTGAAGCTTGCGCAAATGTTTTATGTTGTTGTCTGTCTGCACTAAAACACTCACGCATTAGCATATTACAATTAAAGGGGTATAGAGTAGCTATTCATGGTATACAGTGTATTCATTTATTTTCTATGTTTTAATTTGTTTTCGCTTACTTTTCATGTACCGCAATATTGAGGGTCTGAGGGGCACCCGAGAAGCCATATTGAAATGCTTTTCTGCGCATGTCTGTCTTCGGCCGGTGACATTGAACGACTGCCAACCAGAGGTGGCGGCCAAGATGTGCCTGGGAAGATGCACCTTCACCCAGCCGAAGCGGCTAACTGTCCTGTATTAGCAACAAATGTATTTCTGCTATTGTATTCTGTAGAATATCTCATGGAAACCCCAAGTTTGCTAGGCGGTCCCAAAAATATGCAAATGTGGTATTGTAGAAGTTTGTTCTGATTGGTGTGTTGACCTAGCCTACTTATGGACCAATTGAAATTGGGGATTCTGACACTTGCAACATTTGGGGGGTGGTACACTGACCCGAAAACAGTATAACTAGCCTAGGGTTAGCTAGAGAAATTGTCCGACTTGTCCGAATAGCTGACCTGTCACTGACCCAACGCACTCAATAGGTGACTGAATACAGAGCCCTGCGGAGCACTCTGTCCGAAATATACCATAGACTCAAGAGGTTTTACTGAACCTTAAGTGCTGGCGGAGCACTTTGCTGGGGAGTTCGATAACCCAATGGGGGTTCTGGCCGATAGCTGCAGAGAGGGTGGAGCGCAGGCGTTGCTTCCAAACTGCGGGTGCTGGTCGTGCCTTGGTGGTCCTGTCCTGATCCTAATCTGGTTTTCCTGTCCTGTCCTGGGGTGTCCATTCTGCACCTGCTGTCCCATTGATGACTGTCCTTCCTTGGGGTTTTTCCTGTCCTTGACTGATCCGTGGCCAGGGTTGGTCTTCACACCATTCTAGGTAAATATATAGTGCTGAAACTCTATACTGCACCTTCTATTTTCTGTCTTTGCTTTCATAAGGACACACCTTTGCGCATATTTGATTTTCCATGCTTTCGCAAAGCTACTGAATAAAAGCTCATACGTTATTGCTGTTTTCTAGCATGTTCCTATGTTACCCTTCCTTTATTTATAATTCTTCATACCGTTTATGAAAATATAGATGTGGTTTATAATTTTTCTCCTCTCGAATTGATTGAAGTAAGGTTTCTAGAACTATAGCGTGTTCCAATTTTTACCCTTCCTATAGACGTATAGGATTTCCAAAATTCTTATCCAAACCTTGGAGTATTTCCCCGTAGTAAAACTCTAGTACATGCATAAATTTGCCCATTTTTAGTTATACTTTCTTAAGTTCCATTCCTGAAATCTGTTTAATATTTCTTATGTCCTTTTCCTATAGACTCATAAATGGTTGCCCTGATTTATTTTCTCTATGGCTATGTGCTGTTCGTTATTTTGATTATTGATTGCCTTTTAGTTGTAAACTGTATGCTTTCCGAATCTGAATTCTAGATAAAATCTTTAAAACGTCCCAGTAGTCTGTGTTCATTTAATGAAAGTATAAGAGTATATGTTGGTATTTTGGTTGTCTGCCTTTCTTTCACAGCTAGCTCCCTGATCCATTGTGGTCATAGGTACCCGTAAAGGTGTATTGGTAAGTCGGGTACACGAGAAATAAATAGGCAAGGAACCAGGGTTACTGGTAGTAGAGTGTAAGGTCACCTGATTAATGTATGTACAGAAATTGGAAAAATATATGGGCCTGGTACGTGTATGGTGAAATTATTGGCCGGGTGACCTGCGCGCTCTATCAGTAATTTTCTGGTAGCAGAGCTATGGTTAGGGACTAGTTAAAGTTAGGTAGGACTAGTTAAGGTAGTTAGATAGGTCGGATGCTGCTATACAGAGTTTGCTGCTAAAAGTATAAATATATTGTTGATAATAAATTGATCGATCACGTGAAATATTTTGCTTTGAAAATTATGAAATGTTTTAAATTGTTTTTCTTATTGTTATATTGATTTATGTCTTAACCCACTCGTTAGTAATTGTTTAGTGTTTGTCTGGAATCCCCGGGGAATTGAATAGCGGGTGGTGAGGAGAATCCACGCCGTGGTGAGGTCACTGGCTCTAGGAAAATTGGTGCAGGTTAGGCAGAACTGAAAGCACTAATTAGGGTTTTCTGAATATATGTTTGAATAAATGATAGCAACGAGTTCGCTGGCAAAACTTCTATTGTGATATAACCTAGTAAGGGTCACACCGGAAGGAGTAGCAGGTTCGTCGGAGCTTGAGTGATAGCAAAGGGGTTCGCTAGTGAAACTTTAGACTTAGTATATATCCCGGAAAGAAGTGGATGAGTCAAAAGGAGTAGTAGGTTCCCTAATGCTTGAGTGAAGGATAGGCAGAAGAGATCTATCCGTAGTAAATGAAAAGTAGACAGAAGAGGTTTACTTGCAGTAAAACATAATCTTTTCTTTCTAGACACTCGAGTACAGTGGCGAATGTGTTTATGTTGTTAAATAACTAAAGCACTTGCACTTTAAAAGAGAAATCAAGTTTCCGTTACCTTGTAAAGGAGGGAGTCAGTTGCGGAGCTGCTCTGACGCCACTCTGTGCCGCGCTGGTATTGGTCGAAACAGCGGGTGTGTAGCGGAGCTGGAATTGTGAAGGAGAGGTGAGTGCTGAAGCGTGAGAACCTGTCTCGCGAAAGGCCGCGCACCCATTGGTCGAGATTATTTGAAATCGTGCACTTGATTGGTTGCACGAAAATAAAACACGCAATTAAATTGGGAGTGAGTTGTAAACAAAGTTGCTCGCAGAAATCGTATATGGCACACGTATACTCCAGAGACTAGACCTGATCCAAGATACCTAGGGTTTGGAAAAGATAAGTGGAAGACTAATAGATACGACATTATGTACGGAAATAAGAGAAAATTGTCTTTTGTAAATAAGGTGAAGAATTTTTTCAAAAAGGACAAACCTATTAAAACTAGGGAAGGTGTTGTCATACCGCCACCTAATACCCCCGCATCTTTCATGATGTTTGATAAAGGGTATCATTCGTGTGTGTGGTTGGAAAATTGGGCGGAATACACCAAGGATGACGGAGTTTTGGCTTTTCCGTTAGAAGGTACATTTAATGGAAGGATTCTATTTAATTTGAGAACCCGAATGAATGATTTACATCCCAGACCCAGATTAACGCAGTAAGAAGCATTAGAGGAATGGGAGATCGAGGCTTTTGAGAGAGACAAGCCCCGAATGGATAAAGGGTTAACAAAATGTTATCCAAAATTAAAACAAGAGACCCGTGATAAAAAGATGAAACAGTGGAGGCAAAATATGATTGTGGAAGGATTGTTTCCAATGATGCACATGGGTGGTCCTGGGGGAGAGAAAAGGACAGAAAAGTGCAAACATTGGGTGCCCTCTGGGGAGTCGAATGATGAATTATTAGATGACATGTTTATGAAAAGTCCGCCTTCTTATAATGAAGGACCCAGATCTTCTAGTGTAGAGGATACTTCCCAACGACCCCCGTGTCCGGAAGGGAATAGATCTGTAATCACAAGAGACAGCTGTACAATACCTTCCTATAACGAGGGCCTAGGACCCATAGGTGCCAGAGACACCTGTCTAAGACCACCTTTTAGTGGAGGATCAAGATTTTCAGGTGAAAGAGACTTTTGTCCAAGACCTCCTTATGAGGAAGAACCGAAATCTGTAAACCCAGGAAGCCTGTTCCCAAAACCTAATTATGGTGAAGGACCAAGTACGACGCATCCCACTGCCCCGAGTTGTGCTCCAACTTTGACTCCACAGGTATTGCATGAGAAATCCCTAGAACGGTTATTGGAGGAAACAGAGCGAGAGGCTCTAACCAAACAGAGAACCGAAATAATTCAGAAACTTTCCCAGTTAAATACAAGCCCCGAAGCCTTGACAATCCCAGTAACTATTGGACCCGTTGTTCCTTTGTATGGGGATAGACAAGGGAGTCCACAAGCCCCAGCTATCACCCCGACTGTAGTACAGCCTCGAAGAGAGCCCTTAATTGTAGATGATCAGACGAGTGAATGTGAATCTGAAGCTTCTTTAATGGATTTACCAATTAGGAACTCGGGAAGGAGTTTGCAGAAGAGATAGAATCCTTTCAATACGAGAGAGATTCAAATGGAATCAACTTCGGGTACCAAGAGTGTCACATTGGTAACTCCTGAAGAGATTGAGAGATGGAGTCGAGAATTCGAAAGACAAACTCCACAGACCAAACCATTGGATATTTATAAATTAAGAATTGAAATGGAAGAACTGACAGCTGGAAATGTGGGGTTAGACAGATTAAATACCTTGTCCGAGGAAGAGCTGCTGTTTATCTGCAAGAGTCTTACCCGTAATACCAAAGTGCTCCATGAGAAATTAACGGACACTGCGGCTAGTATGGGAATAGATATTTCCAAATCAAAGCCATTACAAAAACCCTACAGAGCAGATTTCTCAGACAAGGATCTGGAGAATATGAATGTGTCAGGAAAGAAGGTTCAGATCAAAGAATTGTTGACCGTGTTGCAAAAATGGGGAGATGTAGACAAATGGAAAGCCAGGTGAGCAAAGAAAAAGGAAGAGGTTAGGTCCAAACAGACGACTTCTGAGTTTGCATTAAGGGCAGCAGACAAGCCAGAACAGTTATACCCCATGCGAGAAGTGCCAGGTGGAAAATATGTGCACGTTCCATGGTCTCGACAGGATATTGTGTCCTTTACAAATGACTTTCCAAAATTTAGAGAGAAGCCTGTGGAATGGTACAGGCAAGTGGAAAGGTTTGTAAAGGTGCAAAAATGCCTATGGAAAGACCTGGATGGGTTTTTCGACATAGTGGTGCCTGTGGATTTATGGACCGAATGTAAAATAGCCGTTGATTGGCCTAATAAAGAATACACGAGGGACCCTGCTACAGAGGCTCCCTCTGATGAGGTGATGAGAAAATACGACCAGGTCATGTTACACCTAAAGAAAAAGGTGCCTGCAAAGGAAACTGATTGGACCAAGATAGATAGAACCACGCAGGAAAGGGATGAGACTGTGCACTCCTTCTATGAAAGACTGTTACAGGTGTTTAAAACGTACAGCGGTATAGATAATATCGAGATGAAGGATATGACCTACTTCATTTACAGGTTTGTAAACGGTTTAAGCCCTGAAATTTGTCAGTGGATCAAAGACAATAAAATCTGTTGACAGTCTAAGAAGATAGATGAAGTCTTGCGATACGCAAAGTATTGCGAGGACGAGATGGCAGACAAGCGAAAGGCTCTGAAGGAAAAGGTTATGTGGGCACAAGTAAAACTAGCGGAACAGCAGGAAAAACAATTAGGTAAAATGAATAAAAATTCCCAAATTCAAGGTTCTGGGGAGGAGGGAAGCCCAGAGTGAAAATGAGTCGAGAGGAAGCCAAAAAGAAATTTCCCTGTCACCAGTGCGGAGAAATCGGGCACTGGAGAGACGAGTGTCCATATTTACAGAATGGTAACCTCCAAAACACTGATTTAAATCCACAGACGCAGAATGAAAGACCAAGAAAGACCCAGCAACAGGTAAAGGCGAGTCAGTTGCCCTGTGCACCTAAACCGAATTATAAAGGGAAAACACCGCAGGGTGATGACATAGAGATTTGGGGAGGAAACGAGGATAGAAATGCAGCAACTTCGCAATTTCTGTTGAATGACACTTTTCTCTGTGATGAACCTTACTGACGGGGCCTGAGAGGGGAGGACGAGGAGTGCGTGCTTGGCGCCTCCTTGCCGGTAGACCAGTCTGGGCCATACATTGAAGGAAAGGTTGAAGGCAATGATGTCACCTTTCTGTTGGACACTGGTGCTACCCGTTGTACTGTGAGAACAGCAGACGTTCCAAACCTACCACTCTCGGGAGAAGCAATCCAAGTAGTAGGTGTATCTAATCAATTGATTAGTACCCCAGTCACTGAGCCCATGGAGATTACAATAGGGAACTTCAAAGAAATGCATAGATTTGTAGTTTGTGATACCAGTCCAGTAAACTTACTGGGTCGTGATTTGTTGTGTAAAATGAACTGCACCATCTTTTGCACACCAAAAGGCATCGAAATTCAGACCCCAGACGAAGACGGAATATATAAGTTAATGTTAATCAGACCTGACTCAGAAATTAAACAATTGACTATACAAGACTTACCTGAAGAACTCCAACAGACAGTAAAACCAGAAGTATGGGACTTTACTGGAAAGGATGTAGGCTTGATGGCAAACGTTGACCCAATCAAAATAGCCATGAAAGAAAATGCAGTTTACCCCAATACCAAACCTTACAAAATGAGTGCAGAAGTTAGAGCAGGAGTTGCCATTGAAATAAAAAGATTATTAGGAGCAAACATCATACAAGAAGTGATGAGTAACCCGTGTAACTCACCCATAATTGGAATCAAGGAACCTAGTGGCAAGTACAGAGTAGTACAGGACCTGAGAAAGGTGAACAAAATTGTCGTTCCTTGCTGTCCTATTGTTCCGAACCCAGCAGTGATTCTGTATCAGATCCCTTGGGATGCTGAGTGGTTCACCGTGATTGACCTATGTCATGCATTTTTTTCGATCCCATTGCATCCAGAGAGCAAATTTCTTTTCTCATTTACTTTCGACAGTCACGTGTTCGTTTGGAATCGCGTCCCTCAGGGGTACACAGAAAGCCCCTCGATCTTTAATCAGATTCTGAAAAAGGGCCTTGAATCTTTAACTTTACCTGGAAACTCAGTTTTGGTGCAATATATAGACGACCTCTTGGTGGCGTCTAAGAGTCAGAAAGACTGTGTTGTTGACACCATTGCCCTACTGAACCATCTGGGTGAAGGAGGACATAAAGTATCACCTGACAAACTGCAGTTCTGTACCAAATCGGTAAAATATCTGGGGTACCAGATAGAGAAAGGCATCAGGAAAGTTACTTCAGAAAGAATCAGGATATTTCGAAACATGCAGTTACCCAATACTCAGAAAGAAGTCAGAATGTTCCTTGGAGTTGTAGGTTACTGTAGGCAATGGATTGTGGGATTTGCAGTCCTAGCAAAGCCTTTAATAAAAATGACGAAGAAAGGAGAAAAGGACCCAGTGGAATGGGATGAGGAGAGCATGACAGCATTTACTAAATTACGAGAATGTCTGTGTACAGCCCCTGCTTTGGGCATGCCTGACTATTCTAAGGAATTTTCATTGTTTTGTGACACACGAGATAATTGTGCGTTGTCGGTCCTAACCCAAGCCCATGGTTTGACTAAACGTCCAGTGGCATATTTTTCTGCCACTCTAGATCCAGTGGCTGCTGGATTACCTGGATGTCTGAAAGCTGTAGCTGCAACCTGCATGAGTCTTGAGCAAAGTGAATCCATTATTATGGGACATCCTGTAACCGTTTATGTTCCACATGCAGTTGTAATCCTACTAACCAGAACAAAAACCCAGTATCTCACACCTAGTCGGCTGACTAAGTACGAAAGGATCCTAGTGGGCGCTGCAAATGTAGTCATTACTCGGTGTAACATATTGAACCCAGCAACCTTGTTGCCTGAGTCACTGATTGCAGAAGCAAAGGAAGAGGTCAAGCATGATTGCATTGACCTAACTGAGTTCAGAACTAAACCACGCCCAGATAACAAAGAGATGCCCCTGCCTGTAGAAGATTATGAGTTGTTTGTAGATGGCTCATGTCTGAGACACGAACTTGTAGGCCTAAGTGCTGCTTATGCTGTAGTCACGGTAAAACGCACTATAGAAGCATCCTGTTTATTTGGAGTGAAGTCTGCACAAGTAGCCGAATTGATTGCTTTGACAAGGGCCTGTAAAATTGGGAAAAACAAAAGAATAACCGTATATACTGACAGTCAATACGGTTATGGGGTTGTGCATGACTTCGGCCAATTGTGGCTGCAAAGGGAGTTTCTGACTTCTTCAGGTACTCCTATAGGAAATGGGAACGTTGTACAAGAATTACTGGATGCAATCCAATTACCAAAGGAATTGGCAGTGGTCAAATGTGCTGCTCACAAATCTGGCACTGATCATGTGACAGTAGGAAATCGATATGCTGACGAAGTGGCCCAACATTGTGCCAGACATCGAATGTCGGTGAATATCAAATTGGGGGATATGGAAACAGCTGCCAACTTATGGTGTTTGAGGATGTGCCTACATGGGAGGAATTGAGAGATTGGCAGTATGCTGCACCCTCAAAAGAAAAGGAAAAATGGAGAAAGCTTGGTTGTCAACAGAGAAGTGAGGATGGTGTCATTGTGGGCCCTGACAGTATGCCTGTGTTGCCTAGACGCTTGCTTGCTTCTATGGCCAGACTGATACATGGAGATACACACGTTGGTAGGGATGCCATGATTCGTGTTTTCCAACAGACATGGTACAACCCGAAGTTCAGGAAGGTAGCAGAATCACTCTGCCAGAGGTGTTTAACATGTCAGCAATTCAATGCTGGGAAGAGAACAGTAGTTGAAATGGGAAAAATTGGGAAGTCAGGAGGTCCCTTTGTAAGATTACAGATTGACTTCATTCAGTTGCCCCTTTGTAAAGGAATGAGATATGTCCTCGTCATTGTCTGCCTGTTTTCAAAATGGGTGGAAGCTTACCCAGCCAAAAAGAATGACGCCATCACTGTAGCAAAATTGTTACTACGAGAACTAATACCTAGGTACGGGGTCCCGGTCACAATTGAATCAGACAGAGGGGGGCATTTCCAGAATGAAGTAATTGATCAGCTCTGTAAATCTTTCAAGATTACCCAAAAACTGCCCTGTGCATACCGTCCAGAGGCTTCTGGAGTGGTGGAACAAGTAAATGGCACTATCAAGTCGAGATTAGGAAAGATGTGTGAATCTACTGGCATGAACTGGATAGAGGCTTTACCTCTTGTTCTGATGGGAATCCGAAGTATTCAAGATCGAAAAACAGGCCTGAGTCCCTATGAAATCCTGATGGGAAGAGTGATGAGACAGGCATGGGTACCAGGACACAAACTGATAAGCATTTCTGATGATTTGGTACTTGAATACTGCAAACAACTGGGGTACCACGTGCGTTCTATCTCTTGCCAGATTGGGGAAGACGCCGTCGCCAGTCCAACAACTCCAGTCCATAAATTGGTTCCAGGTGACTGGGTTGTACTCAAGAAACATACTCGTTCAAATTGCCTTGCACCGAAGTGGGGAAAACAATGCCAAGTGATACTGGTGACCACGACAGCGGTGAAGTGTACCTGCGTCCCGAAGTGGATCCATGCCAGCCATACCAAGAAGGTAATAAGAGACGAAAAGAAGACTGATGCTGAAGGTTGCCCAGCTGAGGAGTCTCCAGACGCAGGTACCGAAGTAGCTGATGAAGAACAACCGAGCACCAGTCAAGATGAGTGGATACCCATAATCGACCAGACCGATGACCCAATCAGAACAAGAAGTCAAACCTACGCAGACAGGGAGTGGAATAGTGAGGACGAGACAGGAATAGGAGAGGACAATCAGATTATCGAAATCCAGGTGAAATCTGAAGGAGAAGAAGATCATATAGGGACAGAACAAGTGATCGACACACCTCCACAAACTCCTGAGATTGAGAAGGGACAGACAGAAAATAGGGCGAAAGTTCAAGCGGAAGAAAATCAAAGGTTCGAAGTGCTTGAACAGGACCAGATAGAATTAGAAGAACGTGTTAAGGACACAGAAATAGAAACGCCCAAAAGCCAAATCCAGTATACACCTGAACAAGGCCAGCTTAGTGACCAGGCAGAAGAAACTGAAGAAAGACCTGGGACTAGTCAGCCAGGAAGGGAAGAAGCAGAAGAAGAAGTGCCACAAACAAACGAAAATAAGAGAGCATTAGAAGAAAGCCAAACTACAGTGCCAGCTAAAAGACTCAAGAAAAAGAAACACATCGAACCAAGATATATTAAGAGACTGAGACTGAGACTAAAAACAGTAGAAGAAAAACTTGAACAAAGAAGACAAAGTTCCCGTATAGCAAAGCAAACTGGAGAGAGCTACAAAAGAAGGAGTGATCGAATAAAAAGACTGAACGAAAAATATCAAGATCCTGAATGGACCTATTTAGTGTTGGAGGAATTTGAAGATCTTGATATAACTGACGAAAGTGATGAAGAACAGACAGCTGATCAGTCTGCCGAAGAAGATGAACCAACCTGAAGTTGCTCAGTGTAAGCTACCTGTGCAAAGTTACAAAGAGGGGTTGAGAACTTCTTCTGAGCAAAAAAATGTCTGATTCAAATGTGAATGGAAGGCCTGGACGTAATTGTTGTAAGACATGCTGCAAAGTATGTATATGTAGTGTAGCTATAGTGTTAATATTATGGATAGGACTAACAGTTTTTATTCCTTATATGGTGAGCAAAAACACTAATATTGACCCTACACAGACTGTGACAATGGACACTGAAGAACTGACATGTAATGAACAGGTCAAGTTATCTCTGCGTGCTTATAGATTTAGTCAGGAAGTATTCTCCCATATAACGCGTAACATTACATGAACAAGAGAAAATGGTTTTAAACATGGCAGAGAAAAGAAGGGAAAGTTTCCAAAGAAAGGCAAATGACAAAAGGCAGAAAACTCCTAAATGGGCTGAAAACATGGAAAGCACCTCAAATGGTGGGAGTGGTCCTACTTTGTTGCTGGATTTCGAGAGAAAGGGGAAACTCTGTCTTCACCGAGAAAAGACTAGTTATTATAATAACATTTTCATTGGTTCCAGTCAATGTGAGCACAATTACAAGGTAATTGGAGGTTGGGGTTTCAAAAATGGGTCAGAACCTGTGTTTCCCGGAATTTATTATATATGTGGGAACAAGGCTTATTTCAAATTGCCGGATCACTGGTATGGAAGCTGCTACTTTGGCATTGTCTTCCCGAAAATATACCATGTGAATGAAATTGCTGGAAGCAGTGAAAACACTAATGGCTTAGTGCGTAGTAAAAGGGAAAGCGTAGGTGAAATAATGGGTAGTATTTTTAGTGCACTGATACCTGGAGTAGGAGTGGTTCTGAACACACACAGAATTTGCAAATTGTCAACAATAGTGGATCTGTTGTCTACTGACACAGCTCATGGATTTCTGTTGGTCAATACCGAAATGGTTGCGATCAGATCTATGGTTTTACAGAACAGACTTGCTCTTGATACCTTATTAGCGAAAGAGGGCGGAGTCTGCCGGATGTTGAAAGCGCAACATTGTTGCACTTACATACCGGACAAAAGTGTACAAATCTTAAAGTATGTAAGGAACATTACAAATTTGGAAAAGGAACTCAAACCACTGGAGGTTGATAGTGTCTGGAAGAGACTCACTGATGGTCTCTCCTCTGTAGGTCATTGGTTTTCTAGTTTAGGCAAAGGTTTGTTGTACAAGGTACTGATGCCAATTGCAGTAGTAGGTTCTATCATATTCCTTATATTTGTCTGTTGCAAATGTCGCAAACACCAAAAGAAGTATACTGTGAATAAGAGAGGTGTGAAACGGAGTGTGGATGAACTTGAATTAGAGGAACTGAATAATCAGATTTATAAAAGGGTGAAGAATTCACACCCTAACAAAGACGTTAAAGAAAAATTTAACCGAATGTTGGAAGAAATTGAAATGTACAAAGTGTGAAAGAAAAGTTGGCATCTGTTTCCATTAGTTATGATGATAGTAAATATCATCAAAGAGGGGATTGATGGAGCAAGAATTCGCACGTTACGCGGCTTGCTCGTACTCATGAACCTCGAATAATTTATAACCATGTAATTCAACCTGTTAGTTTTACTAATTTCCCTGTATTCTGACATTTGGGGTGTCCTAGAGACGCTTGCGTATGTGTTTACTAATTCAATAACTCTCGTTCCTAAAAATGGCCGCTGCTTGGCGGGTTTCATTCTGCGCATGCGTTAGTCACACTCACGTGACGTGACGCACTTGCAGTTCTGGTGGGAAACTTTGCGCTTTCGCACTTGCTTTTAAGATGGCTGTCTGTATTCTCACATGGTGAAGCTTGCGCAAATGTTTTATGTTGTTGTCCGTCTGCACTAAAACACCCACGCATTAGCATATTACAATTAAAGGGGTATAGAGTAGCTATTCATGGTATACAGTGTATTCATTTATTTTCTATGTTTTAATTTGTTTTCGCTTACTTTTCATGTACCGCAATATTGAGGGTCTGAGGGGCACCCGAGAAGCCATATTGAAATGCTTTTCTGCACATGTCTGTCTTCGGCCGGTGACATTGAACGACTGCCAACCAGAGGTGGCGGCCAAGATGTGCCTGGGAAGATGCACCTTCACCCAGCCGAAGCGTCTAACTGTCCTGTATTAGCAACAAATGTATTTCTTCTATTGTATTCTGTAGAATATCTCATGGGAACCCCAAGTTTGCTAGGCGGTCCCAAAAACATGCAAATGTGGTATTGTAGAAGTTTGTTCTGATTGGTGTGTTGACCTAGCCTACTTAGGGACCAATTGAAATTGGGGATTCTGACACTTGCAACATTTGGGGGGTGGTACACTGACCCGAAAACAGTATAACTAGCCTAGGTTTAGCTAGAGAAATTGTCCGACTTGTCCGAATAGCTGACCTGTCACTGACCCAACGCACTCAATAGGTGACTGAATACAGAGCGCTGCGGAGCACACTGTCCGAAATATACCATAGACTCAAGAGGTTTTACTGAACCTTAAGTGCTGGCGGAGCACTTTGCTGAAGAGTTCGATAACCCAATCGGGGTTCTGGCCGATAGCTGCAGAGAGGGTGGAGCGCAGGCGTTGCTTCCAAACCGCGGGTGCTGGTCGTGCCTTGGTGGTCCTGTCCTGATCCTAATCTGGTTTTCCTGTCCTGTCCTGGGGTGTCCATTCTGCACCTGCTGTCCCATTGATGACTGTCCTTCCTTGGGGTTTTTCCTGTCCTTGACTGATCCGTGGCCAGGGTTGGTCTTCACACCATTCTAGGTAAATATATAGTGCTGAAACTCTATACTGCACCGTCTATTTTCTGTCTTTGCTTTAATAAAGACACACCTTTGCGCATATTTGATTTTCCATGCTTTCGCAAAGCTACTGAATAAAAGCTCATACGTTATTGCTGTTTTCTAGCATGTTCCTATGTTACCCTTCCTTTACTTATAATTCTTCATACCGTTTATGAAAATATCGATGTGGTTTATAATTTTTCTCCTCTCGAATTGATTGAAGTAAGGTTTCTAGAACTATAGCGTGTTCCAATTTTTACCCTTCCTATAGACGTATAGGATTTCCCAAATTCTTATCCAAACCTTGGAGTATTTCCCCGTAGTAAAACTCTAGTACATGCATAAATTTGCCAATTTTTAGTTATACTTTCTTAAGTTCCATTCCTGAAATCTGTTTAATATTTCTCATGTCCTTTTCCTATAGACTCATAAATGGTTGCCCTGATTTATTTTCTCTATGGCTATGTGCTGTTCGTTATTTTGATTATTGATTGCCTTTTAGTTGTAAACTGTATGCTTTCCGAATCTGAATTCTAGATAAAATCTTTAAAACTTCCCAGTAGTCTGTGTTCATTTAATGAAAGTATAAGAGTATATGTTGGTATTTTGGTTGTCTGCCTTTCTTTCACAGCTAGCTCCCTGATCCATTGTGGTCATAGGTACCCATAAAGGTGGATTGGTAAGTCGGGTACACGAGAAATAAATAGGAAAGGAACCAGGGTTACTGGTAGTAGAGTGTAAGGTCACCTGATTAATGTATATAATAAAATTGGAAAAATATATGGGCCTGGTACGTGTATGGTGAAATTATTGGCCGGGTGACCTGCGCGCTCTATCAGTGTCACTACAATTGTTGTAGTGATAGTAAGTTTGTTTGGTGAGTTCTCTTACACAAGCTTGCTGCCTCTTTGCCCCATGATTTGTAAGAGGTCCTCCTGCTCCGTGGGGCCTAGTATCAACACTCCTCTGGGTACGATGACTGCTCGTAGTCACTGGAATAATGGATAAACCAGAAGTGGGACTAATACTTTGTTTTGAACGCTGCCACTTTTCTGCCTTCAACTGTGTCGCTACTCGTTGCATACACATGCACCACTCCCTTTTGCACCTACTTTTCCCTCTTGCAACATTTTCCGCTCTTTACATTTCTCAGTGCTCTGCATTGTCCATATGTTTCTTAGGGTGGGTGGTTGGGGCGTCAAGTCTGATTATACAACCCGCCTGTTTAAAGTTTGAAGATTAAAGTTAAAGTCTGTGGGATTCTTTCTGCTTTGTTCCCTTGTTTACATAGATACTTATTGAGTGCTCGCTCCACCTTTATTTGGTCAACGCTACACTACCACTACCTCTGCCTACTAAGAGATCCAATCCCCTTCTTATATCTTATAACTTCGCTACCACCCATCCATGACATGAGTTGCATTTTAGAGGGGGCTATCCATCCCGCCTTTTCATCCGTCAGGGTCCTCGTCCGACACACGTGTCGGAGTCGTCTTTTCATCATGCACCATCAAAGACACTTACTAACACCCCACTTTATTTTTTTATATAACTTGTGGTCCCGTTCTCTTTTACTCTTATAAAGACTACTCCTACAGGTGTCATGTCTCCTGCTACTGGATCTCAGGCCCAGGCTCCTGGATTCATAGCTGACTCCGACCGTAGGCAGTGAGGAAATCCTATGCATCATTACATTACATTAATCGACTCACACATAATATTGATTGTAAAAAAACGTGTCGTTTCTTTCCTACAAAACTCCAAATACCATTTTATTGCAAGTGAGGCCTCTTACACCTTCTGAAGCTGTAACATGGAGAAGAACCTGGGTGGACACAGAGGTCCTGAAGAGCCGCTTCTGCACTGTACAGACAGGGAGGAGCAGCCATCCTGCTTGGGAGATCACTGCAGTGCCAAGACAGTGTGGAGGGATACTGGAGGATGCTATGTTTTAGTAAGATTTCTGTTTTGAATGTGACATCCAATCTAGGATGCTGTCAGAGTCAGGTGGGCTCAAGACTCTCCTGGAAGATGAATGGAATATGTCGGTCGACCATATCATAGACATATCAGATCGACCAGATGTGAAGCACATAAGGGAACGGTGTCTTCTGTTTGACATTTGAGGACCCATTACTTAAGGACATGTGGAGGCACTTACACGCATGAGAAAGGGAATAGACATTTGTGCCCTGCCCCCTCGGTATGTGTACTTGTATCGACTTTCCTTATTCCTTTACTCTGATGTCGCACATTACTGAGTAATCACAAAGCGAGTATCTCAAACCACAGCCTGGTTCTCTTGTGTCTGTCTTGTGGTGTCACGTCTGTGTCGATTATGCATGAATGCCTATACATATAAAGAAGTGGACGGAAAGAAGAAACTGCACTCTCACCTCACAAGCATTCTCCTAGTTAATGAAGGTTTTGTCGCCTCAGACCCAGCATGGAGGGCGGCCAGCAAAACATATATCTGCGGACTCATGTCAAGGGATTCAGCACTGTGGAACCAGAATTGCCAAGTAAGCCAGGCTACTTTTCAAGCCTATGTCCAGAGGGTACTATGATTCACCATCCACCTCACTCTTATCAGCGTTGACCAGGGTGAAATCTGAACTTAACAAACTTTTCACGACCGAAACCGAACATGCTTTGCACGTGATAAAGAGAAAACACCATGAATGGAGGGGAAAGGATGGCTCTTGGCATTGCATTTACGCCAACAGGAGGGAATGTCCGCTATTCCAGTGATCCGTACCTTTCAGAGTGTAACCCTCACACACCCATTAGATATCCCTGGGGTGGGATTCATTCCTTTTTCACAGGTTTGTATGACTTGAGGAATGGATCCACCTCCCAACTGGAGGAAGTCGTTTTTTGTAGACATTATCTTACCACATATTGATGAAGAGCAGACCATGACCTTGGTTGAAAGCATCTTGGCGGGAGAGGAGAGTGTGAAGGCCATAGATGGCATGAGCATCAGGCAACTGAGACCTGAATTCAACGGTGCAATTATATCCCTGATTCCCAAGTCTCAGGGATGGATTAAATGCAGTAAAGAGTATTCTTGCTGGAAGCAGTCAAGTCTTGAGGGCGATAAGCAAGACTATCTGATGAATCGAGCTATCATTAAACGTCCTGCCATTATACTGCAAACGGAATGTACTTGCTAATGTCAAGACCAGCAACGGTGTAACATTGAGGAGGAGATGTGGATTAAACCTGGCAACCAGGTTTGAGATCCCGGAGACCCGTAAAAAATCCTGTGATTCTGACCATTACTTTATCATCCTGCACCTAAAAAAAAATAAGCATTGGCATAGCCAATAGGTCTCACCTTGGGACCTTAAAAGTATTTATTTATGCAGCACAATAACCTTCGTGCAACAACATCAACTGTTGCATGGCTAAACACTTATAAGGTCCTAAAGGCGAAACCTATTGGCTATGCCAATGCTTGTTTTTATTTTATCTAGTATAATTTTTTCAATTAGGTTAGTGGACTCTTTGAGGTTTTGAGTGAACCAGATTCCCAAGTATTTTATCTTATCAGGCGCCCATTTGAGGCCGTAATTGCTGATAATTGAGCTGTTACAAAGCACATTAAGTGGTAGGACTTCTGTTTTATCTTTGTTGACACAGTAACCTGTAATGTTATTCATTGATGGTGGAAATGATGTGAGGGACAGCAGCTGGTACCCCCAGGAGCTGTCTTTTCTGTATGTCCTTTCAGCTGTATTGTTTTGCTCATACAAAATCCTACTAAAAACGTTTTGAAATTATAGACTGTCCGAGAATTGCGCTCTAGAAAAAACATTTATAACGGGCAGTGGCATTCCGCTGCCAAAATCAGACTAGTGGAAAGGATGTGTGTAATGGCCAGAGCTGACGACTTTGGAGCTGGGGCACCATGTTCAAGTCTCAGTGTTGGCTCAACATCCTTTGATTCAGGGCAAATATTAATCCACCCATTTCTCGACAACCAAAACTTCATGTGTTTGTGTAAAATTGCTGCAGTTCCTTTGGATTGAGTTTGCGCTATATAAAAAACACATACAGCCCTGCCAAGTACCACGCATAAGGTGTTAGACTAGCACATTTCAGTGTGGTGGTCCCCATCACTGCCCTGAAATGGAAACTCACAAATGAATTCGTGCCTCCTGGGCTGTCAACAAGCCAGAGTGCTGCTAAATTAACACAGTGACAGAGAGCTGGCAGCCCTCTGTCCTGCTTCTTGTAGGCTGGCGCGGGGGCTGGCTCAGCTCGTTCTAGGCTCAGGCAGGTGAGGTTACAATGTTACTAATTCACCCGTGGAGCACCTGCTCATACAGTTTCCATGCATTATTGACCTGTATACTGAATGACTGCCATAATGCACCGATGCCCGCGACCCGTCCGCCGCCAAAGCAGTGGGCATAACACAGGTCCCCGCAGCCCCCGCGGTGTGGGGGCTCCCAAGCTGCAGGGGGCCCCCTCAACACAGTACTCATGCCCAAGAGCTCCGGATTAACTCTCTTGACACTGAAAGCCACCATCCCCTCTTCATTAGGTGCTCACAAATATCACTAGCTCTCTGTTGTAATGAGCGATTGTTTCACTAATGTATATGCCTACTGCATAATCTATTTTTGGTCATTTTGTAATTCTAGCTCTTATGTAACTGTCTGTAACAACCCTTGTAATGCCATATTTCTACAATACAGCGCTCTGGCACCTTTGAATAATGTTTGCACTACACAAAAATGCACATAAATAGATAAACGTTGTATTCCCCTCCTTCTTCCCCCACCCCCCACTGTACCAAAACCTCAGTTTCTGGGACATCAGCCCATCTCCTATCATAGAGGCGCTATGCTTCCACTGGAGGGCCATAGAGCACCACGGGTGAAGCCTCAAACCTGTCACCATCTCAGCCGTGCTCTGTCAGCAGAGCAACGCGGTATTTCCGGACATTTACACCCGAGTCATGGCACAGGCAGCGAGGGCTTCTAGGCACTCTTGGAGCTAAGTCGGGGTACGGGCAGCGAGGGTTACTAGGTACTGTTGGAGCCAAGTTTGGGTACAACAATAATAGAAAATAAACAGAGAAAGCAAAGAGAAACCACCACAGGCAGGTTCTCACCAGTAGAGAAGCTAACATTGCTTAAAGTACAAGAGCACTTGTTGAAGCGTGCATTGACAATGCTGCAAGCATTAGATATATTACTATATTAGGATAACTTCAACGTTGTTATCAAGATCTGTAGTGGTACTTTTTAAATAAAAAGATAAAGTTTTATTTGATTACTGTATTTAACATTCTTCTCTGCTTATAACATTCCTGTGGTCTCTATATATGACTAAGCAACATGTTTGCCTTCTTGCACTCGTGCATGTAGTGTACTCTGAAGTGCAATGTCTGTGAAGGGAGATGAATAGGCATAATTATGTGCTATTTTAATAGCATAAACCTAGGCAGCGGAGTGCTGAACATGGTCAAAGGCAGGAATAGGGAGGCATATCATCAAGGGAGCCCAATAAAGTTATCGCCGCTTTGGAGTCCGTTTTATTGCACTATCAGCAAGGACACGCTAACGCGTGTTCCTATGCCTCAGCGCCGCTCCCCCTAACGCCCATCTTTGCATTGTAAATGATATGCAAAGTGGGCGTACCCTGCTAAACTAACGTGGAGAATGTCACTAACAGAACTTTCTCCAATTATCAAGACATTCGCTAACCTGTGTAGCGATGGGAAAAGTAGCGCTAACCGCGCTTATCGCAGGTTTGCTTACGCCTGCTTTGAAACTGACTAAGCAATTATAGTCTTTGGGTGGTGGATCATAATGATTAGACCACCCTGCCCTATCATCAACCTATCGCCTATCTCTGGATTTCCAGCAATAATCGCACATTTTGCAGCTATCGCTTGGATTTTTATCGCTTTGGAGATAAGCGTTGCTGATAGCGCACTATCTCTGTGATAAAATCCAGCGATAGCCAGCGATAATTATCCTCGCGCTACGCGCGCTTAGCGATAATTATCGCCGGCTGTTGCTGATATGCCCCACAGTCAGCGAGTGATTGGAGAGGTACCTGGGATCTGGGAGGAGACGTGTAATATTTCTGCATTGTGTTGTCACGTTCTTTAAAAAGGTGCGCCTACAACTCTTTCGTAAATTGGAGCCGTGTTGTGGCAGTCCTGCTGGATACAGGGATTTTTTCCAGATCCTTGATGCATAGATGGAGAAAATCTGCTGCCAGTTTTATCATTTTTTTGAGTTTTTGTTTGCCAGTCCGGTCTGCGCCTGTGTGCTTGAACACATGATTCTAAAGACCACCTCATTGCTCAAATGGGTGTAATTTCTGATATTTATATCTTTCCCTCGTCTTCATAGCTTGCAAGAAAGCATCACTCATAGTCATTTAATTGTCGCTGAAATTATGAAAATGTCACAAATAGCAATCTGAAATCTTGGCAGCTATGCACATGCACTTTGACCTCTGATACCACCTATGAACTGACCCGGCCAAAAGCTCGCTGCCACTTTTTTTTCCTCTTTTTTTTCACAACAAAATGTTATTGTCAACAGCCAAAGTAGGCCTGTCGAGGCCAAATACCAAAACAATACAATATACAATATAGCCATAATGATGTCGACATTTTGTTGGCAATTAGACAAAGAAGGATAAAATGCAAGTAAACATAGCATACTAACAATAACCTGACGTGTCATAATTCCAATATACAATACTATACCTGCCAAATCATTCCCCAATTGAAGAGCAAAGCCACTGAACCCGTATTCACCCCTAATCGTGTCTGTTTTATCCGTTGCTAATCGATCGAACCAGCAGAGATAGGTTCCAAATATATCCCCTGATAGTCCGCCCTCCTCTTCCATATCTTAAGATGTTTCTGGGGGCACCCCCTTTCCACAAATATAGGTATCTTCAACCCCATACAGAAATCGAGGCCCTTCTCTCTCTGCCACTTTTTCAGAACAATATTATATTAACAGTGATTAATAATGAGATTCTGGAAGATTTTGAGCACAGGCATAGATGTTTGCATGTATGACCAGTTAAACATATAGGGGCAGATTTACAAGCCCCTTGCGACACTTTTACGCTGCCTTTTGCGTTACCTTTGTGGCGCAGCAGCGGCGTAAACCATGCGCCATGTTGCACCTTATTTACAACGTGACGCATCTAGGGAGATGCGTCACGTGGAAAAGCCCTGCGCCACATTAAACCTGCGTCAGGTTTAATGTATGCAGGGTGGGCGTTCCGTCGGAAAAAGCATCGGAAAAGTGACGCAGTGAAATCCACAAGATTTCACTAAGTCACTTTTCCGACGCCGCTGCGTCAAAACCCTGCGCCTGCTTGAAGCAGGCGTAAGACGTGACGCAGCATGTTAGGTATGGGCAGCCCCTGAGTATTACTGGAGTTGCGTCGCGCTTGCGACATGACTCCAGCAATGCGCCACCCTTACGCCATCAGATGCGTCACGCATCTATTTATTCCTGCACCATGATGCTGCGTGACGCATCTTACCTGGCGCATCCCTGCTGATATGCAGGCATGCGCCAGTCCTTGTAAATCTGCCCCACAATTCGCTGGGCTTTATACATTTGTAGTAATTGCTGCCTCGTTAGGGTCTCAGACTCCGTAAGTAGTGCCATCCCCGCCGTCTCTGCAGCAGCGCGCGCCTCTGCGCTTCCTGCTCGACTGCTGCAGCCGGCAGCACAGACACATGCTCGGCCCGGGCCCTGGTGGCCGTCCCGGCTTTGAAGCGCGAGCCAGGAATGGATCAGGGAGAGCCGTGGCTAATAATGCACTCGTTATCTGTCCTCTTCACGTGCCGTTCATATCTCCATCTCTGTGGAGACAGCAGCGTGCGTCTGCCTCGCGGCCACCAGCGCCGTCAGTCCTGGGAGCCCCCGGCATTCCCGCATACCTGCTTGTGATCTGAGGCACTGAGGCGCAACCGTTCTTGCATGTTAGATCAGACCACCCCCATCCTAAAGAGGGACGGGCGGGGAGGGGAGAGGGAGGGGGGGCGAAGGATTTATGTTTCTGCAGGCCTGATGATTTCATGTCATGTATTGGTTGCCGCGCATTTTTTATATGAAAAACGCGGATTTTTTTCCAGGACGTTTAACATTTTGGATTTTCAAAAAAGTTGGGAAGGCGTGCTAATAGCTCTAGTTTGTTTAAAAGCATTTTCCTTTTGGGGAAACAAAAACACATGATGCTATTTAGCACGTGAATCTGACCCTTTTAAAGCCCACAAAAATATGATTGGGATGGGCTGGAGGCGAGAGGGAAATGGTGGGGAGGGATGGGGGAGGGGACATGAGCATCAAGTAACCCCTGAGGTCACTGGAGGAAGCAAGAACAACCAATCCTGCCGGAAGCTCTGCTCCTGCGTGCGACACACACAAATACAATGTAGTGTGGAATGGCTTGGAGAGTGCGGGCCTACGACTTCGAGTTTTCCACTGGAGGGAGAGAAAATGGTCCAGGGTCTGTGAGGGGTCCTGAAATCTGGACCCCCCAGAGTGTTTTCGATGCCCTTGGGAATGGAGAGGGGGTGCCTAGGGTATCTTCCAAACTGCTGAGACCTTTGCACGCCAGCAATGGTGCCACATCTGGACGCAGGCTGTAGTTGGAGGGCGGGGTCTCTTTCAAGCAGCCTTCAATTAGGAGGGAAAGTCTTTATTCTGTGATAGGCCCTCAGGTTGCAGCAACACGAGGGGGGTCCTCTCAGGGCTTCTTCATTCTCTCTCTAAATGTAACCAACTCCCAGGCTTCACCCTATGCACAGTCACCACCATTGCCTGCACCATCACATTCTCGCAGCTTACGCACGCCACGGGGCATTTTAACAAGCAACAGCGATAATTATCGCTGGCCGCGCCTAGTGCGAGTTTCCTTATCGCCAGCAATCGCTGGAATTCATGGCATAGCTAGCGCTGTATTAACAACGCTTAGTGCACTGGCGATGAAAATTCCAGCGATAGCAGGGAAAGGTCCCAACATCCCTGGAAAACCAGCGATGTTCCCTGCTAAACAGCGATGACCTTGCTGATACGACCCTGTGGTCGTAACGCCACATTCCACCTCCCAGGCAAAGTATGCCTAACACTTTATTTTAGCAGACGTTAATATCCAGCGTTAATGGCAGGTTAGCGCGATTTTGTTTATTTCTACGCCGGCCGGGGCATTGTTAAAATTTGCGATATTTCCCCATGTTGTCTATTGAGGGACGCCTACTTTGCATCTCCTTAACGATGAGACGCAAAGTGGGTGCTAAATCACGGAAACACGTGTTAGCGTGTCCTTGCTAATATTGCGATAAATTATCGCCGCTTTTCGGCCGAAAATGGACGCTAAAGCGGCAATAATTTTATCACGGCCCCTTGATAATATGCCCCCACGTTCCATAGCACGGCCACTCATCTCATGCATTGCAGACACACCGGATGCATTGACAGACACACCACCGTTCTGCAGCACGGCCACTCAGCCCATGCATTACAGACACACCGGATGCATGGACAGATACACCACCGTTCTATAGCACGGCCACTCAGCCCATGCATTACAGACACCTCGGATGCATGGACAGACACACCACCGTTCTGCAGCACGGCCACTCAGCCCATGCATTACACACACATCGGATGCATGGACAAACACGGCCACTCTGCCCATGCATTACAGACACCTCGGATACATGGACAGACACATCACCATTCTATAGCACGGCCACTCAGCCCATGCATTACAGACACACCGATGCATGGACAGACACACCACCGTTCTATAGCACGGCCACTCAGCCCATGCATTACAGACACACCGGATGCATGGACAGACACACCGCCATTCTATAGCACGGCCACTCGGCCCATGCATTACAGACACACCGGATGAATGGATAGACACACCACCATTCTATAGCACGACCACTCAGCTCATGCATTACAGACACACCGATGCATGGACAGACACACCACCGTTTTACTTTTTCATTTGAAAGCACTCTTGAAATGTTTTTGTTTACATATCACTTCAATATTCCACTTCTATGTTGCTCCTCACATTGGGACACTGCGCTCAAAATGTCTCTGTTTTTCCATATTCATTTATGTATATGCCCTGTTATCAATATTGTATTTTGATTCTAAATTGTGATCCATAGTAAATCACTGTTGAGGCTGTAGTGTGCCTTGTGTGCTTGAATTAGTTGATTGCCAAAACTCGTTTTGGCCTACTGAAATACCTACATAAATGAAATCCAGCTGAGCCGTTGGTTTGGTTGTATGTTATAAACCCATGTTCTTCTGGTTTAAGGGCGGCTCTTGTTACATGTACTACAACAAACACATCACGTCACAACATGATCTGCTTTCACACAGGACACACCAGATGCATACGTAGACACACCACAGTTATGCCTATTCCTAAAAATTGTTGTTTTGACCATTCACAAAAGAGAAGCCATTTGCAAATGGGTTAGCAATACCTTTAAGTAGTCAGTAAAATATTAATATTTTGTGACCAGATTTTGGTTGCAAAACATGAACACATACAAGGAATTGATGTTTGATAAGGTTTGCCTAAACCCGCACCCTCTAAATACCGATTCCGAATGGTTTCTATGGTGTAGAGAAGTACATACTCAGAATTGAAAACGCAACACCATAGTTGGGGGTTCTCTTTAATAATAAGATTCGATTTCTATCCAAATTAACCCTTTTTGCAACATTAATCTATGCTCTAATCTATACTTTGTAGTCTGCATGCAGCTATATGATGAACGTTAATAGCTCAATGTTCTATATTAAGATTTTAACTTACAAATTGCAAGTAACAAAAGAATGTCTCTTTCAAAAGCAGTAACCCACTGACCTATTTACATTATATGCACTTTGTAATTTTTATAGTACACCTTCTTTGCAACAGGCATATTAAGCCTCTGCGCTACTTGATAGTGAGTCAAAACCTAAAATAGACAAAACTCCAATCTCTCTCCAGGAAGGACATTAATCACAGGAGTTATCTTGACATTTTTTTTGTTGACTAGAAATTGCTGGAGGAAAGGAACGCAGCGGGTGCTTTAAAACCGTATTAAACTTGCAAACATGGCGCCCCCGCAGAAGTCAGCACCCTGAGTGGGCACCGTTCGCACCGCCCTAGAGCTTGTTCTGGCGACCAGAAAATGCTTTCGTACATCTGCCCCTAGGTTCTTTATTTCATGCTAGACCATCACAGCGGGTTGGCCCTGTTATGGCTTCCATCTCCCTCCAGCCTTAATCATCTCCCAGCCTCCACCCGGCACAAGGACACCGACATTCCATGCGTCATCACAGCGTCCGCTCAGCGTCTCACATTCCACATTCTATGGCACGCACACTCAGCCAATGCATCACAGATAGACCATTCCACCGCCTCATGTCCTTTCCTTACACATAGAAGAAACCACATTCCACGTCACTACAGCATACCTTTCTAAATTAGGATAACGACTTATAAAACACTAATTGAATAAGTGCTATTGAAGGACAATGTACCTTCTAAAGCTGTTTACTGTTGTGTATGTAAAGCGCTCTGATACCTACGGGTTAAGCTAGCGCTATATAAAACTTTTAAAATAAAATAAAAAAATTAAAAAAATCTCTCGGGGTAGGTGGAGAGGGTTTATTTAGAGTTCTGAGAATCCTTTTCAGATAAAGTCTGCAGGTCAGAGGCAGCTTGTGCAGAAACAGATCAGGGTAGGAGAAGAGCAGCTAGCACATCTGTTAATCCCACCAACCAGCTGCATGAACTCACTCACATCCCCCCAACTAATGATCACACCCAACTCCTACTCACTACTCAAAGAAATTGGAGTCAGTTCTTGGAATTCTCTCCTTGAGAGCACAAGACTGATCCCAATAGCCAAAGATAACCAATAACCACTAACCTTGGCTTTCCAGATCCGCTTGCTGCCTGGCTTAAAGCGCTGCAACGCCACGTCAGGGATATTAAGCACTATATAAATGTAATTACAATGTAATGTAACTAAACGTGTAATCTTGCAAAGCTACTGTTTCATGTAAGGAAAGGGCAGTTCCAGCTCCATACGAGAGCTGAAAACAAACTTTTCTAACATCTCCTATTGCAACAGGTTTAGGACTGAGCCGTAGGCCAGACGTCTACAGCAAAGATGTGGCTGGAATAAAGTATGTCCGTCTGTGGAAACGGACAAGAAGGGAATAATATATGTGCCTGAAAATCCATTTAATGTGTCAATATTTTATACATACATTTAGTTTTCGTTTTGTGGTGGGTCTCGGTATAAATAAATGCGTGTGTTGAGATAGAAGAAGGGCAACTGTAACTAGACAAAGCTGTCCAACATCTGGCCACCACAGCTTGCCCTCTTTTCGGTAGGAATGTGTGTCAACATGGCTGCTCCTCCCCCCTCCCGTCTGTTTCTGTGCTCTAACCTTTCCTGTGACGTGCTGCTATTCGATGCCTCCCACCAGGCTGCCACCCCCTGCGCTGTCCTAGTTTCCGTTTAACATCTCCTTCTGGGCTGCCTAGTCTCTCCGTCTGCTTCAGGGTCACTCCTTCTAACCTCCCTCTTGGGTGGCCCAGGCTGCGCGGTCTTCATCATTGGCTCCTGTAGCAACCAGCACTCTGCTTTCCAATTTCTTGTCCTCTGCTGCCGCCTGCCGATCATACTTCAGAAAACAGTCTGGACCCCAAGACTCGTGTACTGAGAATTTCAATTGAAGGGGATTGGGTGGCAGGAAACTGCTGGTGTGATAGGGGGTGATTGTTTATGTGTTATTGGGACAACAGGTGCAATGATTTTTTACACTACGCGACATTACACACATTTATCTTTTAATGGAAAGAGAACTAAAGCGATTCATCCGGAATCACATGTTTTTTAAACAATTGCCATTTTCTTACTTTTTACTTAACTTCCAAACTTTGAGATTCAAACATGGGTAGATCATAAAACGTTTTCTATATTTCTGTATTTGTGTTACTCTCCGTTACTGATTCTTTTACTCTTCACTTTTTCAATTAGTTATACATGTTTTTCACTCAGAAAACTATTTCGTTAAGGCAGTCCATCGTAAAATGTACACCCAAAAGCTGTTCAGCCTTAGACCAAGAACATGTCGAAAACCCCCAGTGACCTTCTCAGCCAGAAACAGGATGGAATTAATCCCACTTCCTTGCTTGTCCAAGTGCAGAGGAATGCCATTCCACATGGCCACCACCTTGACCCTGCATCTGAGGGACTGGAGTAAGTGTGACACCTCAATCTGGAGACACGGAGTCCCAATAAGTAGAAAATTACCTCTGCGCCGTCATAGACATACCCGTCTAATACCCTGATCTGCCGTACCAACACAAAGTCAGCTAGACGCCAAGAGCCCAAAATGCTCCACATGCAGCAGTCAGGACCTCTGTTTATTTTTATTTTTTTGAATAGTGCAAACTCGACCCAAAGGTATTGGAGCGCTTTCCATGAGCACCAGTTACATTACAGAAGAACACATTAATTTTTGTAGGCACAGAGAGATTAAGGGCCTCATTCACAAAGCCATTGCGCTGACGATGTGTCACTTTTTTTTGACACACTGGTGTGCCTGCCCATATTTACATGGGTACCTAAAGTCACTCTGCTTGACTTTTCACGGCCTTGTAAATACGGGGCCCCCTTCACGAACTACTCTGCATGAAAGGGGCATTCCATGGGTGTTGCTGTGGGTGTTTCCACGCAACATCCATGGAACCGGACACATTCCTAGATTTACAAAGTTTTGTCAAGCTAGGAATGCATCAGAATCCTATGCTTCCCCAGGGGAGCTATAGGAGTGGCGCAACAAAGACAAATCATTTTCTTTTTCTAATTTTTTTCTCATGCATAGAAAGAAGAAAATGCCATTGAGTACTGTTTTTGTGCAGGAAGTTGTCCCTTCCTGCGCATAAACAATCATCCCCGCAAAACAGGCAACACACGCAACGTGACGCAAGGGTGCCTGCACTGGCGCATGGTAGTCAATTGTACGCCAGAACAGGGGAAAGTATACAGATGCGTCGTATTGTTGTTAAAATGACACAGATCGGTGCACAAAATGGCTGTTTCATTTTTTTGTAAAAAAGAGCCCCTTAGTGATTTGTCTAGAATCACAGGCTATTGAGACTCCTCTGAGAGAGTCCACTGTATAATAGGGAGCTTCTCGCAATGGAGATGGGGGAACAATGTCACTTCCAATGAGGTCACAGTTTACTGAACTTTGGACGCAGCTATTTCACGTCTACCGGTTTGTGCCCCTGTTACCCTCCCCCTATTCTTTCTTGCTGTATCTTTCACTCTCCTCCTCCTCTTTCCCTCCTTCATTCTCTGTCTACTCCCCTGCTCCTACCTCCTCTCTTCTTGAATCTCTCCCCTTGCCTGCTTTTTTTCCCTTACGTATATGTCCTTATTGTTTGTCTCGAACTAACACGTAACTATGTAGCTATACTATAATAAATGTTTAACCTTTTTAACGATGTTACCTGCAACTATGGTCTGATACTCATGTAAAGCGCTCTGATACCTCCGGGTCTAGCCAGTGCTATATAAAAACTTTCAAATAAAAATTAAATAAATTGAGCCGATGCAGAGACTCGAACCTTGTTCCCCAGTTCCAAAGTTGTCCTTTCTAGCCGTTACCTCTCCTATCATCTCCTGTTGCTTCTAGTCAGAGGGTGGGACTGATCAGGCTGTCCAATTCCCTGGCCTCCAAGCTAGAAAACGATTGTGGCTTGGCGACCTGGAAGACTGACAGGAATATTTCCCAGACTCCTGGACCCAACTATCAGATAAGGACTACTCTTTACCCTTGTAGAGAAAGCCATGCTTTAGATCTTTGACTGTCCTGCTCACCATCTGCTCCAGCTGGTCTCTAAACAGTTTCCTATCCTGAAAAGGAGTTTTCAAAAGCATTTCTCTTCTCAGCCCATCCTTTTTCCACTCCTGCAGCCATGTGTTGATGTGTGAAGCCTCAGAAACGAAAGCAGACGTTAGTAGCAACAAATTGGTCCTTGTGGTCTTTTGAAATACTTCTCGATTGCATCCACAGGAGCAGAGTCCTAGAAATTCAGAGCCTGCTCCCAGAGGACGCCTGATATAATCCCCCAAGGACAGCATCCACTTTGCGACTCGATTGCCATCATTTCGAGGAATCTGTCACTTTTAAATGGGCTTTACCTGTAATTATGATCACAAAGCATTGAAACATACCATTCCAAGTCTCAGTTAGGAGGGTACACCCTTTTTGACTCGCTTCCTAATTGTGTTTTGCAATAGCCCAGGGATCACCCAGAGCCAGCAGTGTGGGGCACTGTATCTTTTATTTTTTATCTCTTATCTGATCTAATTAGGGCTTACTTCTGGAGCAGCTGCCCTCCTCCCAGGTATCTAGGCCTTCGTCTTTCCCTTGTCCCCTTCCTGTCCTCACGGACTGTGCAAGTAGTGGTGTCCAGTGCCCGAAGGAGTGATCTGAAAGAGCAGCCCCGCTTCCTACATGGCATTTCCCCCTTTTCCCTGAAAAAAGAAATGCAAGGACCAGCATGTTATAGCAACAGAAAAAGAGAGAAGTGTGGTTCTGTGAATTCTGAACCCGTTTTATAAATAGCATGGTTTTGTTACGAATTTGATAGTAGCAAACCGTAACTAGTGAGTTCGGCAAGTACGAGTGATCTTGTCATGCTAGACCTATAGAATCATCCTGTATGTGGAGATTTCGTTCTTAACCGTGGGTTCCATTTTTGTGTATGGCAGCCATTTTGTGGTTGCCCTCACATAGGCCGATGACTGTGGCTGAACTAGTCTTTTAAGGACATGTATACCTTAGCTCGAGTTCGTGCTGACTCCTGTTTGACCTAAGTGAACTGACCCTGTTGCCTGAAGCTGACCTTGTTAAACCAGTTCCTGCCCTTTAGCTGACCAAGATTAAGGATCAGAGCACAGGACATCATAAAGTTTTACTGTACACAAACATGCCTTATCCTACTTCTATCTGTTTCTGTTTCTTCTTTTATGGTCTATTTACGATATGGGTTGTGGTCCTTTTTATTGTGGGTTTGTCCGGCTTGTCTAAAGAAGAATGTTGGGTTTGTTCAATGATTGATTATGGGCCGGACAACTGTAAAATGGGTTTGTCGTCATGCAATACTTTTGTTGTGGAAACATGTGATTGGTTAAACTATAAACAAGGAATATTTGCCTGAAGCATAATGTTTGGCATAAAAAGGGATGATTTGCTTTGTAAAGTTGAGCAGTCTCCTGAGAACTCAAACCACATTGACTTCTAGGACTTCTGTTACTGGCTGCAGCCAATAAATTTGATCTTTGACGCCACTCAGAAGTATCCCGTGTCTCTGTATTCTAAGACAGGTGAACCCGAAGACTTTGGGCGTGCCCCTGGCGCCGCTGGGTTCTAAAACCCGGTTCTTCAGTTGGCGCTTCCAACGTGGGGTGACTTCAGCGGTACCGGTCCAAGCCTGAAGATCGTGAGGAGCTTCGTGAGGAAATTCTGGAGGATGGCCACCACTTCGTCGACCCCGGCATGTCGAACGTGGACTGAAGGTCTTTTCTGCGAGGTTTCCCGCTTTCCTGATGGCTACGAAGGACTACTGCCCTGACTGTCGCCCTGTCTTGGACCCATTTGTGATGCTTTGTACGGCGAGACGATAGACGGGTCTTCTGGTGGCGTGACTGATACCTCAGTTAAGTATAAGTGGGTCGCTCCCAGTCCTTAGTTTTTGGTTCTTTGGTCCTTAGTTTGTTTGGTCCTTAGTTTTGATTTGAAAATTGCAATTTCCAAAGCCGAGGGACTCGTATATTTGCGAGACTATCATTGTAGATAATCCCTTGAAGTTTGAAGCTAGATTAGTGAGCGAAGATGCCTAGTCTTAGCAAAATTAGGAGGATATTCTGTTGTGGTTGTAACATGGATTCCAGATTGGAGGATTCATGTCCGATACCTCCAGTTGGAACCCCGATTTATGAGCTCTATTCTAAACACGGCGTGGGCCCCATTATGGTTAATGAAGTATGGGTCCGCTATACTAGGAAGGATGGTGTTTTACGATGGCCCCAATATGGTAGTTTTGATACCGAGATTTTAGATAATTTAGAAACGAAATTATTTAGGAAGAAAGCCCGGCCGGCAATGTTTGACTCCTTTCGCCTTTGGCGTAAAGAAGCCAGACAACGAGAAATTAAACAAGCTAAAAGAGATAAAAGAGAAAAGGATGTATCAATAATGCAAGCTGCTAGGCAGTTTAAAGAAAAAGAAGAAGATAAAGCAATTGAGGTGTCAGATAGGCAACGTTGCATGGCCATAGATAAATGTTATCCGGCCTTGCCGTCCTCTCCTCCAAAAGCAATTGAAGATCTTGAAAAAGATTCTTTGATCTCTCATTTACTGAGATTGCCACCTCCTTATGTGCAGGGCGCTACTGCGCCTCCATTACCACCGGTTGTTCCACCCTTTGTTGTTCAACCTCCTGCTGTTGTTCAGCCACCCGGTGCTCCACAGATGGTTTTGCCTCCTCCTGTGCAACCCGCTCTAGGGTCGCCATCTTTGCTACCAGCTTTGCCTCAAACTCCTTTGCCTTCTACTTCTGTTTCTTCGACTCCGACTGTTCTTATGCCTACACCTTCTTTGCCTCAGAATACTTGTTCTCCTGTTCTTATGTCTGCTTCTTCTCCTTCTGCTCGAAAACGAATGACCGAGACTGTTGTTAATCTGTTGTCTCCATTGTTTGGGTCATTGAATATGACCCCTGTTTCGGAACGTAAGCAGAGTTGTAGTCAGCTTCCTAGTTCCGAGAAATGGACAGTGTTGGATTTGTTGGCTAGTAGATGGATTTTAAATGCCTCAAGGTATAATTTGCCAGCGGTTATGGATGTTTTCTTTCAGTGGGAACCGCCTAAGCAAAGGTATGTTTTCGATGTGATGTGTACTTTCCTGCATCAGGAATGGGAAGATAATGAGTTGGGTCCGATTCCGCAGGATGTGCTTGATGTTCAGTCAGATTTTGCTAAAGGGATGATAGTGGACACTGATGTTACAGATGCTGTAGAGACGATATTGGCTTTTAGATCTAGACTTGCGTCTCAGACGTTGTATGAACCTGATCCCTCTGTTAGGAGGAAAGTGAGACAGTATCCAATGAGAGAGGTTCCTCCACTTTGGAAAGAAGGAGACGCAACTGCTAATTCGCCTGTTTTGCCTCATTTTCAGCGAATATGGGTACATGTCCCTTGGAAGAGAGCAGAGGTCTTGGCTCTTAAGCAGACCTTACCTGATCCTCATAAGAATCCTGCTGGTTACTACAAAGAGTTGTCTCAGACAGCAGATGCGTGTATAATGAATTTAGTCGACGTTGACATGTTGATGGGTAATGTAGTTCCGCAACCTTTGTGGGCGGAGATTCGTCATGAGAATCATGCAGCAAAGTTAGGTGATACTTGGGCAAATATTGTTGCTGCAGATGGTAGACAAGTAGGAGGTGCTAAACCTGAACCCTTAGTTGCAGAATTACCTGGTAGAATTATTACTTTGATGAAGACGATGATGCCTGCTTTACGAGTGAATTGGGATAAGTTAGCAGCATGCAAGCAGAAGAAAGATGACTTCTTCACTAGGTTTGAAGAGACGTTTATCGATCACAGTGGTCAGGATATGAGTACGGAAGGTGGTCAAAGGTTGTTCGTGGATAAATTTGTCTTTAATTTGCTTCCCGAACTTTCTAATAAGTTGAAGGACTCTGAGAGTTCATGGGCCGTTTCTTCGTCGGCTACTGCTCAATATTACGAGAATAGGGATAAAGATGAGAAGGATAAAGTAGAGAAGAAAACGAAGGATTTAAAGACGAAAGTTCTTTTGCAGCAAGCTTATCCGCCTCGTCAGAATCAGACTCAGTTTCAGCAACCTCCACAATTTCAGAGATTGTTATAGAAGCCTGAGCCTTATGCTCAGCGATTCTTTCCTGGCCCTAATCAGTGTGCTTACTGTAGAGAGGAAGGTCATTTCAAGAATAGTTGTCCGACTTTGTTACAGCGTGTGAATGGTGCACCTGGTCAGAGAGGTCGTGGTGGTTTTCAGCAAGCGCCTAGAGGAAGAGGTCGTGGTGTGATCCCCCAGAATGAGCGTTCCTCTTCCCTACAGAATTCTGCAAATTATTTTGATAGACAGAGTGTTCCGAGTGGTCAGTCTCCTCAGTACTATGTTGAGGATTACTATGTTGAAGGTGAGAGTGTTGGTTATATTGATAACTAGGACAGCCATGGACAAAGTAAGGGAGTAGTGTCAGTTCCAGTAGATCAGAGTGGACCGTATGTTGAAGTGATTACATCAGGTGTAGTAGAACCTTTTCTTTTGGATACTGGTGCGACAAAGAGTTCTATTATGCATTCTAAACTCCCTGGCGCACCTTTGTCTGGCTTGACCAATGTTTCCGTAGGATTTTCAGGCGCCCCAGTTCGTAATCCGGTTTCTAGTCCTTTGTCCCTTTCTATTGGCCCTTGTGAATTGGAAGCTCCACTTATTCTAACGACTGGTTGTGGTGAGAATTTGTTGGGATTGGACTTGCTGAAAAGATTGTATGCGACATTGCATTGTTCTCCTTCGGGAGTACAACTTACTCTTGGTACGAAAGTGATTTCTCCAATGTATTTGTTTAAAGATTGTTTGCCACTGGAATTGCGTTCGCTTCCTGAAACGCTTTGGGCTACAGGTCCAAATGATGTTGGTCTTTTGCAGATTCCACCGTATGTTGTTACGCTAAAGTCGAATGTTAAGTTACCTCGTATCCCACAATACAAGATCTCGAGTGATGGTGAGAGAGCTCTTTTAGCGATTGTTTATGATCTGGTTGAGAAGGGTGTGGTTGAGGAAACGAGAGGTAACGTGTGCAATAGCCCGGTTTTGCCTGTTCTTAAGCGTACAGATGCTTCTCAGCCACCTGTGTACCGGTTTGTGATCGACCTTCGAGAGGTCAACAAGATTGTCGTGCCACAGTTTCCCGTGGTACCTGATATTACTACATTATTGACTCTGATTCCTGCTTCGGCAGTTTGGTTTTCTGTCATCGACTTGAAGAATTCTTTCTTCAGTATTCGTATTGCTGAGGACAGTAGGGATATTTTTGGCTTCTTATTAGGAGGACGAAGCTTCCGATTTAAGAGAGCTCCCCAAGGTTATTGTGAAAGTCCCTCAATTTATAGTCAAGCGTTGAAAACTCAGCTTGACGGGTTTGTGTTGCCAGTTGGTTCTACTCTTATTCAGTATGCCGATGATTTGTTTATTACTGCTGATGACGAAGAGATTTGTAAAGAGGCTACTCTTTCGTTGTTGCGATATTTGTCTGACCTTCATCATAAAGTGTCGCCTTCGAAGTTGCAATAGTGCCGCCAAGAGGTAACCTACTTAGGCAGACCCTCCAGCTTATCGCGATTTCGCGATTTGCAAAAAAATCGCGAAATCGGCAGATCTGTGCAAATGCCGCGATATTTGGACAAACGCCCGCGAAATCCGCCATTTTGCCGTGAGCCAATGGAAAGGAGGGTGTGTCTGTCCCCGCCGTGACTGGGGGCGAGCGCCATTTTGCCGTGAGCCAATGGAAAGGAGGGTGTGTCTGTCTCCGCCGTGACTGGGGGCGAGTGGCTGAAAAGCTTCAGTGCTCCGTACATCTCTTTGTGTTTGCCTAATTACCGTTTGTGGTGTAGCATTAACAAGCGGAAAGGAGCCATCCAAGACATGCAGAAAAACGCAGGTAATTAAACTATGTGAGGAATTCTTGCAGAGCAGAACTACACGATAACGGATACAGGGCCTACTGAGATTAAAAACGCCTTAAAATGAAGTCTGACACATTTTCCCAATATTGTCTGCATTATTTCTTCATTTTGGAGCGTTTCCTATAAGCTTCCTTTATACATGATAGTCACGCCGTCTGTGCAGTCTGTCTCCGCCGTGACTGGGGGCGAGTGGCTGAAAAGCTTCAGTGCTCCGTACATCTCTTTGTGTTTGCCTAATTACCGTAATCACCCCAGTTGGTGGCAGTAGCCCGTCTGCCCTCTGCTCGTGCACCCGAATGGGGTCTGACAATGACTTTAGTTTGCTCTTACTTGCAAGGAATTTGGTCTTCAGAATTGTTCTAGAAGTGTGCGTGGAGCTTTGGGTGGCGTGGAGCTCCAGCTGACTTCAGGTGGGTTCCTTGTGTGCAGTTGCACTCCGCACCTTCGTCAGCTCATACAATTCTTCCTTCTGGAGAATAAGCTAACATTTCATACATAGAATTGTTTTGCTGTGCTAATTACAATGTGGATGCCCAATCGAGAGGCTAGCTAAATTTTGTTTTTGGCCCTGTAAATGCGGATTAAAAATGTCAGATTTTGAAACTGCTACATCTGCTATGCTAGAGGAACTATAATTATATTTAACTGAGTATCAGACCATGACAATTTTCACAACTGTTCTGTAAGTCTTTTGGTGAATAGCAGATTTCATAGATCATATTACTGGTTTCAATTAGGCACGGTGAGCTATCAGAACGCTAGCTACTACAGTTACAGGATACATTAGTACTGCAATGCAAATCAAATTTGTAAAAGAGGTTAAGGGAGGGGAAAGATATTCTGACTACATACACCGGTCACCAAAGCTACTCAACAAACTACTAAGTCAAACAAAGATAGCTGTTGCACAGGAGTGTGAAAGTGCCCCTGCTCAGCTGTTCCAGTTGTATATGTCCTTCTTCCACCTGGCAGCTTTACAAACCCACTTGGGAGGACAGCGCTTGAACTATGACCTTGACTCTGGCGCCAGTGCAGCTCTGTTAACCTGGTTCTCTGGCTCCACAGCGGCTCTGCTGACCTGGTTCTCTGGCTCCACAGCGGATGGATGGATGATGAGGGGGTGGGTGAAAGGATGGATGGATGGATGATGAGGGAATGGATGGATGATGAGGGGGTGGGTGAAAGGATGGATGGATGGATGATGAGGGAATGGATGGATGATGAGGGGGTGGGTGAAAGGATGGATGGATGGATGGATGGATGATGAGGGGAAGGATGGATGGATGAAGAGTGGGTGGGTAGAAGGATGGATGGATGATGAGGGAAAAGGATGGATGGATGATGAGGGAAAAGGATGGATGGGTGATGAGGGGAAGGATGGATGATGAGGGGAAGGACAGATGGATGGATGGATGGATGATGGGTGGGTGAAAGGATGGAAGGAAGGATGGCTAAGTGAAAGGGTCGATGGAGAGAGAAAGGGAGGATGGATGGATGACTAAAATAGTGGATGGGTGGAAGGATTAGTAAGTGAAAGGATGGCTGGATTGGTGAAAGGGTAAATGGCTGAATGGATGAGTGAATGGATGGATGGGATGAAGAGTGGATGGATAAGTGTACAGATGGATAGGGTAAAAGGGTGGATGGATAATGGAGATGAGTGAAAGGATGGATGAGGGGATGGATGAAGGGATGGATGAGTGAAATGATAGATGGAAGGATACATGATGGATAGGTTTGCAAACGGTTGAATATGTTTGGAAATGGCTGGGAGATGCGTCACGTTGTAAATACCCCGCACCATGGTGCATCTTTTGCGCCGCCGCTGCGTCACAAAAGTGACGCAACGGCGGCGTAAAAGCAGCCCAAGGGGCTTGTAAATCTGCCCCAAAGTGTCTACATTGTAAAGAAACCAAATATACATAGCTTCATGTTGTTAAATAACTCAAAAAACGAAGATATCTGTGTTTGTTGTAGGAAAAATGGCCACATAAAATGCCGCAAAATTGCCGCTAAATTTCCATATTTGTGCCACTAATTTTCCATTTTTGTGCCGCTAAATTTGCTAATCCATGCCGCTATATCCTGGGGGGTCTGCTTAGGTCGTCTCTTGTCGAAGGAGGAAAGGAAATTGACCCCAGAAAGAATTCAAGCGATTGCGGAAATGAGTGTGCCATCGACACAGAGAGAAGTTCGTGCCTTTTTGGGTATTACGTCATATTGTAGACAGTGGATCCCACCGCTTCACTTTTTGCGAAACCTCTTTTAGCATTGACTCTGAAAGATACTCCGTATCCTCTTCCTTGGTTTGATGAATGCCAGAAAAGTTTTTCTGAATTACGTAATGCATTGTGTTCGGCTCCTGTGTTGGGTACTCCAGACTATAGCAAGCCTTTTACGTTGTATGTGCACGAGAGAGAAGGATGTGCGTTGTCAGTGTTGACACAATCTTTTGGGGACAAGCAGCGTCAATGTGCGTATTTCTCAGCAACGTTAGACCCAGTTGCTAAAGCATTGCCGAGTTGTTTGAGAGCTACAGCCGCAGCTGCCGTTTCTATTCGACAGTCTGCTGGTTTGGTATTGGATAATACGCTGATTGTGATGGTTCCGCATGCAGTGGATACCTTATTAAAAAGGACTAAGACACAGCACCTTACTAGTACACGTCTTTCAGGCTATGAGTTGACACTGTTGGCTAGCCATGTTCACATTAAAAGATGTAATGTGTTGAATCCAGCTACGTTGTTGCCGATCTCTACAGAGACGGATGCTCAAGAACAGCATGATTGTTTTCTTCGTACAGAGGAAGAAACAAAAGCTAGAGTGGATCTTAAGGACACTCCTTTTGATAATGTTGATGGTACGCTGTGGGTTGATGGTTCGTGTTTTAAGCTTCTGAATGGTGAAAGGACCGCAGCGTATGCTATCACAACTTTAAATACAGTTGTTGAGACAGCACGCATACCACAGAATTCTGCGCAAGCAGCAGAGTTGATTGCACTGACTAGAGCGTGTGTGTTGTCGGAAGGAAAGCGAGTGAATGTTTATACCGATAGTCAGTATGCGTTTGGTGTTGCGCACAGTTTTGGACGTTTGGTGATAGAGCGTGGGTTCCTTACTTCTCATGGAACTAAAATTCAGCATGGGCAGTTAGTGAATGAACTTTTGGAATCTCTCACTCTCCCAAAGCAGATTGCAATTGCGAAATGTAGTGCGCATAAGAAAGTTGTGGATGATGTTGGTCGAGGGAATGCGTTTGCGGATAAAGTTGCGAAGGAAACAGTGAAAGACATGATGAGCCGTATGTATGTTGCAGGACCAGCAAGTTGGGTTATGGCTGGTGGAATGTGTGAAGACACGATAGAAAGTGTGAAGATGATTCAGGCTGAAGCTACAGAAAAGGAAATTAATGTTTGGAGAGAGAGTACGGGTATGTTGGATTCTACAGGTTGTTGGATTGAGTTGTCGGAACACCAGCGATGGTTGTTTCCAGATGCGTATGTGCTCCCAGTGGTTACAATGGCTCATGGATTGGCTCATATAAGTTCGAAAGGGATATGTAAGTTGTTGGCTCCAGTTTGGCAGAATGCTGGAATACCGAAATGTGCAGAGAACGTGGTGAAACATTGTATGATTTGTCTGCAATATAATCCTGGTAAGGGAACTCCAACTCCAGCTGGTCATTTTGCTCCTCCGACGTATCCGTTTGAGGTGATACAGTTAGACTATATTCACATGGAGGGATGTACGTTGTTATAACGCATGCTTTTACCACGCATGCTGTTACAACGCAAATTTTACAACGCAAGCCATTACAACGCATTGCTTTGGGGGGTGCTGGATAGTGAATAGTTTAATTTACTATTCCAACTCCAGTCCCCGTGGATAGTAGGGAAGGTGTTGGATAGTAAATTAAAACTATTCCCTATACTAGAGCACCCCCCCAGTGCAATGGGTTATAATGGTTTTCATTGTAAAACCTGCGTTGTAAAGGCACTGCGTGGTAAAAGTTGCGTGGTAAAGGATGTTTCCCCACATGGAGAGATGCAACAATCTGGAATATGTTCTTGTGGTTGTTTGCGCCTTTTCTAGATGGATAGAGGCTTACCCCCTAAAAGATAATACTGCCTTGTCTCCAGCCAAGGTTTTGTTGAGAGAGTATTTCCCTAGGTATGGTTTGCCGAGAATTGTATGGTCGGACAATGGGAGTGAATTTGTGGGTCAAATTATGAAGAAAGTATGCTCTGGATTGGGAATCAATCAGAAGTTCCATGCAGCGAATCACCCCCAGTCTGCTGGACTGGTTGAATGTTACAATGGTACCCTTAAGCTGAAATTAGCTAAGGTGCAAGCGAGCACTGGTCTTACATGGCCAGATGCCTTGCCGTTGGCTCTTTTGTCAACAAGGACGACTGTGCATTCTCGAGTGGGACTTAGTCCGTATGAGATTGTGTTTGGTCATCCAGCGAATGTTTGGGGAGTGCCTCGTCCGAAAGAATACAGCAGTATTGAATACCCTATGTTGGTGGATTACTTACATGACTTGACTGCTAAATTACGTGTTCTCCACCAACAGGTCTATGACAGTTTGCCGACAGCTACTACAGATCCAGGCCACGTACTTGAACCTGGACAGTACGTTCTTGTGAAGAATTTTCAGCGTACCAAGAACTTGCAACCTAGATGGACCGGCCCCTATCTGATTTTGTTGGTTACTAGAACCGCTGTTAGAGTAGCAGGCAAAAAGAACTGGGTGCATGCCACCCACTGTAAAAAAGTTCCTTTGCCCTTACCATATGATCAGTGGGTAAGGGATGGTATCGCCGATTCTGATTGTGAGAAGGTCCTTAGATTCGCTCCCTTTAGTGATGCTCATTTGACATGGACACGGTCTGTACGTGAGGATGATGATGTTCTACAAGCTGCTGTGCCTCCTCATCTGAAGATTGACACCACCAATCCGGATCTTCTATTCAAATATCAGACTGTGCCTGACAAAGAACGCTACGATTTGAGACCAAGAAAGATTGTACATATGGACAAATAAATATTTTCTTTTTTATGTAGTGAATTTAGACTTTGGCAGATCAAGAAACTTTTTTGTCTTTTTCTTTTTCGAACCACCATCCGGGTTCAGCTGTAGGGTCGCGGTATAAAGACTTGGGATTGCAAGCCGTGTAGACACAAGGTCGACGGTTCTGGTTGGTCCAAGGGCGTTCTCTAGACTGACAGGCGCATTCCTTAGAGGAAGAGAACCAACTGCCGCGAACAGCACGGTTAGAGGATGGAGTTTTTTGACGCTGCCCAGAATGTTAGGAAAATGGACTCTAAAGTCCGAATATGTATATTGGTTCGTAGCAAATGTTTTTTAATAATGTGTTTTTTAATGCTTTTAAATATTGCATTAGCTTGAGTGGGTTTGGTTTTCTATGCCACACAACAGCCGTTTGCACCTATTTCCCAACCTATGTCTTTTCCTACTACTGTTTCTTTACATTCTTTTCATATTTTACCTGAACACGAGCAAATTAGAAGGTCAGAATTGTGCAACTTCTCCATCAAAACCAGTTAGTAGTGAACACCACTAATTGTTGGGTGTGTGGTCTTATGCCACATACTATGGATAGAGGTATTCCTTATCTGGTTCTGCCATTCAGTTACAATGGGTCCGTATGGGCATATCAGACGATGTTTATTTATGCCATCGAAGTCTATCCCCCGCGTTCCATGAGAGATAACTCAAGTAATAAAGCCTTGGTGAAGGGAATTACAGATATGAGTAGAGATATCGAAACGTATAAGACTATTCCCAAGAATGAGTTACTAGCATATGTTGGTTGGAATGCAACCGGATATAGTATTAGTCTGGATGAGAAGCAGAGACGAAAAAGGTCCCCTCCGATTTGGATTGTACCCCATCGTGGTAATTTTTGTCTGCAAGGGAAAGGCAAGAATCCGAGAGCTCAGTTAGGGAAGAGTGTTTGTACTCAGACGTATGTCTTTGCGTCCCAAACTTCCCCACCATTTTTAGCAGCTAAGGGCACGTATTTTGTCTGCTATGATAGAGCATATACATGGTTGCCCCCTGATTTTTCGGGAACATGTTATGTTGCATATTTGTTGCCTCCTACGTATACTGCTGCTGTAGATTACCACAGAACGAGAGTTGTTAGGGGTGTCTTCAGTAAGGAAGATAATACTGGACAAGAAGTGGGAGACTTTTTCAAGGGTTTCCTACCGTTTTGGGGACCTATGGCAAGCAGTAGAAACCTACGGCAATTGACAAGAGTGGTTGAATCCACCATAAATGAAACTGCTGGTGCCCTTAGTAATCTGACCGCTGAGCTTCAAGCGGATCACCTTATGACATTACAGAATCGAATGGTTTTGGACGTCATACTTGCAGATCGAGGTGGGGTATGTAAAGTGATCCAATCGAGTTGCTGCGTTTTCATACCAGATAATGCTCCTACAGTATACATTTTGAATGGGTGTGAGTGTTTGATTGGTTCAGATGCTCCGTCCATCACCACCCCCTTTTGTACCGCTTTGGCCGCCATAAGTGTGGCAGGGTATGCTCAGACGTGAGTCCCTTGCTCACTTTGCCACTGGATTCAAGCAAGCCGGGCTGAAGACGGCTGTAATGCCAGAAACCGGTCCTCGGAAGCTTGTTTCCGGTCCAGGGAAGGCATGGCTTGGCAGTTCGGGCTGGACTGTTCCCATGAGGCACAGGGTCAGACTGATTTGCATATAGCCATGTCTAAACTGGGGTGGCAGAGTGGGCTAAAGAACGGTGATGGATCAAACCCAGATCTTTTGACTGGGTGTGAGTGTTTGATTGGTTCAGATGCTCCGTCCATCACCACCCCCTTTTGTACCTACAGTATACCAGGCCATTTCTAAGTTACATAAGATCTCTGAATCTATAAATGTGGATAAAGGAGATTGGTCGTTGATTGGATGGTTTTGGGAACTGTTATCGACCGGGGGATGGAAGATTCTGATGATCATTGGGATGGATTTAGCGATTCTCTTCTCATGTTGTCTCTGTGTACAATGTGGTCCTGCCATATGTGGCCTTTGTGCTACTACGTGTGTGAGAGGATCTGTCTCGAGAGAAGTCCTGAGTAATAGGATGATGCTCCAGCAGCATCTTGATGATCTGATGAATATTGACATCGACTCAGACGCAGACTGAGTGATTGCCTATGTAAGGGCAAAAGGAGGGTCTGTGATTCTGTGAATTCTGAACCCGTTTTATAAATAGCATGGTTTTGTTACGAATTTGATAGTAGCAAACCGTAACTAGTGAGTTCGGCAAGTACGAGTGATCTTGTCATGCTAGATCTATAGAATCATCCTGTATGTGGAGATTTCGTTCTTAACCGTGGGTTCCATTTTGTGTATGGCAGCCATTTTGTGGTTGCCCTCACATAGGCCGATGACTGTGGCTGAACTAGTCTTGTAAGGACTTGTACACCTTAGGTCGAGTTCGTGCTGACTCCTGTTTGACCTAAGTGTACTAACCCTGTTGCCTGAAGCTGACCTTGTTAGACCAGTTGCTGCCCTTTAGCTGATCAAGATTAAGGATCAGAGCACAGGACATCATAAAGTTTTACTGCACACAAACATGCCTTATCCTACTTCTATCTGTTTCTGTTTCTTCTTTTATGGTCTATTTACGATATGGGTTGTGGTCCTTTTTATTGTGGGTTTGTCCGGCTTGTCTAAAGAAGAATGTTGGGTTTGTTCAATGATTGATTATGGGCCGGACAACTGTAAAATGGGTTTGTCGCCATGCAATACTTTTGTTGTGGAAACATGTGATTGGTTAAACTGTAAACAAGGAATGTTTGCCTGAAGCATAATGTCTGGCATAAAAAGGGATGACTTGCTTTGTAAAGTTGAGCAGTCTCCTGAGAACTCAAACCGCATTGACTTCTAGGACTTCTGTTACTGGCTGCAGCCAATAAATGTGATCTTTGACGCCACTCAGAAGTATCTCGTGTCTCTGTATTCTAAGACAGGTGAACCCGAAGACTTTGGGCATGCCCCTGGCGCCGCTGGGTTCTAAAACCCGGTTCTTCAGAAGAAATAGAGAAAAAGAAAGTAACAGAAAGAAGAAGCGAGAGGTAAATGTGGGTGTGCATCTGATGAGGCATACCTCCTCAGCCAGCTGTTTCAGCTTTCTAATGGTGCACAACAGGTGCCGACAACCAGCAGTGCCACCTTGTGAATCCCAACTGACTCAACAGACTGAATTGATTGAGTTTATGGTACTTGAGGAAATGTTGCTCTCATCGCCTTCCTCATTTTTTCTGGTGGAGACTTTTGTCACCTTCTGGTGTATCACATTTCTTTAAATTGGATACTTATAATGTTATTGACTGTGAGCCTGCTGTTGATGACATGATGGTTCCTTTAACTTGTGTGACTCTCAGTAGTATTCCTAGATATGGGACATTAGATTTTCAGGTCTGACTTAGACGCACCATCTCCAGATCCCTGGTTAGCATGGTGTAGGGCCCGGCTCAATGCCTTCGGTCTGCAAATCTCTTCATCTAGAATTTGGCTTCTTGATTTTGAACTATGATTTCCATTTGATCTTTCTGGAGTTCATTCTCTTTTTGGACTGCTGTGCCCAGTTCTTCCTACCGAATATCAACTATGATGGGCATCTTCTGGTGGAGCTGTGTGGCATATTGTGATAGTCTCAGACCGAGATCTGGCCTCCGGACTGTCTACATAAATCTTCTGGCTCTGCTCTTGGTCTGCAGCCAAAGAGGTGTGATCTTCCAACAATCTATTCCTACTCTTAGTTATGCTGTGAAAATCGTCCCCTGAAAATGAATGAATGAATGAATGAGATTAAATGAAAAAACACTTATAAAGCGCATGGCTACCCAGGAGCGTCCCAGCGCTAAGAGCCAAACGGGAGGGGGCGAAACGCTGAGGAAACAGAAAAGTCTTGAGTTGTTTGCGGAAGGCCTGATGATTGGGAATGGTGCGAAGGTGAGGTGGAAGGGAGTTCCAAAGTTTGGCGGCATTGTAGGAAAAGAGGTCTCATCAACTATGACATTGAATCCTGGGAAAGAGACATTCTCTTGGGGTAATTTCTTGGTGGTTACTAATCCGCGACTACGTTTCCTGGGAAGCTTGACTATTCACCTGCATAGTGATTTGGAGATGAAAACATTAATTGTGTGCAGAAAGATCCTCACTTTGGGTTCTGATATTTGGTTTCTGATAGTTCCTCATGAAAATCCTAGAATACTAGTCATCCTTCCTTGTCAATCCATATTTCCAGCTGTACCTCTTCAGGATGGCTTTCACTTCACCAAGGGTGGAAGTTTTCTGTGACTCAGGGGACAGTTTGTCCATGGAAACTCAAGCAGGAGATGACTGGCGTAGTACAAAATTGATGTATTATTCCATTAATGATGGTATGTTACTGGTGGGAGAAAGTGGGCCTTTTTGTACTTGAGGCTTTCTAGTATATGAGTGGGATTGTGTTCTTTTCCTGGTTTGTGGATTATTTTGAAGTCACATCCTTCAGTTGTAATCCCCATCATTCAATTCTCGCCATCAGGTTTCTGTACATTAATAGCAGCGCCTGATGGTCCATTGGTAAATGGTTTGCCATGTAGAAAAATGTGATGATGTTGACAGGCCTTTACCACCACCAGACTAAGGGGCATATTACCAAGCAATAGCGATAATTATCGCTATTGCTTGGTTAGAGACAAAAATTTAACGCTGAGCTGCGGCGATTTTTATCGCAGATAAACCTTGGTATTACCAAGGTTTATCGCAAATGCGATAAAAAACGGCCGCAATGCATGAATATCACTGAAAAGTCAGCGATATTCATGCATTACCGAGCTAATGCTCTTAGCCATGTTATCCACCTCCCATTGGATAACATGGCTAAGAACTGCTCAGGGCAGGTGTTAGCTTTTGGAGATATTCGCGCTTAGCACGAATATCTCCAAAAGTTGGTAATAGGAGATAGCGATGTTAGCGACTGTTTCCAGTCGCTAACATCTTGGCACGCCCATTTTGCATGTCATTAGTGATAAATATCACTGACATGCAAAGTGGGGCCCAAGATGGTCGCTATCTCCTACTAGCTGTCACTAACTGGTGTTAGCGACAGCTAGGTATAGGGAGATAATTTTATCTCCGCTTTCTTGGCTTTTAAAGCCAAAAAAGCGGAGATAAACCCCCTTGATAATATGCCCCTTTGTTTTTCCAGCTGGAAGCCGGCCTTTTTCTTTTACTTCCGTTAGACTATGACTTGCATATGCAAAGACCTGCCTTGGGGATTCCCAGCCCAGTTTATGTTGTGCCAGGATTGCACCAAGTCCTATGGGGCTGGCATCAACTGTCAGTTCAATACATAGGTTGGCGCCAAAGTGTGCTAGGGGATCAACAGAGACAACATCTTCTTTGATGTCCTTAAAAGCTTTGCCACCCTCTGTTGATTATATGAACGGTTGCACTTGTTTAGTAAGTCCCCAGAGTAGTCTGTTCACAGTGGTAAAATCACTGATATATCAACAACAGTAACTTGCTACACTAAGGAAATATCTCTGATCTGCAACATCTGTTGGGGGTGTGGGTTCTGTTGAGCACTGAACTTTGGTTGGGTCCAGCTACACACACTTGTGAGAGAAAGCATGCTAAAAAATGTGAGCTCTTCTTTCTCTAGGCTACACTTTTAAAAGTTGAGTGTTAGTCCAGCCTCTTCAAGATGAGTGCATGCTTCTTTGAGCGCCCCCTCACATTCTTCTTTGGTGTGGCCAAAAACTAGGACGGTGTAACTGTAGTTAGTGCATTTCTTGATGGGAAACAGCCGTAATTACGAAAGTTCAAAAACGACTGACCTGAGCAACGAATCCTAAACAACAACGGCATCCTTAACAACGACATCCTTAACCACGAATTAATTATTGAACACCGACTTTCCTAAACCACGAAAAAAAGACCCCCTGACTGGCCAATAGATGGCACTATTGGATTGTTATGGAGCGTTAAATAAGTCTGGCAGTTGCTCCGCTCACCAGGGAGGCTGATCGTTATCTACTCTGCCTTTATACTCTGCAAAGCATACAGCATGCCTGGAGGCCTTGGCTCATTGGAAGTGTTTGCGCTGACAGGCACAGCTTAACATCGTTTTTAAACCTAAGAATTACGTCACTTGTAGAAATATTTGGGGCAGTTTACTTTTACACTGCTTTTGTTTAACACTGTACCTTGACACTTAGGTACAGTGATTACTGTCACAACGTGGGGGCTTCTGATGAGAGTGCTTACGCTGATAAGCCCAGCATTTTCGTTATTAGCAATGTGGCCGTTGCTCCTGCTGGCTAACTTGGAGATCTGAAAGGCTCGGCTGGCAAAGCTCCGCATCAATAGAAACCACCGCAATGGAGCGCACACCGCTAGCCCCTCCTCCGGATCGCCCCTCGGGACTCTGGTACTTGTAGTTCAATAGTGGATCACCCAGGTGGGTGCAAGTCGGTACTTGTTGGACTGATGAATCTCTAGACCCGATACATGTCCCGGCTCCGCATCAAGCACTCGCTCCATTTCTAGCCTTACGAGTCTACTCTTCTTTATTGTGTTTGCGCTGATGGGCACAGCTTGATGTATTTGTGTTCCTCACTTTTTAGGTGCTTACGCAGATTAGCACAGCCTTACCACTCTCTCTGCTTGATTGCGCTTGCTGTAACACGCCGGTAAAGATTGGAAGAAGAATATTGTGCGCAGCAGAGGAGTTTGTGGGAGCGTTTTATATAATGTTGAGGTCTGCCCTGTACTTTTGAAAATCGGTAGTGCATTTTAAACATAGCACACACATGCATTCAAACTGCTTATCTCGAGCCGGTGGAGCTGTGTAGGAGGCTGGATTCTTCTCTTTTGTTCTCACATTCCATGGAGCTGCGCACCGGATCGGTTGTGGATGTTGTGACATTTCCCAGTTTTCATCTGACATGTGCAGAAAGCAGGTTGATCAGGTATGTTCTGTTTTGCACATAGTGGGAGATTCGGGATATATATACATTAAATATTTTTCGTGGTTCAGGAAGTCGTGGTTCAATAATATAGTGGTTTGCATTTGATCGTTGTTGAGCCTTCGTGGTTCAGGCAATCGTGATTTAATAGGTTTCATCATACAACCTTTCGTGATGGGTCTGATAATCCTTCTCATCACCTCCTGAAAGGTCATGTTAGAGATGGTGTTCCAAAGCTCATTATGTGGCAATATTGTAATGTAAAAGAACTAAGGGTACAGCTCCAGGCGATGATGTCCTTTGTAGAGGTCAAATTTGGAAAACAGATGTGCTCCATTTAGGCAGCTGATCATAGCACTGAGATTTTGCCAGGATGCCGCTCCCTTTCAATGGCTGTTTTGTCAATCTCATGTCCATGCAAATGTGTATGTTCTATATGGTCCGTCAGGGCACTGCCACAGTGGGCAACACCCATGAAGTAGAGCTGGTGGTTGGTTCAATTATATCTTGCTATAGTAAGCTCTTTAGTTCCTCCTCCACCTGATGGTGCAAGTGTGCTTGCACACAGAGGTGTTTCTGGGATACCAGGTGAATAGCTTAATTTATATGAAGCGTGACTTACATATCTTTGAGTTTCCTTAGTCCTTGAGTTGTGACGTGACATTATTGAGAAGATGTGTTTTGGGTACTTCACGTTAGAGGAAATCTATTTCTACTTGGAGTGATGGACTGACATATGTGAGGTTCTCACAGAACTTACCCAACTTTGTTACTGGATCCGTTGCTCCTATTGGAAAACTACATCGGTGGATGGTGACCAGTGTAGTACCACTTCCATCTGGCCATTTTTGGACGCACACACGATGTTGCAGGGGGCTCCACTTGCCAATACATATGCAGCCTCAAGGGTTTTCTACTTTTATGACAGTGGGTGCAGTTTTCTTGATTTCTTTATTTTCCACCAAATGAACCTGCTCATGTTGCCTTTCTGTTACTGAGCCCTCTGAGATACAGATGGTCTGTCTCCCTCTCCATTGTCTGAGAGGGGTTCAGTAGAGGAACCACACTTGTGTGTCCCCATCTGTCTTCTGTGGCAATTGAGTTTCTTCCTTTGCTTCTCTCTCAGCGACCACTTTCAGCCCTTGGGTGCCCACCTGCACCTGCTTCACACACACTTGCAAAATGGTTGTCTTTGTTGCAATGATGATTCCACTGTCCGACTGCAGGGCTTACGAAAGATCACAGTGGTAGCAAGTTGTCTAACCTTTGGCTAGTTCCAGTGGCTTTAGGTATTGAGATTTTCCACCAGCTGTCACATGGCGTGCTTTAAATGTCTTTCTGGCTCTGCTGGCTTCCCTGTTGAAAGAGTGGTTCATTGCTCTCACCTACATCTTTAACATGGTTAGTTATTATCTTCTCAACCGTGAAGAATTCCTTCCAAAGATTGGTGAGAAAAGTCTCAGAGTAGCAAACTTCAGTGCTCTGCAGATGTGTGACTTCTTTGTTATTGAATTTATAGAACTTGCAATATGTCTATATCGCAATCTTGCTGCATAATCGTCCATCTACTCATCCGTACCCTTGGGACATCATGTTGAAGGTGTATTGTTCAAAAGTAATGTTACCCTGTGGGTCAACTTGGAATTTAGGAACCTTATCAGTCCTTTATATGTTTCCTCCATCTCAAGACGCTTGTGGTTGATAGGTAACCCGGTATCCTCTAACAAACCGGGCATTTGGCGGTACTTGGATCACATATCATTATTCATACAGCACACTGTTGAATTTATGAATGAGTGAACAATGCTGATGCATACATAGGGAACCGTTTAGGAATGACACCCTGCTATAAACAATTATAGCAGATGGGACGTGGATAATGAGAAGAACAGGGATACAATATTAATAATAATATAAGCATCATGGGCAAATCACCCAAGACAGGAGAGGGGTTAGATAAAGGTAGAAGAAGAAAAATAAACTTAAAGAGGCTCTGAAACAACCAGTTCAAAGGTTGGACTGGAATGAGGCCCTAAAAGACTGCAAGTGGGTTTGACTTTTGCAAGCATTCCACCCATCACCCTTTGTGGTTTTATTGTGACGCCCTAAGCGCAACTAGTTCTCCCAGATGTGGTTTCTTGCTCGCCGTGCAGTAGGATCCAACTCAGTCCATCACTGAGGAGGCCAAATAAATATATTGGTTCAGAGTTGCTTGTGTTCCTGATTGTAGGGAATGTGGCTTGGCAGTTCAGGCTAAACCTGCACTATTGGAGCACAATCAAGACTGATTTGTACATGGTTGTTCCACACCTCTAAGAGCTCAGGGGGCAAAAAAGATAGACTAGATGGCAGTCCTAAGAGATTGCCATAGGCTAACACTTTTACAATCAAGCATTCCACCTATTCCAACCACCGCCTTGTGCTGTTTTACCATGATATCAAAATCAGATGAGTAGTGGGTGTAATGGGCCCAGCAGACTGATAACATAGATCTGTTAGAAGGCAGCTTTAGCAACATATATTGTACCCTTCAAGAAAGAAAGAGATACGGGTGAAGCCCAGGTGCTCAGAGGTTGGACGCAAATGCATTCCCAGCTTTAAAGGTGCAGAACCAGGTTCCAAGTAAGGATACACATAGCATACGTTTTGGCACTTCCTATTTGGATAAAATATGTAGAGCAAACCTTTTGGATACAAATCAAATATTAGCAGCGGCTGCTCCTTCGATATGGCGGAGGAGTAACGCCCCACCTGCAGCAGCCCAAAAAATGAAAAATCAAATTATACTTAACCCTTGTTTATTATCGTTTTATTTTTGCTTTCGGAGCTGAGGTTTGAGGGCGGGGCCAGGGGGATGATAGGCTGGTGGAGGATTGGTTACACTGCTATTCAGTGCACTTGGCGGTCTGACCGGCCGTCTTAGAACAGCCAAATGGTCATGCGCACTGAAGCTCTCTCCAACCCGAGCTGCGTTGACAGGTTGGAGTGAGTAGGCACAGGCTTCCACTCGCACAATTCCTGGATGCCTCTCCCGTCACACAAGGGAAGGAGGTGGTGCAGTTCACATTTCTTTGGGGGTTATATATGCCATTATTGCTGTTAAAGCTACCTGGATGATCCTACATTTAGGGTGACCCAGACCTCTTTTCCACTCTACACTTCACTCAAATAAAAATTGGTGTTTGTGGAAGGGGTTTTGCTTTTCCCATATATCGACTTTAAGAGGGTTGCCAATACATTGTTTGGGACACCGCATATCAAATACACTTTTTCGAAGATCGCTCCACGAAGAGCAAACGTTGCGTTGTGTGACACAAGGGGTGGATCCACATTTCAATTGAGATTCCCTCTACGCCTGCAATTATTTGATTATTGACCATCTATTGAGCCCTGAAGAAGTTCCAACTTGGAACGAAACGCGTCGGCTGAGGCCTTTTAAAAATTTTGAAATACAATAAAAAGGACTATTTTTGAAAATTAAAGCGCTTTGGACTGATTTATAGTGCACCGTTTCCATTTTGAATAGGCACAGGCTGCCTGTCTAACTGGGAGTGTAAATTATCAGCCCTTAGGTCAATACTGACACTGCTTTCAGCAGCGTGAAAGTAGTGTCAGGATTGACCGCAGTGGACTCTGGGAGCCGGTGCCTGCAGTGGAGAGGAGCGCGATGCGGCGGTGAGGCAGGTAAGTGTTATTTTTATTTGTCTCATCATCCGTCCATCCGTCCCTCTCTCCCAGCTCGCCCCACCACTCTATCGACACATGGGCCCACCGGCTGCTCCTGAACATTGGTGAAACTGAGGTGTTTCATGATTTCCCTTGAAAAATCACATTGCCAAATGAGCTATCAGACGACTTAAGACATTTTCTTCCTGTGATCCAACCGGCATATACACCCACCCCAGACCTAACAGACACCCCTGGAGATGACATACATCCCTCCAATTCCTACTCTACCCCTAGGAAGGAAAAATCCTTTATCGGCTAAAGACTTAATCTCCCTACTCCGTTCTTATGATCTACCGTATCTCACCCTTAATACAGCGCTTTCAGACAACTTGACTAAACATTCCCTAATCCAAACATCCCCTCCAATACTCACAGAGTTACAAGACACAATTCTAGAGGTATAGTTGAAAACAACCTCATGCGAGTCCCCCTTACACATGAACCCAACACAACCCCCATCAAGGCTTGTCTAAAATGTATACTTCTAAACTGTAGATCTGCCTCAAGACATGCAGCTCATATAGCGGACCTCATAGTCACTCATGAACCTGACCTACTAATTTTGACGGAAACGTGGCTAAATGAATCGTCTACGTCAATCCTCGTCATACTGCTATCCCCAAACCATATGATCATAAGACTTGATAGAACTAAGAGGCCAGGCGGCGGTATTGCTTGCATTCATCTGAATAATCTCTCAGTGAGCCTCTCCCACTCTCTGGTATTATCCTCCTGTGAACACCTTTGTTTAGACATCACTAGTGATAACAAACCAGTGTGTTCACTGCACACATTCTACCACCCACCAGGGAATAACCTCACCTTCATTGAACATCTCATGGACATTATTTCTACAAATGCCGGACAACAAAATACTCAAATATTCTTTGGTGACCTCAGTCTTCATTGGAATGGCCTTGACGATTCAGCGGTCAATAGCCTCAAAGCTTTCCTCTCAGACCTTGACATCACCCAAATCTGTAACAGACACACAAATGATAAAGGCTCAATCCTTGATCTAGTAATTTCCAAAGCTGATTCCACTCAGCTTGAAATGGTCCTCCCTTGTGATTGGTCTAAACACCACATCATCAGTCTTCATCAATGAATCAGTAAAACTACACTCTCCCCAACCCACAAGAACCAAAAATGAAGAGGAATCTAAAAAATGTCGGTGCTGACTTACTCACAACCTCCAGAGCTAACATCCTGTTCCCCCTAAAGGCCTATCCGATGTACAAGGTCCGTCTAACCACTACTTCTACTCCATGAACAGGGTATTAGACAAAGTAGCTCCTTTACAATTGAAGAGAGTCTCCACAAAAGACTCAAAATCAAGGTCTGATGGTAGTCTAATCAGGACAGACGATCCCTAAGATTAATTAAATGACGATGGAGATCAGCACCATCCTCTGACCATCTCAAGCTACTAAGTACCACGAGAAACTCCTACTACAGAAAGAGCCAACGATCAAAAGCAGACTTCTTTAGTAATCAATTAGACCAAGCGAAGAAACGTCCCAAAAAACCATTGGAACTAATCAAAACACAATCTAAGGGTGTACCTCACCGCCCCCAAGCTAACCCAGACACACTACCCAAATGTGAAGAATGTGCCTCCTTCTTCACTATTAAGACAGAAAACATAAAGAAGAAACTGCACATGACTTAATAACCCATACCGACACTCACATGCACACTTCATCGCCCCCGCTAGACGCCCCACTCATATTCTCACCAAAGTTGGACCCCAAAAACAACGCATCTTGATCCTCCTTCAACACATCCTTGGAACAAAATCACCATCGACCAGATCTCAACATCGCTTCTTCCAAAAACCCCTGCCTATTCAACGAGCCCCAACAAAGCCGCCATCAACCTCACACAATGGTTAACACAAACCGCCGACAAATTAGCACCCTTTAAAAAACATCAAATCAAGCAAGGAAGCAAGAACGCCCCCTGGTTCAACGATGAACTTAAGATATCCAAGAAGCTCTGTCGCTCCCTTGAGAAAATTTGGAAAGCAGACCCAAACACTATCACCCAAGCCGCCTTCAAAAACGCCACCCACAAACACCACCAACTAATCCGGACAGCCAAGAAATCAGCACTCAAAGACAGACTAGACAACAATGCCCACAACAGCAAGGAACTTTTCAACATCATCAAAGAATTCACCAACCCCACCGCCAGCTCTAACGACATCACCCCCTCTCAAGTACTCTGCGACTCCCTTGCCTCATTCTTTCACGACAAAATCGCCGACATCCATAACAGCTTCGACAACCAACCTGTAAACCAGTCCACCCCACTCACCTCTGAACCGTTACCTCCTCCGAATATCCTTTTCGAATGGAACCCAATGACCACAGAAGAGACCACTCGCCTGATGAACTCCATCCACTCAGGGTCCCCTACAGACCCATGTCCCCATCACATCTTCAACAAAGCAGACACCATTATCGCACCCCATCTCCGAGATGTCATCAACTGCTCCCTTAACTCCGCCACATTCCCAGAAAGCTGGAAACATGCCGAACTCAGCGCCCTTCTGAAGAAACCCACAGCTGACCCCACGAACTCAAAAACTACCGTCCCATCTCGCTCCTCCCATTCCCTGCCAAAGTCATTGAGAAAGCTGTCAACAATCAGCTCGCCGCCTTCCTCGAAACGAACAAATCACTCGACTCCTCACAGTCTGGCTTCCGAGCCAAACACAGCACCAAGACCGCCCTCATCGCAGCAACAGACGACATTCGAACACTACTGGACAACGGAGACACAGTTGCCCTTATCCTCCTTGACCTCTCCGCAGCCTTCGACACAGTCTGCCATAGCACCCTGATACAACGCCTCCGAAACATCGGAATTCAAGAAAAAGCATTGGACTGGATCATTTCGTTCCTCGCGGGAAGAACTCAGAGAGTCCGCCTCCCCCCTTTTAAGTCAGAGGCCACCGAAGTCATCTGCGGCGTCCCGCAAGGATCATCTCTCAGCCCCACCCTCTTCAACGTCTACATGAGCCCCCTCGCAACGATTGCACGTCAACACAACCTCAATATCATCTCCTACGCTGATGACACTCAGCTGATCCTCTCACTCACCAAAGACCCAACCACCGCCAAAACCAACCTACACGAAGGGATGAAAGAAGTAGCCGAGTGGATGAAGCACAGCCGTCTGAAACTGAACTCGGACAAAACGGAAGTCCTCATCTTAGGCTCATCCCCTTCCGCCTGGGACGACTCTTGGTGGCCAACGGCCCTAGGAAAAGCCCCCATACCGACTGACCATGCACGGAACCTGGGCATCATCCTGGACTCCTCACTCTCGATGACTAGACAAGCCAACGCCGTCTCATCTTCATGCTTCAACATCCTACGCATGCTCAAAAAAACATTTCACTGGATCCCCACCGAAACAAGAAAAACGGTCACCCATGCACTGGTTACAAGCCGTCTGGACTACGGAAACACCCTTTACGTCGGTACCACCGCGAAACTACAGAAAAAACTCCAACGCATCCAAAATGCTTCAGCCAGGCTCATACTAGACATCCCCCGCACAGACCACATCTCCGCTCACCTGAAAGACCTTCACTGGCTCCCCGTCAACAAGAGAATAACGTTCCGTCTCCTCACCCACGCACACAAAGCCCTATACAAACTTGGACCAGATTGTCTCAACACGCGTCTTTCCTTTTACACCCCCACCCGCGAGCTGCGTTCGTCCAACCAAGCCCTCGCCGCTGTTCCGCGCATCCACAAAGCCACTATGGGAGGAAGATCCTTCTCCTACTTAGCAACCAAGACCTGGAACTCCCTTCCCATCCACCTCCGCCTTACTCAGGATCACCTAGCCTTCAGAAAACAACTTAAAACATGGATATTCGATAAGTAAACCTCCCCCCCCCTTCCTCATGCGCCTTGAGACCCCATGGGTATGTAGTGCGCTATATAAATTTTGACTTGACTTGACACATATAGTGAAGAAACTATATTAAAAACGCTCATGACTCTGATTCCTTCCAACCACTTCACAGGCCCTCTTCCCGCCAACTCCATAAAAGACTACATCCCACTGTTACTGCCTCTATGGACCAAGATTATAAACACCTCTCTCCTTCAAGGAATCATCCCAGAAATCCTTAAATCTGGGCAGGTATCCCCCATCTTATGGAAGCCAAGGGTTGACCCTTCGGACTTAAATAACTACCACCCAATATCCAACACACCTATTCTGGTCAAACTCTTAGAAAAATGTGTTCACATGCATCTTGGCAACCACATAGATCAATTCAACCTGCTCAACAAATACCAATCCGGCTTCCATGCAGGTCACAGTACTGAATCAGCCATGACCCACATAATAGATGATGCACTAAAAATCCTGGATCAAAACGAAGCCTGTTTGCTAATCCTGCTTGACCTATCTTCGGCCTTTGACACCGACAAACATGACAACTTGCTAGATCTCCTGAAACACAGAATGGGATTATCTGGATCAGTTCTAAACTGGTTCACCTCTTTCCTCCAAAATAGATCACAAAGATTCAAAGTTAATCAATCCTTATCCAAGCCGGTCCCAGTCACTTTAGGAGTTCCGCAGGGATCATCCCTCTCACCTACACTTTTCAACCTCTTCATAGAACCGCTCACTGAACTTCAGTTCTCAGCTCCTCTAATGTCCATTATCACATGTAGGCATTTGATACACAACTCTATATAAAGATCCACTCACTAGAGGACATCAAATCTCTCAACTCAATACTTAAAACACAGACCTGGCTGGCCGAAAACCATTTGAAACTAAACACGCTCAAAACTGAATTCCTCCGAATCGCTCCTCCCAACCAATCGACCATCATTCTAGAATGGCTGAATCAACTAACAGCACTCAACTGCCAATCTCTTATTATTGACTCCGCTAAATCGCAGGGAGTAACACTTGATAGAAATCTAAACATATAGAAACACATTAGCGCCACTACAAAAGGAGCACATTTTCAGATGAACACCTTGAGAAGACTTAAACCCTTCCTTCCCGCAAATGACTTCTAACTGGCAGTTCAAGCACTAGTAATCCAAAGAGTGGAATATGGGAGCGTCTCTCTTTGTGGGCTTCCCAGATTGACAACAGTCCTTCTAAGATCTTCAATCAATGCAGCTGCCAGACTCATCACAGGCTCTAAAAGAAACTGTCACATCTCCCCTGACCGTAGATCCCTCAACTGGCTAATTTTCGAGGCCAGAATTCAACAAAAAATTGCATGCAGAAGGCCCTACACCACAACACTCTGAGTTATCTGGCTCAGAAATTGGTGCTTTCTTATAGGATAGGATAGGATAGAATTTGTGGAGTGCACTAAACTGGAAGGTGTCAAGGTGCTAAGCAGACACAGTCGCGAAGAGGGACGAAGCAGCAGCTTAAGAGGGAAATAATTAAGTCTTCAGTAGTTTCCTGAAAACAGGAATGGAGCTAGCATTGACGACAGCAGGAGGAAGAGAATCTCAGAGCTTGGCAGCTGCCACCAAGAAGGTACGACCACCCCATCTGAATTTGTAGAATTTGGGCACCACAAGTTTAGATTGTGTGGATGATCTTAAGGTCCTCCATGGGGTATATCAGTGGAACAAAGATTTAAGTTGGGATGGACCTTTGCAATGCACTGCCATATATACCATGGTTAGAGCTTTCAATGAGATGCGTTCCTTAATAGGGAGCAAGTGTAATGACCGGATTCCTTCTCTAGCAGATAGATGGTTAGGAATATTTCAAATCAGTCTTGCTGCTGAATTCTGAACCATCTGGAGTTTGTTCAGAGATGCAGCGGTGATATTGAGATAAACGGCGTGCAATAATCCAGCCGAGAAGTGATCAAGGCGATAATAGTGGGCCGGTGCAGTTCTGGTGGGATAAGTGGGCCTATCTGAGGGATTTTAAGATATAAAAGCAAGTTCTAACTGTACGGTTGACCTGGGCATCAAAAGACAGACCCTCATCAAACATTACCCGTAGATGTTTAGCAGATTTTACTGGGACAGGAAGAGGTCTGGATTCTGTAGGCCACCATGCCTTAGACCAGATGGACTTCTGGGGTCCAAAATTCAGTACCTCGGTCTTATCTGTGTTAATCTTTTACAAATTGTCCTTCATCCAACCAATAATGTTTGACATGCAGATGTTAAACTTTTCTGCAGCGAGCTGCAGGCTGTTGGTGACAGACACAATGATTTGGATTTCGTCCGCTTAGGAGAGGACCTGAAATCCATAAGATCTTACCAGTTCAGCCAGAGGGGTAACATAAAGATTAAAAAGGGTAGGGATGAGCGAGGAGCCCAGAGGTACCCCACATGGGAGAGCAAAAGCTTTAGATTTAAAGCCTCCACAATTAACTGTGTACCTTCTGTCAGTGAGAAAGGACTTTAGAAGCTGCAGAGCTTTCCCCGTGACCCCCACCTCCTGCAGGCCTTGGATCATTCTCACTGGAGAGACAGCGTTGAATGCTGCCGATAAGTCGAGCAAAATCAACACCACCGAGCCACCATGATCTACCTGCATCCGAATATGCTCAGAGGCCGTGATGAGAGCAGATTTCATGCTGTGACCGGCACGGAATACATTCTGGGAGCAATGTAAGATTTCCCGTGCATCCAGATACTTCAACTCAGTATTGTTGGATTTTTTCAGAATGTTTGCAGGAGCAGGAAGAAGGGAGATAGGGGGGGAGTTCTTAAGTTCCAGGGGGTCGGCATTAGGCTTCTTAAGGAGCGGAAGGACAATTGCTTCCTTCCAAATAGCTGGATAGCAGCCGGTGGAGCACAGTATGGTGGAGCACACTCAGACCCCCAGGAAGAATGCTTTGTCTACCTTCGCCCCTATCTCAAGTCAACTTATTAAAGATCTCCTACTCCGCATTAAATCCGGAGTGCCCTCTGATCCATGTATGCCCACTATTCTTAAAATAACACCATATTAACAGCCAATTCCTTGCATAAGGTTTACAATGGAATTCTTACGTCCGGAGTGGCACAGAGTGGCGTGTGGTACTTTAAAGTAGGTAAACGGATGTAGATGTAATGTGGCAGGAATATAGATTATGGGGTGTAAATGGTAATTGTTGGTAGTAAGTGAAAACAGTGCAAGTAGTGTTAAAGTTATAAGTCTTAAAATACTATAATGTAGAGAACAGTCAGATGAAGCATGGTGAGCCCGAGGGTGGAGGGGAGTGAAAGCAACAAGCACACACCTGGTTTATTTCAATTTCTTTTTGTATATGATGTAGTTATAGTTGCTGCTTTTTGCCTCTTCCTGTCCAGATATGATAGTATATCAACTCCCAAGATCACAGTTCTCCCCTGGGGATGTACCGTGTATACTGGCAGTGGGGCTTTCAAATGCTGTATTGTGATTATTATGTGCTGGGTATGATATGACAACGGATGGATTCCCTACTATTATTGGTCAACAGCACAAGTGAAGTTAATATGGACTATGTACTGTTATTGTTAAAACCAATAAATATATTTACAAAGTGACGCATCTAGGTAGATGTATGCAGGGTGGGGGCGTTCAGAAGCAAGAAAGTGTTGTAGAAGTGACGCAATGAAGCCTATAAGATTTCACTGCGCCATTTCTAGGATTCAAATGTGTCAATATCTTACGCCTGCCTTATGGCAGGTGGAAGACTGACGCAAGAATATTTAACATAGTGCTTGCCCATGTGTAATGACCCATTGCTGGAGTTAAGTCATTTTTGTGACACACTCCAGCAATGCGTCATTTTTGCGCCTACAGATCCGTCAGAAATACTAACGTATCTGTAACTTCTTGCGACATGATGAGTCATACTGTAAATATGACGCATCATTGGTGTTGCAAGGAAGGAGCAATGAAAAGTGACGCATTGCTGTTGTCTCACAGTGATGCATAATTTTTCATAAATGAGGCCCTATGGTGTTGATGTTGGCAAAAAACAGATACTCCAACTATCAATCAATCAGGCATTTGTTAAGCGCGACTATTCACCCGTAAGAGTCTCAAGGCGCTGGGGGAGGGAGGGGTTAGCAAGCTCCTGTCCACCAAGGGTGGGGTCTGTCGAAGAGCCAGGTTTTGAGGTTTCTTGCGAAGATGGGAAGCGATGTTGTCTGTCTGAGGTGGAGGGGCAGGGCGTTCCAGGCTTGGGACCTGAGGAAGGAGAAGGAGCGGCCTCCCGATCTGGTCTTTCTGGTGCGGGGGACCACAGCATAGGAGAGCTGGACAGATCGTAGGGTCCTCTGGGGTGCGTGGAATTTTAGTTGGCTGTTCAGGTATGCTGGTCCGGTGTCGTGGAGGGCCTTGTGGGCATGGGTGAGCATCTTGAAGGTGACTCTAGCTTCGATGGGGAGCCAGTGGCGTGTGAGCAGGTGCTGAGAGATGTGGCAGTATCTTGGCAGTTCGAGGACCAGTCTTGCGGCGGCGTTCTGGATGTTCTGTAGCTTGTGGGTGAGGTTTTTGTTTATTCCAGCATAGAGTGCATTGCCGTAGTCGAGTCTGCTGGTGACCACGGCGTCTTTCTGTGTTCGAGGGGGATCCATTTGAAGGTCTTACGTAGGAGTTGGAGGGTGTGGAGGCAGGAGGACGAGACAGAGTAGATCTGGCGGTCCATTTTGAGCCCGGAATCCAGGATGATTCCCAGGTTGTGTGCATGGTCCATGGGGGTGGGAGGGCTTCCGAGGGCGGGGGTCCACCAGGTGTTGTTCCATGCGTCGGGGTTTGGGCCCATGATGAGTACTTCTGTTTTGTTGGTTTGTAGTTGTAGGCAGCTGTTTTTCATCCATTTGGCAACGGCTACCATGCCTTCTCGATTCTGGCGGTATAGGGTTTGTTGGATAGGGAGAGCATGGTTTGGGGGTCGTCTGCTTATGACAATATGTTGAGTCCGTAGGTTCTGACGATGGGGACGTTGAAGAGTGTAGGGATGAGGGAGGACCCCTGGGGGACTCCGCAGGTGGTAGGTGTAGGGTTGGAGAGGAAAGGGGGGAGTCTGATCGATGCATTCTGCCGGAGAGGAAGGAGGAGATCTAGTTGAGGGCCTTGTCTTGGATCTCTGCGTCGTGGAGTCTGCATATTAGGGTGCAGTGAGAGACTGTGTTGAACGCCCCAGAGAGGTCGTGGAGGATGAGTGCTGCTGTTTCTCTTTTGACCAGTAGGGTGCGTATGTCGTCTGTTGCAGAGAGGAGGGCGGTTTCCATACTGTAGTTTTTTCTGAAGCCGGATTAGGAGGAGTTGAGGATGTTGTGCTCTTCAATGAATGTGGCGAGTTGGCTGTTGATTGCTTTCTCGATTACTTTAGCTGGGATCGGGGGCATGGAGATGAGTCTGTAGTTTTTGAGGTCGGTGGGGTCCACCAAGGCTTGCTTCAGGAGGGGGTTGACCTCAGCGGGTTTACAGGCGTCGGGGAACGTGGCGGTTGCCAGGGAGCGGTTGATGGTGTGGCATTGCATGGGTGAGATGGTGTTGGCGGCTCTGTTGAAAATGTGGTGGGGCAGGGGCCGTGGGGGCCTCAGAGTGGATGGACTTCATCGTCTCCAGTGTGTCTTCGGTGGTGAGGGCCGTACAGTTGTCGATCGCTAGCTTCAGGGTGTAGGGGGTGGTTGGTGTGGGTTCAGTGTGCTATTTGCCTTCGTCGAAGTTGTCGTAGATGCTCTTGATTTTGTGGTTGAAAAAGGTGCTGAGTTTGTCGCAGAGGTCTTGTGAGGGGGGGATGTCGGTGGACTCGCTGGTGGGTTGGGCGAGCTCCTTGATGATGTTGAAGAGTTCTTTGCTGTTGTGTGCGTGAGCGGAAATTCTGTCTTCAATCGCTGTTTTCCTCATTTTTCTGATGAGTTGGTGGAGGGCGTTAGTGGCGGCTCTGAAGTTGTTGTAGGCTTCTGTGGATTTGGTGTTTTCCCAAGCCTTTTCGAGGCGGCGGCAGGTGCGTCTGGGCTCTTGAAGTTCTGTGGTAAACCATCTGGCTTTCTTGGCATGTGCGTTGTTTTTCTTGAGGGGGGCTATGATGTTGGCGCTGTCGGAGATGCATCTGTGAAGGGTTCGGGCTGCGTTGTTGGGGTCGTCGTTTTCCGCGATGGTTGGGTTGGAGTTCCTGAGTGATGAGGTTAGCTGGTCGTCAGTGATTCTGGTCCAGTTTCTTCGTGGGAGCAGGTGCAGGTAACTATATAATTCAAAGGCAACATTAGATGTGGAAATCTGGTTAAAGAGATCGCAAAGTTTCTTTTGATTGTGCTTTTCCCTTATGTTCTTAGGAGGTCTGTCAGCTTCCAAATTCAATGTCTACTGAAGGTATGTAATCACACTAATCTTTTTGTGCTTAAAAATATAAATTTGTAAAATATGCTTGTAAATATATAAAATGAAATGTAATTCTGTTGTTCAAACATGTAATCTCAAGTTATGGTACACATCTTTTTGTATTCTCTTAACATCTCCATAAGGTACAGCACTCCATTCCTCCATAGCGGAGCTTCCGCTACCCATCCACTAGCGGCGGCTCCGTGGCAATGGTGGAGGAGCGTCGCCCCACTGGCTCAGAGGCTGGAACTGAAAAAGAAAACAATATTTTATTATTATTTAATTTTTCAGCTGGTAACTAAGCCAGTTAGTGCAGGGAAGGGCGGGGCTGGGCCATGAGAGGGGGAGGAGTACTTTCAAGTGCACATGTGAGTTTGGCCACCATCTTCGGCCGGCCATACTGACATGCGCACTTAGGTTTCTCCAACCCAGCTGTATTGCACAGGCAGGTTGGAGAAACAGCACAGATTCCCTGTGTATGAGTCAGCGTAAATCTAGCCCCCTCATGCCAGACCCGAAACTGCTCTAATGCTTGAGAGCAGGGCGGGGTTTGGATGGGGAGTTCCAAGTAAGCCTTACATTTTTTACAATTATTAACACCCCACCGCTTGCTCCCCCGTGTGCTTCCCCTGCCCCTGCACGCCCCCTCCACCCAACTCACCACTCGTTATCTGTGGCGGCCGCCACTGCCAACCACTAAGCTTTGTTTACTTCCTTTTTTTATTTCAGATGGAGTTTAGGCATTTGTTTCTATTGTGGCATGAGCATTTGAAATACCTTCAGAGCCATGGAGCTCCCAGCTCTGAAAAGCACTCCTCTCAATCTTCCCCTTTGTGCATACTGAAAAAAGTTTCAGGGAGAGTAGACAGGTGTCCACTCAGTGAAGCCTTTTAAAATAAGCAGATAAAACCAATATGACCCATCCAAAAACAATAATCACTGGCCTAGACGCATTGAACCTGCATCAGATTGTCCCCAATCCGAGACACATCGCTGGACATATCCTAGATGTCATTTTTGCTAATACTGAACTAGTTACCTTTCAAACTATAACTCCAGTCACATGGTCAGACCACCACTTGCTTGCTTTCCAACATAAAACAACACTAAGCGACTCACCTAAAACGACCTTACATCCATCCACCTATCGGCCATGGAACAAACTCAATTTGCAACACTTGGAAACACAACTAACATCCAGTATAAATCTGGAAACCATAAATTCTGTTCAGAATCTATATGAGTGGCTACAGGAAGCTTTTGACATCCTGATACCACTCAAAACTACACAACAGAACAAAAGGAAAAAAGCGCCTTGGAGAAACATAGAAATAAAAGACATAAAACAACAAATTAGAAAGCTGCAACGTACCTGGCTCAAAACAAACGCCAAACAAGACAAACTTCACCTACAAAAAACTAACAGATTATATAAGTCGGCTATCAAAAAAGCTAAGAAAAGGTACTATTCAGACAGAATTCAAAACGCTAAATGTGCAAATAAAGAATTCTATAAAATACTCAATGAATTTCGAAAACCAAATTGCCTAGAAGGAACTCATCTTGTTACTCAAGATTTCACAGACAAACTGGCAAATCATTACACGGACAAAGCAGACACGTTGGACTCATACTTACAACAGAAACAAAGCACCAGCACTAACCCTTGTACAAAACAACTATCCAAGAATGCTCTAATCAAGCCTCTCCGTTCCTTCCAACACATCTCACACGATAAACTTATGGACCTGGTCAAAGCAAGCAGGCCTGCCGGCAGCCCTTCTGACCCCTGTCCGCCACAAACTTTCAAGACAATTCTTTTAACAACCTCTGCTGCCATTCCAGTAAGAAGAATCATCAACGATTCCTTAACTACTGGAATATTTCCAGAAGAACTCAAAAAGTCATACATACGCCCTTTACTGAAGAAAACAAACTTGGACCCGCTGAACCCCGACAACTACAAACCCATTACAAATGGACCTTTCCTGGGCAAACTGATTGAAAGAGCAGCGTTCGCCCAGATGTTACAATTCATTGAAGAGGACATACTTTCAGATTTCCAAACAGGATTCCGTCCGGGAAGAGGCACTGAATCTGCCCTCCTTGCCATCTGGGATGACCTAAAGAATACAGTTGACCGCAACGGGGTTGCTGCGCTACTCCTCTTGGACCTCTCAGCTGCCTTTGACACGGTTGACCATGACACTCTGAAATAAAGACTTTATGAAGCCGGCATAGAGGGAACTGCTATAGACTGGATCGCACCCTACGTTCGAAACAGAACTAATGTCATCCACACCCCACCTTTCTCGTCCAAACCGTACTCCACAAAAGCAGGGGCCCCTCAAGGTTCTATCATCTCGCCCATGCTTTTCAACATCTACATGAAGTCTTTACCAGTACTGATCAATAAATTTCACCTCACATGCTACAACTATGCAGATGACACGCAAATACTCCTTCAACTGGAATGCCCCAAAGACATTGGAAAATCATTAATTTTCAGCTGTCTCAGAGCCGTGGATCAGTGGATGACTTGGAGCCATCTCAAATTGAATGCTTCAAAAACTGAAATACTCACGTGTGGCGATTGGAAAAATTACAACCTGCTTGCCGCATGGCCTGATGAACTGGGATCACTGCCTAAAGTATCGAAGGAAGTAAGAAACCTCGGAATGTCCATGGACTCCAAGCTGTCGATGAATGTCCAAGTGAATAAACTAGCAAGATCAAGCTTTGCTATTATAAAAACGCTGCGGCGAATTTTCCCTCATTTGGTATTTCCACACAAGGTCCAAGCTACCATCTCCCTTGTTCTATCCAAACTCAATTACGCCAATAGCCTCTACCACGGATCACCTTTAACGACCATGAAAAGACTACAACGGATTCAGAACTCGGCTGCCAGACTACTCTTGCATATCAAACCACGACACCACACCTCCCCTGCCTTGAAAGCCCTGCATTGGTTACCGGTTGCCAGAAGATCCACGTTCAAGCTGCTTTATATTACCCACAAAGCAATACATGGAATAGGACCACTCTTCATCAGGAATAAAATCACCAAACACATTCAACAAAGGAACCTACGCTCTAAAGGAGCATCTCGCCTCAAAATCCCACCATACAAGAAAAAAACAATGGGTGGCACATCCTTCTCTGTTCAAGCAGCCAAACTATAGAACTCTTTACCCCCAACATACGATCTACCGACAATCACCTTATCTTCAGAAAACTACTCAAGATATGGCTCTTCCCCACATAAGCACCACACGGAAATATACATTTACAGCATATCCCTCTGTATATAAGCATTTGTTCTCACTATAGATATGTACCTACCTTTATAAAACATGTAAAACAATTATGTTGTTAAGAGAAGAAAAAAATAATAATAATAATAACAATAATAATAATAATAATAATATTCATCAATAAATAAAAATATTTTTTGGTCTATATGTACATACTTCCATTGTACATCTATGTACCTTCCATGTACTTGGATATGTGTGTCTGTTACTTTTCTCCTGAAAAAGTGTATCCAATGCACTACCCTATTTCTCATCCTGTGCCTCTATCAATATATTTAATCTAAATATACTTACTTCTTTTATGTATCTATATACTTTCAATGTACTTATGGATCTATATATTTATCACTTTCTTCTAATTTAGCATTTTCAATGCACTAGCCTATTTCTCAGCCTATACTTCGCTCAATATATCTTCTAGCCCAACCTTCTGACTCATCTCAAACTTCTTTCTACTACTCCTTCTAATGCACTACCCTATCTCTCATCCTATAGATCTATCTATATATCCTCTACATCCACTCTCCCACTCTCGGGGTTTGGACCCCATACCACTACTATGATCGCCAAAATAACCTTTTCCAGACTCTCTCCTGCTCTACCCCTCCTTGCATTATCTGACACCTCTTTTTACTACACCGATCCCCTAAAACAAACATTTCTAAACTCTCCCCTCTGACTCCTTCCCTCCAAAACTCCTTTTTACTCATCCAAAAGCCTCTTCCTACTGCTAAGACTTTAAAAAAAAAAAAAATCCTTCACTCTTTTATCCCTCCTCTATCTTTTTTCAATCAAAATTAACAGACTAACATGTTTCACTTCTCAAATTCCATATTCCATATTCGACTATACTAATATACTGCCCAAATAACTGAATAACATATCTACTACTCAAATTACTTAATATGTATACTATACTAATTTTCAACACAAATCTTTTATGGGTTCCGGAGTGGCGTGCTACTCGCCAGAAAAGCGCTTCAACACCCATCAGGGGTAACAAGTGCTATATGAGTGCAAATCTTTCTTCCCCTTTTATCCATCCGCTATCCTTCACACTCCAAGTAACATACTAATATCCACCACTGAAATTACCTCATATTACACCATATTAATTCACCACTAATCCTTTATAGGCTCCCTGATTAGCATACGTCAACAAGCGAGTTATACATACATACAAACCTTTGTCCTACTCTATCCTTCTGCTATCATTCCAAATCCAAATAACTGATTAATCTATCCACCACTTAAAATGTACTTGCATGTTTCACTATACAAATTCAACACTAATCCTCTGTGGGTCCCGGAGTAGCGTGCTACCCGCCGAAAAAGCGCTTTAACGCCTCGTCAGGGGTAGTAAGTGCTATATAAATGCAATTACAATACAATACAAAAAAGCAAAACGGACGGTTGCTTAAAAAAATGTAAACAATGAAAGACATGATGATCTGCTGACTCTAGCATAGCCCTTTAATAGTGGCGAATTGCAGTGGTCCAAAATTGCCACCTGCAGAATGAATAGTAATGAAGCAGGTCGTTCTGCGACACCTGGCGATTTAGTATTTTGTAAATCGACCTATTTGTACAGAAGCCGGTTCATAAAATAAGAGAAATGCACTCTCAGTAAGTCTGAGCCAATTTACACTCACTTTTTGCAACTGCAATCTTTGTTGGGCAGGCCCTAAATAAGTACTTGAAAACCATCCTGTTAGATTAATGTCCCCCGCAATAATCTGGCTCTCAGTGCTTCTAGCGCCAAGATACCTTTGGATGATCATGAACATTAGAATCCAGTAAATTAATAAATGAATGAATGAATGACTGAATGAATGAATGAAGAGGTGCACCAGGCCCGACCCCAGACGGCCACAGCTGGTCACCAATCACAGTGCCAGGAACAGGAGGTTGAGCTAATTGAGAGCTAATGCCACTTGGTGCATGGAAATCCTGGGCATGGCAAGAGAAACAGTGCGCATGGGTTGCACGTGGCAGCAAGAGCAGGTATTTTTATTCAGAGTTGCTACAGGTACGGAGGATGAGAACACGCTGTTCCCACCAGTGACAAAATGGATTCACGTAAAGCAATGAAGAAGACATCAAGGGCCATATTATCAAGAAAGGGAGATACATTATCGCCGCTTTTATCGGCAGGAAACTGCCGCTAAAGCGGCGATAATGGGCTTGATAATATGCCCTTGTGAATTCCCATAGAAGCCCATTAGTTCTGGTGTTAACCTGGGCTTCTATGGGGATTCACAAGGGCATATTATCAAGCCCATTATCGACGCTTTAGCGGCAGTTTCCTGCCGATAAAAGCGGCGATAATGTATCGCCCTTTCTTGATAAAATGGCCCTAAAGGCGCTATTTACAATCCCCTTGCAGCGCCAGTGCTTCACTTTTAATATGGGAAAAAGTGACTACAACCTTCGGACATCCAAAGGGATTCTTTGTCTGTCAATAGTCTTCTGGCGCCACCTTGTGTATGCTGAAATTAATGAATTACAGAAAACTTCGTGGTAGATCGATTTATATTATCATCATTATGTACTTAGGGTTTATTTATTCTGCATTGCAGATTTGACCTCAGATCATTAGGACAAGGGGGATCAAGAGGGCCAACACTGAGCACAAAAATACCTGCATAAGGTATTCATAGGATCACAAACAGACTTAAAGAGCAACTTCAGTGAGAATGTGACATATTTACAAACGAGGCATAATCACAATGTGGTAATTCACATTGGGGAAGAGAAGAGGGAACATCCTCAAAAGCTGCTAACTCTGCCTGCTGTTGGCCACTGGTGTTTGTGCAGGCCACGGGGAGGCGCTATAGGCTAGGATTGTTTTGGAGAGCAGATAAGTACCACGCAGAGTTGTGGATATGGGAGCTTTTCTATTTATTTATTTTTTATGTTGAGAAGGTGGAGGACAATATAGTATCAGTAGAGAGGCTATTCCAGATCTTGTATATATGTATTTTGTCGCCTCCAGATATGGCTGGTTTGTTTGTTAAATATCTGGGCTCATGGCTTTGAAAATGATGTAGGGTGTTTTGAAAAGGTGGCATCTGGCAAGTGGCAAACCAGTGTAAATAGCTCAAATTTCGAGTAATAATACATAATGATAACAATAACAATTGTATGTAAGTATTATATGTCGCAAACAGATAGATCAAAACAGGGGCGTAGCTTCAGGGGGGTTTTAATAAATGTATTTTCTGGTAAATAGTTGGGTGCAGGGTCTTTCAGTCAGGTATGGCGAGGTGTCTGTCAGTTTTCACTAGGAATTTTTACACACACACAACAGTGCTTAAATTTGAGACTGTGGTTTCTGCTGCTCTCCACCGGCACTTAATCATCAACACCAGTGCTTTTTATGAGCACCAGTTAAGGACACATTAATTTACCTGGAGATTTGTTGATGTGCCCAGAATCACAGGATGTTGTGCTGACGCCAAATTTAAAACATGGTTCACGAGCTCTGAAGTAGGCAGCTCTGGCCATTACGCCACCACCCCTCCCCCCCTGCTTTCATAGTTAGCAGTTGGTTCTGTTTTAGGCGACGCCAACAGGAGAAAGGGGCTTGTGCAAGCTGCTTTCTTACGAGAGCCTCAGAACTTATTATTTTTACAAATTAAACACTGACACAGACACAAATGCACGCACATATTTTCTCTCTCTGTTTTGAAACTCCTATAAAATGTTCGTTATTTTACAAAATAACATGTTTTCTCTCATTTAGTGCTCCTGCCAATGCACACTCCTCCCCCTTTTCACTGCCTCTTAGGCCCCTCTCGTGCACCCTGCTTGTCGCATAATGTATTTTAACATTACGTGCCAGGGTGATTGTTGGAAAATCTGAAGCTCACACCCCTCAAACCTACAGGCCAAGCTACGCCACTGGATCAAAAGCAACAGATCATTATACATAGGGAATTAAATATTTCAAGATTGCACACAAAAAGTATGTACATTTTCATGGGTGGGTATCTCCCTAGATTAAATAACTTTCTATACATCACAAATTAAAGTGTCTCTGTGTTTAAAGAAAATTCAAGATATATTACACATCTTAATGGTAATTCATTTAATCGAAATTGTTCATTGTGTGACCTGCTCTTTACATGCTGTGATCACCACTGTGAATTTGTCAGTCCTCCACCAGCAGAGCTGAGACCATCGCCTCTGCAGATTCGGCCATCCAGAGGTCTGCCTGCAGAGTCTATATGTCCCCAGGAGTGTATGTTGTACAGGAAGCATGGATGTGTTATTTTTTGTGCCAGCAGCAGATCAATTTAAAGTGATCCAAGAAGAGTTGGAGCGTGAAGGATTTGGGTGTGGTGGACGCAAAATGATGTTGTCTTTGTCCCGCCCAAGGTGCATCTCTTGGAGTGTCTGCAGCAGTGCACTCATGCCTGTCCATGAATAAAATACAACTTTGAAGCTTGGCACCAGTTCACTGCACCATTCTGCCTGCTGAAATACTGCCTTTTCAATACCAATCACAGATGCAGACCCAACTGCAAAGGGCATCTGCTGGGTATATACCTTCCTAACAGATTTATGATATGATAATCCCAGTTTGTCTACACTGGTTTCAGACCAGAGCCATAGACAGAACTTGTCTGGTGGATTTTATGACCTAATATTGGGATCAATAACATTCAGACACAAAAATATCCTTTAAAAAATATTGAGAGCTCAATTATCAACATCCTATACATAAAATACAGAAATACAAAAATAGTCATAAAAAAAGTAAAATACCTAATTATCAAAACAAAAACAAATTATTGACAACACAGTAAAACAAATGAAGCATGACTTAGACCATGAGAACAAAAATATCTCAAAACAAAGTACTGTCGGGATTTAATGAAAAATATATATAATTTTTAAACATAATAATCATATATTAATTAAACATAAATGAATGCCAATACCAAAGCTCCAATTAAAGAATTAGAAGGTTAATGCACAGGATCAGGGCTGTCTTTCGTAAGGCCTAGTAACTCTTGGTAAGACTAAGCCCCATTATCAATTAATAAAAACTTCACAACATAAGAATTCAGGTCAAAACCATAAAGGTTTATGCTAAGTTATGATCATTGCAGAAGGCAAAAAGATTGTAAGTTAAACCCAGAACTATCTCAAATCAAAATGATCAAAGTCATAATCTGCAAGAAGACTAGCATACTGTCTGAAACAAGCCGTGGTCAGCACCAAATATAAAGTGAATAGACAGACTAACAGAGCGTCTGCTCCAACCCAAATGAAAGTGCAAAATGATCTAAGTATAAGTGAGTAAACAGACTTACCTAGAGTCTGCTCAGTTCAAAAGGCAGAAAAAGTCTAAGTACAAAGTAAGTAAACAGACTAGCATAGAGTCTGCTCCCTAAAAAGGTAACGAAATGGCAGCGACACCTCTTAAAAACATCGTCTTACATTTGTTCCAGGCTGAAAAGTCACACACTAAACATGGTGTGAAATGACATTATAAGGCTCAAATGGTTACTTGTAAATCACCAATCACTATTCAAATTCAGATGATTCATTAGTTACAAAACATTTAGGAATACATACTTTGCTGTATATTAATAAACAAAATATGAACAAAAAGCAAAAGGAATTGACTGTGCAGTTCATAATAAATAAATACAATAACATGTTCAAGCAATGAGCGGCTCATGCAAGAGCCTCGAGCAAAAGACCTTGACAATTTTATAGAGGCATGAACATCACAGGCCTAGTTTCATCATGAGGCAGGCACATTAATACATTTGTATTTTATCAAGAGACAGACTCCATGAAGACAGCTTCCGTTTCCCTTATTTTTCTAAAATAGAAAAGCATACAGAGAAATGCATGTGGAAAGGCTTGTTCATGTAAAATTAAATTGCATCTTTTTCCTGAATGGATGTCAATGCAAGCAGGCTGTGGCCTTGTCATGACAGTGGCCTAGTTATGCTAATTGAACCCCTTGGCTGCGGCGGTAATTCCACTGCGGCGCTGGGGGGGAGGAGGGGTCGCGCGGCGCCACCATGCTTGTGACGGAACCACTCCGTCACGAGCCACGGGCGCGCTGTGCTTATGACGGAGTGGTTCTGTCACGGCCCCGCCCGCTCATTAATTCACCCGCGCAGGCGGGGAATTGATGCCGCGTGGGCGGAACGGCCGCGGCATGACGGAACCACTCCGTCATGAGCACAGCGTGCACGTGGCTCGTGACGGAGTGGTTCCGTCACAAGCATGCAAGGGGTTAACACATTTTAATTAAACAATAATTTCCTATTATTAGATACAAATCTACACCAACAATACAGATATCTAGCTTTTACCATATAAGGTTTAATGTAAGAACAGTTAGTAAATAAAACACATTCCCAATTAAAAACACTATAAAAAAGATACAAACGTGCATCTAATTGCAGCAGAACAAGCCATCACTGTTAGAAAGCGTCACTTTGCCTGACTTAAGTACAGACAGGATGCCTGCAACATTCTATAAAAAATGAAGTCCCACAGTTACAAAGTAAGCCCTCTCAGCCCTCTCAGCCCCCAACCGGAGGCAGCTGAAGATGGGGGTTGTGCTAGGGGCCCCCAAAGTTACTTTCTGACAGGCTTGCCATGTAAGGAAAGCCTGACATGGAAAGCCTGTTGGAAACCGACATCTTAATCCTGACGGCGGAAACGGCATCTGCATGGGATTATGGTGGAGGTTCCAACTACCGGTGGGCTCCCTGTGTAAGAAGCCAAGCAGAATGACTGGCCGGTTTGAATTCCAACCGCTGTAATTGTAATACAGCGGTCAGAATTCAAAACAAGGATGTCGGTCAGAAAGCCTCTGACCTGAGGTTTTCCGACCGACATCCTAATTTGGGCCAAGATGTTCAACCTTGATTAAATAACACCTGTAAAAGAAAACACACAGAAATCGACCCTTGAAACAAATTGTACAGAATATGAACAGTAATACAGAAGTTAGAATTCCTACAAATAGTTACAAATACAACACATTTCCTTACATTCAAAATACACACAAAGTAAAGCATTATTAGGGCTACTGCATGCACCTCGAACCACTACGACAAAGCCCTACTCTAGGGGTCTCCAACCTTTTCTGAAATGAGAGCTACTTCTGATAAGTGAAAATAGTCATGAACTACTGAAGGCCATGTAACTCGCGCAAAGTTACAATTTGATTTGCCACAAAACTGGGATGGTGGCCTACTAGGAACAGTGGACCACAATTCTGTATCCCTATTCCTAAATTGGATTTTATTTTTATTAAAGCAGTCCATGTTCATTCAAGGAACTGGTGATCCTTTAAAATAAATATCCTGTTTGAGAACCCCCCTGAGGTCATGTGATATTGTTCGCAACGAGAAATTGCCCAAAAGAGACAGCAATCCCTTTGTGAATCAGTTACCACTTCTTTTCAGGAGTCGGTAACTTTTCAAGGTTTTCCAACCACAATTGCAGTCACAAACTATTGATATATACCCTACTGAATCACAAATGGGAGATGTCCATTTACAATTGTGATTCAATATGAGTCGGTGAACACATTTTGCAAGTCGGGAATGTTTTTCTGGCTGGTAAAATGGGTTTGAAGGCCATTTTGCATTTACAAACCCCGTGAGTTTACGAAATGCACGGTTTTCTAACACAAACTTGCCTGATATGTCAGACCCTTAGGCCCACGTTTACAAACAAGGCACAGAACGCAGCGCAGCTGGCAAAAATGCTGAGCTGCGTTGCGTGACAGGGAGGGACCATATCTACAGAGATATGGCTATCTCCTCCCCTCTCCCTAGTGTGACGGTCCAATTTGTGTAATTATATTAAAAACAAATTGTAAACATATTTATATGTTAAATATTAATATAAGTTAATTTTAAATATTTATTTTAAATGTAGAACATTTTAAAAAGAAGATATATTACCAGTAAATGAATTTTGAATTAAATATATTTATTAATTTAAATATATTAAATTAAAGTAAAACTATTTTTTGGAAGTTTAAATTAAAAAAATTCCATCTAAAGTAAAACAAAATAATTCCATTATCCATTAATATTTATTAAAAAATGATGCATAGAATTAACTAAAACTAATTTAATTATATTCGGATAAAAAATAATGTTACATAAATTTTCAATTCACATAAAGTTTGTTAAAATATTTTAGAATTAAATAATAAATATGTTTTATTTTTAGATACATTTTAAACATTACATTATATTTATTCATCTTATTAACTATTTTAAATGATTTATTTCACTTGACATCATTTTCTTTGCCGTTTTTTTTTTTTGAACCTACCTCCATTATTTTCTATTGCATGGTGTTACAAAATCAGTCACTGGCCATATGTCGGGCTGGATTTACTACTGCTCTTTTTTGATAATAGTAACTTTTAAATGTAAATTTGGCTCACCCCATTTCAGGGGGTGCTTGTCGGGTTTTTACACGTTGCGCCTGCATGACTGAGAGATGTGCAGGTATCATCTGCTAAACACGGCGAGAAACCTTTGCATCAACTAAAACTACATTACCCAGACTCCTCGGGAGTTATATTAGGACAAGTGGCACGCATCCCGTTGCGTGTAATTCTGGCTGCTTCCGGATTTCGTTGGTAGGAAGGGAGGTTCTTCCTGCACGCCGCAAGTCGCTCGCGGCTTGGAGTCCCGATTTTGGAACTACCGACCAGGTCCCCGTCTTCGAGGTAGGATCGGGGAGCCCGGGAAAACTATTGTGCTTTTCATAGCGCTTGCGTGTTTGCCGCGCTAGCAGTGGACCTTGTGACTGTTTTACTAGGAGCGGAATGCGATAGTCATGGCTACGCGTTACCGTTCCGAGCACTAGAAGTGCTTCATTAACTTCTAGCTGCCTTTTGTTTAGAAGTTTTCTGTGACTTCTTTTTTTTTAAATTTATTATTATTTTTTTATTTTAATCTCTTTATTGATATTGCAAGAGGTAAATAGAAACAAAATATGTACAAACAGAAGTAGATAACACCAATTAACATATCATTTACAACAAAAAAACAATGATCTTTCAGTTTGCAAATTTGCAAAAATGTCTCTAATAGCCAACCAACATCTTCCCCAATTTTTATCCAAATAAATTAATCCAAACTTTCTCTTTTTTCTTCAAAGAGTTAGGACCCCTTAGTCTCGCCAAAGCAATCTCCATTGTGTAAATTTCCTTTACTAGACTCCACCACTCCATTGAATGAGGAGGATCTGGCGATATCCAAGATCTGGCAATAGTTAGTCTGGCACAAGCAAAAATAATAGAAATAAGGTCCCTGTTGGGACAGTTCACATCCTGGATATCTAATAAAATCAGATGAGCAGATAAAGGTGGGAAAACAAGCATATTCATATTAAGTATCATTTCTAGTCCTTTCCAAAAGTTAGTTAAAGCGGGACATGAAAAAAGCATATACTCTATGTTTGCAGCTTCTAATAAACATTTAGAGCACCTAGTGCGCTCATTAGCCTGATTTTCTAGAGCCCAGCTAGCAATCCTTTCTGGGGTGTAATAAAGTTGACAAACCGTACGATATGCTTGAAGCCTTATGTTAGAGGAATGCACCACTCTATTGATTTGAGTGAGTGTAGTAGAAATCTGTTTGGCGGAAATGTTAACACCCAGCCGATCGGACCATTTAAGAGCCAATTTACCACAATCATCTTTTTTATCTTTGTTCAAATTATAATAACCTTCACTAATAAGTGACTTAGTCCGTTTTGAGTACACACATTTAAGAATGTCTGATTGCTGAACTTCCCTGACTTTCATCTTGTGAACAATAAAGTCATGAATTTGCATATACTTGAAGTACATTCCATCATTCAGTTTATATATGTTTTTTAGTGCTTCGAATCCTAAAAAACAGTTATTACCATACATATCCCCCAGTGTGATTATGCCGTGCCCTGTCCAAGCTATTCTTGCCCCATCCGAAAAAATTCAAGGTAATCCAGGGTTTTCCCATAATCTTAAGTCTGCATTAAAAAAGGAGATTTTCTCATGTGCCATTAGTTGTTTCCAAATTTGGGCGATGTGTCTGGCAGTCTTAAATTTAACTCTTTTAAAATAATTAGGGTCGTTTACTCTAGAAAGAAATTGATTGCTATCTTGACCTAACATAAACTTATGATAGAAAAAAGGGTTTTCAGTACATAGTAAACTCCGCAAACGGCCAATAAAAGAGGAAAAAAAGTAAAGTCTGAAGTCGGGAAAATTTAGACCCCCTTTATCAATTGGGAGTTTCAGCTGATTAAGAGCTCTTCGCGCTTTTTTATAGCCCCAAATAAAGCTACTACATATTCCATCGAGTTTTTAAAAAAAAACAATATTAAGACGCAAAGGGATTGATCTATATAGGTAGAGAACTTTAGGTAGGATTTTCATTTTTATTAAGTTAAGGCGTCCTACAAGGTTTAATGGAATCTTGTGCCATTTTTTTAAAGATGCCGCGGTTTCTTTAAGAAGCAAGTCATAATTGAGGGTTATTACGTCTTCTAACTTGGCCGAGATCTTAACACCAAGATAGGTAGCGTTCTTACATATACCCGATACTATTCCTGTTGGCTTATAATTTGCGACAACCTGAGTTTTTTTAGCGTTTAGTTTATAGCCGGATACCTTACCGAATCTTTCTGCCTCTTTAGTTAGAGCCGGAACAGCTTTGGACACATCAGTAGTATATACAGCGATATCATCCGCATACGCGGTGATTTTTAAGCTGTTTCCTTTGTGGTTGAAAGAAATAATATCGCTAGAAATTAACAAAGCATTAAGAAAGGGTTCCAATGACAAAGCAAATAGCAGGGGCGACAAAGGGCACCCCTGCCTCGTTCCTCTTTCTATTGAAAAAGATGCAGAACTTTTGCCCGCATAATTAATCGTGGCCATTGGGTGATCGTATAATGACTGAATCCAGCCAAGGTATCAACCCTTAATACCATATGCATCAAGCACAGCCCATAGGTACACCCACCCCACTCGGTCAAACGCTTTTTCAGCATCAAGAAGAATCATACCGAGTGGAGTGTAGTTAGTGTTGGGTATATCAAAGGGTATATATGGGTATATCAAAGGCTGTAATGGCCATATTGACGTGGGCCGTGGTGTCTCTGCCCATAACAAACCCGTGCTGTTGCATGTTAACAAGTTCTGTCATAAGGGGAGCCAGACGGTTTGCTAAAATCTTAGCAAACGCTTTCGCATCTGCATTAATCAGAGATATCGGCCTATATGACCCGCATTCCTCTACAGGTTTTTGTTTTTTAAAAAAAAAATGATCTTCGCTGTTCGCCATGAAAGAGGGGCTATCACAGTTTCCCCCATTGAATCAACTACTAACTTAAATAGAGGGAAAACTTCTTCAGAGCATATCTTATAAAGTTCAATGGGAAGCAGATCTTCCCCAGCCGCTTTGCCCAGAGGAAGTGAAAAGAAAGCAGTTTTTATCTCGTCTAGTGTAATCTCAGAGCTAAGCAGATTGACGGCTTCTTTTTCATAGTCTCCATTCAAATAGACTCTCAAATAAGACATGATATCTTCTTTAATTGGGGGATTTTCAGGGGTATATAAATTGTGATAATATTTGACAAATTGTTCAAGAATCTCATCTGGTTGATGGTACATAATCAAGTTAATTGATTTGATTTTAGTTTTAGCTTTCTGGTCTGCAACCTTATATGCTAGGACTTTGCCAATTCTATCTCCACTTTCGTATTGAGACAAGTGGAATTTATGCATTCTGGCGCTACTCTTCTCTCGCAGGTGTTTTTTTGTCTCTGATTGTAAATCCACTAGTACTAATCTGATCTGAGCGATGTCATTATTAGATGCCCCCTGCCGGAGGGCTAGTGCTAATCTTTTTTCCAATGACAATATATGTAGATTAGTTTGTTTGATAGTGTTGCATATTTCTGCATTTTTCCGAAATACATATTGCTGGGCAAAGCCCCTTACACTAGCCTTACACGCTTCCCATACTGATATGATTGCAGCCAAGTTCAGGTTTATTTCTATAAACTCTTTTATATGTGCTTTCAATTCTAATGTAAATAGAGGATCTGATATTAAATATCTTGGGAATGTAAAACTGCGTGCGTCTTTCCTAATGCTGCCAATCTTTATTGTCAAGAGTATAGGATTGTGGTCTGAGGTTATTCTAGGGCATAGTTCAATAATACATCCTTCAATGATTCTGTCAGTAGCCCAGGCTAAATCAATTCGAGAGCAAAGCTTATGAGGATGTGAATAATATGTAAACCCTGCTACCTTGGGGTGAATAGTTCTACATACATCCTTCAAATTATGTATGCGGCTTAGTTCCATTATGGCAGCCCTTACTTTACGCATCCGCGATGAAGAAGCTTGCCTAGTAGAGTCCTGAGTATAGTTCATCACGCAATTAAAATCCCCCATTATTAACAGTTCACCCTCCCATTCAAGAAGTTCTACATTTAATGAGTCAAACATGTTCGGGTCGTCTATATTAGGCCCATAAACAACACCAAATACATATTTACTGTTCTCATATTGAACTTGTGCTAACGCCCATCTGCCTTTTGGATCAGCAGCAGTCTTTATAATATCTAGCATAAACTGCCTTTTCTTTAATATAGCCACTCCCCTGATGGAAGCACCTAGTGTAGAACAAACAATAAGGTCATAACCTAGTTGACTCAGTAATTTTCTATCTTTAAATCCAATATGTGTTTCAGAAATCATAGCCAGATGAGGTTTATACATGTATAGCTCTTCTTGAACTAATCTACGTTTTTGCTGACTATTAAGACCTGCTACGTTCCAAGCGAGACATCTAAGCATTGACATTGTATATTTTAAATTGATTCAAACAATAATTGTTTCTACTAAACCTAACATACTGCATATTCATTTGTATTTTATTTTGTTTAAGCTGTCCTTTATTACCTCTTGCAATAATTTTTCTTTTTCCCTTACAAACCTCCCTACCCCCCACGAGCCCTTCCCTACCCCGCGGAGCTCGTCCCACCCTCTTTCGCCTCCCCCCAGCTTCCCCTCCCCCCTGTACCTACCCAGAAGCCTCCCTCTATCTTCTGCTGCCGATTTAGAGGCAGCCTTTCAGAGAGGGTTCCCCAGGAGTTCCTTCCCTCCGTGCTGATTACATATTCCCCTTACTCAATACTCAAAAACCAAAGAAATACCCAAGAATTAGTCAAAAAGTAGCCGCCTTAATTGCCACCATCATTAGCATCACATATGAAATTTCTAATTCCCTCCCCCTCATTTTAACTCTTTGAGTCCATTTTTGAGAGAAATTTTTCAGCCTCTTTTACATCGTAGAAGTAGTGAGTATGTCCTGACTTTATTACTTTAAGTCGAGCAGGTTCCTGGAGATATACTGTGGCTCCACGTGATTTAAGAGGATCAATCAATTTACGTAAACCCCAACTCTTCTCCATAGTGATCTTGCTCAAATCAGATTTTACAAAAATGGTTAAGTTATCAGTTGTCACAGGGGTACTAGGTTTAGCTTTTATTGAGATAGCTTGTCGCAACAGAAAATTGCCGAAATAGATCATAAAGGGCCGCGGGTATTTACTCTCATGGGTTCTGGGATTAATGGGAAGTCTATGTGCCCGCTGCACTTGCGAGTCCCAGTCCCAATCGGATAAGTCCGGGAATGCCTTCTGCAATATTTTCACTAGGTAGGCCCTTGAGTCTGGTCCTTCCGAGCCTTCCGGAATCCCAAAAAGTCTCAGGGTCTGCCTCCTCTGACGATTTTCCAGATCCTCCACCTTCTTCTGCAGGACCTGAATTTCTACGGTGTGTCGATCTGTTGATACCGTAGTTGCAGTTAAAGTTTCCTCAACCTCAACGACCCTTTGCTGTATTTCCTCTACTTCTTTTGTTACCCCGCTCAATTTATTTGTGACTTCCTGCAGACAACTGTGCATTTTATGATTATCTTCTCTTAGTTGTAAAAAAAATTCTTGCACTTCTTGACGATGAGTCATTAATGTTTTTAGAATTAGATCCAAGGATGAAGTGTTAGCCGTATCCTGTAAGGGAGAAAAAGAACAGTTGTATCCTGCCGGTACGTCCCTATAAGGGGATTTAGGTATGGGTAGTTTATCCTTCTGCCTCGTTACTATGTCACCCATAGTACCATCCGTCATGTTCTTCGTAAGTATTATATTCGCAGGAGCGAGGGGAGCAGCCGTGGCCGGTATTGATGGATCCTGATCCGAGAGTTGTAGAGCCACATTCTCTAGCAAAGTATTTTGCAAGTTTTGTGGATTTTGCAGATTTTTTAAATTATCTTCAAGGCTTATTTCTGCAATAAAGTTGTTTCCGGAGAGAGTCGTTGGTAAGTTTTTAGCCCCTCTTTTCTTAACTAGGATCCATTTGCTTAAGGGGCTCTGGTCTTTAATCAAGTTCCCTCCGACTAAGGTCGAAGTTATGGGTATTAAAGCTGCGGGATTCAAATCCCCCCCCCCTTTCTTAGCTTTTATTTTAGTCTTCCCCCTTTTTTTTTTTTAAGGCGGAGGATTTACTACCCTTTAGATGGACAGAATTATAATCCATATCTTTTTCTGCAGCTTTTGCTTTCTCACAGTTTCCTCCTTCAATAATTTCCTCATAATCCTCGTCATCAGTATTGTCCTCAAGAAATGTCTCAGTTTCAGTATCGCCATTACTACAGCCAGATTTATCAGTTCTGCCATTGATATGCCCATCGCCTGTAGTCAAATCTAATATCGGTAGAGTTTGGGGAGGTTGTAGAGCAAGTTTGGCAGTAATGTCCGTAGTCGTTTCCATAACCTGTACTTTGTCCCCATTAGTCTCATTGGTTTCATTAAGCACTGGCCTATTCTCCTTGGTTACGTCACTGCAGGTCCCCGTATCTGTCTTTTTAGCTGAGTTTGATTTAGTAGTGTCAGTAGTTATATCAGTAGACATTCCGCTACCTTCATAAATGTCTTTATCTTTTGGTTCTTCTTCATTTTTATTTTTAGCACTCACTGCTATTGCTTTGGCATTAGTTAGTGTAACCAAAGGTTGTTGAGCTGTTTTTTGTTTTTCCGTTAAGCGTGGCGTCCTTGCTACCAGTGCTGGCGAGATTGCTTTAAATATTGGTGAAATCGCCTCATCCCTTCCATCTTTCCTGGGAGTACCTCTATTAGCTCTGCCCCTAGTTTGCTTGGGCGCCATCAATTCAATTTAATACTGATATTCTTTAATCCAAAAGCCGTCAAGCCGTCAAACCTGAGGTAATCCTGTGTTTCCACGGCCGCCAAGTCACAAAGCCCTAGCCTGGGACCTGGCAATCTAGGCAAATCTCAACAGAAAAAATAATTCTTTGTATAGCAGGTGGGTGGACAGGCAAGTCTGTACCTGTAACTTAGAACACCCCTTTTTTTTTTTTTTGTGTCTTGATATCCGTTAAAGTTTTTACAATTGAAATTATAATCAAAGTCTCTTCGTGATATCCTCCATATCAACCAATTCAGAAATAGGAATACAGTAATGCTCAGTGATTTACAGAAAAATTTAAATATAACAGGCAGGCAAGCAGGTTAACAGGCTCAGTATCTTTCTCTTTAAATTTGCGATAACCTTATTAGCCTGGTAAGTTTCCTAGGCTTTAACTTGGATCTTTAGCCCCTCAAAGTCGAGCATAGAATGTACCTGTATTTGAAGCAAACGAGCACTCAGCTCCAACGTTACAATTCCATCCCCTGCCGCTTTTTTTCCACCACTTTCGCCTTGACCGTCGATGTAGTCTGTTCTAAACAGCCCACAGCTGCTGCCGTTGCCGTTGCCGCCCTCCGCTTTCCACTTTCGGCTTTTCCACGATGGCAATCTGGTAAGTGTCAAGGTCCCACACGAAAAGGCAAAAGAATCCGATAAAGCACAATACCACGCTGCAGTAGGTAGGTGGACTTAACTTTCGGTCTTTTTCATTCAATTCATTAAATTATATTTCTTCCGTTTCTCTTCATGCACTCTCTGACAGGGGGCTTTGAGGTTTTTTTTTCTCCCCAGAAACTTTTACTCCTTGCACGTCGCCGCCGCCGTCTTGTTTAGCATTTTGTTTAGCATTTTACATCCGAACGTTTCTTGGCGGCATTCCGCGTTTAGTAAGTACCGGCTTTTACACGTCTCTCGAGAAGTAGTCAGCTCGCAGGTCCGGAGCTCCCAGGAGTTCGTCCTCTCCGTGGCGTCTTCAATCCGCCATCTTGAAATCTAAGCGTAGGGGGGGGGAAAAAAGGGGAAAAAAAAAAAAGAAGTTTTCTGTGACTCGGCGGAGTGCAGTGGCGGTCGCAGCTACGCACTGCCGTTTGGGTATATTTTCCTTTCTATCATTTGTTGAACTGTGCAAGGAGCGGAGTGAAGGGGTTCTGTTTCTCCTCATTGCCGTGTCCACACGTCCACGGACATTGGTTGCTTCACGCCCATTCGGGCAGCCCATATGTTACCAGGACCAAGTTGTGCTAATGGTTTACTTCATCTATGGTGGGATCCATAAAACGATTACCTGAATTAATTACAGAGCGGAGCGTTGTGGTTCTTGCTCCCTACACGCTACCGTTTCTAGGATTACAAGGTGTTATTATTTATCATACTTTACCTAAGGATCGTGGGGGTTACTAACTTACAGCAGGAGGTTCCTGTTGCTTGTACTTGGGAAACATACAAGGCACCAATCACATCCTTTATGGTACGAGGGGAAAAAAGAGGTTTTGTTGTACGTGTCGTGGTTACATGAAAGAGTATGTATGGCTTATGACCTTTTGCTTATGTTTCATTAGGCACTTCAGTCCGAACAGGTGTGATTGTCGATGTGTTCTACTCAGGTCCTTGTTCCAAACCCCCACAGGTACACCCAAGATATTAGCGAGATCTATTGAGAGTAGTCTATGTGTACTGCTTGTGTTCTAAGTATAGGTTTTGTCGTTACAGGTCTATCTCTTCCCTGCTGTCCCTTCCCTTTCCTTCCCTTTTTTCCCTCGCCTAATGGCTCAAATACTCTGTGTACATAAGCGGGAGTGTTTGTGACGTTGGGAGGTGGACCTTTATAAGCATCAGCCGGATTTCGTGGAGCAAACCTGGACAGTGCTGGCATGTATATCTAAACCTTTGAGTAACAAGTGTAAGTTGCTTCTGTGAATAGTTCTATTAGTTTATGGAGGAACTACTTGTATCGTACAGTATATGAGTTCTTAATCCTCTGACACCTACAATAATCATGGACTGCTTGTCCTTGCTACCCTGGGAGAGTCCAATACAAAAAGAGAGTAACTTGTGTATCCAATGGAGTTCAACAGCAGAGTACCTAGGACATGAGATTTAAAGGACCGCGTTCATGACATATGTTGGTCAATAACTACTTGTAGGGTAGTCATTCATCCAATTTTCTGCAGGAATGTCCTGCTTTTGGAGTGTCTGTCCTATTTCCCTCATCCAATTGACACATGACCTCAGTATGTTCCACTGTTTCCCATTGACAGAGGACAAAGGAGAGAGAAACATTCTTGAAGAAGATGTGAGACAAAAGTGCAGATTTTAATGTCTCTCGCTGCCTGGCAGGGTTTCTCCTTTTCATCCTTCAGATCTACATGCTGTGTAAGGTATATGGTCAAAATATCGAGTCCAAAATATCGAGTAACACAAATATCGACTCCAAAATATAGAATGGACAAAATATCGAATGGACAGAATATAGACATCAAAAATATCGTTTTTAAGGTAAGTAATGTAATATCGATTTTAAAAATATAAAAAGTCAAAATATCGAAGTACATAAGTTAGGTTATTAAAAATATTGAATTTTTAATAATATCGAGTTTTTTATGTTAGTATATGTATGAAAAGTCTATATTTTTTTGTAATTTATTTTAAGTAATTAATTTTATGTTATTTAATATTTGCGTAATTTAATTCTGTAGCGGGTTGTGGATTTATAGGGAAATAGGGTGGGAAGTAATTTAATTATAATTAATTAAATATGGTAATTAATTTATTGGTATTTATTTTTAATAAATTGTTAATTATTTTTTTATTGGTAATTAATTAATTCTTAATTGATAATTAATTTTTATTAATTGATAATTATGTGAATAATATACATTTATTTTCTGTAGCGGGTTGTGGGTTTATAGGGGAATAGGGTGGGAAGTAATTTAATTATAATTAATTAAATATGTTAATCAATGTATTGGTATTTATTTTGAATATATTGTTAATTAATTTTTAATTGGTAATTAAATAAATCTTAATTGATAATTAATTTTTAATAATTGATAATTATGTGAATAATATTAATTTATTTTCTGTAGCGGGTTGTGGGTTTATAGGAGAATAGGGTGGACATTTTTTTAATTATAATTATAAAATATGTTAATTAATTTATTGGTATTTATTTTGAATAAACTGCCAATTAATTTTTAATTGGTAAATAATTAATTATTAATTGATAATTAATTTTTATTAATTGATAATTATGTGAATAATATTAATTTATTTTCTGTAGCGGGTTGTGGGTTTATAGGGGAATAGGGTGGGAAGTAATTTAATTATAATTAATTATATATGTTAATTTATTTATTGGTATTTCTTTTGAATAAATTGTTAATTAATTTTTAATTGGTAATTAATTAATTCTTAATTGGTAATTCATTTTTATTAATTGATTATTTGATAATTATGTGAATTATAATAATGTATTTTCACTAGAGTGGGAATAGTAAAATTTACCCCTATGCTATCCAACGCTTTCCCTACTAGTGCACTCACTGGAGTGGGAATAGTAATGTTCACCCCTACGATATCCAACGCTTTCTCTACTGTTGCACTCTCTGGAGTGGGAATAGTAATTTGTACCCCTACGCTATCCAACGCTTTCCATAATGTTGCACTCTCTGGAGTGGAAATAGTAATTTTTACCCCTACGCTATCCAACGCCTTCCCTACTGTCGCACTTCCAGGAGTGGGAATAGTAATTTTTACACTCCCGCTATCCTACGGTAATAATATTGTGTATTTTTTGTATTAATATTATGTTAATATATATATATATATATATATTTTAACATATATGATTGTATGTTTTTTTATAAGTTACATTAATTATTTAATAATTTTAAGGTAATTTAAGTATTTTTAAGTATATGTTAGCTATTTATTTTTAATATTTTTAAAATTTTACATTATTTTTAAGAAATTCGATATTTTTACAAAGTATATATTTTGGATTCGATATTTTGGTACTTACCTGTTTGTAGATAGGAATTCGATATTTTGTCTGTCGATATTTTGCCATCGATATTTTGGGTAGTGTATATTTTGTCCCTCGATATTTAGTCAGTGATCCGCTGTGAAGAAGAGCTCTGCCAAGATGTCTGTTGGTGTCCAGTCTTTGTTTACATGATGACTGGGAGGGTGGAGCTTCAGTATAGAAGGCTTCTTGCAGAACACCTTAGTGCTGCTAATAAGGAGTGTGGACACCTACAACAAGGTGGCCCTGAGCCAGCAGCAGACCAGACCCAAGGCCAAATCCCTGTATTAATAAGAGTGAGGTATTAGCCCTCATTCATATGAGGCAACAGTAGCTGGAGGCCTAATAAATTCAACTTTTGTACTTCAGAAATATTTGCAGTTTATTTTCCACTTCCGCCATGTGTTGAAGTTTGATATTTTCATACATTTTTACTGCACTCATAAATAAAGAGCAAAGACAGAACATAAAACTAAATAGTGTCTTAGGGGCTTCATAAATTAAATTCATGGGGGACCAGAATGCCATTATCTCTTTACCTATTAATTATTTACCCATAAAATGTGACAGAATCACTATGGTGTGTGAATGAAAAGCATGGAAAGGAATGTCCAGCGAATATGTTCTCGGTGCTCATTTATCCCTGATCCTGAGACAGTGTCACAAGACAAACATAATTTATGTAGACCATGAAACTGGGCAGCACTGTTTCTTCGTGCTAATATCCAGTGCCTGTTGGGTGTCAATTCTATTTTTTTAATCACACACTTCCTCGCAGCTTTTTAGCATGATTCGAGAACATATTGAATTATTAATTAGCTACAGTGAAATGGATATATTTCACTAAGGGGCTCTGAGTGACATCAAATAGACAGAGAGGCCAAAGATGGAGCTGTCTATGATGTCACTTAGAAACCAAAAGTTAAAAACATGCATATTATTGACTCCTTACCTATCTATAATTTCATGTTATTTACGGCCCTTACAATACCATGTGCTTTGCTATCATCCTCTCCAAAGGGGCAGAGGAATAATGAGGAAGTGATACATAAAATGGACCACTTGCCACCCACCCTCACCACCCTCACCACCCTCTACATTTACCATCCTCCCCACTCACACATAAAAAGCAAATACCTGACCCACCCATCCACCCTATGTGCTTCTCTCCCCTCCCTGTCCGTAGCCCTCCTGTCCTCTCTTAAACTGAGACTGGACATGTGGTACTGTACCGCCAAAGACTCCCTGAGAGTGTAGAGCTATACAGAGTCGCCTTGTAGCAGGGAAATGTTTCAGATGGAACAAGCATCACCCCTGTGTTTCCTATTCTACTGTGGATCATTGGAGACTCTGGAGAGGCAGCAGAAGGTGGGTGAGTCTCCCAGCTGCCATTGCGTCCCCTCGCGTGGTCCCTGGAGACCCAGGTGAAGCAGCAGAACACAGAGGAAGTGAGCGCCTCCCATGTTGATGTGACATTGGGAAACCACCTTTGTTCTCCACTGTTGTTACCTCATAGCAGCTAATAGCCAGATTTTGATCAAGTTATTCATGCCAATGGTTTCTTATGGTAGTCATCTATAAAAATAACAGTATGTTATTAAGATTTTATACAGCGCACGAATACCAAGCGGTGTCTTGGCGCTAGAGGTCCAGAAACCAGGCAGGTGAACTATTCATTAAATAGCCAGGTCTTTAGGGCTTTACGAAAGGATGTTAGAGATGCAAGATTTCTGACGGAAAAGGGGAGAGGGTTCCAATGTTTTGTAGCACCCACAGTAAAGCTTCTACCGCCTAAGTTAGCCTTACAGAATCTCTGAGAGAGCATCAATGTTGCCCCTACATACCTGAGACATCTGTTTGAGGAGTACCAGTTTAATGACCGCCTCAAAACCTGAGGACCGGTGTGGTGAAGTGCCTTATATGCAACACATAAGGCATTAAACTTAATGTAACCCTTGACTGGAAGCCAATGCAGTCTCCTAAGGTGCTTGCTTATTGATTGAGGTTTAGGGATCCCCAGCAGGAGCCGAGCCGCTGCATTCTGAGTCATCTGCAATCTATGAGTCTGCTTAACGGGCAATCCGAGATAGAGCCCATTGCAGTAGTCCAGTTTAGCCATGACTAGAGAGGTAGTCACAGTTTTTCTGCTGTCTATTGGGATTAGAGGTAAAATGTTCTTGATCCTCTTAAGTAGAAGGAAACTAGCTGATGATTATGCCTTGACTGGCTCTTCAAAATGTAGTCTCTGGTCTATAAGCACTCCCAAATTTTTTGCTTTGGTGACCTGGATGGGCGCTTCTACCAATTCATCCGGCCACCAGATCTGAGACCAGTTAGAGAAAAAATTCCCAAACAGAAACACCTCTGTCTTTCCTGAATTAAGCTTGAGGCAGTGCATCCTCATCCATGTGTTGACTGCCAACATACAATCTCTAAATCTAGTTACTGGTGAGATGACATCTTTGCAGATGGGCAGGACAATCTGAGTGTCATCCGCATAGGATGTTAGCGCCATCCCAAAGGATCTGATCAATGCTGCCAGTTCAGATACATATATATTGAAGAGTGTAGGGCTCATTGAAGAGCCCTGAAGGACCCCACATGGGAGAGTGAAAGACTGGGAATCGTAATTACCCAAGGACACTGATTGTATCCTATCGGATGAAAAAGAAGAAATCAAAGCTAAAGCGTTGTCCGTAATGCCCAACACATTTAGACGGGTAAGTAATAGTTTATGGTCGACCGTGTCGAACGCTGCCGACAAGCCTAGCAAGATAAGAGCCGCAGCACCGCCTGCAATACTCTACCGCTTGCCAAAAAGTGAGCACACAAGCGTTTGACCAAATGGGCGGCCAGGATTAAAACCATGTCTGCTAGTTCCACAGTCTCTAACCAGCCTCCTAGAAATATACATTGAATGGTGGTTTTTCTGCCAAGTAATGCCAAGGAACTACTCTTTCCAGGGATAAGCCCCTTTGTTGGTAAACCAGTCCAGAGTTTTACTTCAGTGTTTATTGCCAACATGTTTATGTAAAGTGATATGACAGGATTAGATGCCAAGTAACCAATTTCCATGGCTAGAATATACCACTGGATGACATCTAGTGGGGGTGTCTGCCCACTATTTGCTCACCTTGTTAGGGGTCCTGTGAAGGTCCTTGTGGAGAAGTGTGGCTCACTGGTTAGAGGAGGCAGACCTGGAAGCAGAGGTCAGCCCGGGACCAGGGTTCAATTCCATGGCTCGGCGGGGTCTTGAGTCCTAAAATGTCCATGGACTCGACAATTCTCGCTCCGGTGCCTACTCGATTCATGGGTTCACACTCTGCGACTCTGGGCAATAGCTTGCTTAATCTCCACAACGGCCCCTCGCGGCGGGATGCCTGGCTTTCACCTTGCGGATACCCTGCCGGGGTTATCTCACAGGGGAATACCAGGACGGGTTCCCTAAGCAAGCGCTTAGAAACCGCTCGGTGATTTGCGCTATATAAATTCCTGTACATTTACATTTACAAGGTTTAATTTATAGTTCTTGCTACACGAATCGAGGCTGTTTCTCAGCACTCCCAATATTTGCAGATATGGGAATAAAGGCAGAAGTAATTTGTAAAACCTTTTAATGGACCTGGGACAGTACTTGGATCCTGAGCAGAAACTAAGAATGATAATCTTGTTTACAGTTAGTGTTTCAGACTCTAGGATATTGTATAACAGAGCTGTACATTTTGTACATTTGCCCCTCGAAGAGTAGCCTTAGAGAACAGTCAAGGCTTGATCCAGGAGTCAAGACTTACTTCAACAGGTGATAGAGGAATTGGAGAACAGATGCTGTTTGACACATGAATCTCTCTCATTAGATTCAGTGTATGGGCAGAACTAGATCAAGGCAAAATTTAAATTATGCTGGTGTAATTCGTGTAATTTTGGGAAATAAATGTTATGCTTGAGACCAGAAATTCACAGAATTACGCCATTATACAGCTTGGTGTAATTATGAACAGTTCATAGCAAAATTTTACCGTGAGTGCTCAGGAACAATGCGAACGAGAGCAACTATTGCTCCCGGGCTTGTGTTTTTCATGCTTTTTTAGTGCAAACTGAGTCCTAACTTAAAAATTTGCAGCAGGAATGTATTTTACACTAAAATATAATGCTGAATGATAGATTTGCATTTTGCATAATTATGCGTAATATTGCGTGAATTCCTGAAATTTCACATAGTTACGCGAAAGCCAATTATACTTATTTTGCACAGCCCTATTCTTTGACATTTTAAAAAGTCTTGAGGCCTGATTTAGATCAGGGCGTTTTGAAACAAGAGCCCAACATGATTCATATAAATCACCGCCACAAACGCCTTTAGATGTCTCCATGCAAGCTCAGTGTCCTGCGAAATAAAATCGGAAATATACCCCACTAGGCACAATAGGAAAAGACTGCACACTGGTGAGGCACAAACATGTTACCTGCAAAAATGGCCCCAATTTCGGCCAGTGCAGTGGATGCAGTGCTCAATCCGCAGGCAAACGTCCTCCCTTTCCCTCGGCACTCTATATTTATTTATAAAATGTATGTAGCGCTCTGTCACCAACTGGTATCCTGGCGCTAGCCAATAAAACGGTTATGAGAAGCGCAACAGAAATAGACAAGAACTGAATTAAGCACCTAAAGATAGTAGTAGCCTTGACTAAAAAATGCACTTGGGAAAGAGCCAGGTATTAAACTTAAGCGCCCTCCTGAACTGTAACAAATCGGTTACGGACCTTAATGAGGGAGAGAGGGAATTCAAAGCTGGGCTGCACTGACCATAATGGTCCGACCACCTTGCCTAGATATCCTGAACTTGGCCACACATAGCAGATTGGCTGAGATTTGCTGGGAGTGTACCTTCTCTGTCCCAGGGTTCAGAGCCCAGCCCCTGAAAGGTTTTAAATGCCATGCAGAGTGATGTAAACCAAATTCTTTGCTTAAGCGGTAGCCAATGTGACTCTTTCAATGCCAGGGAGAGAAAGCTCTCCTGGGTCCATTCAGGGCCAGTTTGGCTGCTACAACCTGAACCCTCGACAGACGATGTAATAAATACTCCGGTCCACCCAACAGAAGAGCATTACAGTAGTACAGGCGACTGAGAATGGCACTTCGGACTACCAAAGTTCTGGTGGAATGGGGAAGCACTGGCAAAATCATCTCACACGCTTGTCGCCTCCCTCACCTTACAACAGGTCCCCCCACACATTTACCGCCTGGTTACAGCAGATGGTAAAAAGAATACATTGCAGCATACGGCCCAGTAAATATGAGAATGAACAGTTATTCCCCATTCCGTGGGATTTAACTCATAAATGCATGGTACTTGCAGGGTGTGACTGCATGGTACCAATAATTACAGGTGTGCACCCAACCAGCATTGTATATCTTCGAATTTGGACCAATTGTTTGACCATTACAGTAAACATGGTACAGAAAATAATGCTTTCATTTCTGTAATACAAATCACCAAATAACTTTTATCAGACACTCTGATGCATGAATTAGTTTGTAGGTAAGGAAAGACCTGAACAAACAGAAGAAATAGAGCAAAGTAAAGTGCACACGGTCCTATGTCTGGCCAATGTATTGGTGGATAAGTGCGGTGCCTTCAGTTTTTCAAAGATGGGTTATTGACACAGGCAGAGTTCTCGTGATCTGCACAGGTGTCCCCGCTGAGAAATAGTTTATCAAATATTCCACCTCTGCTGTGTGTAAAATATGTGACATGTTACAGCCTAGTGCTTTAAACGCTGTGATCCTAACATAGCAGTTTACAAAACTGAACAACTGGAATGCTCTTTAGTATCTGTCCTGGAGCCTTCTGCTTTTCGTCAGTTTGTTGAAACCTGTCTCTGGCCTTCCTATAATCAAGCTGCCTCTTTTCACTTCTCTGTTGCCTTGAATGTGGTGCCGCAGAGCAGATATTAGAAAGGCCGAAACATGAGGTCTGATTCCAAGTGTGGCACAAGACTTTTAAGAGCTCTAGGTAAAAGAATATTTTGCCATTTGGCCTCTCTCTTTTCCTTACATTCTAGGCTATATTTATAGTTGCCTGTTGCAATCTCATGCGGCCATTTGTGGCGGTTCCTTAAGGCTTCCAGCTATAGGGGCATTCTGTAGCAATGAGTCCAGGCAAACCTTCATCTATCTCATCCTGTGCCAGGTAAGCTGATACACCTGGAGGGCGTGGCAGCTTCACGGAGTCAGTGGTCCATCATGTGTTCCTTCCCTAGCTGGAGGCGGGGAGGTGGTGTCTGCCTCCTTCCCTAGCTGGGACTGCTGTTGCAGTAATACTCTGCAGTACCATTCACGTGTGGACCAGTGTAGACACCCAGCCAATGATACTGCTTCCTGCTCCTTTCTGCTGGACTACAGTTCATCAGTGCTGCCTGCTGCATGTGCCACCGGCTCCTGTGCTGCCAGCCATCACTTGTACCTGCTGCACCGGGACAATGACAGCATCTCCTACAAACGCTCCTCCATCAACCAACAAACTTACCTTCGCGAACGCTGCTAGGTTGTTCCATGCCAGGCAGCACAACGGTGTGCTCACCATCCATTACAGTTTCCAGGCTCCCTAGTGTTGGTACCCAAAGCTATCTTACCTCACCTTATGGAACTGCCGCCGCTCTTTACCTTGGCTCTGCCAGGAGCATCCTCTGAGCTAATGTACCAGCAACAAGAGGGCACCATGCCACCTTTGAGTGTGTGCTTTGTTTGTTACCACCACACTCAGGATACAACTCACCCACAACCTCCCACCACATATATTCACAGACAGTCACAGACACAGCAATCAATGTATATATAGTACAGCCTCTTCCTGCAGAACCCCTCCACTTTATATGACTCTAGCATTAGGAGTATGCAAGCCCTACACAAGATAACAAAGATTTGACTCTCAGAGGCACACTTCATGATCTTTACTAATACTATTTGCATTTAAAATCACTTGGGTTTCATTGATTTACTGAGTGCCAATCGATTTTCTGAATAGAAATGAGGGATCTTATTCCACAACCTTTTAGTGCAAAATGCACAGGCTCTGCCTCTTCTCTCCATCTTCAACTAACAAAGGGACCTGGTAAAGGGGGAATGGCTGTGAGTGACTGTGGCAGAAAGCAGTAGGTGAGTTGCATTTTGAGTGTAGTGGTGACCTGTACAGACATAGCTCAACCAAGGGCGGTATGGGGTCCTGTTGTTCCTAGTCCGTCAGCAAGGAGGAGGTTCATGGCAGGGACATATCGGTGTCAACATTCTATGTGATTTATCACACTTACAACAATGCATGAACCGTCCATCTAGCCATCAAACCTTTAAGTGAAGTTTGATCCAGTTCATACCCAGTGTGTTCATAATCCACCATGGCATACTTCTCCCCATGCTACAAGGCACAAGACTTCCTGCTAGCCTGTCTACTACTCTTTCATGGCCTTATTATGAGTATGGCGGTGCAGGAGCGGGTCCATGTTTGAACCGCCCGCCATATTAGGAGTTTTCTCCTGTCTGGTGGGCTGTTCTTTAGTGTTCCAAGGGTGATGCCTTTGAAACGTCAATGGGAACGTCAAAGGCAGTACCTTCACAACATGGACTGCTGTAGTCCATACCTTACTGATACAGGTGTGCATGCACACAGGGAGTCACATGTTGTGCCCCACTGTATGTATCCACATGGCGTGGGGCACCAGGGTCCCTGTAGGGGCTCCTCTGTTTTTTCACTGCCACACTTGTCATGGCGATCACACCACCATGAAAAGTGTGGCGTGAGTAAACTTGTAATATGCTTGGTGGGGCTGCAGCGGCAAAATATTCCTGGTGGTTGCAGTGGTCCCTGCCTTACCGTCCTGGTCCTAATAGGGTGCTTGGAAGACAGCCACGACCGACAGACTCGTAATAAGGCCCTTAGTCTTTTCGTAGTTCAGTATTGGAGTTACTCACAGAGAGCAGCTCAAGTCCAATTTCTCATTTAATCCATTAGGATGTAATGTATTTAAATGAACTATCCATGCATTCTCTCATTGCACAACATTTTTACTTCTGTTGCTTCTGCTTTCTAATTTCTGCACTATCAGGCGCATTACAAGGAGAGTGCAGCCAATGCTAATTGACCTAGGCCATGCACTAAAAAGGTCCCCCATTGCACCCTCCCCCTTCACCTCCCCGGTACTTCAGCTTACAACAATTACATTTTTAAGTTCACAGCAAAATAAAGATACCATTGGCTACCCACAATCGTGTGATGTCAGCCCTAGGAGTACAGCTGCTTTGCAGGAGACAGACAGGCCCATTTGTTTGAGAGGTGATGGATGTGTATGGCTCTCAATGTAAAACAAATAAAGAACTAATGCGGCAAGAAGGAATGTCTAATGCCCTCTTTGTGGCACAGACACACACCAACACAATAGAAGTGGGAAGGGGATAACTGAAGAAGAAGAACTAAAGAAAGAACAAATAAAGAAATAGGAGAGGTTGGTCCAGAAGAATACGCATAGCACTGCATATTGTTTGTTTGTAATGCCCGAACAACAGTTATCCTATGGACACCTTCAAGGTGAAAAATAACAAAGAATTTGGTACAGGTTATTGGGTTAATATGCCTGTCATAGATATCTGTAGGCAACCTGTAAATAACAGGTTCGAATGCTGCAAATCGACTGAGGCTTACATCCTAAATCCAATAAAATTATTAATTTATGGGGCCCTGCAAATGGTTTGCCCTGGACCCTACCAAAGCCTTCGACTGCACTGTGCACTCACTCTAATACCTGACACCCCAGCTGGTGGATGTTGTGATCATTCTCCTGGAAAGGGTATGAAAACCCATCATATTTATCAGTAGAAAATTGTATCCTAGAGAGAAAACTTACTCAGAAGTGGAAAAAGAATGCTTGGCCATCAAATTGGCAATAAATGTTTTAAGGGCATTTATTTTTATTATGTACGGATAGGAAAGGAAATGATACAGGAGTATTAAGGTGGTTTCTGGCATTACAGCCATTTATATTTGAAACATATTGCCGGCAAGCCAAGGAGTAAGGGAAAGTGGATTTCTTATCAAGGTACTCACTTTCATCATTTCTTCCTGACCAGAAAAATGCAAGGGGGAAGAGATATAAGGAGGGAAGACTTACCTGTGGCAGGGTGTCTGCGACAGGTGGTTAAGGGAGCAGGTCCATCTGAGAAGCTGGAAATAAAAGAAAGACAACAAAGTCGGAACAGGGTAGACAGGAGGGAAAGATATCTAATTAATCTCACTTTTGATACTTTGTAGTTGAAATGTTTTCCTATCAATTAATGTATTTAATGTATTGTACCAGGTATAAGAACTAATAAAAAAAAACTATGTCAGAGACAGAGCCTTCTCCGACTCCGTCGCTGACATCCTCCTCCAACAGCCCGATGGAGTAAGGGCCATTGGTAGTTTGGCCATTCAACTGCCTTCCTGATTTAGAGTGGGGAGTCAAATGGTCAGTTTTTACTGTCCATTATCTCCATAAAAAAATCTGGTAGTAAGGGACAGTAAAACATGATTAAATGACCCCCACATCAAGGGAAAATGCTCCCATGGTGTGGGGGTCATTGGTTTTCGTTTTTTCAAAAAGAAAATCCCACTTCGAGATTTTGTTTTTGAAGAAACAAAAAAGTAAAAAGTTCGACGGTGCGCTGTCATGTTAGATGAGCTGTCCGTAAAACCTTTAACTCATTGATAGGAACTGCAGTGACAGTAGAAAGGAAGGAAGGACTAAACAGAGAAACCTTTCCTATAAAAGGGGAGGGGTCCCAACGGGGTGATCAGGAGAAGTGACCGGAAAGAGAAGGGAAGAAGGATCCACAAGAGGAGAGGAGTGGTGGAACCTAGAGGGGATCCACAAAGACATGCCGTGAATGGAGAGAAGCGGGGCCTAGGTCTAGCAATATGGGCATGGCAGGAAAGCGGCCCAGCTGAGGAGAAAACCAAAGAGGAGCCAGATAAGTTATCAGAGAACTGGTGGTTACCTTCAGGGATGCCAATGTAGAAAGGCCTGTTACAGTACTGGAGGACTATGGGAAAGTCAGGTGGGTGTCGACAAGAAGGGAAGGGAAATATGGGTCGGAGGACACCAAGAATTAACCAATGCCGCCTGCCCGACAGAGCATAACAAATGTACCTCACCTAACCAAGGCGCCGGAAGCTCCGCATGAAATACTGTACCAGGGATGGGCACACAAAATGGCGGTAGTAAGATGCCTAACAGCTTATAATATATACAATAAAAAAATGGGCTATTGCTGGTTTAATTTTGCCCAGTGAATGCCCAAAAGGAAAAGAAGAATAAGGAAAAGTGAGATAGAAGAAGGAAATAAGAGAGAAAAGATTTTTTTAAGGATAGAAAGAGAATCTTCATTTTGTTTCACCCTAGGAAAGTGAAATAACAAGAGCTTGGCAGGCTTGCAATAAACTATCTAGCATGTCTTGTAGCTACTGCATCTTCGGAGTGCATATTCAGTCCTTCTGGGGAAATTGTCATGGTCAGAAGGACCAGTTTCTTTATTAAAATGTGGAGAGACATACGATTCTTAAAATGAATTAGCATTTCTGTAAGGAAATGTTACTTTTTGTTTAGACACCTCCAAGTTTTTGGATTGATGCTGCTAGTTTTTCGACTCTGAGAGCACTGATGCTTGCTAACCAGACCTCAGTGTCTGTTTTTCTAGCAAAGATTTAGCATAATATTAGCACAGTGCCACCAACGTCGAGCTAGAAAGGGACAAATCTATTGCCATTTATACAGCAAAATCTTTAGGTATTAGATTAGCAGAGTGCTATCCATGCCAAGCTTTAAAATGACAAAAAAAAGCCTATTACCATTCCAATTACAGTATTACAGCTTTGGAGTGGTAAAATACCATCCAAGCCAACCTGGAATGCATACAGGGGCGGACTCGGAATGTATACCGGCCCTAGCAATTGAGTCGGACAGGCTGCAGGGTGGGAAGTGCTCGTGGAAAACACTGCAGCTGCTTTTAGAACAAGGGGGGCAATATTGCAGCAGTGCTGCAAAACTGTCTCCCTGTACCAAAAACAGCCTCCGTTAGCCCAAAACCGGCTCCACCCTTCCGGCCAACCGGAAAAAAAACACTCGGTGCCCGCTATGGCCAGTCCTGCCTTGAATGCATATAAGCAATCCTTGACACATGTTTCGTCTCATTTGAGCTTTCCAGAGAGGTATAGTTTTGTCCAGACACAAGGGAGCACCCAGCCAGTATACCCAGTTCCTATATAGAGCACCCATCAACACCAATGAAACTCTGAATCTGCTCACCTCAAATGTATGTTTTTCTGGCAGAGTTTTTAAGCATAGGATTAGCACAGTGCCACCCAAGCTGAGCTAGAAAGGGACAAAGCCTTTTGCAATTATGCAGCAAAATCTTTAAGCATAGGATTAGCACAGTGCTATCCATGCCGAGCTGTAAAATGACAATAGCCTTTTTACCACTCCAGGCACAGTAGTACATGTGTCAGGGGTTGCTGCTATGCATTCCAGGTTGGCTAGGATGGTATTTTACCAATCCAAAGCTGTAATACTGTGTCTACGATGCTTCACTCTATCTCACTGTAGTTTATGCTACTCCACTATACGCATTTGCAATGTACTGTATTACACTGTACCCCACAGTAGGGTGAACAACCTTTACAACAAAACTTTTACAACGAACTACCATTACAACGAAACTTTTACAACGCAAACCATTACAACGCATAGCGCTGGGGGGCGCTCTAGGATAGGGAATAGGTTTAATGTACTATCCAACACCTTCACTACTATCCACGGGGACTGGAGTTGGAATAGTAAATTAAACTATTCACTATCCAGCGCCCAAAAGCATTATGTGTTTTAATGGTATGTGTTATAAAACTTACGATGTAAAGGTAGGCGTTGTAAAAGTATGCGTTGTAACGTCATACATCCCCACAGTAGTCTACAGTAAACGGCTCTGCACCTCTGTACTATAAAGGACTCTAATATACGCCACTCCATTCTGCACAATTTGACTTTACAACACTAAACCATAACACACTGCACTTTATTTGAGCCCACTGTACCCCACAACATTTTACCCAATTCCACCTTATAGCACACCAGTATATCCCACTTCAGTGTACGGTATTTCTGTTTACTCCCCTACACTGTACCACACTCCACTGTAATCCACTCCACTGTACCCTATTTCAACGTCACTACGGGACAAGACTTGGTAGGGGAGTCTGTTGAGATGTACAGGTTACTTCACAGGGAAATGTAAAGAATGAAGGGTTCCAAAGAGACAGAGGGGGAATTAGCTCGCCGTCCCAATGTGCCCACTAATAATCAAATCTGGACGTCAGTTTCCTGGTATGTGCGAGTGTGCACTGTGAAAATTTCCCTGAAAGGTCAGTGTCCTTGTTCAAATACATTGACATGATCAGAAAGGCCCAGATTGATTTCAGTGGGGCTAGCCTGGCTTAAATACAATGCAGAGTACAGAAACAGATTGAGTATATCCGCAGAGAACCCTTGGGAGGAGGTGGACAGCGGATTGTGGTTACAAAGGATCGTTTCTACCAGGCCTGCCCTGACATTATACACTGCAAGTGGTTTACCTATCCCATACAGACCCTTTCTTTGGCATCCCATCCTTGGGGCGCTGGGAGTCAGTCGCTGGGGACAAGGCCATCCATCTGGGGCTTGTTGGTCATTCCGCAGACGTTTCTGCAGCAGGTTGTTTGCAGATACAAACATGAATGCTTCATCTAAGTAGTGGGGAATGTAGTGTGCCCTATAGTGTGGGTGTATTCCAGAAGGTGAGAAGAGATGGGGCAGGTGAAATATTTTGCTGTCAGGATGGGAGAAGGTCAACAGCTTTACAGGTGTTGGCAATTTTGAGGTCTAATTTTCCTCTGCTGGGCCCAGAGGCTAGTGTGTATGGTAGGACCTCACGAGCTGATAGTTTGGGTTTTGTATCAATGTGTTGTGAGAGATATAGCAGGCCTGAGGTGGCAGCACTGTAGACAAAGTGTCTAGTGTGGTGTTTGTGTTTGCTTTCCTTTCAGGTTGTGTTATGTACCTGTGCCAGCAGTGGTGACTATTTGGATAATGAATTATTCTGTATTCAAATGGCCAGCTGAACAGGCAGAATTGAGGCCATTTGGGGAATCTCAACGAATAAGAGCAGATGTGTTTAAGTTGAGATAGTGGGGTAAAAGCAGGATGTGATGGGGCAGTTGCTTCTGTGATTGGCTAAAATGGGTGGCAATATCGTGCACAATAGAGTTTAGTTGAAATTGTGGTTAATTCACTTGGGGGAGAATGACCTGGTACAGTTATCCAGTACATTGATCCTGAAGGGCATAAAGTTTGTTCTAACTGATTTGCAAACGTTGTGGAATACCATGTTTGTGGCGTGGACAGAGATAGCCAGAGACGTGTGGCGGTCGCATTCAAGCATAATGCCATAGAGAAGGCGAGGAGGAAGGTCAACTATGAGAAGCACATTTTTGCAAGTCGCAGGGTGTAGGTGTTGTACATCATGAGCTTAAAGTGCACGAGGATTTCAATTCGTTTCAGATGGATGGGGTTCACCCGTCCTTTACTGGCAATGAGTACTATTTATTAGACTTTAGGCAATTTCTGGCTAAGATATTTGCAGATAAGTTGCGGCATTAATTCTAGGATGGGCAGGTTGTTTGAGCTGCAGCATACTTGTGGCCTGAGTTGGGTGGAAAAAGGGCTGGGATGAAGGGAGGTGGAAAACCCCAGAATTGAGTTTTCCAGATAGTTGAGGCATTAAGCTGATAGGGCTGTGACGTTGACGGTTTGGTGTCTTCCAAGCTCAGAAGCAGGAAGACAGAGAAGGTTGTAAGAAACATTAGGGTGAGAGGAGGGAACAGTGACAAAGTACATGCATAGGGTTCAAGAGACTGGACTGTTTCTGAAGAATTGTGGATGTTATGAATGTAGATATTTGTGGTTTGGGTGAGATTGGTGCTTCGTTGGGATTATTAAGGGCACCATTGGGTTGGTTTAAGGGTGGTTGGGGGTTAGGTTATATTGATGATTGATGTATTAATGAGTCAAGTAAATAAATTATTGTATTTGAAAAATGTAGATGATGGACCTGTCCCAACAAAGTGTAGTTTTTCTCTAGACTATTCTCTGGTCTCTGTGTGCGACTCCATATCCCCGGAAACCGCTGTTGTGCACCAGTGGGATCTGCTTTATATCTTTTAACTGTGCCATGTTAGGCGTTTCTGTTCTCTGTCCAAGCTATGAAAGCAGGTTTCAGTAATGCTCATTTCAAAGCGGTAGCTGGCCACCAAAATCAATGGGGTTCCCTAGGGAATGTGGTGTGGTCCTGAGAACGCTAGGTCATAGTTGTTCCAAATTCACAAATGAGTTTGAGGGCATGTCCATCTTTCACTATATCTATGGCTTCCCCTAAGAAGAATACTACAGCAGCAGAGTAGTATAGCAAGAATGGACCTGCAGGGTCATTCTGACCATGTGGCCAATCTATGATGCAACCAGGCGAACTGCACTGCGGAAAATTCAAATCAGTGCTTGTAGATGGCTGCAGTTGTCTGCTTCACCTGTTGAGGATTGAAGAAAATCACACTGCCAGGGTTTGCAGGGTGTCACTTGGTTAGCATAATGATGTGTGTGCTTTGCAGTCGTCCAAAATCAACATGATAGAGAGAGTTTATGGCATTTGTGTGCAAGCAGGAGTTTCCTACTATAGAACTTTGATGGCACAACACATCTCAGATGAGTGGATGGTTAGTAGAAAATCAGGTTGAGATCACATGATGAGAGTAAGTGATCCTATTTAGGAGTATGAGCAGCAAAAACAGAGAGGCGTAAATATAGATACAAGCTAATTAAATCTACTTATATACAGAGGGAGTATAGTTAGACATCACATGAATCTCTAAAATACTAAAATCTATATATATAGTGAAAGAAGGAAAGTATAAGTCCTCAGTCTTGGGACACTTCAGCTTGAGGGATCATAACGCGCTTCGGTAATATAAAGCTGAGAGATAGCGGGAAACGTGTGACTTAAGAAGCGGGATACAGATGGAAATGAGAAAAAGAAGTGGGTGTCCCTGTGGTAAATAAATAAATTACCGGTACTATTTTTCTATGCATTAAATGAAAAGGATAGCTCAATAAAATAAGAGGCAGAGTCCGTGGTATCTGAGTCATACGGGCTTTAATTAAGTGGCTCGAGCCAATGGACATCGTGTTCCATCACCTACTAAGGTTCAGGAAGGGACATTCAACGTTTCATTAACATCATACAATATATATAGTAGAACTGTACAGTTGCATTGAATACAGTAGGCGTAACAAGTGACAAACGAAAGATAAGAACATATGGGCGTGAAAGAAGGCGTGCACAGGGCGTACACGGAGGTGTGTGATGTAGACGTCACAGAAGTGTCATAAGTGGGTGGACACATGGAGGGGGTTTCATGGGCAGCTGGAACCTTTAACCTACTGGTGCGCGCAAAACGAGTCATGACGTGTAACTGGGTAGAGCTGGGGGCGCTGACTCCTAGCACTAGTAGAGGAGACTGAAGTCTGGGATGTCAGAACGACCTGTACCTATAGCATATCTGATATCTTGTGTTTGGAGTACATGTTGCTTGATTCTAAAAGTCATCAGGGCAAAGGCTACTTGTCACTAAAGGCTAGTGCATGCATATATTTCTTTATGTATTGCGCGGGCTATGGATCTTCTATGGATACTAATTCAGTAAATCACTTGCATGGAGACAGAAAGACTAGACTGTAGATGGATATGTTTATGCTGTTCGTTAGCTAGGAATGTGAAGCCGGGGAGCTGAACAGATAACTGTAGGCATAACATATTCTTGGCAGGCAGGCCAGGCCGAGCCGGGCACCGCGTTGCTTGGCAGGAAGTAAGGGAAGGGTCAGGGATGCGGGCGGGGCTGCATCTCTCGGAGCATTTCAGGAGACTCGAGGCCTGAATCTGGTGTCCGGGCCCTGTGGAGCCTTAGAAACGGGTGCATCTCGATGATTTAACGTGCACCATGTAAATACGTTGGCAACATAGGCCTAAAAGCCTAATTCACGTTGCTTTCACGGAGGACTGGATAACTGACATATTAACGTTGGACGCAACTGGAAATGCGTCTTTATTATCGGCCATAGAGGGAAAATGCATAGCGATCATGCACATATATTACATGTTGGGGAACACGTAGGGACACATAACAGGGCAAAATTCAATTTTCCTCATTCCCTCCTTGTTCCCTACGTTCCCTTCAGGAAACATCAATATTCATGAGACCATCTATCTGTTCATACAGCATCATTTGCTCGTCTTTTTTCATTTGGGAATGGGATCGTGGACGTGGAATACAAGCTGTAGCGCACAAGCCGCAAATCGCTGGGCCACATTGTAAACAGAGACAACAACTGAATATGATCATTACTACTAATCCCAGGAATGACAGTACTTTCCATCCCCATGCAGAAATTACACTCCAGAGCCAGCCGGACCAAGTCCAGGTGCCTGGATTCTGGTGTAGCTGATGAGCTATTTTATGAAGTCTAGTTATTGCTGAATACACAGACGGTGCGTTATTAGGAATGAAAACGCAACAACTAGATCCGATGACTCTACAAGCTCCGCCCCTATCGGCCAGGATGACGTCAAGGACAAGGCGGTTCTGAAGAACAACAAATCTCATAGCAGACTGCTCTTCTGTTAAGTTACCTAGGGCGGAAGTAGTCTCATTCACTACTGCTTCAAGGGTTCTGGTTAACCTACGTATTAATTTACTATTCTGGACAGGACCTATGAAGAAAAAGAAACCTTTATTGAAATCCGTATACTGTTCCAATGCAGTTTCAGTCTGATCGACAATTGGGGACTCAATCTCCCTCCTATGTCGGACGTGTACTAGATGGGTATTTCGGTGATAATCGGATGGGGCTAGAAAAACTGGTGGCAGTAGGAATGCAATGTAACATGTTCCATCCCAATCTAGGGGCAAACGTACATAAGCGGTCTGACCACATATAAAATAGGAATGACGTGAAGCTTTGAAAGTAGACTTCCCTTGGTCACTGTATTCGACCACAGTAGTACAATCACTGTGTCCTAGATGTACTGAACCATTCTTTCTAACACATAATTCGCCTTTCACTGGTAGAACTGTTATAGAAGGCAAGTCTGAATTAGTCTCGGACTGAACATTCAAAACCATGAGGTTAGAGGAAAAATTACCTAGATCATATACTTCATTTTCTAGATCTATCCCTGTCCTATGGGGAAGACCGTCCTTGTCTGGGAAACAGGTTTCATTCATAACTGTATTCAGAAGGGACTTATCGTCTAAAGATGACGTTAATGTACACCATGCTCCACACGAACCATTGTGTGAAAACGGATAGGGAAAGAGTGGCAGAACTCCCTTCACTGTCTGGAAAGGGGGGAGTCGACCACATACCCAGCAATTTGTGGCATTGCTGGTCTGATGCGAATAGTGTAACATACGAATAAAAGTATTGTTGCGCATTGCAAGTCGATAGGATAACTCGTGAGGGGGTAGTTCACTAAATGTGTGCTCTACAGTATCATTAGAGGAAAGGTGTGAATGTGAACCAAGAGGAGGAAAAAATACATGTAGCATATAACTTATACATGTGATCGTGAGACTCAGAATAAACATAAACAATAATGTAACGATGCATCTGCTTCGGAGATTTTTACAATATTTCATTTTCTTGAAGTTTCGTCTATCTCTCTCATTATGTGGGTCTATCTCATACATGTCAGAAACCTGTCTAACCGCTTCACCCGAGGGGGACTTAAACAATTAAACGCTGTCTGACTTACTAGACCTTAGTTTGACTTTATACTCCTGCTGCGGAGTTTTCTCTAACAGGGGAAGTTTAGAGTCAGTATCGGGGCAGTCCTTGAAAAAAGTCTTTGGACACAGTCCATGGAAACGCTTGATATGACTGGAATGGAGCCAGCCTTTTCTTCCTTCTAGTTTTACGGCGGACCTTGTGGTCATCAGAACGAGTTTTGGCTCCTTCCAGCGGGGCTCCAGAGGGCTTGAACGATCAAAATTCCGAACCAAAACTAGATCACCTGGAACGACCTCGTGCGGTTTCACCTGGGTGTTGTCCGGAAAGGCAGCCGCGACCTGTGAACGACAAGAGAGTAGTGCAGACATCAAGGAAGCTAGGTAATCTGTCAGCATGTTACTGTCAACATCGGTGATTTTACGAGGCATAGGTGTACCCCACATGTTTGGGGGACGACCAAAAACTACTTCGTATGGTGACAAACCAGATCTGGAGTGAGCGACCATTCTCATATAGAAGAGGGCAACCGGCAGGGCTACCTCCAATCTACACCTTTTTCTGCACTAACCTTCGCTAATCGTGTTTTCAGAGTTTGATTGTGTCGCTCGACGAGGCCAGCTGCCTTGGGGTGTCGTACGCAGTGGAATTTCCACTGGTACCCTAACAGAAGTGATACCTGTTTCATGAGTTCGGACGAGAATGGCTGTCCATTATCTGAATACACGACACGGGGCAAACCATATCGAGGGAAAAACTCACGAACCAGCTGCTTGGCAGTGGTCGCGGCAGTATAATCTGGGACTGGATATGCTTCTGTCCATCTGGACAAAGCGCATACAACTACGAGGACATAGTTGAATCCTCGACATCGATCCATCTGGATATAATCCATCTGGAGGACTTCAAAAGGATGGTCAGGAGGATGAAATCCACCTTGTTCCACGGGAACACCTTTACCTGGATTAAACTGACAACAGATCATGCAGGTACGCACTTTCTGCTTCGCTGCTGCTCGTAAATGCTTGTTAAACCAGAGGTTCTGGATGCTGTCTAACATGGCTTTTTCTCCTAAGTGTGCTGGACTGTGTGCTGTATTAATGATGACTTGAACCATAGAGTCGGGGAGAAACCATGTGGCTTTTCCCTTCGTCAACCATCCCTGATCTGTCAGGACCCCTCCTTGTTCAGTCCATTTCCTAATTTCGTCTGGAGTAGCATGTGTCTGTATGTCTAGTACATCTTGTGTAGTGTCCTTGACTGTCATGCAAGTCGTCAGAACTGAAACGTCTGTCTTTGTCGTGTCAGCTGGAATGTCTGGAGTCTGAGCTGTAAGCTTGGCTGTTCGATCTGCCAGGTCGTTACCCTGGGAAATGGTGTCAGTGACTCTTGTATGTGCCTTGCACTTCATAATGGCTATAGCTGTAGGTAAATGTATTGCTTCTAACAGAGCTTGATTGAGGGGGCCATGCTGAATCTTGGCTCCATGAGAGGTCATAAAACCTCTTTCTTGCCAGAGGACTCCAAAGTCGTGAACGACTCCGAATGCATAACGTGAATCTGTATATATGTTTACTTTCAGGTTCTTGGCTCGTATGCAGGCTTGGGTCAGAGCGATGAGCTCTGCTGCTTGGGCAGACAGGGTGTCAATACGGTGTGTTTCTATAACTTCAGTTTCAGTAGTCACTGCATATGCTGCTACTAACTCTCCTGTACTTGTTCTCATACATGAACCATCCACATAAAGTGTCAGGTCTGGGTCTGGTAGTGCAATGTCCATCAAGTCTTGTCTTGGCTTCGTCATGGTGTTAATAACTTCCACACAGTCATGTGCTGCAGGGTTTGAGGTAATCGAGGGTAACAGTGTAGCAGGATTTAATATGTTGCAGCGTCTGATCTCTATGTGTGGCTGAAACAGTGTCAGTTCATATCCTGTCAATCGTGCTATTGTCAAGTGCTGAGTCTGTGTTCGGTTTAAAAGAACTTCCACGGAGTGTGGAACCTGTACTGTCAGGGAGTGTCCTAACACTATGGAATCACTTTGTCTGATAGCTAAAGCTGTGGCGGCAACTGATTTGAGGCACGCAGGCAAAGCCTGGGCTACTGGATCTAATGTGCTAGAAAAATAAGCACAAGGCTTGTGTTGTCCTGCTTGATCTTGTGTGAGAACAGATAATGCTGTACCATCACGTTCAGTGAAAAAAAGTGTAAAAGGTTTGCTGTAGCATGGCGTCGCTAAAACAGGTGCTTGACATAAAGCTTTCTTTAATTCTTCGAAAACAAGTGTATGTTCCTGGGTCCAAGGGAGGACAGTCGATGTCGCTGCCTCCTGTGTTGTCAACTGTATCAGTGGCTTGGCTAGATATGCGTACTGAGGGATCCATTGTCTGCAGTAAGAAGTGAGGCCGATAAAAGCTCGTACCTCCTTCTGTGTCTTGGGCTGTGGAAGATGTGCAATTAACTGGATACGGTCAGGTGTCAACTGTCTACCCCTCTTGGACAGCAAGTGTCCAAGGTATACCACTTGCTGGACACAGAATTGCAGTTTCGAAGGGGACACCTTGTGCCCCATTTCTGCCAGAAAATACAAGACTGTCAGTGACGCACGTTCGTAGTCACGTTCTGTACGGGCAGTGATCAATAGGTCATCGACGTACTGGAGCAGGGCAGTGTCAGTTGGCATGTGAATACTATCTAGTTGTCGTTTCAGTGCTTGACTGTAAATACTAGGACTTTCTGTGAACCCTTGAGGTGCACGTGTAAATTTATAGCTACGTCCATTTAAACAGAATCCGAAAAGGAACTGGCTGTCTGGATGGATGGGGACACTAAAGAAGGCGTTCTTGAGATCGATGACAGTAAAGAACGCGGCTTCTGAATCAATGGCAGTCAATAGGGAAGAGATGTCTGGAACCACTGGGTACTGGGGTATGATACATTTATTAAGTTCTCGAAGATCAATCACTAGTCGATAGACTGGAGGTGCATTTGGGTCAGTACGTTTAAGAATCGGAATGATCGGGGAATTACATACATTGGAGTCTGTTTCTACAACCACTCCTTGAGCAATGAGCTCGTCAATGATTTTTGATAAGGCTGCTACAGCCTCAGGTGGCAGCTTGTATTGTCGGATTCGTGGTAGTACAACTCCTTGTTTCAGAGTGACACGGTATGGTGTAATGTGCATACAACCTACATCAGTTGGACCTTGCGCCCATAAATGCTGTGGTACATTCAGTAATCTTGGATCAAAATCTCTTAACACATAATGTCCTTTAAAATCACGTAAAAACAATCTCACTCCTTCCGGAGAACAACAAATCACTGCTCCTAGTTCTTTCAATGTTTTAATACCAAGTAGGTTTTCTGGACATGATTTCGTAAGTAACAAGTCTGTAGTTCGGGACAATGGACCGACTTCTAGGGAAACTGGTTTCGATATTTCATTAACAATAGGCTTTCCTGAAAATCCCAGGGAAACATTTCTTGAGCCTGAGAGAGGACCCCCTGGAACCTCGTCATGACTGATGGTAGTCCTACTTGCCCCTGTATCAATCAGAAACTTTCTGTCTTTCCCTAATACTTGACTGTGTACATAGGGACCCTCTTGATCTACAGGAACCTCGATGAGAGGCAAGCCAACCTCCCTCTCTAGGCTGTTTCATGAATACTGCTGATATTCTGGATAATCTGACTGTGCGTACTGGTACATCTGCTGTGTAACGTGTTGTGTGGCAGCTATAGGCTGCGGTACTGTTACTGTCTGTTGTGCGTTCTGCGGTGGTTGCGTGTTTTGTGGAACATGTTCCTGTCTAGGAGGACGCCGTCTTTCTTTCGTCTTACCTGTAGCTATGTTGTGTTTCAGAACGGCACATTCGTTTATATAGTGTCCTGGCTGTTTACAGTAATTGCATGTCCCTTTAACGGGAGCTGCAGAATGACTGGTTTGAGTCGTACCCCTCTTCTGACTATCCACTGGAACAGACTGTGCCACTAGTACTTTCATTTTCGTGTCTTTCATACGTCTCCTTTCGTGTTCTTGCTCTTCTCTGATTCGGTTCTGGTGGTACTGTAACATTTGTAACATTTGGGACGGGGTATTAGCTTGCCAGGTACTCTCAACTTTCAGTACTCGATTTTTAACTTGTGGTAAAGAATTCTCTACTAATTTGGTAACAAAAAGATGTGGATACGACTCACTACTCGTTTTCAAGCCGCTATTAATAATGAAACATTTCTCAAATCTGGAATAAAAATCACTAGTGTCTTCGTCTTGTTTCTGTTTACAGGCTGAGATGGCATCCCAGTCTTCCTTTTTCGTGGTTAGTAATCTTGGCAAGACTTGTATTAACAACTCGGGCAATGCTTTGGCTTTTTCCCCGAGACCAGTACCAGGAACTCGTGTGTTATCTTCGTTCTCTAATTCTGCCCAGTCAATCTTTTTCTCTCCCACCTCCCATTCTTTTTCTTTAAGTTTTTCGTATATGCCCGCAGGCAACAGGACCTTTAACATTTTAATGGTATCGGGATACGTGTATACTCCCATGCGGAGCATGTCTTTTAATTCACGATGGAACCCTGCTGGATCTTTATCGTGACAGGGCACTAACTTTTTCATTTCCAGTAGTTCTATTTTCGTTAAAGGAGTGTAAACAAATACTCGTTCGAGCGTACCTCCCGTTCCCTTAACAGGATGGACTTCTCGCAAGGGATTCTGTCTGTCTATGTAAAATGTCTTCCTTACTGTGGGTGGAACAGGAACGAAATGTGGAGTCAGGAACGTTCTGTATTTGTGGCGTTGTTCTAAAATGACATTAATCAAATCGGTACCTAGGCCTTTCCATCTGTTTAGAAGTAACTCGTCCAATACATTATATAGGGGACCTGGATCAGAATGCTGACTTTCATATAGTGTAATGAGGTGTTGGATCATGTACATACCCACCAGTCGCTGTTCGTCTGGGGAAAGATTCAGAAACGTTTGGGCCACTACTTCGTCTGAAAATGTGCTAGAATCACTAGTCCATTGCACTGCTGATCGGGCTAGTTCCTGTTCATGCATGGTACTAAGCTCACTGTAACCTATTCGTTGTTTCAAAACTCTATCGGTAGCTTGGAATAAATGCTCAAGGGAACATTGTTCTGGTACGGGAGGAAGAAAGGTTTTCTTACATTCTAGGCGTGTGTGTCTGTCAAAAGGTCTCGTTCTACCTACGTACGCTATTCTGTCTGGGTTCTCTGTGTCTAGATCTTCATCTGAAATGTCATTCTCTTTCTCAGTTTCTCTTGTTGCTTTCTCCCTTTCGTGTATGCCTAGAATTTCTTTACGAATCTTTCTATACATGGATTCTATACAACCTTGTTTACTGTGTTTTCCTTCTGCTATATTGTCACTCCATTTTGTCAGGGCCTTCATCTCGTCTTTGTTTTTACCAGGCTGGTCTTGTTCTCTTATTAAACAATTTATCAAAAACTGCAAGATCATATTTTGAGTCTCGACTTTCCTGTGTGCCATAGCCTCGTGAATACTTTCTGGTTTTTCTCCTGTTCTGATGAAATGATATATTCTGTCTAAATGTTCCCTCATTTCTGGTATGATAGTCAAATAACTTGCAACTCGTCGTAGACGTACGGAATATAATATCATGTGATCTTCGCCTGGCACTGGGTCATATCTACAATCAGTAAGGTATTGTTTGAGGGCTGCGTATGTAGCCATTTTTGGCGTACGTTGTAATGCTGCGTCTCTCAGCGTCATTCGTTTTACTTGGGGCGGGGTGATAGGGATACCTCCCCCTGCTCCTCCTGAACTTGAATCGTCAACTAATACTGGGTGTGACATTGCTGGTAATGTGACTGGTAAAGTAGGCAAACGTAATGTGGGTTTGTCCTGGGTCACCGGCGGATTAAAAGGATTTCCAGGACCAGTGGCTAGAGGAACAGTAATTGCGTTATTAACAGGGTTATGAGGTTGAACAGGCGGAGGAGGATTCGGATTTGTATATTCTGGGACAGTGTCGTCTAAATAGGAAGTAAGGAAAATTTCAGCTGCGGTCGGTTTATGACGTAGCTTAGTCGGGATCAATGGTGGCGGTAAATTACAGGGTGCTTCCGGGGTCGCCTTAGGCAGGCCCTCGGCGAGAAGGGGATACATGCCTTTAATAAGGGCATTTCTTTGTCTGTCTGACTGTTCTGCTCTAACTCGTTCACCTTCTTCTAGTAGTTCCCTTTCTTGGGCTTTTTCTGATGATTCCCTACTTAGTTCTGCTTTCCTGAATTCTTTTTCTGTTCTTTTATGCGATTCTTTACGCCACAATTCTATGGCATCTTTCTGGGATTGTCTGGCTTTCTTTTTCCATAATGCTTCCTCTACTCTCATGATGCACTCAGCATCCCAGGTTCCTGAAACAGGCCATCTATATTTCTCTTCCAGATGTTTGGTATAGTCTACCCATAAGTCTAAGTACAGTATGGCATCTAAGCCATGTTTATGATACATGAAATGTCCGGGACTGTCCCTAGGTGGGACAGGAACTGATTCTTCGAGTATCCCTTTTCTGGTTCCTATCTGACGTAACTTTGAAAACAGAGGCATATTTGAACGTACTTGAACTTGAACACAATACACAGTAAACACAGTAATGAAATAGCAAACAAATCACTCATACCACGACATCAAAACATATTAAAAACAGTTCGAACAGATACTACCTAGTACATTGAAACCATAATACTGACAATCTCGAGAGACTATACTAGAAAACAGAATTACTGGATGCACTGCTAAGACAGTACAGAACATACCGGTCTCATAGAGAGACACGTCATACCGTATCCACCTAGGTGAACACGTCGGACCGGATCTGTGTACCCAGACCCGTCTGGACCGGGCACAAATTAGTGAACCCGTCTAGATGCGTTCCCAGCAATGGTACTCACCGGGAAGCAAAACTGAAGGCCTCGGAAACTCGACTGGACTGGACTGGACTGCTACGACGTCTGGTTACTGCTACGCACTACGCATGCGCTTCGGGCTTCGGAAACAGGTGGGCCTCAGGATACCTCGGACCTTGCTCTCTCGGCTTGGGCTCTGGTCGGGACTCTCCGCCTTCCTCACCGCCTCGTCTGGATGCTGGACCGCAGTCTCCGTCTCCTCCGTGGGCCTGAGGGAGTTTAGCAGAAAAACCTGCAAGTGCACAGTAGGGGTCCGTCACGGCTGTAGAAGGGGTCAGGGGGCCTGCGTTACATCGCCGGCGCGTGGGGAAGGGGCTCGTCCCTGTTCAGGCGCCATTATGTGGTAAATAAATAAATTACCGGTACTATTTTTCTATGCATTAAATGAAAAGGATAGCTCAATAAAATAAGAGGCAGAGTCCGTGGTATCTGAGTCATACGGGCTTTAATTAAGTGGCTCGAGCCAATGGACATCGTGTTCCATCACCTACTAAGGTTCAGGAAGGGACATTCAACGTTTCATTAACATCATACAATATATATAGTAGAACTGTACAGTTGCATTGAATACAGTAGGCGTAACAAGTGACAAACGAAAGATAAGAACATATGGGCGTGAAAGAAGGCGTGCACAGGGCGTACACGGAGGTGTGTGATGTAGACGTCACAGAAGTGTCATAAGTGGGTGGACACATGGAGGGGGTTTCATGGGCAGCTGGAACCTTTAACCTACTGGTGCGCGCAAAACGAGTCATGACGTGTAACTGGGGAGAGCTGGGGGGCGCTGACTCCTAGCACTAGTAGAGGAGACTGAAGTCTGGGATGTCAGAACGACCTGTACCTATAGCATATCTGATATCTTGTGTTTGGAGTACATGTTGCTTGATTCTAAAAGTCATCAGGGCAAAGGCTACTTGTCACTAAAGGCTAGTGCATGCATATATTTCTTTATGTATTGCGCGGGCTATGGATCTTCTATGGATACTAATTCAGTAAATCACTTGCATGGAGACAGAAAGACTAGACTGTAGATGGATATGTTTATGCTGTTCGTTAGCTAGGAATGTGAAGCCGGGGAGCTGAACAGATAACTGTAGGCATAACATATTCTTGGCAGGCAGGCCAGGCCGAGCCGGGCACCGCGTTGCTTGGCAGGAAGTAAGGGAAGGGTCAGGGATGCGGGCGGGGCTGCATCTCTCGGAGCATTTCAGGAGACTCGAGGCCTGAATCTGGTGTCCGGGCCCTGTGGAGCCTTAGAAACGGGTGCATCTCGATGATTTAACGTGCACCATGTAAATACGTTGGCAACATAGGCCTAAAAGCCTAATTCACGTTGCTTTCACGGAGGACTGGATAACTGACATATTAACGTTGGACGCAACTGGAAATGCGTCTTTATTATCGGCCATAGAGGGAAAATGCATAGCGATCATGCACATATATTACATGTTGGGGAACACGTAGGGACACATAACAGGGCAAAATTCAATTTTCCTCATCCCCGGAACAAATATCTTATGAGAAAACAAAAGTGGAGATGATGTCACCAAGGGGAATGAGGTATGGAGAACATAAAAGTAGACCCATGATACCAACTGGTAGAGCTGTGAGTGCGGACGACTCGTTGTCCCAGATGACTGGAAAAGATCAGTCACAGAAACAGGAGCATATTCATTTGACGGCAGAGCCGGTGTTGCCCAGGGATCTGAGGGAGGTTAGAAAAGTAGGGTGGTCAGCAGTGTCACATGCAGCGGATAGATCAAGCAGAACAAGGTGATTGTGCAGACCTGAGGTTATGGAATTGGTTATATGTGTGAATGTTGCCTTTGTAGAGTGTTGTGCTTGGAAGCTTGATTGAAGGAGAGTGAAAAGGTTGGCAGAGCAGTCCTAGAGAATAAGCTGCTTGAAAACAAGGTCTTCCCGTATTTTAAGAAAAAAAAAAGAATAGGGATTCTGGGTACAAGTTGAAGAGTCAGAAAAGGTCTGCTGAGGTACTACCACTGCAGGAATAAAGCACGGTGGGTTGGTGCCAGACATAGTGATAGTAATGATAGTTAAAAGATATATAGAGCGCACGGCTATTCAAGAGTGTCCCAGCGCTATACGGTCTGAGAAAAAACCAGCAGATGCAGATGCCAATTTGTGAGAGAAAAGCCAGGTCTAAAGCTTTTTCATGAAAATAGCTTCAGCCCTTGTTTGACGCAAGTCAAGAGGGGCCTTGTTCCACCCTACAGACATGAGGGAGCGGTTGTAGAGAGAAGTAAGGTAAATAAAGACTTTGGAAGACAGGACAGTGGTTTGATGGATTGTGAAGTAAAGAATCAGATGGAGCAAAAAAGGAATGATCTGATTTGTTAATGATAGGCACTGTTGGTCAATAGTTGGAGGCAGAAGTGCCAGTCCTTTAGGTGACGGGGATATTGGTCAGACAGTGTCTAGCCAACATGACCACATTGGCCCAGCCCAAACAAGAGCAATTCCCAAGAACTACAAACCTGGAGAAACCCAGCACCATACCAACATTCGTTTTGCATAGCTCTGTTTAAGGTACACCTAACCCCACAAATGGGTGAAGGATTGCAGCACTACATGCTGGAGAGGTTCACTAACTTGAAGCCAGAATCCAGAATCATACACAAAGCCCTGTACACAAGCTTCCGGAAGATCTCGCCCAGAAAATCGTGGTATCTGGCGGACTCAGAAACTCCCGGTCTGCCAGAGACCATGTGCGTTAAATGAGTAGAGGAAGAATGAGACATGATTGGACAGAATGAGACAAATAAAATGGAGCATCAGCTGTTGGTGGACAAAGCTGTGATACTTCTGCACCAATCTCAGGAAGTCAGTTGGCATCAAGTGGTCACTTTGACATCATTGTAGAACAATCTACCAGGCCATGCGATCATGCAGAGCCCTACAGGGCACTTCCAAGGATATTTGTTTCAATGCAGCAGGTAGTATGTTCCCCCTAAAACAAGCACTTTGAGGTACTTTGTTTTAAAATTGTTGCATTTTAAGGAGGAAGGAAGTCGGCTCTGAACCCTACTCCGAGCCCTGAAAAATAGTGATCACTGGAGGTGCTTTTCCAGTTAAATTTGCTGTTTAGATAATCGTTTATGTCACTTCTAAACATCCTAGAGCCACAGAGATTGGAAATTACTTCCTTTAAGGGGCATTTGAAGGTATCCTGATGTAATGCTATGTCAGAGTTAGAAATGCATCCTTCTCTGATTGGTGAGATTTGTAAGGAGGAGAAAAACAATGTGATGTTAATAAATTAACATGAGTTTGAACCATGGCTGCTGCGGATCATTAATCAGCCTACTATGTTCAAATTTCTAGTAAAAAGAGCAGCACCGGAGTCAAGACGCGAAAGGTAAAGGCGCTGCGAGGCAGTTTCTAAGTAACCTTAGGGCCAGATGTTCGAACATTAGGAATAGCGATTTCCTAATTGTGATTTTCTGCAAATCGCAATGAAAAAATTGCTGTTCCTAACGTATGAAAGTTTTAAATAACATTTTTGATTTCAAGTGGGTAACAAATCTACCTACCTGATGAATATTATTGAGGTATGCAGATCCATCAGACATGCTAGTCATCACAGGAATGCTGGCCAGCTGGTGTCAGCAGATCACCATGTCTGTGATAGCTTTTAAATAATGAAGCCCATTTTCCTTAAAAGAAACGGGATGTGTTTCAAATGAAAATAATGACACGTTCAAAGTCAATTTTTTTAAGAGCAGGCAGAGGTCAGTGGGACCACTTCCTGCTCTTATAAAATATATATATTTTTACATTCCCAAAGGGGAAGGGGCCCCATGGGGACTTTTTTACAATGTGCAAATGACTACCACAGTAGTTTATAAATAGAGTAATGTTTTGAGACTGTAATTCGGCCGCAAAACTTTAATACATACTACTGCAAATCGGTATTTGGAAGGGATGCCCTAAACACGCCTTTTCCAATTATTGATTTGCAAACCCAAATTGCAATTCTATAGAATCGCAGTTTGGTGCTTACAAACACCATAAACATTTTTCTGTCGGAAATGTTTAAATTCAGAGAATGGGCTCGTTTGCCACCTCAAAGGTGCTTCATAAATGTGGCTCTTAGTAGTAGGAATTGTTCGTCTGCCATGAAAAGTATGAGTTGGATAACAACCCAATGACCAGAATCTGATTGTGGGCCTGGCAATCAATCGGCAAATGATCGCACTGCCCGAGAACAAGACAGGCCCACTTTTCTCTCCTCTGAATTGGGAAAGCAGCCCCTAAACTATAGAAGCCACGTCATATCCTAGGATCCAACATCTCTTGAGACCTGCACGAAAAAGGGAACAACAAACTGCTGACTCTACAGGACAAATACTCCAACATTAGACTGAAGTTTTCTCCACCTGCAAGCTCAAAAACATACAATTCATACTCTACTGCATCACTTTGAGGTCGAAGACAATTTGCGCACAAGTACCACAACACCCTCACCAACCCAGAATGAGATTTGCAACAAGGGTCCACTGTCAATTTTACACAGTGCGAAGCATATTACCCCCAAAAAATTGGATTAGAAGCTGAGAAGTTTCTGTTTCCTGCACATGCAATAGATCCACAGCTGCAGTTTGATCTGGAACTACAATGCCCAGTTAGAGAATTCACTCTGTCCAAGACAGTCTCAGAAGAGTAGTCGTAGGCTAACAATATCTTGGGTCTTGCATGGTTAACAACACCCTATAAGCAATCATCCAGGAATCTGTAGAACAAGAAAGGCATATTTGTAGATAACTCTCCGGTACATACTTCACATCTGAGATTAGATCCACATCTCAAACCAGTAACTACTAGGAATATCTGTTAAGTGAATAACTAATCTCTCCCAGTGCTCCATTGCTGTAATCTCCGTTGCATCTTACTAAGCGACCCCTGCCCAAAGCCTCGCAAATCAACATAATTCGATAATTCACAGAGCCCCTCTTGAAAACACAGTGGATCTCTCAAACAATGAAAGGATGAGCAAAACAGGCCTAAGTCCTTCAGCCTAATCAAGCCACCAAACGTATATAATCATGCTGCAAAACCTCTGAAACATACACTGCTGAAATAATTTCCAGAATCCTTCATATCAGATATCTACTTTAGCGCTGAAAAAAGTAAACAGAAAAATGATCTTATCTTCTACACATTTTGGCCAGCCTATTTGAAAGACTTCTTCTCCAGCCACTTGCAAGTGACTAACTCTATTAGACTCCTGTATGTATCTAAACTAGCCATAGCACCTTCCATCTACAGAAATGGCAATGTCCTATTACTGTCACAAACCTGACGCCTGGAGGAGAGCTTTTGGCTGCGAGTTGGACCGGAGGCACCGGTTTTCACAGTTCTTGGCTGCCAGAGGTATTGGCAACCTCTTCCAGTAGTCACGTTACTGCCGGCACAGAGAGCGTCTAGGCAGAAAGTGCCTTCTGGAATTGGCCCTAGGAAGTAGACAAAAAAAGAAGGCAAAAAACCTCTGAGATGGCTTCTGAGCACAAATGAAAATTCGATGTAAGAAACAAGGCTGAGGACCGAACCAACAGAAGAGGACTGGAGATTCCAGAAGAAGCCAAGGAAAGACTCAAGTGCTGATATGGGTGTAGACAAACAGGGAATTAACAGGAGAAGACTGCAGATTCCTGGAGGAGCCAAGGAAGGACTGGAGCGCAGGAACACACCATAAGAGACCTGGGTGTGTTGTGGCGCAAGAAGAAAATGTAAAACACTTCCTTATTTAGGCCAAGGTTATGAATTACATCACAGGAAGTTAGAGCACCATTTAGGACTGGGAACGTCCTATTGGAAGGAATGTACAGCGCGCCATCTAGGAACAGGCAGTATTTCCAGTAATCCTCTCCAGAGAATTCTGGGAAGAAGAAGGAGAAGAAACACACAGACTCCCAACATGTTCCCAAGAAGAGGACCGTTGCCCAAGATAGCCCCGGGGCTGGCCATCTTGAGGTAAATGTGTTTAGGGCAGCGTGTCAACACCTCTTCGCTCTCTCCGGCTCCCGGGGGAGCTCGCATTCTGCGTGCAGTCATAAGCTGGTAGAGTGCAACAGATCCAAGCAGCAGAGCAACTGCTCCAAACCTCCAAATCTTTGTCAACCATTTCACCACACTACTTGCCTCTCTAAGCTGCATACATACTTAATCACTCATCTCCAATAACCCTCACACAGACTCAACAACATTATGCAAAACCACAACCACGGCAGCACCCTACGTTACCCACAGAGCACTTCACTGCAAACACTGCCAATCACCTATTACAATATACAACTCCCGCCTGAACCCACCACATCTCACTCTACATGCCGCACACTCAGGAGACTATGCCCTAACCAACACCCTACAATTACTAATAACTCGCTGTAATCTACACAGAACTGCAACCCCATAATCTCATTCTCACCCTTTACCTGCAATTCCTAGGCTGTAACCAGCAACACACTTCAGCAAACACTGCAAAGCCATCATTTCAATCTCACCCTTTACCTGCAATACCTAGGCCGTATCCAGCACCACACTTTAGCAAACATACGCAACCCACTCAACATCACTCCGGCACCGAACAACAACTAATCTAACACACTAAATCCGGTCTAGCTCACGATTTCACCCACCAACAACTATGCTGAAACCCCTTCTGATGATAATACACCTCAATTCACATGGAACACACCCATGAAAACCAACCGTACTCATTATGCTGGCATTCTGCTACATAGCTCAAACATCACCACCAACCAAACTGCATTCAGCTGCATACACCACATCTATAGCACCCCTAACACTTCTCCTTTCCCAGAGACAAGTCCCAGCTGCAGTTCACCTACAGGAGTCATATACCACACTGCTATTCATAGACCCACGTGGAACCTCATGAGTCAACACAGGCATGACACAAATGATAAGATGGCATTCCTCACAATTCTCCAAGACCACAAGAGACCACTTACAACCTGGGGCCACCCATCCCTAAATAGCCTCAAAACTGTCAAAAATCAGGAATGCCTAACAACTCACAAAGACTCCCAGAGATCATTACTTACAAATGACCCAAACCATGAATAAACCCCACATTAGGAGTTTTGTCTCCACTGATTTGACCTGTTTTAGGTTGGCTCTTGTGTGTGGGAGGTCAGGCTGTTTTTATGATATCCCACAGCATGCTAATAACAAGCTGTCATGACAAACAAATACGGCCATCCTCCTTGAATCCAATAATTCAAAACCTATGAAATGCTCTTAGAGGGCTATGCAGAATCCTACTGCAAGGCTCATAACAGGAGAATGACATTACGATCACATCACCTCCACTCTGATCAGACTGTAATTAATTGAGGCAAAATGCAATTTTAAACAGTCTGCATCACACACAAAGCCTTCCACTTGGGGAACCCAAAATAATACTCAAATAAACTATCAAAGCCAGGAAAATAACGTGCCCTTGGAAGTTCCTACACACTACTTCTGATAATGTCCAAACTCAAGAAGGAAAAATCAATCGCTCAATATTTCTCTGGCAATACACAAAGGATCTGGAGCCCCTTGCCTCCTAAGATACCCACTGATCAGTCCTTAACGAGCTTCAAGAAAAATGTCATAGCACTCCTAGGCTGATAATTAAACCCTACCAGACACTGATTCACCTCCCAAGGGGACACTTTCGCCTAGAGAATGGTATATATTGCTCTGGTTAACTGGTCAGAACTACAGTCATCCAACTCATATCTAGAGGTTTCCTCGTCACCATCTAATTAGTTCTTTGCAAAGTCTATTCTCAGGGTAGGGGTCCTCCAGGGAAACAAACACATACATATCACTGGACTACAGCAACAAGGGTCGCGAAAGCATACCTAACCAACAAGGGAGGCATCTATATCCATAAACGGCAAATAGCAACTCAGTGGAGTCTGCTTAGGGTCATGCCATGATGGATAACCCCTCTGACTAGGTAACCACTAATATAAACCTGCTTGTGGAAATGTGCATATACCTTTTGGACAGTTCGAGGGACATAACACGGTCGATAACTTCTCAGAGTTTGTAAACACCAACTCTGGTGGGAAATATTTTTGTATTTACTGTAAAGTTTTCAATATATTTAATTTGGCCTATAGAATGTGCATAACGCGGTTGTCAACTTTTCATAAAATGTAAACACCAACTCTGGTGGTAAAATACTCTTGTGTTTCTTGTAGAGGACCAACTGTAAGCGACCGATAGAAGTAGAGAAAATTTAACTTGAACGGTATAGGTTATTACCCGCTAGGGAAGTTGATTGCTATGGAATTATTGTTGTGCAACAGAGCTTATGCTGACTCCTACCTATAACTATGATAACTATAGATTAGTAGGCCAGTGCAGGGGTAGGGGTGTATGGTGGACAGCCTGTGCATGTACAGAGCCGAATGAACATTTGTTTAGAGACTGAGTTGTTCTGATAAAACACATACATATGGAATTGTACCTATATGCTTTAAGTGGGCCGGGTCTCACCGGGTCTGAGCACCGGCAGTTTTTAAAGGGGGCCTCGAAACGGGTGTCTATCGGGCTCTGTTTTGTGCCCTGGCACAGGCGGTCCGTTTATTTCATGGATTGCAGTGACCGCAGGCACATCGATGTGTACAAACTCACACTGCTCACTTCTCACTAGTGTGGACGTGCTCACACCGCTCATTTCTTACTTCTCACTAATGGAGAAGTTATGGTATAACGCCATGCCAGGCGAAGGGTGTAGTGGAAGGGAAATCCTTTAACGAGTCATTTGATGTCTGGATTTCCCTTCTCTTTTTCAAACTTAGGAGCAGCTACATTGTGGTGGTGTCACCAGGGGCTTAAGCGAAAGCTTTTTCAATATTATATACAAGCCATAGTTGGTGCTTATTTATCTTATGCAACCAACAACATTAGAAAAAGCCAATAGTCCTGGCTTGTTGTAGGTATGATGTTACTTTTGTATCATATATCTGGATGCAATGACAGAAACAGCAAAATACCAGTCAGGCAGCACAGTATGCTAAGCACAGATTTCTAGCAACTTGCTTTTAAGCCACGTCCTTAATTACATTGGCCACGCCCCTTTGAGAGACCCCCCCCCCAGTTTTTCATCCCACTTAAAGCCCTGATTATATGGTGACAAGTTGCCTGCCTATGTGGCGCCAGTTCCTGAATTCTGGTATTAGAGACCAGCCATAGGAGGCCAGTGTAGGGAGTCATTCCTGTGTGTACAGGTAGGGATTTGATCAGCTCTCTTGTGCACATCTGTATGTCGCAGTGGCAGATCCCATGCAGGGAAACAGCAGGTGCTGCAGGCTGTGTGCACTCGCTTAGTGTGGTGTGTTGCTACCTGGTTAGCTGAGTGATGATTGGGTGTTTCTGTATATTTACATACCATGCCCCAAAAATAACACACACAGGCAATAGCTCATGGAAGCAGAGCAAAGGGTTGTTTTGTTTCTTCTCCACCTGCCCTGCAACCCTCCTCCCCCACTCTCAACACAGGGGCACACCACCTCCTCCTCTGTCTCTGGGGGTCAAGGGAGGACTACAAATATGGAAGGACACACACTACTTCCTGGGAACACACTACTTTCTTAATCCTAGTCAGCTCGTAGAGCTCATAAACATTCATTATTACTGTGGCATGTGATCCACAGGCCATATAACTTGGCCCCAATGCTGCGGCCATTATGACTCTATTTTCTAATATCAAAGAGGGCATTGCGGATAAAAAAGTCACGATGGACTTTTCAACCTTCCCTCAATTGAACAATAATATCATCAGGGCAGCAGCTAGCACAGTCAAGCGCAGCTCTCCTATGAATTCGGCTCCTATAGATATACTGTTGAATGAAGGTGACACCATCACATCTGCCTTGACGACTGTCTATAATTCTTCACTGGAAAGTGGACAATCCCCGACCCCTGTAAGCACACGATCATTAGTCCGTTACTGAAAAAGTTCTCCTTAGACCTTGACAAGATTGAGAATTACCGACCAATATCATTGCTCCCAGGCATTGCTAAGATCATAGAAAAATTGGCAAATGGTTTTTTGACTGACTTCCTGGAATAGCACAATCTCCTGCAGCAGACGCAAACGGGCTTTCTTCTCGAATGCAGTAGAGGCAGCCTTCTTATTGGCCTCGGAGGATCTAACAAAACACTAGATCAGGGAAGGACAGCTGTGCTCATTCTTTTTGATTTGAGCGCAACCTTCGATACTGTGTCCCATGCCACTCTCCAACATAGATTGGAGGAGGTAGGTATCACTAATAGGTCAGGAAAGGGCCTTGTTTGTCGGAGGTTCATCAGCTCAGATGTGGATGCGACAGGGCTCAGCATTGAGCCCTACTCTATTTAAGATATACGTCAGCCCTTTCATCAGGCCTTACCATGGTGTAGTATTCCGACGACACTCAGATTGTCTTTTCCTTATCACCCAATACCAGCTCAACTTCTGAGAAACTGTCTGGAGCAGGTGAACAATTGGATGGCAACTAGTTGTCTTAAACTGAATGGCAGAAAACTGAGGTTATGGTTATTGGAAATAACCCAGCACTGTAGGACTATATTATCTGGCCTTTGTACTGGGTAAGAGCACACCCCCCAAAACTGAAGTAAAGAGCCTGGGGGTATTAATGTATAATGACCTGACATGGCCTCCCAGGCAAACAAAAGTGACAGCGACATGTTTTGGTCTCCTGAGAGCCCTTAGAAAGACGCTCAAATGGCTCCCTGTGGAAACTCGGGGAGTAGTCGTACAAGGTCTTGTACTTCCATGTTTAGACTATAGTAACTCTATTTACTTATGCAGTTCTATCTACGTCATTCGGAAGTTACAAGTTATTCAAAATAAGGCAGCCTGAGTACTGCTAGGCCTACCAAAAACACAATCCGTGTGCCAGGCTTTAGCGAGTCTCCATTGGTTGTTGGTGAGCAAAATAATTGAATTTAAAGCCTTTTGCAGTGCTTACAAGGTAAAATATGCTCACGGTCCACATATCCTTAGTCATCTCATTACACTGTACAACAATGTGAGAGAGCTAAGATCCAGCAATTGCTCCCTCCTGGCTACCCCAGAAACAAAATAGCCAGAAGCGGAGGTCCATCATTTGCGTAATGGACTTTCCAGGAGGGTGAGCAGTCACCATGTGTCCCTTACTCACAACTTTGAAAGGTTCCACATCAAAGGGAGCATCTGGTTTGCATTTTCTCTGTTGTCGCACCAATATGCGATCACCTTTATTGAAAGTAATGTATTGGCACATCGACGTTTGTTGGCATATACTTTTGCCTTTCGCTTGTGGCACAAGTCTGTTTGATGTAGTTCATATCTGTTGTAGATCTTTGTTGGTCCATTGTGGTAGCTGGGTCATCATTTACACAGACTTCAGCAAACGCAAGAATTATATATACAATTTTCCAATTAATAGATATCAAATTTCAGTCTTAGATCTTTATTATTCTTACCCAACACAAGTTTCGTCATATTGTGCATCTTGCCCTATGACTACATCAGGACAGTATTGTCTGTATATTGTCCACCAGTTCTCTCACCCGGGATATAATCACCTTCCGGGGTAGTAACCAAATGAACCCGTAGCCCTTGCAACAATATCTCAGAGTTAAACCACATGGCATTCCTGTGGTATGGAATCACACATCCCTACAACCCAAGATTGTATTGTATCTCGTCCACACCAACTCACGCTAAGCAAATCCAATTGCAAGTACACCATGGATCCAAGCGCTGTATTGTATCTCGTCCACACCAACTCACGCTAAGCAAATCCAATGGCAAGTACACCATGGATCCCGGCGTCCCTCATCGGCGTCCCTTTTGAAGTACAGCAACACAAGGTTGAGTGAAGAGATACAGTGTGTACTGTGTAGTGAGCATCTGATTCCTAAATTCACCCTTCATTAGTAGTCCTAACTTGGTCATTATGGCTCTCCCGTCAAATTAACGCCACCTTTCGATGAATGAGGAGTCGACTGGTAAGTTCGAAGAGCAGCATGGACAGTGGACTAAAGATCAAGCTTCCCTAATGGACGGTCTTTTTAAGTGTGCTTATAAACCGTTTAACCACACCATTTGCTTGTGGCCAAAGAGGTGTGCTTTTCTGAAGCTTCACATTGAGATGATTAAGAAAATCTGAATTCTCGACTGTTGAATGGTAGCCATTGTCAGACTTTAGATTTTAAGGAACATCCCATGTTGGAAAAATGCCATCTAACCTCTTGACGACTCTTTCTTGAGTGATCAATGAGAGATCTTCTACCAATAAAAAACGGGAGTATCCATTGATGAAAACCATCAGGTGATGTCCATTGTCAAGAGGGCCAAAGAAATCAACAGCTATTCTTTCCCATAAATGTTTTGTCAAATCAGACATATTCAAGACATTTTGAGTGGTTTTTGAGAGATGAGCAATCGCACAAATGACAAACCTTCAACTCTCACATCAAGATAAGGAGACCAAACTCGATCTAGAAGAGCGTGTTTTGTGTCAACAATTCCATGATGTCCTTCATGGGTCACTACAATTATTTGTTGTTGCAGACTCTCCGGTAAGACACTTCTTGACCCTTGTAAGACAATACCTTCTTGGGTAAGGGACAGTTCATCTTTCAAATTTTTGAACTTTTGATGTTCGTTGTCACATGTGAGAGGTCGGATGTGCTGTTTCCAAGATTGATGTGTAATAACATCTTTTAGCATCAACATGTCACTATCTTTACTTGTTGCAGCAATGATTTTTCCCAATGATATAGCTGCAGGTGTATTGGGATTTACGAAGAAGTTAATCTAAGTTTCAGCGGCTTTCTAAGGGTTACCAAGGCATTTCATTGGCATTCATAAAAAGTCATCGAGGTTTGATCTTTCCCTTGTTGGTGTACTATACTGTAATTGCAAAACCCAGCGTTCAATTCTAGGAGGCAGCTTGGCTTTTGTGTTGCCAAACATGGTGAGTAATGCTTGATGATACCTTACAAAAGGGAAAGGTTTTCCATATAGGACTACGTGGAAATGTTCACAACCCCACACCACTGCAAAGCTTTTTTCTCAGGTTGCTAATAGGCTTGTTTAATTTGTGACAAACTACTGCTTCTAAAGACTAAAATATACCTGCGAGCATTTGGGTATCCAGTCCACTGTGTTGGGCAAGGATCACGCGCAACCCAACAGGGCAAGCATCAACAACAACATTTGTATGTAGTTTTGGATCAAAGTAGGGCATTTCAGTGGCGTTATCAATTGAATGCTAGATTTTCTTAAAACTTTATTCACATTTGTGTGACAAGTAAAATGAAGCATTTCTTTTTGTTAAGTCTCTTAAGGGAGCACTTACTGTGGCATAGTCATGTATGTATCGGAAACAGTAACTGACCATGCCAGTGAATGAACATAATATGGTAACATCTTGTGGGGGATTGGTGGCTGACAAAGCCTGTACTTTAGTTGGATCCCATGTCATACCCCCATCAGAAAAGATGTGGACAAAGAATATAAGGTTTATTTTATGGAATTAAAATTTTTCAGACTTCAAAGTTAAAGCAGCATCAGCAAGTAAACAACACACTTGAGTAAGAGCTTTATCATGTTCCTTTTGTGTGGCCCTGAAATAAAAAATGTAATCACTGTAATTAAAAGCATTCATGACAGGTCGTATGATATGTGGAATGGCATCTTGCAAAAGCTCGGCAGCTGATGACACACCAAAATATTATAATTTATATCTTAACACCTTAAACTCTGCGGCAATTCCGACGCGGTGCCGGTGTTCCAATGAGTCGGCGGGACTGCGTCGGCCAACGGATGTGTGCAACACTACGGAGATAGTGCTCGTGAGACCCGTTGGCCGACGGGCTCAACGAAGGAGTTAACAAACCAATATGGGTACAAAAGGTGGTAATGCAGCTGCAATCTTCTTCGATTTCCAATTGATGATACCCTTTGTTCAGATCAAGGCAAGAGAAAACTTTAGCACTAGTCAACTGTGTGATCATGTCGGCAATGTGTGGACCGGGATGTGTTCTCTTTCAATGGCCTGGATGGCTTGATGCATATTGACACAGATGCATACAGCTCCTTCACTTTTTGGGCACCACCACTATAAGCCGAACACATGCAGTGGGACCAGAGGATCGCTCAATTATATCTTTAGCTCTTTCTCAACAGCTTCTTGTAGATGAAATGCAACTTGCCTGTGTCTGTGAGCAACAGGGTGAACGTCCTCATTGATATGCAGTTGCACTTTCATAGTCTTAAGTTTTCCCAATCCATGAAACAATGTCGGCAACTGACTTACTATGTCATGATGAGCATTCATGTTCTGGTACACAGATATTAGTCCCATGCAGCAGCAGTATTGAAACTACGTAAACAGGCACTTGACGCAGTACTTTGAAGTACATGAATGGATGCATGTACTTTTGTGTTTCATGTTTCCTACTTACAAACCATAGGGCTAGATGTAGGAAATTCCTATTTACCTACTCTTAAATACCGAATTTTACCGATTCGGTATTTAAGAGTAGGTAAATAGGAAGGAGGCAGATGTAGGTCATTTTAAATTCAGAATTACCGAATCTGTAACATTCGGTATTTACCGATTCTGTAAATACAGAATCGGTATTTCCCATTGATTCCTATGGGCTTTGAAGCCCATAGGAATCAATGGGAAATACAGATTCTGTATTTACAGAATCGGTAAATACCGAATCCTGCAAGGGTGCAGGGGGTGTCACTTTGACACCCTCTAGCACCCCAAGTACAGGCTTGTGTGACATGTGGCACACATACATGCCCTAAGGGCATGTCTGTGTGTCACATTGCACAGGTGTGCATGCACAGATGTGCATGCACACCTGAATTCGGTATTTTACCACACAATAGGATTCTGTGGTAAAATACCGACTCTTAAGGGCCTGTGGCACTGTAAACTGTGCCACCTACATTTGGAATTACAGAATCGGTATATTTACCGATTCGGTAATTTACCGAATCGGTAATTTTACCGAATCGGTAAATATACAGATTCTGTAATTTTCAGCCCCCTACCTCTGAAAACCTTAATACCGGTCGGAAATGGCCGAAATGGGCCGTTTCCGACCAGTATTAGGGCTCCTACATCTGGCCCTTAGTTCTTTAAAGGTGTTGAAGCAGCCAGGTATACACTAAAGTATTTCACAGTGTGAGAAGAGGAACGGAGATACTTCATTGCACTTCTCCTCAGCCATAATGTTTATCGACGCACTACTGTCGTTAATAAAAGGTATGAAGCAACCGTTTATTTTTAGTGAACTTTTTGGACAATATTTGAGTAACTTTTGTGATTTTACTTGTCGACTTTGCCTCGACTTGTATTTTCCTCTGCATGCTGCCACCCCTATATGAGCACATTTTTCTAAGGTAAACATCGATATCAGACATCTGTCTTCCTCACTGTCACTTGACAATGAAACTTAGGAATTATTGGACAAAGATTTAGACGATGATCTACTTTGTTTAGTATTGATTTGCCTCAATAGATGTTGCTGCTGTCCATATGGGCATGCGTAGAAACCGGTTCTGGAATATTAGGGCGTCCATCTTGTTTTCTTGCTGTGATGCACTTAGCTTTTCCTTTGCCTTGCAAACCGTTACAAAATAGTTCTCCTTTCCACAGCCTTAGCATATTTGCCCAATGGTTGGACATTTACCTTCGTGTGGAAACAAAAATCCACATCTACACTACAGTTTCCTTTTCTTTAGAGACATTACTTTGTGTCCATTGGCTTTGTGTTTCTGCTTTTTTTCACGTTCATGACTGACTCATTCTAGGCACCTCCAGCCTTCATGTCAGTAGCTTGTTGAGCAGCATGTTCCTCAGCTCCAGCAGCCATGAGAACTTGCTCCAAACTAACAGTTTCTCTCAGCAATCATCGTCTAAATAAATCTGACAGACATCTGTCGATAACTCGGAGACATATATCTTCTTCATCATTAAATTCATTGAATTTACAGTATTTGATGAGTGTATGAATTCTCTGTCGCTCCTGACTGAAAATATATCTTTTATAAAAACAACATTCATTAGATTAAACTTGACATTGATTTGACAGTATTGACTTTGTCAGTTCGCGTTAATTTCGTTATGAATGAATGAATGAATGAATGAATGAAGAGGCATTTCTAGAGCACTTAGCTACCCAGGGGCATCCCAGCGCTAAGCACGGACCACGGACAGAGTTAGGGGAACAGGTACGTTTTTAATTGCTTAAGGAAGGTTTGGAAGTTAGGCTTGAGACGAGTCTTTTACTCCTTCACAAGCAAGATTTTTGAGGAATTTGACAATTTTTTTGTTCTTGGTTTCTTCTGGTCCATTGATAAAACCATCAAACGGTTCTATCCAGGCAGTACATCTGTCACCAATATTCAGCTTTTTAGCAGTGTCGAATGGAGGTTGTGGTTTCAGGAAGGCGGCAGCTCTATAACCAGTTGTGGAACTTACTGACTTTAAGAGTCTATGCTGCTCCCCTGGACTTGCCCTTTTGATACCATCAGCAAGTCTTTTCAACGAGCCTGATTCAAGATCATTTGGACCAATCTGCATGGGTAGAGCTTCTTTTCCTGTGGCCAATGGAGCTTGTCAACTCTTGAAGGACTTTCAAGTTCTGTTGAACGCACCCAGCGCTTTTAGTGGTTTCTGCTACAGGGATCAACAGCTCTGTATTCCCAACCCCGGGTATTCTACTTGGGTCACAAGGCCCACAGCACAGGTATGATGACCCTCTTTACTCTTTACTCAGTTTTTGGGTAAGTACCACAATAATTGCTCACCCTGGTTTTTACTGCCTTTAGTGCTTTTCTGTATTTGGCTATTTTCACTGCTAGAGATTTCTCGCCCTTTTATGTCGCTGCTTCTAGTGTTTCTCTGTAACTGGTTGTTTTCTGCCTTTAGCGTTAGCGTTCCATACGATTGATAGCTCAGTGTTGCATAGCGACGTGGTTCCTCTTTCACTGCCCTAGTAGCAGATTTTTGGCCAACGATGAGTAAAGTTCTCAGTGAGGTTTTTGTTATCATCACATTCTTCACATTGGCTGGAGAGGCGCTTTGACTCCACCTACGCCAAACTTTGATCTTAATTTCGACTAAGGCACATGCTGCGCACACAAGCAGTTTGCTGGACCAGGGCAACCTCTGAGAGAGCACTGTCGATCTTTGGGTTACGTAGCCCCATCTCGTCACCAGTCATAGCGCCCTCCCCAGCCAGGGTACTCGTAAATGAATATGTCGCACACAGAGCTTAGTATTACACGTCTTTATTCTTGTGCGTGTAACTGCAAACTCAACATTCTAAACATGAACTCTATTCCTCACACCCAAACACTTACATCATAGTTCTGCGGAGTCCATCAGGAACCAAAAGGGTCCCTTCATTGCTAACTCACAAGACACTACAATGGGTGTTATGAGTAAGTCTGGGTAATTGTTAGACACAAGGTTAGGATTAAGTTTAAGGGCTTGTAATATTATGGCTCAAACAAATGGAGGATCCCCTAGTGACGGATGTCAGGGAGGGGGAGTTAATCTTGACACAAAAAGTCCCTGTGTTTTGTTGCAGCCTTGAATTACTGAGGGAAATAATCCCTAAGGGGTTTTCTTACAGAGAATCTATTACGGGGTGAAAACAGCAATGGGCCAATAACAGTAAGCAACAAAAAACCAACTGTAATCGAATAATAAGCATAAACAAAGAGATAAAAAATCAATTCGTGATTTATTTGGACCTCCCGAATGGGTTACAATCTAAAAATAATTAAAAACAACTAAAACAACCTTTTGTTAAAGGATTGAAAACTTCACACTGATACACTAAAAGGAAATCAAGACAAATCAATATGCAAAAACAAGTCGACGCGGCGTTTCGGTGGCTTTTGATCTTTACACCTTCATCAGGACAAACATATATTTCACAGTATCTGTGATTACAGATTCAAGTCTAATCAATGTCTTCAATTTTTTCTCTCAGCGTGGACTGGCTTATGATGATAGAGTCACACTGGGAAGCTTTTGATTGTGCCTCAGCGTTTTCTCATTGCACGGAGGAACCACCGTATAGTAGTAAAATCTTTCAACACTGGGTTTATATTGGATGTCCAACTACAAGTGTTTGGAGTTGCCGGTGTGCTCTTTGAATTGTGCACCTCCGCTTTGTGGTTTTATTATCAGGTCAACGATATCTCTGATTTCTTAGTCGGCCTGGATTTGAATCCAGACGAAGGCGGACGCACGGAGGAGCAGGGAGGCCGACTAAGAAATCAGAGATATCGTTGACCTGATAATAAAACCACAAAGTGGAGGTGCACAATTCAAAGAGCACACCGGCAACTCCAAACACTTGTAGTTGGACATCCAATATAAACCCAGTGTTGAAAGATTTTACTACTATATGGTGGTTCCTCCGTGCAATGAGAAAACGCTGAGGCACAATCAAAAGCTTCCCAGTGTGACTCTATCATCATAAGCCAGTCCACGCTGAGAGAAAAAAATGAAGACATTGATTAGACTTGAATCTGTAATCACAGATACTGTGAAATATATGTTTGTCCTGATGAAGGTGTAAAGATCAAAAGCCACCGAAACGCCGCGTCGACTTGTTTTTCCATATTGATTTGTCTTGATTTCCTTTTAGTGTATCAGTGTGAAGTTTTCAATCCTTTAACAAAAGGTTGTTTTAGTTGTTTTTAATTATTTTTAGATTGTAACCCATTCGGGAGGTCCAAATAAATCACGAATTGATTTTTTTTATCTCTTTGTTTATGCTTATTATTCGATTACAGTTGTTTTTTTGTTGCTTACTGTTATTGGCCCATTGCTGTTTTCACCCCGTAATAGATTCTCTGTAAGAAAACCCCTTAGGGATTATTTCCCTCAGTAATTCAAGGCTGCAACAAAACACAGGGACTTCTTGTAATATTATGGTCAAGGTTAGATTTATGTTTAGGCCTCTATTTACATGGTTTACAATTCGGGCTGTGTGTATGGTTGAGATATGGCATAAGTAAGGATTAGAGATGCATTTACGGTTAGAGTTGCTGTCAGGGACTTTCTTCATTTGGACACCGTTCATAATATTTTCTTCATTTTGTGTTAATTCAATGTAAACAAGCATTTTATGTTTCTTGATAGTGGTTTTCATAAGCCCTACTTTAGTGATGCATGTCTTCATGTTTTCAGTCTCCCCTATTTCTCAAAGGATCATTTTCATGTGCTCCCTCTAGGAGTCGTACCTGTTCTAGGGTAGAGTAGATCACCTTAAGGGCTATGTGTAAATTGAGAACTGGTTTCCTGTGTTCTTCTACTGGCTTGGGCTTACAAGGGCATGCATGGTTGCTGGCTGGCATGTTAATTACCCTGAGGCCTACTGGAGCCTTTTGTTTTGGTTCTGGCAGAATCATGTCATGCTCTGCAGCTGCCTCAACTTGCCCCAGAAGGAGAGAAAAAGAAACAAAATTCGTTTAACTCATTGCTATTCGTCCTTGGGACATGTTCTGTTCCAGCCCAACCTATTAAATATACATTATTAATGAGTGTACAAAAATGTAACCAGCAATAATACTGTCTGTCCTGATGTATTATTTCACTCTAGCAGCATGTGGAATAAACTGGAGCATGGATTACCTAAATCATTCTGTGAATAAAATATGTGTTTCTGCCATTTTGAGGGGAAGGTTAAAGCTCAAGCCTGTCTTCATGAAGCAGTGGGGTACAAAATGCTAAGCTTTTCATGAATTACAAGAGAACACATTAGTGTAGCTCTAAGGAGCCCAGGATCACACATCACTGTTCACACTGACTGGGAGTGCTGTGAGAAAGCTGTGTTTGGTCATGATGCTTTGAGCACGGTGTGTGTTATTTCGAGAAAGAAAATGTGCATTCGAAGTTTCTCTATGAACCGGAAGAGACATGGAGGGAACTTGCAACATACATGTGGGTCATGCTGAAGAGAGAGAGAATGATAGGCTATGAGAATACTCCTCTTTTTTGAACTTTCTGATCTCATGTTTAATAACTGTTTTGCTCCTCATGTAGTGAGTTTCTGCCCCTTACTGCGAGAGGGAGGTCGGCTTGGGTTGGGTGACTGCTTTATAGGTAACTAGCAGCCCGTCCCGACGTTGTCCGGGAGCAATCAGGCTTCTGGGCCCCCGCCCGCCCCGACGTTGTCTCAGGCTTCAGGGCCCCTGCCTGCCCCGAGGATGTCCGTGGGTCCCCCGGAGCGCACCCGCCACTTTCAAGGCCCCCAATGAGCCGCACACGGGCCGCTTCACCTACCTCAGCCGCTGCTCCTCCCCGCCTGTCCGCCGCTCCTCACCGCCTGTCCGCTGCTCCTCACCGCTCCTCCCCGCCTGTCCACCGCTCCTCCCCGCTCTCATGTCTGCCGCTCCTCCTCGCGCTCCTGTTCGCCGCTCCTCCCCGCGCTCCTGATGTCAGCACGCACGTCACGGCCGGCACTACTTCCAAGGGACTACTTTTTTTAATCGTAAATATTTTAAAGAACGTATATTTTATTTTTTTATATAGCCTATGTCCATCTGCAGACCCTGACAATTACAACGATGTATCGGGTGTTTGGATTGGTGCGGTGGTTCCTGAGTTTACCCGCCTCAAAGGTTCAAAGTTCTCTCTTTATAATAGTAGTATAGATTATATATATATATACAAGAAGCGGGGCAATCAACAGGGACCCCCTCAATAATTAATCTGACAAGCACTGTCCTGAGCCCCAAAGAAACGAAAATCCTGGGCTTGGGACTCTCTTTTTGTCCGCCACGATCTTTTGATTATGCGGGCACACGTATGGATGCCTACAGATTTGTCAGGAAACTCAAACTGACTAAATTTCACCGTCTCCGACCGAACAAAAAGGTCATTGAAAATACACCATTGAGTCCCTTGTTATTATTAGCAGGAGACGCTCCCTCCTTCGAAGATATTTGGGAACTACAGAATGAACAAGGTGAGACTGTGATTACTACTTTGTCAAATACCATCACTGGGTCAAATGTGTCCCGGACACCGTTTAAGCCCAAATCCACCTTTAACCCCATTTCTCTTCATGATAATTTAGATATATATCAGGACCTAATGGCGGAGGATCTTAAAAAACTATATGTCAATACCAACAAAAAGAGCCAAGCCATTGCAAGACAAAACCAGAGCTACAATCTTTTGATTAAAAAACTGAAATCAAATGATAATTTGGTGGTGAAGCAGGCGGACAAGGAGGGCAATATTGTCCTTTGGGGTCGTGACAAATACCTAGCGGAAGCTGAGAAACAATTGAGCGATGTGGCTTGCTACCGCAAAACGAACATCACCTTAATCAAAACGGCCTGGAATGATCTCAATGCTAAACTTACTGGCTGGCGCAGTAGCGGGTTAATCACCTTGGATGAACTAAAGTTCCTAAAGAAAGAATTCCCTGTGATACCCACATTTTACCTTTTGCCAAAGGTCCACAAAGATTCTCTTGTTCCACCTGGGAGGCCAATAATATCGGCGATTAACAGTGCAACCGAAAACTTATCAAGGTACATTGATTTCTTTTTACAAGAATGGGTTAAAGGATTGAACTCTTATATAAGAGACACGACTGACTTCTTGTATAAATTATCTCAGCTATGCTGGAATGAGAACTATATATTGATGACATTGGACATATGTTCTCTTTATACCTCTATAAGGCATATGGATGGTTTAAAGGCGGTGCAGTTCTTTCTGGACAAACGTCCCTTACATAATGCACAGCACAACAGAATGCTTATGGGGATGTTGAAAATATGTTTACAACAAAACTTCTTTACATTCGGTGGCCAAGCCTATCAACAGCTCAGGGGGGTAGCCATGGGGTCTTGCTTCTCCCCCAGCTTCGCATGTCTACACATGGGGCTGTGGGAGGAGCAGACCCTTATGGGACAACACAGAACAACTGTTGAACAACATGTAATACTGTACCTCAGATATATAGACGATTTGTTTTTTGTCTGGAGGGGTTCAGTAGAGAGTGCTGTTGATTTTGTTGCAAAACTGAACGTCAATGACTTAAACTTACAGTTTACTTCAACCATAAGTAACCATTTAGTGAATTTCCTGGATGTGGAAGTGTATGTTGATAAGAACAAACTGGAGACCAAACTACACAGAAAGGTTACCGCCGGTAACACCTTGTTACATGCCTCCAGCAATCATCCTCGCCATCTTATTCGCAGCATCCCCTATGGTGAGATGCTGCGCATAAAGCGCATTTGCAGCACAGATAATGAATGTAAGCTAGCCCAGAACATGTGCAAAATGCGTTTTTTGGAGAGAGGATATAGCCACAAAATGATAGATGAGGCTATAAGAAAAACGGTAAAATTGACTCGAGAACAATTTATTTATTTTATTTATTTTACAGATTTGTAGAGCGCATGGCTGCCCATAGGCGTCCCAGCGCTGACAGACAAAAACCTAGTGAGAGATGTATTATGGGAATAGCCATGTTTTGAGTGCTCTACGGAATGCAAGAAGGTTAGATTGGGCTCTGAGGCTAGAAGGGAGCGAGTTCCAAAGTTTGGCATCGTTGAGGGAGAACAGTCGGCCGCCTGAGCGGGCCTTTCTGATCCTGGGGATTGAGGCTAAATTACAGTTGGAGGAGCGGAGAGTTCTAGAGGTGATGTGGGGTGAAATGAGATTTTGGAGTATGGGAGGGGCCTTGCCGTGCATAATCCTGTGGGTCGTACAGAGAGCCTTGAATTGAATTCTCTCTTGAATGGGGAGCCAATGAAGGGCCTTCAAAGATGGTTTGGCGGAGCAGCGACGATGGGTACCTGTAAGAATGCGGGCTGCCGCATTCTGGGCCGTTTGGAGTTTTGCTAGAACTTTTTTGGGGGCCCCTAGGTATAAGGCATTGCCATAGTCCAAACGAGATAGTACAAGGCCGTGGATGAGGAGTTTGCGGGATTGAGTCGGAAGCAAGGGTAGAATTTTTCTTGCCGATCTTAGTAGACCGTGACAGGTTCCAGCAGTTTTCCGTGCTTGGGCTGAGAAGTTAAGTTCTTCATCTAACCAGATGCCCAGGCTCTTAATTTCTGGTTTAGACGCAGGGGGAAGGCCCATGGCTGACGGCCATATGGAGATGGAGCTGTATAAAGATTTGTTGCCTAAAAACATGATCTCAGTTTTTTCGTTATTCAGCTTGAGGTGGGAGCTACTCATCCATTTTGTAATTTCGGTCAAGCAAGTGTGCAGGTTGGGAATGGAGAGGTCTTGCTGGTTAAGAGAGGCCACAAGTTGAGTGTCGTCGGCATATGTCAGGAGTTTGATGCCATATGGGGCGACGACCTTCTCGAGGGGGGACATATAAACATTAAAAAGGGTTGGGCTCAGAGACAAGCCCTGTGGTACCCCGCAGTTGATGGCTGTAGGTCTGGACGTGAAGGTGCCCTCTGTCACCTGAAAGAGTCGGTTTTTGAGGAAGGATTCTAACCAGGTCAAGGCCATTCCTGTGACTCCGAGGTGTTTGAGTCTTTGGATAAGGATAGAGTGATTAACGGTGTCGAACGCGGCACTAAGATCCAGGAGGATCACTGCCACTGATCCTCCTGAGTCTATGATCTTCCTTGCCTCTTCGACTACTGCCAGTATAGCTGTCTCGGTGCTCTGGCCTGGCCTGAATCCTGTTTGGGAGGGTTCCAGTAGTTTGTTGGACTCGAGGTATTGGGAGAGATTTAGGTTAACATGTTTCTCAGCTATTTTGCTGACACCTGGAAGTAAAGAAATTGGCCTGTAGTTGCCAAGTTCTAGTGGATCAAGGTTGGGTATTTTGAGCAATGCTCTCACCATGGCTCTTTTCCAGCTGGGGGGGACAATGCCTAGGGAAAGTGAGTCGTTGATGAGTTTTGTCAGCTTTGGTAGAATAGTGGGTCCGACTAATTTCAGGATATTCAATGGAGCAGGGTCGGAGGGGCTGCCACTTTTAATAGAGCTGAGTATACGGAGAGTGATGTCAGTTGTGAGCGGAGTGAATGCTGAGAGCTGGTTGCTGAGTGGGATGACGCCAGAGGGAGCACTGAGGGCATTGAAAGAGGTAGGGGGGAGTGAATTAATGATTTTAGTAATTTTAGAGTTAAAAAATTCTGCAAGTTTGTTGCAGCGGGTGACTGAGGGTTCCACCAGAGGGGGAGGGTCTGGTGTTTTGAGTAGTTTCTTCGCTATTTGATAAGTTTCCCGGGCTGAGTTGTGAGAAGCTTTCATTTTCTCCTCGAAGTAGTTGATTTGTGCAACTTTGATTGCTTTTTTGTAGGTGAGAAGAGTAGTTTTATATTTGGTTTTAGTGGTATGATCGAAATTATTGGGTAATTGTCCTGACATTGGCAATACAGTTGATACTAAAGCTGCAACCAATGAACAAGTGCAGTGCAGGGCAATTGTCACCTATAGTCAACAGCATGCTGAGATTCGCAGGATCTTTTCAAAAAACTGGAACTTGGTAAAAGGGGATCCTGTGATTGGGGATCTAGTGAAAAATAGACCCGAGATCACCTTCAGGAAGTCTCCTTCATTAGGCAGTGTGATTGTCAGCAACACCCTGGACGTTCCAAAGAAATGGTGGGAACGGATTACAGGTTTTAAAAAATGTCAGGTCTGTAAGGCCTGTAAGCACGCCATCAACAAAACCCATTTTGTAAGTCCCTTTCATGATACACCGATTGCTATCAAACAAAAGCTGGGATGCAAAACTGAATTCGTGGTGTATATACTACTGTGCCCATGTGGCTTACAGTATGTTGGGAGTACTCGTCTTCCTGCCCACAAGCGCATCTTACAGCATTTGCGTGCAATCTTAGGGAAAGATCAGTCCTATCCAGTAGCGAGACATTTTGAGAAATGCCATCAGAGCAATCCAGACCTGCTACAATATTATCTGGTGGACTCTGTTCTACCATTGAGGAGGGGAGGAGACAGAGATGGTAAATTACGTCTCTTAGAAACACGATACATCCTCGAACTCAATAGCAAGCAGCCTGGGGGACTTAATTGCAGTGAAGATCTCTACACCTGTTTATGAATTGGTGTTGAGATGTATAATATACCTTGTTGGCGTGAGTGTATTCGATGAGCTGTGTGACATCTTTTCATATATACTTACTTGGTAGCCAGATCATTAATGAAATTTTATGAGCAACAGATTAAATTTTAATGCACTATCACTTTAAGTAATGTTCAAACTGACGACCCCCAAGGAAGTAAAAAGTAATAAACGTATAGGAAACAGATCTTTGGATGGAGGGTATATATTGCCATTACCCACTGTGGTATAATTTGCACTGAACCATGATATATATTCAATTTCAATTCACTGCCTTAAAGAGTTATGCACGGCAAAATCGTAGTGTTATTTAAAACTGTAATATATATAAAGTTAAATTTTGGGATGAAATAGGCCTGCTCTATGGGTTTTTTTCTAAGAAAACTGATTGTAAATAATACTTTATTGATTTGGTGTAAATATATGAATTATGGATATTTTTTTTTTAAAACTACACTTTTTTAGAATTATTCTTATATGTTTATATATATGCCTGTCTATAGCTTTAAAAACAACATGATGATAACGGTAGTGAATTTATGTACATAATGATTTGATATAATATGGTTTGAGCACACAGCTCGAGTTATGAACATTGCAATAATATGGCACTGCGCCCTCTATTCCTCTTTTGAATTGGTGAATACCACTTTAATTTGTAAAGGATGTACTATTGATCATGTGACCATCTATACTACTTATGTCACTTCCTTTCTTCTCTACATGACATGTGATCAAGCCTCGGCTGAGGCGAAACGCGTCATGGCGACTGGTGGGCTGTTATTCACGAATAAATAGCACTGAAAACGAGAGCACGAAGTTTGTGGCTTTTCTCAACTTTCGTTGTCAGCGTGAGCGTATGCCAAGTTGATTTCGGACTTTTTGAATATATATATATATATATATATATATATATATATATATATATATATTACCTACTGGCGGTCGCCAGTAGGTATATATAGTTAGGATTTTTTCTCTATGGGTTTTTTGAAAATTCTATGTCTAATAACTTTGGCGTTTGTGGACGGAATTGGCTGAAATTTTCAGGAACATGGCACATTTTGTTTCTGAGCAGCCCTTGATAATTTGGGGGGGGTTCGTCCAGTGGGGGCCGAGAAAAAAGGGGGGTCCCAAAACGTGTTTTTAACATTGAGTTTTCCATAGGGCGGTTGGCCTCACTTTTAGCCCGAACGGCTGAATGGATTTGCACGAAACTTGGCAAAATTGTAGGGACTGGTAGCCCGATGTGCCTTTTGTAGGTCTCAATATATGTGCTCCAGTGGATTTTGAGAAATTAACGTTTAAAAAAAGATATATATCTGTAACAGCGGACCGGGCAGCGCACTGGTTCGCGGACTTTTCGCGCAACGGAGCTTTGTGAAGCGAAGCTGATTGGTTCTCCGGCGTCTGTCAACATTCCAAACAGTCCGTAGCGGCCGCCATCTTGTCTCTCGGTAGGATCGAGAGACAAGAGGAGGTCAAAACAAAGGGGGAAATAACTATAAGGGGGCATAGTAGATCCTCGCTGAACCCCTAGGTTTGATGTGGAGGTTTTAAAAGGGCCCCGCGGGGCAAAAAAAAATAATAATAATAATAATTGAACGGCTGAATGGATTTGCACGAAACTTGGCAAAATATTAGGGACTGGTAGCCCGATGTGCCTTTGCTAGGTCTCAATATATGTGCTCCAGTGGATTTTGAGAAATTAACGTTCAAAAAAAGATATATATCTGTAACAGCGCTCCGCTTCGCGTAACGGAGGTTTGCGAAGCTGATTGGTCATTCTGTCACTGGGCTATAGTTGGGCTACATCTGGCTGATATTTGGGCTACATTTGTTTTTTTGTGTGTCTGGCGGCCATCTTTGGGCTACATTGGGCTACATTGGGCTTCATTGGGCTACATTCGGCTAATTAGCAAATAGCTCATCGCAAACTAGGAATGGTAAAGAATCGCTATTTATTCCTTAAAGTTCGCTATTTAGGAAATGCAAATAACTTTGATGATACATATGGCGGTTCATCTCTAACAAGATAAGAAGCATAGGGATACATTTATGATGACTGGCGCATCACCAGGGATGTGTTAGTCATTCTGTGCCGCTGTTCCGTCACCTATGGTGTGCTGCATTTACAATGCGGCGCATCATGGGGCAAAAACAGCACAGATGCGTGATGTATCTGTGCCGTAAAGGTGGCGCATTGCTGGAGTTGTATCGCAAGTGTGATGAAGCTCCAGCAAGGGTCGGGGGTGCCCCTGTCGCAGGGTTTCTGTTCTCACACAGAACTGTGGACAGAGGATTGGAACCTCGGCGAATGCATTGCTGGAGTTGTATCGCAAGTGTGATGAAGCTCCAGCAAGGGTCGGGGGTGCCCCTGTCGCAGGGTTTCTGTTCTCACACAGAACTGTGGACAGAGGATTGGAACCTCGGCGAATTAGGGTGTCCCAAAACTCACGTTAGTAATCAAAAACTCCTTAGCAAGCTAGGTACAGTGTCACATTGGATATAACAAACTCTCAATGTTTAGACAATCCAGAATATGAACTTATAGTACCTCAGGATACGTGGAACTCATGAACAGTCGATCGTTATAGATTTCTTAGAAACCAGAACATGGAGTTAAGAAGAACAGATGTGTATTTGAAATGTTTATTTACTAATGCCGTCTTCTCAGGCGTAGTACCTTAGATAATAAAAGTACACATATTATCAGTAGCAAAATTACCAGCATAGTTACTAGTACATAAAAAGTGAATGGTGATAGTATGTTAACATGCTGTAAATGAATAAGAGTTAGCAACACTTATAAGCAGCCGCGGGCCGTGGAGGGAGTTACGGTGAGGCAGGGAGGCGGGGAGGGGGAGAAGCAGGGTGGAGAATACAAGTACACATATTATCAGTAGCAAAATTACCAGCATAGTTACTAGTACATAAAAAGCGAATGGTGACAGTATGTTAACATGCTGTAAATGAATAAGAGTTAGCAACACTTATAAGCAGCCGCGGGCCGTGGAGGGAGTTACGGTGGGGCAGGGAGGCGGGGAGGGGGAGGGGCAAGGTAGAGAGGGCTCCACCCTGCTTCTCCCCCTCCCCGCCTCCCTGCCCCATCGTAACTCCCTCCACGGCCCGCGGCTGCTTATATCTCACCCTCCCTAATACACATATTATATTATTTGCTAAGAAGGTCTCTTTGTGTTGGTTTAGGGCGTGCCCATACTTTAGTGTCTTAGATTTGAAGGAATCACATCAGCATACACCAGCTCTCTCTTCATGTGAACCGCATCAACTGTTGTGTATGTGTGTTCGGCAAAGCAATATAAAACCCGCCTCATGCCCAGAATTGGCAGAAGTTGCACTTATGTTATGAGTATGAAGTCGTGGAGATCAGACCTCATAACAATTCTGTATCGTGTTGTTCTTGAAACTTTAGCACTCGCTGTACAGATATAGTTTAACAAGTAAAGCAGATAGTAGACCAATAACATATTATTCTCATGTAAACCACGATGAACTACTAGGTGGAAAGCTAAAGCAACAACTAGCAGCCTGATTCATCAAGAAAGGAAACAGCGACTCTCAACTAGCGAATCACAGCGAATCGCAAATGGAAAGGCGCAGATCGGAATTCATCATAGATAGCGAGTAATCTAAGCGATTCGCACACGGGCGCTAAAATCGATAGCGAGAAAATGAAATCGCCGAAAAAGTCGCAAAAACCCAGATATTCCGTCTCTATTTAGCGCCACGCAAATCCACATTTGCGACATCTCGCCAGTAGCGAGAACTCACCAACGGGAAGTCGCTTTACGAGCGCCGTGATGACGTCGCAACCAGGAAGCAGCCAGTTGCCACACCCATTCTGAACTGCGAGGCTGACCGCGAGTCTGCAGCGAAACTGAGAGCTCCTACCGGGACACCTCCAAAGTAGCGCTAGTCACCCTTTAGCGACAGTAGCAATGTCCGAGGAGTCTGCACCCGGGCCCAGTGACAGCGGGCGCAAGAGAAAGCTCAAGTTTACCGAGCCGGAGTTGGAGCACCTCATCGAGGGAGTGGTTGAAAACCACGCTAAACTCTTCGGAAAGGACTCCCGGAGGGTGCCAGAGATGGAGAGACGTCGCATCTGGCTAGGAATTTCTGCCAAAGTGAACGCTGTGGGCGTGACACACAGGTCACTGGACGAATTAAAGAAGAGGTGGTACGACCTCCGAGGTCGTGCCAAGGAAAGGGTGGCAGAGAGGCTGGGCGAGACATCTGGTACTGGGGGCGGAGACCCTACTGTCCCTCCCAATACCCCCATGGAGGACCGCGTGGAGGACACCCTCGAGACAGAGGCATGCATAGGTGTCACCAACCTGGACTCATCCCGACCCAGCCAAGACAGCCAAGGTAAGTGGCATGCGACTGCGACCCTGTCCCCTACCAATGGCCATGGCCCCATAGCCTCCCATATGCATTCCAAGTCATACAAACAATGCACATGAGATCATGGCCACAAGCAATGTCGGACATGTACACTGCCCATAATGTAAAAAAAACAATGTAAAATAACCCCAAAGCAGCCAGACGTAACCCAAAATGAGCTATCGCTAAGCTGTACGTGTGACAGATACATGGCATTAATGTAAGTCCAATTCCCCTCACAGGTGGCGGCGACTACAGCAGCGACAGCGACATGCTGCAGATCGCTGAGTCAGAAGAGGATGCGGAGGAGGTGCCAACACCAACACCTCATGCACCATCAGGCGTAGCCCCACACACCGCAGCCAGGCCAACACCAACAGGTCCAGCACCATCATTGGCAGCACCAATCCCTGCAGCCAGGGCAAGACATACAGCGCCAGCAACATCCGGCGCTGCACCTAACCCTGCAGCCAGGGCCAGACCAACAGCTTCAGCACCATCAGGTGCTGCACCTAACCCTGCAGCCAGGGCCAGACCTACAGCGCCAGCAACATCCGGCGCTGCACCTAACCCTGCAGGCAGGGCCAGACCAACAGCTTCAGCACCATCAGGTGCTGCACCTAACCCTGCAGGCAGGGCCAGACCAACAGCTTCAGCACCATCAGGTGCTGCACCTTTGCCAAGCACAACTCCACCACCCGTGGCACCAACTACTTCTGGTGCATCAACTGCGGTGACTGTGCACACACCCACTGTGGACAGCCAGCAGAGCAGCCATGTCAGGGCTTCCCACCATGACACATCACACAGCAGCAGGAGGGGGATGGCTGTGCGCAAGCCAGGCATGAGCACTGAGCGCCGGATGCTACGCATTCACCAACAGCAGGCACGACGGCAAGCGGCCATCCAGCTGCAACTACATAAAATTGGCCGCAATGTGGCCAATGTGGGTGATAGTGTTGAGCGCATGGCGGCGGCCATGGAGGCCAACACTGCTGCAGTTATATCGCAGCGCACCTCCGCCCGCCGACGCCACCGGCAGCTCCTAACGCGCCTGACAGCCTACACCCGCTCAAATTACATAATGGGGAATGCCACCTCCCAGCTATCACGACGGTGCCTGGCGCAGCAGCAGCAGCTGATACAATGTGTCGAGGATGTTGGACGGGTGCTGGAGCAGGTCACCACTGCCGTACTGGCACTCCATCCTACTGGTGAAGGCAATGTGGGGAGGGACGACACCAGTGAGTGCGCCTCCAGTGCCAGCAGCTTGTCTGCCTCAATGGTTGGCGTGTTACGCCGCAGCACCAGGCCCACTGCAGGGACACGTGCCGTCCCAGAGGAAGAGCCAGAGCGTCGTTTGGGGGCTGCGCGGCGGAGGCGCAATTGAGTTCCTTGCAAGTTGCCTAGATAATGCTGATGATACAAGCATGTCCAGTGGCTAGTTAGGAGCAGTATGGCGCAATACTGCTGCAATATTATGAATGTATACTTAACGTTATTATTGTGGATTTAACAATAATATTTATTCATGCTACATACATGGGCCTCCTGTCATTTTTTACATTGCCATGCAGGAGTGAATGTTGAGTGAGTGGATTGTGGCCTTCAGAAACTGTTCATAGTGATGTGGTTGCGCCGTCTGTGTCCTTCAGCAGGGTTCTCCCCGCGTGCATGCCGCACATGTGCTGGTGGACGGTCGTCCCCTTCAGACTCACTGCCAGAGATCTCGACTGGTATCCGGCGCTTGGTTGCAATGTTGTGTAACATTGCGCAGACAGCCACAATGCGGCAGCACACATCAGGACTGTAGTACATGGCCCCACCTGTCTTGTGCAGTATGCGGAACCGGCTCTTGAGTAGGCCGAATGTCCGTTCTATACAATTCCTTGTCCGTATGTGAGAAACATTGTACCGCCGTTGCTGTGGTGTAGCCGGGTTGAGGTATGGGGTGAGGAGGTATTCCCGGAGGGCGTAGCCGCTGTCACCTGCATGTGAGGAGCAGAGGGTGAGTGCCTGAGCTGCGCAGCTACATCATTGCAATGTGTAATTGTTGACAATGTGTACTTACCAAGTAGGTGTCCTTCCCCAAATTCTCCCCTGGCCAGTCGTGTGTGGAGGCCGCTGTGCCGGAATATAAAAGAGTCATGGGTACTCCCTGGGTACTGGGCCACGATGTCAGTTATGATAGTCTTGGCATTGCAGACCATCTGTATGTTGAGGGAGTGGTATGACTTCCGATTCCGGTACATGTACTCCGTCGCAGCTGGGGGGCAGATGGCAATGTGGGTGCAGTCTATGCATCCTATCACAGATGGGAAATGGGCCACATTGTAGAAGTGTAACTTTGTCAAGTCCAGTTCCTGTTGGCTGGTGGGGAATCTGATGTGTCGGTGTAGCTGTGTGAGCATTGCGTCAACAAAACTCCGGAGGCAGCGTGACATGGTGGGCTGGGATATCCCCCCTGCTGCGGCTACTATCCCCTGGAAGCTACCAGAGGCCAAGAGGTGCAGGCTACACAATACCTGTACATGTGTAGGCACAGCATTGGTCCGCCTTGTTGGGTGCTGCATCAGGGGGTCAAGGTCGTGTATGAGTTGAATTATCATGGCCCCATTCAACCGGTACTTCGCATAGATCTGCTCCCTGGTTTGTCCCAGCAGGGTGATCCGCTGGCGGAATATCCTCTCCTGTATTCTGCGTCTCCTCCGTGCTGCTCGCTGTAGCCTTCGCCGCCTGACCACCATGTACATTCCTGGCATTGTGAGACACCGACTGCTGCTGCTGTGTCTCCTTATGTGTGTTTGGTCAGCCCTGTCCCTGTTCCTGATTGGCCAACAGTTTTTCAAAATTTTCGCAAATCACTTTTATGGTTACCACCTGCTTTGGGTTGTCCTTAATTTGCGCGGCGCTAATGGAGATTTTGAGGTTTTTCGCTATTAGAGAATTTTCATGAATTCCGATTGCGCTAGTATTGCGAATTCGCTAACTTTATTCTCTAATTCCGTGATTTGGCGCAAATTAATAGCGAATTCGCAATCTGTGTTTAGCGCTTTGGTTATTTTCGTCATGAATGCCGATTTGGGTAATTGCGGGCGCAATGCCATTTTCGCAGCTATTGCGCCCGCAATTTAGCTTCATGAATCAGGCTGTAAGTGTCATGTGCAGAAGTTGCAAAAAAGGAAAAATGGCGTTTAAACCGGTAATGAGCCCATGCTAACTTAACACGGTGTAAAGATATCCAGGACCTAGATGACACCTCCTCATGATCCGGAACGAACTGAATAAGATAATAGAAGTGCCATCTCATGAGAGCAGATTGCAAGTTTATATGTGGACGGTCCGCAAGGTAAAGCATTAAAAACTAGGAAAATTTAATGCTAAAGAAAAATAAAACAGCCAAGTACTTTATCGAGTCTTAAGCCAATAGGCAAGGTAAATAATAAAAACTTGACAAATAAGTCAATGAATTGTCAATGAAATGCTAGTACTCAGCATATCAAACATGAAAAAGGTCTATGACATAACTGTGTATGCAAAATAAGCTGCAACAGCCTCCAATAGGAAGTCACCGTCTTCATCCGAAAACAGTTCAGCCATCCAATTTAAAAGCGGAAAAGAACATACGTGCTCTCCCAGTACCGGATCCTCTATCACCATCAGAGGACAGCTCGGTGGGTTTTCAAGAAAGCTCTGTTCCAAGAAAGACTGTGCTGCCGCCAGTAAATTCCAGGGACCAAGTAGTCCATGCATCAATGCCACAGCCATAATCCTTTCGCCAGGACAAACCAACTCGTGAGTAATGATAGGAGTCATCAGCTGATTAAAGTCGACGTCAGGAGAAACCGGTCCGCAGAGACACAAATCAATGGCCCAATCGAAATCACAGGTCAGGCAGTGAAATACAGGCTGGACACAGGTGAAGTAGGAGAACCGAAAAGATAATCCATATGCCGTGCTTAATATCGCTAACGGCATTGTGCCATAATATTCTAGCATGCGATTGCGGAACAGTGTCAGCAGCTGCAGGGTCGGAGGTTGCATAGGAGGGACATCCATATTTAAAAATGTAAAAAAGCACAAGAGCGTCCGCTGGTAATGCAAGTAAAAATGCCAATCTACGAACCAGAGTGCAGAAAATACAATGAAAGGAAGCAGGGATGACTCCAAAGATTTTCTCAAATGAAGTCACGAGACCACTGGTAACAACTTTAAAAAAGTGTGCCAGGGACTTTGTGGAGGATGCGTTAAAGATAGTCGGAAACATGTTGCTGAAATTGAAAGGCAAATCTTAATTGAAAAGGGTGTGCACCTCTGTATGGGTGTTCGCTATGTGAAGTACGAAAGTTTCACGGGCCGAACTCAAGGCCACCTCTCTCTGAGACAAAAGAGCTCTTATTCTTGCCATGCCGTTGAAACGTGTCCCAAGGTTGGTATTTGTGGCCAGATTGAAAACTCCCTATGTTCATGTGTGGGAGGAAATAGAACATTTCTGCAGCAAATAACCCGTTCACTTACTGTTACGATAAAAGGAATACTTTTAATTAACTCAGAACAATCTTCATTATTGAGCATCAAATAACTACCATTTTCCAACAACTTGAACGTGGGGATGATAGCAGGAACTGGCGTGCCTTGCAACACGCAAGCCATATTTGGTCGGTGTTTGTTGCATGAACCGTGTAACTGTATGTGCCTACACATTAGTGAATGATCTGGCGTCTCAGTGCATTCCTCTCCATTCAGATAAACTTCTTGATCATCTTTGAAACATCTGTATGTGTATGGAAGCGACCAGACCTCATGAAGAAAAGCACTACCTAAAGGTTCATAACGACCTATTGGTATATATTTCATACAATTTGAAAACTTATATAAAGCAAAAGGCAGCGTTATTAAACCGTGGATAAGGCATGTTGCCAAAAAACCCGCAATCCTCTGCTGATGATGTCACTGAGCATGTCATGAATGATGTAATATGTGACATCATCAGCAGTGGATTACGGGTAATGGTATCTCTAGTTTACTCCCTTATAGCTGTGTTTCTTTTAACATAAGTGTCTGTTTCCTTCCCTTATACTTACTGTTTTTGGTTCGCTTCCGGTTCGCGTACCCGCGAGCGAACTAGGAAGCGAACTAAGAGAAATAGAGGTTGGCACAGTTCCAAATATTGTACCAATTTTTTAATAACGGGGAGGTAGTTCTGAAAATAACTTTTTTTTTTATTTTCCTGAACATTTTTTTACTGTTTTTGAATTTTTCGGAACAGTTTTATATTTTTTTGGGTTTTTCTTGGAGGGGGCAATGAAAACGATTCATTGTAAAGGGCTCAACAGGAGCAACAAAACAAAAAAAAGAAGTATTTATTATTTTGGGCGTTTCGGACAAACTTGCATATGATAGTCAATAGCTCTGTTGATCAGAGTGATGCTTTTTTCTCCGTAGGAAATGAATCCATCGCAAAATGCGCAGATGTGTTTTACATCACCAAATCTCATTTGTATATTTGGCACCATCTCCCTGCCCTCTGGTCCCGTTACTTCCGGTACAACAGATCTTCTGGCCATAATAGGGAGATTATCTAGGTCGTTCCGAAACTGTGCAGCACTGTAGTTGTTAGGATGCCACCTAGTCATATGGCGATGCATTGTGTAGTTTCCGAAACTGTATTTTTTGTCGGTCCCTCTGGACAGTCTATCTTGACATATAAGGCAAGTTACGTATCTTGCATTTACTTTTTTCTGACCTTTGGGAATTTTAAAAAATTGCCAAATGAAGTTTTCTTTCCGGTGAGACGTCCTGGGCTGCTCAGGCAAAAACTGCCTCTCTTCGTGCTCGTCCTCCTGTTCCTCTTCTTCTTCTTCTTGTTGAATTACAACTTGAGCAGGTGGTCCACTCTTCCTTGGATGTGGTGGAGGTGGTGGGGAAGCACCAGCTGAAGCTACTAAAGAAGCCATTGCTCAGTGATCACAAAGGGTCTTTCTCTCACAATGATGAAAGTCAGAGTGAGGAAAGAAGGAGGGATTTTCATCATTTGGGAAAAACAAGAGTTCTCAACCAATCAAAAGTGTTCATTTTAGATTATATGACCTAGTCTTACATCATTAGGAAACCAAAAGTGAAATGAACCAATGAAAAGTGTTATTACCAAGTCACATGACTTGCTGTGTTTACGTTAAGCGCTTTGCAGGGCCTCCCGGTTTGCTTCCAGAAACCTGCGCTTTGCGACTCGCTTCGCGTACCAGTTCGCTAACGTAGCACGTCATATGACGTATCACGCGACAACGTGAAACGTCATGCGGACGGGAGGCGTCACGATGTTGTTTTCTAACGCGGCACTTGCGGTAAAGAAACGTTTACCGGCTCGCGGTCTATTTCGCGGCATCAAGGTCAGCTAACGGGAAGCTTCCCGATTCGCGAAGCGGGAACGAAGAAAAAAAAATATTTAAAAAAAAAATTATTCATAAACATATAAAATATATTTTTGGATTTAAAGAAGAATACATTTTACAGCTACAGATATTAGCTGTTAAAAAACCAATGAAATTCACAGAAAAAAACATAGGTTATAGACCATATATAGTTAGGAATTAGCATTTACAAAACCTTGAAAATTCACTGAAAAAACCATAGGTTATAGACCATATATAGTTAGGAATTAGCATTTAGAAAACCTTATTTTACTCACACAAAACCATTGAAATTCCATATATAGTTAGTTGCACTAACTATATATCGCGCACCCGCAATCCACTGCTGATGATGTCACATATTACATCATTCATGACATGGTCAGTGACATCACTGATGACATCACTGATGACATCTCAAATTACATCACGGATGACATCACTGATGACAACATCCAGTGACTGTGTGTTTCTGTAAAGTTAAAATATGTCTTACATATTGAAGAATGAGTGGAAGTATAAGTGTCTGGACGAAGGATTTAGTAGGTGCATGACTGAATGTATGAGTGAGTGATTAAATGTGTCTCACTGAGTGCATGGGTTAGTGACTAAACTGTCTTAATTTGTGCATCATTATGTCTGTTGTTCTGTAAACTGCAGCATGTGTTGATCAGTAGCTATATGAGTAACTATATGGGTTATTGATTGATTGCCCAAGTATTTGCATGGGAGACTGAGTGTGTGTGTGGCTGGCTGGGAGGTGTGTGACTCTGTGCAGATCAATGTGTACTTGTATCAATGATTGTATAAGAGACTAAGTATGTGTTAGTATATGGTTGAAAACGTAAGGTGCTCTATGTTTAACTGTATAGATTAGAAAATGGAAGTGTGATTGATTCTTTACAGGACTGACTAGGTGTGTGAGTAACTCCATGGATGAGTGGCAGAGTGTGAGTGTCTGTATAGGTGTATGAGTGCATATGATAGTGTTGTAAAGATGATTGATTGTATGTATGAATGATTGTATGGGTGAATGAGTGAATGTGTGTGTAGACGTAGGAATCAGTGAGTGCGTATGTAGTAACTAGTATTGGTGTGTCAATGGTTTCAAAAATTATACTCTGTATTTAACACTGAGTGTAACAGAGGTTATATTAAAATGTGAGGAGATGCATTGTATTGTCACATGAATGATATCATCAGTGATGTGGTCATTGATGTCAAATGAGATATCATCAGTGATGTCATCCGTGATGTCATTTGAGATGTCATCAGTGATGTCATCAGTGATGTCACTGACCATGTCATGAATGATGTAATATGTGACATCATCAGCAGTGGATTGCGGGTGCGCGATATATAGTTAGTGCAACTAACTATATATGGAATTTCAATGGTTTTGTGTGAGTAAAATAAGGTTTTCTAAATGCTAATTCCTAACTATATATGGTCTATAACCTATGGTTTTTTCAGTGAATTTTCAAGGTTTTGTAAATGCTAATTCCTAACTATATATGGTCTATAACCTATGGTTTTTTCTGTGAATATATATATATATATATATATATATATATATATATATATATATATATATATATATATATATATATATATATATATATGTATAAAGTCTAAACAGGAAGCCCCAAATTAAAGCACAGCCACACGAAGTTCAGATCAGCACGTTTATTTGCATCCATTTCACTGCTCGCTCCTTGACAGCTTTCAGAGCAATCTTTGAACATGTAAAGCCTGACGCGTTTCAGAAAATAATCCTTTCTTCAGAGGCATTGTTCACGAAGGGCTGGAAGAGCAGTTTTTGGCCGCGTCTGCTCATATAATCACTGGCACCTGCCACAGTGGGGGTGGCTAAATCGCAAAGCCTTCTGTGCCTTGTAGTACGCTGGCCCTCTTCCCACAGTGGGGCCACTCAACAGTCCTTGCAATTTGAACCAAGTATTCACCAAGTGGAGTAAAGTAAAGCGATGTAAGCCCTCAGATTGCGCTTTGCAGCAGTGAATTCGTGCTCAAGGCAGCACCACCTGCATTGGAGCTGCTCTTGTCTTCGTTCCGTCTTAGCAAGCCCCTTCTCAGAGCCTGCACGAACCCTTCGTAAGGTGGGCCTCGCTTCTCGACTGGGCAAACAGCCGATATCCATAAAGTCTAAACAGGAAGCCCCAAATTAAAGCAAAGCCACACGAAGTTCAGATCAGCACGTTTATTTGCATCCATTTCACTGCTCGCTCCTTGACAGCTTTCAGAGCAATCTTTGAACATGTAAAGCCTGACGCGTTTCAGGAAATAATCCTTTCTTCAGAGGCATTGTTCACGAAGGGCTGGAAGAGCCGTTTTTGGCCGCGTCTGCTCATATAATCACTGGCACCTGCCACAGTGGGGGTGGCTAAATCGCAAAGCCTTCTGTGCCTTGTAGTACGCTGGCCCTCTTCCCACAGTGGGGCCACTCAACAGTCCTTGCAATTTGAACCAAGTATTCACCAAGTGGAGTAAAGTAAAGCGATGTAAGCCCTCAGATTGCGCTTTGCAGCAGTGAATTCGTGCTCAAGGCAGCACCACCTGCATTGGAGCTGCTCTTGTCTTCGTTCCGTCTTAGCAAGCCCCTTCTCAGAGCCTGCACGAACCCTTCGTAAGGTGGGCCTCGCTTCTCGACTGGGCAAACAGCCGATATCCATAAAGTCTAAACAGGAAGCCCCAAATTAAAGCAAAGCCACACGAAGTTCAGATCAGCAGGTTTATTTGCATCCATTTCACTGCTCGCTCCTTGACAGCTTTCAGAGCAATCTTTGAACATGTAAAGCCTGACACGTTTCAGGAAATAATCCTTTCTTCGGAGGCATTGTTCACGAAGGGCTGGAAGAGCAGTTTCTGGCCGCGTCTGCTCATATAATCACTGGCACCTGCCACAGTGGGCGTGACTAAATCGCAAAGCCTTCAGTGCCTTGTAGTACGCTGGCCTTCTTCCCACAGTGGGGCCACTCAACAGTCCTTGCAATTTGAACCAAGTATTCACCAAGTGGAGTAAAGTAAAGCGCTGTAAGCCCTCAGATTGCGCTTTGCAGCAGTGAATTCGTGCTCAAGGCAGCACCACCTGCATTGGAGCTGCTCTTGTCTTCGTTCCGTCTTTGCAAGCCCCTTCTCAGAGCCTGCACAAACCCTTCATAAGGTGGGCCTCGCTTCTCGACTGGGCAAACAGCCGATATACATATAGTCTAAACAGGAAGCCCCAAATTAAAGCAAAGCCACACGAAGTTCAGATCAGCACGTTTATTTGCATCCATTTCACTGCTCGCTCCTTGACAGCTTTCAGAGCAATCTGCGGCCGGCGCTACTTTCAAGGGACTACTTTTTTAAAAATCATAAATATTTTAAAGAACGTATATTTTATTTTTATATAGCCTATGTCCATCTGCAGACCCTGACAATTACAACAATGTATCGGGTGTTTGTATTGGTGCTGTGGTTCCTGAGTTTACCCGCCTCAAAGGTTCAAAGTTCTCTCTTTATAATAGTAGTATAGATACATGGACTCATATTTACTACAGTTTGTGCAGGTGCAAAGGCTTACCACAAAGTGATGGGGCCCTCCTGAAGAATTTTATGAGGGCCGGAGTCAAGGGAGTAGCCAGAAAATTAAAAACACCCCACTTTGAACTATAGCGCTGATGCAACTAAACAAGCAAAGCAGAGCGGTACTCTCACTAGAACATCTTCCCTGTCTTTTCCATCGGTCCACCTATCCCTGTATTCTTTCCCCCTTCCATCCACCTGCAGATATCCACTATTTCACATTTACATTCTGTCACCCATTCATTCTTTTATCCATCATTCAATCTTTCCCCATCCCATCCACTCATCCATCCATCATCCATCCATTTCTCTAGTCTGCCATCCTTCTGCCAATTCATCCATCCTACCAAACACCCACATGGTGATCCTTCCACTCTGCCACCCATCCATTCCTTCACACATCCACTTTGGCATCCATCCATCCATACACCCAGCTATCCATCCACCCCCTCTGCGATACAGGGATCCGCTCTACAATCCCTCCATCCACTCTGCAATCCATCCAACCACTCTGCCATCCATCCATCCAGTCTTCCACTCTGCCATACATGCATCAATGAATCCACTCTGCCATCTATCCATCCACTTTGCCGTCCATCCATCCATTTGTTAACTCTGTCATGCATCAATTGGTCAACTCTGCCATCCATCATCGACCCATCTACTCTGCCTCCCATCCATCCATTCATCATCTCTCCCATCCGTCATCCACCCCTTCCACTTTGCCTTCCATCTATCCATCCTTTCACCTGTCCATCCACTATCCATCCATACCTTTAGTGTACCATCCTTTCACCTGTCTATCCATCCCTTTACTGTGCCATTTTTTCACTTATTCGTCCACCTATCCTTTCATCCATCCATCCCTTTCCTCTGCTATACTTTCACCTGTCTATCTACCTATCCATTGACTCACTCATGCACACATCCTTTTACCAACTGCCTTCTTTTCACTCTTCCTTACAGTATTTCTTCCTTCAGCCCTAGTTGTGTTTATCCAGCTATCTTTCCCTGCTCGCTCTTCTACAGACGCTGTATTCTCGTGTTAATGATGAGCTTTTGTCAGCAGAGTTACAGACAGAAGAGGTCTATAAAGAACCCCCCCTGCTGTAACTTCTAAAGCGAGGGTTCAGGATGCTCCTGCCCATATCTCACACATATTCTTTGGTCTGGGGCTAAATGGGCCCCCTTTGAAGGGTTGGGACCCCCCTAAATGGGTTGGGACTCGCCTGCACCGCAGGAGCTGCAGAGGTCTGTATTACACCCCTGGGACTGTATTACAGAAGTGCCCAGAGGGTGCAACAGGTGTTTGCACATGGTTATATTGTGGCCCCCTGGGCACTTTGGTATTACAGAAGGGGCCAGATATGCTTGTGCAGCCCCTTTTGTCTTACAGATAGTGCTGATGCACATGTTGTTGCTGTGCTATTTCACAAGGGCGTTCCCTCATATGAGAGGGGGAGTTGCCCCATGCAAATTGGAACATTTGGAGTAGCGTGAAGAGTTGAGTTCACCAGAGCTTCGTGTTGGTGGTGGTTGGTGGGTGGCACGGGCTGCAAGATCTTGGTGGGAATTTTATCAGTCACGAAGAGCCCAAAACTTCAAGATTTCTCCCTTTCGTTAGGGAGGAGCTCAACACCAAGGATCCAGGACCTTAGGGGTACCTCTTGGGGATCAGGAATTCAATCCAGCAGAGGCCAGCAGGGCTAAAGCTGTTCCATTTGCAGGTCTAGTCGCAGGTATAGGCACCTGGTCAGCTGGGCAGGTGCAGGGAGGCCTCTGGAACTTATGTCCTGGTAGCTCAGAACAGGAGGTCAATTAGCTAACCCTTGTAGTTACTTCAGACTGGAATGAAGGGTGCAGGTCCAGCCTTCTTTCTCAGCAAGCAGAGCAGGTCTCACGCAGTGCAATGTGTTCTGTAGTATCCAAAGGTCTAGGAGTGTACTGAAGAGTGGGTCTGAGGATCCCTATTTTATACCTGGTGTTCACTTTGAAGTGGGAAAAGCTTTTAGAGTTTCCCCCTATAAAGATGTCTAGAATGTCCTGGCTCCCCATCCTTGTCTCAGTCTGTCTGGGAGCAGACAGTGTGACGTTCTTTTTGAGTGTGTGCTGAGGCAGCCCCATTGAATTGCAAGTGTGGTAGATGATAGCAAATCCTCCATTGTGTGGCGGTCTAGGAGGAATACACAAAAGCCAATAATACCTAGTCATGTGACCCAAGAACAGGCTTCAGGTACCAAATGGCTAGTACAAGAAAATGGCAACTTTGTAAAAGTGGCATTTTCTAAATTGTGACTTAAAATCCACTGTTACCATAAAGAAGGTTTTAAATTACAATTGCTTAAACACCAAACATGACTTTCCTACCTGCTGCCAATCATAAGTTATGACTTATTAAATGTAATAAGGTAACCCAATATTATTCTTCAGGAGAGGTAGGCCTTGCAGTAGTGAAAAATGGATTTAGGGTTTGTTCACTACCTTGACATTCAAAACTTTAAATTACATGTCCAACTTTTTAATAATAATGAAGCCCTGTGGGCTATTTAGAGCGTACCCGGTGAGTGATATATATGTATTTGAAAGGAAGGTTTGTGGGTGTGGCTTAGGCAGCGAAGATGGTGCATTTCTGTGGAAGATGGACATGTGGAGCAGTACCCGCCACTAAGGCCCTGGACTCGGGGTACAGGGTCACCCAGGATGCACAAGGTAAGAGGCCCCAAACACCACATGGAAGCCACAGAAGTGGGGCCTCAATACAGAGACATGTGGGACCTGTGAAACTGTCCTCCCGCTGGACCTAACCCTGGCCTGGCTCATGGCCCACAGTCATTCAGACATGGGGCATGCATGATTGAGCTGGGGCAGTGGTCCGTGCTGATACTAGACCTCCACCACTACCTCCTCCATTTGAAGACCTCCACTCCAGTGGGAACGGGCACTACAACTGGATGCTGCCTGTCCCTCCCCTGCCCTCCAGTTAGTAATGACACAGGGGCCGCCAGGAGACTTCAAGGGGCACAAATACAACATTATACTGAGGATGGGGGCGTGACTGCTTGTGCTGCCCGGGTGGGTCTCACTAGTGCAAGTGGTTCAGGAGGAAGCGGATTCAGTGCCCCCCCCCACCCCAACTGCTTAATACTACAGAGGCACCTGCAACATGTGCCGTAATAGGGCCCAACAAGACTAAGATGCACAAATGTATGGCCGGAGGTGCAAAAGGTAATGGTAAAGAGGTCCAAGAGGCTACAACTCCACCATCTGGGGATAACACACTGGTTATCCTGGAAGCAATCCAGGATTAAAAGACAGCCCTAGAAACAAAGATAGGGGAGTTAGGTATAGATGTGGTTGTATTTCGCTAAGACCTCTGCCTGATGGGGGATCACGTAACTGAGGCAGAGGGTAGGATTTCAAAGCTGGAGTACACCATATATAGCCTTTCCGCTGAAATAACCCGGCTATCCCAAACCTCTAAAACACTACAAGACTGAGTGGAGGACTCCAAACGCAGGGCTTGCTGCAACAACCTTTCCTTCATAGGGTTCCTGAGAAGGAAGAAGGTTCCTCCACGGAAACGTTCCTGGAACAGTGAATTTGATCATAGATCGACACAGAGACCCTCTCCTCTTGCTTCATCCTTAAAAGGGCACACAAGTCATTTGCCCAAAAGCCCCTACCCGAGGGTTCCACCCAGTGTTTAATTTGTGAAAAATAAATAAATATAAAAAAATAAATGCAGGGACCACACTTTTTCCCACGAAACCTGTCACCCTTGTTGCAAAATGCCATGATGTGTGAATACAAAGGCAGCCTAATCTTGATCATTTTCTTTTTACCACCATTCTCTTTAACTCTCTCTTGCGTATACTTGTTTATCACTGCTTTCTCTCCCTTTGCCACCACTGTTTTCTCATCTCTCTCCTCCTCCTTACTACTCACATGTCTGCCTTTCTGGCTCTTGGTCAAAGTCTGTTGATGAAAATGGAGCCTGAATCCCCTAAAAGGAGTAACGGTGCACATCACCTGCAACCAAATTAAGCACTGACCACCTCACCTGATAATTGCATGCTTCCTCACTTACAAAGACTGTGATGTCATTCTAAGGGGTGCAGAGCGAAGGGACAGCATTAATTTCATTCCAGCCGCATAATGATCTTTCCAGACTATACCCGTCTGGTCCAAACGCAGTGCAAGTCCAATGACCATGTGAAGCAAAAGATGCGCTCCATGAATCTGTAATATATGCTTCCATACTCTACCGGGCTGCGTATCATTCAAGAATCGACAACTGTGACATATGGGGAATGGTGCAATGACATGGACAGGGCTATGGTGGCTATAAAGGCAGTATATCTACACACAAAGGCAGTCCCAAAAAATGGGAACGGGTGCGGGGAGGCTAGAATAAATTCAGAGGGAATATTTGTACGTTTCCACCTGAAGACCCCTCATTAGAAGATAGTGATTGATATGTTGTGCCAACGTACCGCGTGACTTCACAAATTAATAACATTAAACTTTGAGCTGTTACTCGTGGATCCAATGGAATGGCGAAAATGTAAACTATGTATACATGTACTTCATTTCTGTATGTACCTTTTGTGCAAGTCGTACACTTAATAAAATGAGTTATAAAATAAAATTTGACAACTGTGTTCTTTTACTCCCTGGAGGTAGGCCTTTCTCACCAAACAGTGACCCCTGGCTGTGAACAAGACCCTGCAATGGCAGCCAGCCTCTCCCTGAGAGACCAGGAACCACGTTCCACCCAAGCCACAAGAGAGTAGATGTTGGTAGCAGTCACGCCAACAACGAGGCAACGCATTGGACACAGGAGTATCCATAGAATCTGGGGAGGAACATCGAACACAGCCAGAGGTCGACTGACCGATGAAAGTTGGGGGTCTCGACCTAGTTCCTCTTTTGGCACCTCAGTACATCTATATCCTTATTCACAGCATGTCCAGCTTGGTCCCTCAGTGGGAGGGGGAACACACCCGGCCTATTGGGAAAAACGTCTCTTCTGTTCATTCAATATTTATGTTGGGTTTGGGAAGCAGATTCTTCTTCTAGGTGGGAAGTATAGGGAGGTGGATGTTGGGGATAGGGGTTATGTTTTTTGTTTCTGCTTCCCTTTCTTTCATTGGTTGTTATTTTACAATGGTTGCTCAACACTACTAAACACACAAATAGGTCCACAGGTGCACACACTGGACGATGAAATGAAATGAAAAAATGAAATGTAAAAAAAATGTATATAGCGTGATAGCTACCCTGAGGCATCCCAGCACTGCAGACGAACGCAGACAAGCAGAGAGAAGCTCAATGGTTAAAAGCAATTGTTAACGAGCAGTGTTTTTAGGAGTTTAAGAAAGGGCAGCATATTAGGCTCCGCCCATATGTGTGGGGGGAGAGCATTCCTTAACTTGGCGGAGTTATAGGAAAAGGAGCGCCCTCCTCATCTAGCTCTCTTTATTCTTGGGAGTAAGGCGAGGGAAGAGGACGCCGAGCGAAGGTTTCTGGTAGGTTGATAAGGAGTTATCATGGATCGGCTGATTGCTGGGCCATTCCTCCAGAAGATCTTATGAGTGATACAGATGTCTTTGAATTGGATTCTCTCCCTAACAGGCAGCCAGTGAAGGCTCCTCAGTGCCGGTTTTGCGGATTGCCGGTGCGGGGTCTGGAGAAGCAAGCGGGCTGCGCAGTTTTGAATGATTTGGAGCTTGTGTGAAGTGGATTGAGAGGCTCCTAAATAAATGGCATTCCCGTAGTCCAAGCAGGATAGAATAAGAGCCTGGACCATGATTATTTTTGCCTGAAATGGGAGAAGAGGGAGTATTTTGCATAGCATCCTCAGCAGGCCATAGCAAGTGGCTGACAGTTTTGCTGCCTGGTAGTTGAAGCTAAGGGAGTGGTCCAGCCAGATGCCGAGGCTTTTAATCTGCTCTTTAGGGGCTGGAGCAGGGCCAAGGCATTTAGGCCAGAGTAGCTCGGGATCAAAAGAAGGAGAGTTACCGAGGAGCATAAGCTTTGTCTTGTCCCCACTGAGTTTTAGCAGGAGAGTTCCATCCATTTGGCAACCACCTCTAAGCAACTTCCTAGGTCGCTTGGTGACTTCTCGGGGTGGTTGAATGCCACCACGAGCTGAGTGTCATCAGCGTAGGTAATGATTTTTATGCCAAATGGAAGGCCAATCTCTGCCAAAGGACTCATAGACATTGAACAGTGTGGGGCTCAGGGAGGAGCCCTGAGGCACACCACATCTGAGGGGCATATGTTTGGATTCAACATCTCCTTCAAAGACCTGGAAGGTTCGTTCTCCTAGGAAAGACTGTATCCAGGTGATGGCACTGCCTCCCACTCCCAGACTCCTGAGTCTAAGGATCAGTATGTCGTGGTTGACAGTATCAAATACAGCACTGAGGTCAAGAAGAATGATCGCTGCAGTGCACCCTTTCTCCAAAGTCCTCCTGGACTCCTCAGTTACTGCGAGAAGGGCGGTTTTGGTCCCATATTGGGGACGGAAGCCGATCTGTGAAGGATGTAGTAATTTGTTGGATTCTAGAAACTCTACCAGGACAGAGCTGGCGTGCTTTTCCAAAATCTTGCTTAACCTTGGAAGGAGGGAGATAGGACAGTAGTTCCCCAAGTTGTCCTGGTCAAGGTTGGGTTACTTTAAGAGAGCCTTTACTATTGCACATTTCCATGCAGCGGGGACCACTCCAGAGAAAATGGAGGCATGGAGCAGGTCAAGGACTACTGGGAGGACATTCCCTATAACAGGGGCCAAAGCACAAGGTGGTGCAGGGTCTGAGTGGGAGCCGATTTCATCCAGGCCATGATAGAATCTAGAGTTACGAGGTCCAAAGGGGGAAGGAGCTCCAGTACAGCTTGAGTCCCATATACTGGTAAAGTAGTGGGAACCAGGGTTTGTTGGTTCTGAGTGGACGAGAAAGTCGAGTATATATTTTGTATTTTCTGGTGAAAAAACTCAGCCAGGTTGTTACAGCAGGTATGGGCATTGTCCATGATTGGTTGTTTCTGAGGCAGTTTTGAAATGGTTCTGGCAATCCGGAAGATTTCCTTATGGGAGTTCATTTTTTTCCTCGTAGATGGATGCTTGGACGGCTTTGATTTCACCGTTATAAGTTCTTATTACCTCCCTATATTCTGATATGCTGGATTCTGCATAGTTCTGTCTCCACTTCCTCTCTAACCTTTTGCAGGGTTGTTTGAGTTCCTGTAACTTCGAAGAGTACCATGGGGAGATCTTCGACCTACATTTTTGGTGGGTAGGTCTCTTGGGGAGTATGTCATCTAAGGAGCCCTGAATCCAGTGGTTAAATTTCTTATTGGCCGAGATGGGGTTTAGGTCCCTAGCTGTTCTAGTGGCTTCCAGAACTGAAATCCATTGTTCTGTAGGAAGCTGAGAGCTGTTGCGTTCCAAGCGAGGGGCTTATTTGTAGTGGAAGGTAGGGCCATGAATTTCCTACGACAGGGGAATCAGGAACTAAACAGAGCAGGGGAGCGGGGACAGTGCTCCTACTGTGAGTTCATTGCAGTAACTGAAGATGGGATCGAGTATGTGGCCTTTAATGTGGGTAGGTTCAAGTACTTTCTGTTTTAACTGAAGTGCGGAGAGGTTCACAATTAGCTATTTTGCGATATGATCGGAGGAGTTGTCTAGGTGTATATTAAGATCCCCTAATACTGTGTAGTTGGACGGCGAGCAGACTAAATTGGCAATAGTTACCGGGAGTGTGTTGAGGAATTGTCCTTGGCCCCCGGGTGGGCGATATATTAGTAGCCCAGAAAAGGTGATAGTGGGGGAGAAATCTATGGCGAAAGATAGATTCTCGCAGTCCACAGTCACATTCGCCAGCTCCCGACGAAGCTGTCGTCCTCGGGCATTGGAGCCGTACCACAAAAGTAAGCAATTCACTCTTTCACACACATACGTATGGGGCAGTTGACAGTTATGACCTAGATGTGAACTGGCTCCTAGCTTGGATTAAAAGGGGGGCTGTGCTCCAATTCCCCCGCTCGTCATAGTCTAGGCATCCTGGTGCTCCAGGAATGCACCTGCAGGGGCATAACTGCCACTTCCTGTTCCACCACGGGTACGACAGAGTGTTCCATACAGGTTACGCCAGAGGGTCACTGCCGGTGGCCATCCTACTGCACAGAATACTCCTACTAGTGATGACCAAGGTCACAAGGGACTCACAAGGTAGATACATACTCCTAGAAAGGTCCATGGAAGGTGCCTACTATAACTTGATCAGTGTTTACATCCCGCTAGTGACACAAAGCTCCACACTGCGGAGCCTCCGAGACCTACCACCAGGCAAGACGGTATTGGAGGGAGGACTTCAACGACATTCTGGACGACCAGGTCTGATGTAGGCTACAAGACAGGGGGAGACTGGCAGGCTAGGCGACTGTGCTGGGGCTCATTGACGCATTGGCATATAGGAACCCCGATAGACAGCAATACACCCATACTTCGGCAGTGCATAGATCCCGGTTACGTATAGAGTATCACGTACCAGTGATAATCCACTTTGAGGCACCAGCTGGTGTGGAGCGCCCAATGTCTTAGACTTCAAATGTCTTCAAGAAACAGTGTTGGTGTTGGCACATAGTGATAGGCACACACAACACATTCCTACCCTCACATTCAACTGTGTAAACTGTTTCATTTAGTGGCTGCATACCATACATGTTGTTTACAGTATTATTTTGATGTGTTTCCTGTTGGTACTTGAATATTATATTAACATCAACAAGAAGGTACAATGACTCCTCACATGTTCTTTAGCTTCTGTTGTAGTGGACCTGCTTTATACCGAGGAAAGTGCAGGGCATAGAGCAAGAAGGCTTGGTGCATTTGAGGGTTTAGCACTGACAAAACATGGATGTAGTCAATTTGTAGCACCATAGAACAGGGGGCCAGTACCAGGCAGCAGGCTTCAATACGGGTCCCAATCTTGCAGCCAGTTAAAACTGTGAAAGGCAGTATGCCATTTTATAATTCAAGCACCATTTCCAGGTCATTTGCTGTATGCTGTGGTGGTGTGTCAGAGGGGAAAGAGGTTGGGATATAGAAAATATCGTGTGGAACATGGGACTGGCACAACGCAAGTGAGGCCAACCGAAGAGGCTAGCAAGAAGGAGAAGGACCCTGCTGATGAAAGCGGGATGCCAGCGAAGATTGTAATAAAAAAATAAAGGAGAATAAGATTTATAAACATAAAAACTGCCCTATATGTCAATTACCAAGTCCCTGTGAGTGAATTTATTGGCCTCCACTAAGGAGATAAGATGGAAAGGAGAGCACGTTGAAGTATTTAAATTGCTTCACAGGGAAGTGAGGGGGAGGAAAGGCTAAAAAGAAGAATTTGAGTTATCCATTCGCCTGAGGGTACCAGTGACTATGGAGAATTGGACAGCGGAAAATGTAATCTAAGGCAGAACCTATTGTGAGAAATATCCAGAGTGATGAGTGGCTTGTTTAAATAAACTGATGTTATTCGCAAAGCTCAGATAACTTTAGGGCCCGGATGAGGTACGAAGAGAAGTTCAGAGCTAGGCTAGCAGAGGATCTGGATGGGAAATGGGCATAAATGGATATCGATCCTTTGGCTTCAGTGGATGGCATCTAAGAGGCGGGCAATATACACCAGTAGTGGTTTGTCAGTGATTTCTAAGCCTTTTTACAGGCGTTTCACCCAAGCTGTGGTGGACCGAAAAGGTAGAGGTCAGGCAGCGGCATGTTGCAGTTTTAGGCATGAGTGCTCAAAATGAGACAGCAACCACCCGCTCAAGCAGTATGGCACGGCAGTATGGCACGGAGCAAGGGGGCTCAGGGTGATCAAGAAGGGAGCTTGCAGGGTCACAGTGACAGGAGAAGGGGGAGTCAGAACCAGATGCAAAAGGCACCTGCACGAGTTAAGCCGGAGCACCTACGTTATTGGTTGAATTTTTAGGACAAAAGACAGAAGTCACCTCTAGCATTGAATAGTTTTCAATTTGGTTTCAAATTGGGTTATGAAGGCTGAAAATTAGGAGTTGGGTAGAAAATGTGTCATAAGTGAGAGAACAGCCAGATGGTCAGGAGCAAATTGATGATGGAGGTTTGAAAGGAGAGAGTTGTTGGTCCATTTGAGACTTGGCTAATGGAAATGCTGATTATTCCACCCATAGGTGTGGACCTGAAAAAAGAACAGTGGGAATTCAGTCAAATACCACGTGTGTCCTGGCTGGAGGGACAGTCAGTTTATGACTTTATACCTGGTGAGTAAATGCTTGACATGTTTATGGGGCCCTGCGTTGATACTGACATTCTTTGGTGAGGAACTTGATTTGATTTTTAAGGAAGGGAAGCTGTAAAGGAAATGAAGGAGACATTATTGGGGCTGCTGGATTTTTTTTGCCATAGAATAAAAACCCTGGTATGTTACATTCAGGTGCTGCTAGGTCTCATGAATTTTGATTGCAGAGTGTAGTAAATGTCCTCTCCACTGTTCTTCTCTGGATAGACTGTACTATGATATCTGTGACATCATAGAATGCCTGAGTGTCCCTCTGGCTCACAGTGCCTCTCTCTAACTTTATGCCAGACATATCCTAAACCGCGTAAATACGTGGTTGGAGGAAAACCTGATTTTATCTAAGTATCAGGCAGGGTTTAGGGAAAGGACTGGGACCATCGACCAGGTATTAAGGCTATGCTGCTTGTACTGGAAATATGTCATCATCCGCAGAGGTAATTTATATGTTACCTTTGTAGATTTACGAGCAGCATTTGACCTTATCCCCCGTGATTCATTGTGGAATACACTGAAAAACCAGGGGTTCCCAGATGAATTATTGAAATTAGTGACTAGGTTACACCAGAACAATTATGCCAGGGTAAGATGGGGCCCCAATGGTGAACTTACAGATGAAATCCCTATTAAGAGGGGAGTACGCCAAGGGTGCGTGCTGGCACCTACACTTTTCTCCCTTTATGTCAACGATATTGCAGTTTATATGGAGAATTGTGACAATGACTCTCCGCGCTTGGGGGGGGGAACGAGTTCCGTCCCTCCTCTTCGCGGATGACACGATTCTCATTTCTCAAACCCCTCGGGGCCTACAGATCCTACTAGATAGGTTCCAGCAGTATTGTATCACAAAAGGGTTAGAAATTAATGTAAAAAAGACCAAATATATGGCACTTAACCCTCATAAAAGTTTCAGGAAAAACTTAACATTGAATGGAGAAAAACTTGATTATGAACTAAGTTTCACTTATTTGGGGGTGTTATTGGATTCATCCTTAAATTGGAAACCCCAATTAGAAAAATCAAAAATTGTGTTTAAACAAAATTGTTTACCAATACTGAAAAGGCATAACAACTGTGTAAACAAATCAGTTACCCCAGCGTTAGAACTCTTTAAATGCAAGGTTCAGTCAGCGGTTCTGTATGGGGCAGAACTTTGGGGACCCGTATGTAGAAAGACATTTGAAACCTTGGAGAATAAGTTTTTAAGGGGATTATTAAAGGTTCCTAGTAACACTCCATTATTACCCCTACTCCTTGATATGAATATACGACGCACCGACCTTCATGCAATATTAAGACCACTATTGTTATGGGTCAGGTTGTGGATTACCCCAGAGCTAACTGAATATAAAAATGGATTGGTTGAAGTTTTGAAACTAGACACGAGTAATAAGATTCTTTGGTTTAAACACGTTAAAAGCTGGTTAATAAAATTGGGTTTATCCCATTTTTGGAGCCAGCCGGAATCATTGACTGTGTCGTCAAAGAAAATAGTTAAACTTTCTTTTTGGGCTTTTGTGAGCCATGATGCTGTATACGTTGGAGCACATGGCCCCTTAACTGAAAATTTTTTATTGACGAAAAATGTAGCCCAGTTTGAAATGTTTCTTGATGAGATTCAGCCACCATTAGCAAAAACCTTGTACTTAAAGTATAGGTACGGTATATTAAGAACTCGGGAAACCGAGTCAAAATGGGGGAACATTAGTAATGATAAATGTACCTTATGCACAAATAATGTAAGAGAAGACATTTTTCATATTTTGTTTTTCTGTCCAAGCTATGTAGAAACTAGAAGAAAATGGATAGTGCCATTGTGCCGTAACATTGGAATAATTTCACACAAGGAAGCAGGAAGAATATTAATTACGGACACTAGTCAAGTTATAGTGTTTGGTATCGGTAGATTCCTCCTGGCAGTAAAATTCATTAGACAAAAACTGTCACTGCCATTTTAAGTGTCTGGCTGTTATAAACTAGTTTAATGCTTTTTTAATTGTGTAAATATTTTAAACCTTTTTTTAACTATATATATTGATGTATATTCTAAGCCCACTCCCGTGACTCAGCTGTGAAGGCTCAGGGATAGTATTCGGTCATGCACTAGCACTTTTTGAATTGTACCTTTTTGTACACTTGTTGATGATAATGTGGCCACGTTTATTATGAATTGTGTATAAATATCATGTATTTTGTTTATCTTTTATGATGCTATTGCAACGAAATAAAGATTATTGAATTGAATTGAATTGAGAGAACAGCCAGATGGTCAGGAGCAAATTGATGATGGAGGTTTGAAAGGAGAGAGTTGTTGGTCCATTTGAGACTTGGCTAATGGAAATGCTGATTATTCCACCCATAGGTGTGGTACCGAAAAAAGAACAGTGGGAATTCAGTCAAATACCACGTGTGTCCTGGCTGGAGGGACAGTCAGTTTATGACTTTATACCTGGTGAGTAAATGCTTGACATGTTTATGGGGCCCTGCGTTGGTACTGACATTCTTTGGTGAGGAACTTGATTTGATTTTTAAGGAAGGGAAGCTGTAAAGGAAATGAAGGAGACATTATTGGGGCTGCTGGATTTTTTTTGCCATAGAATAAAAACCCTGGTATGTTACATTCAGGTGCTGCTAGGTCTCATGAATTTTGATTGCAGAGTGTAGTAAATGTCCTCTCCACTGTTCTTCTCTGGATAGACTGTACTATGATATCTGTGACATCATAGAATGCCTGAGTGTCCCTCTGGCTCACAGTGCCTCTCTCTAACTTACTGTGGCAGTTGGTCATCTTAGGGTGAGCTGCTAACAGCTGGCTCCTGGTGGGGTTTTACTTATGATCTTGGCCTGTCTACCTGACTTGGAAGGAACTTGCAATAAAGGATCTTAACCTACAAAGTGGACTCTGCATCATTCATTTACCACAGTTAGTTGGGTGTTTGTGGGTAGTCCATGCCCCACCATTTGTCCCAGGGTTATTGTTCCTATCCTGCGGTGTACCCTTTTCAGGGGAAGTTGAGTGTTTGCGGGTAGTCCACGCCCATTTTTATTCCCAGGCTTAGAGTCCTGCAGTGTACCCTTTTTAGGGGAAGTTGAGTGTTTGTGGGTAGTCCATGCCCCATCTTTTATTCCAGGGTTATTATCCTTACTCTGTGGTGTACCCTTTTCAGGAGAGGTTGATTATTTGCGGGTAGTCCACGCCCATTTTTATTCCCAGGCTTAGTGTCCTGCGGTGTACCCTTTTTAGGTGATGTTGAGTGTTTGTGGGTAGTCCATGCCCCATCTTTTGTCCCAGGGTTATTGTTCCTACCCTGCGGTGTACCCTTTTCTGGGGAGGTTGAGTGTTTGCGAGTAGTTCATTTTTCACACTCTGTGCTGTCCCTTGCTTTTGGTGGAGATTGTCTGTGCACTATGTTCTGGTCGAAGTCTTCCTAGGTGAAGCTACTGGCCAGGGCTTCATTTTGGGTAAGATTTTGAACTGTGAATTTTTCTTACGTTTTGTGTCAGCATATCTGTATCAGGGGTGGTTTGTTCTTTTTCTTCTTTGGTGAATCTTACCCCTATTGTGTCTCTCCCAGTCCACACTCATTTTAATTCTAGGGTGTTTACCCTGCGGTGTACCCATGTGTGGGGAGGTAATGAGTGTCACCAGTTAACTTGGCTGTTCGTCATGTTTTTTTCGAAACCATGCTGTTTTGTTAAGGGCGGGGGATGAGGCATATTGTGACGTGATGTTGTTTCTTTGTTCTTTTCTCTGCTTATAATACCTCATTCTAATGTCATCTCAGGTTGTACATTTTTACTTTTAGTTCATCTCAATTGTGTACTTCCCTGCTGATGTTGCATTTAAGGTATTTTGCCGATTGTTTCCTTATTCTGTTCTTACTCCATAAGGGAAGAGGATGTGTATTAAATGTCCTCTCCACTGTTCTTCTCTGGATAGACTGTACTATATCTGTGACATCATAGAATGCCTGAGTGTCCCTCTGGCTCACAGTGCCTCTCTCTAACTTACTGTGGCAGTTGGTCATCTTAGGCTGAGCTGCTAACAGCTGGCTCCTGGTGGGGTTTTACTTATGATCTTGGCCTGTCTACCTGACTTGGAAGGAACTTGCAATAAAGGATCTTAACCTACAAAGTGGACTCTGCATCATTCATTTACCACACAAAGCAGTGAGGGTTGGTCAGACTTTCTGCAGAAGGCTGGGTCTAGCCACGTCTGGCTCCATTTTGCCTTATCAGAGGACGCTGCTGTCAGCGAGGGTGAAGGCGGATCTGAGAGTTTGGAAGATGTTCTTGTCTGCTTGGAAGGTAATATCCTTGTGAGGAAAGAGAGAGGAGGTGGAGTGGTCCATTGAGACATTTTCAGATGCGGCAGGTGGCACAGGTTTTGGAACCTTTTGACATGAAAAGCGGTGAGACATGGCTGGAAGAGTGGAAAACGGAATAATGTAGCATCACGTTTTTAGAGTTTTTTCCACTAGTGGTGGCTGCGGTTGGAAGGCGCAAGTTTTCTTTTTCAAAACAAGAAGATGCTGTTCAATGTGGGTAACATGGCAGTTGTAAATGTTGTTAACAAGCTGTCTGTGCGTGATGTAAACATTTTGCAGTTACTGAGGGTTTTTGTTTTGAATTACTCTCACTACAACATTGCGTTTAGAGCAATAGATAATCTGGGTGTGAACAATGACATTACGGATGCATTGTCTGCGTCATATTGGCAGAGATTCTGTGGCTTGACTTCAGGGACAGACAACCCATAGGCGCCAATACTGGAGCAGCTGTGGAGGGGAAGAGCTGCCGAGTGCTTGAGTTAAATGAAGGTTCTCTGGTCGCATCCATCATCAGTTCTTATTGATACAGTGTGGCAGGGATTTCTAGCAAATGGCGCACAGAGAAGATCTGTGGAGGAAAATGATTTTGCGCAAATGAGAGATGATGAAGTTAAGTTCATTATGACAACTGAGAAAGGCTTGTTGTCAGTGACTACTGTGGGAAAGCTGGCTGGTGTGGCTTTTTATCAATGTGGTTTCAAACCAGACGGGGGTGATGGGGTGGGAATGAAAAAAAAAAACTAAAAAAGGCACTTACCTGGGTACAGCAGGTCATCACCTCTCCGTCCGCTTCATCTTGTTCCCGTCTCGAGTACCGGCAGCAGGAAGTATTCAGGCTCCCAGGCACGCCTAAGCCAATTACTACGCTGCTGTCACCATGACATCAGCGTCGTGATTGGTCTGAGTGCCGTGGGTCAGCGCTCAGATGGGGACTGGGTGTCTGTGTTCTCCACCCAGGCTGTACAATACAGCCGCTGGAAAACATGCAAAGTGTGCATGACAGTTTGACCAGCCCAAGACGGCCGACCAAACCATTATGCGCATTTAGAGAGTGCTACCACTCCAACCCCCTGCTCTGCCAGCCCCACACTGTCTCGCATGAAACTGTGCCACTGCAGGAGGAAAATTAAAATTATAATAACGTTGCGTTATTATCATAAAATTTTTCCTTTTTAACTTCTCGGAGATCAGTGGGACGACACTCCTCCGCCTTCATGGAGGATCCGTTGCTGTTTTTTATGGAAAGTTGTTATGGGTGTTGAGCCGTTGGCAGGGGGGGATGCGAAGAAGAATACTTAAAGGATGGGCACTGAAGGGGGAAGAAAGAGTATGTGGAAATTGTTGATGCTGCAGGTTTTACATAGTGGTGCACGTTGTGTGCAGGGACGGTATACAGACATAATATCAACAACAAAAATATCGAGGTAGTTAAATATCGAGTTCAAAATATCGAGTAGACAGAATATAGAAAAGACAGAATATAGACTACAAAAATATCAAATAGAAGGACAATAATATCGAATCAAAAATATAGAATGGACAGAATATCAAATGGACAGAATATAGACAACAGAAATATCGAGGGCCAGAATAAAGACAACAAAAATATCGAGGGACAGGATATAGACAACAAAAATATCGAATTTTAGGTAAGTAACTAAGTCAATTTATGGTATTTCATTTTTGCGTAACAAAATTCTGGAGCGGGTTGTGGGTTTATAGGGGAATAGGGTGGGAAGTAATTTAATTATAATTAATTAAATATTTGAATTTATCGGTATTTATGTACAATTAATTGTTAATTAATTGTTAATTGGCAATTAATTAAAATATAATTGGTAATTAATTTTTAATAATTGATAATTATGTGAATTTTATTTATTTATTTTCTGGAGCGGGTTGTGGATTTATAGGGGAATAGGGTGGGAAGTAATTTAATTATAATTAATTAAATATTTTAATTTATTGGTATTGATGAACAATTAATTGTTAATTAATTATTAATCGGCAATTAATTAAAATATAATTTGTAATTAATTTTTATTAATTGATTAATTGATAATTATGTGAATTGTATTTATTTATTTTCTGGAGCGGGTTGTGGGTTTATAGGGGAATAGGGTGGGAAGTAATTTAATTATAATTAATTAAATATTTTAATTTATTGGTATTTATGTACAATTAATTGTTAATTAATTATTAATTGGCAATTAATAAAATATAATTTGTGAATAATTTTTATTAATTGATTAATTGATAATTATGTGAATTATATTTATTTATTTTCTGGAGCGGGTTGTGGGTTTATAGGGGAATAGGGTGGGAAGTAATTTAATTATAATTAAATAAATATTTTTATTTATTGGTATTTAGGTACAATTAATTGTTAATTAATTATTAATTGGCAATTAATTAAAATATAATTGGTAATTTTTTTAAATTAATTGATAATTATGTGAATTCTATTTATTTATTTTCTGGAGCGGGTTGTGGGTTTATCAATCAATCAATCATGCCGTTTGTATAGCGCACTACTCACCCGGGAGGGTCTCAAGGCGCTTGGGGGGAGGGGTATGCTACTGCTCGAACAGCCAGGTCTTGAGTTGTTTCCTGAAGGCGAGATGGTGCTGGGTCAGCCGAAGGTGGATGGGGAGGGAGTTCCAAGTCTTGGCAGCCAGGTAAGAGAAGGATCTTCCTCCGGCGGTGGCTCTTCGGATGCGTGGTACGGCTGCGAGGGCGAGGCTGGTGGACCGTAGCTGGCGGGTGGGCGTGTAGAAGGTCAGGCGGTCGTTGAGGTACTTGGGGCCCAGGTCGTGGAGAGACTTGTGTGCGTGGGTGAGGAGCCGGAACGTGATCCTCTTGTCGACGGGGAGCCAGTGCAGGTTCCTCAGGTGGCTGGAGATGTGGCTGCGTCGGGGCACATCCAGGATGAGTCGGGCGGAGGCGTTCTGGATGCGCTGGAGTCTTTTCTGTAGCTTGGCTGTGGTTCCGGCGTAGAGGGCGTTTCCGTAGTCCAGTCGGCTGGTGACGAGTGCCTGGGTGACAGTCTTCCTGGTCTTGGTCGGGATCCAGCGGAAGATCTTGCGAAGCATATGCAGGGTGTTGAAGCACGATGAGGAGACGGCGTTGACTTGTCTGGTCATCGAGAGGGAGGGGTCCAGGATGAAGCCCAGGTTGCGTGCGTGGTCGGTTGGCTTGGGTGCGGTGCCCAGGGCTGGGGGCCACCAGGAGTCGTCCCAGGCGGAGGGCGAAGATCCCAGGATGAGGACTTCCGTCTTGTCCGAGTTCAGTTTCAGGCGGCTGTCCTTCATCCACTCGGCGACGTCTTTCATCCCTTCGTGTAGGCAGGTTCTGGCGGTGTCGGGGTCTCTGGTGAGGGAGAGGATCAGCTGGGTGTCGTCGGCGTAAGAGATGATGTTGAGGTTGTGCTGGCGTGCGATGGCTGCGAGAGGTTTCATGTAGATGTTGAAGAGGGTAGGGCTGAGTGAAGATCCTTGTGGGACGCCGCAGATGACTTCGGTGGCCTCGGAGCGAAACGGGGGGAGGCGGACTCTTTGTGTTCTTCCGGCGAGGAACGAGATGATCCACTCCAGTGCCTTCTCTTGGATACCGATGTTGCTAAGGCGCTGGACTAGGGTGCGGTGGCAGACCGTGTCGAATGCAGCGGAGAGGTCCAGGAGGATGAGGGCTACTGTTTCCCCCTTGTCGAGCAGGGTCCGGAAGTCGTCGGTGGCTGCGATGAGGGCGGTCTCGGTGCTGTGGTTGGCTCTGAAGCCGGACTGCGAGGGGTCGAGGGATCCGTTCGTCTCGAGGAAGGCGGTCAGCTGTCTGTTGACGATCTTCTCGATGACTTTAGCAGGAAAAGGGAGGAGCGAGATGGGGCGGAAGTTTTTGAGATCGGTGGAGTCCGCTGTAGGTTTCTTCAGGTGGGCGCTGATCTCGGCGTGCTTCCAGCTCTCCGGGAAGGTGGCGGTGTTGAAGGAGGCGTTGATGATGTTCCGGAGTTGGGGTACGATGGTGGAGTCGGCCTTGTTGAAGACGTGGTGTGGGCAGGGGTCGGTCGGTGATCCGGAGTGGATGGTGTTCATCGTGCGGGCTGTGACTACGGTGGTCACCGTGGTCCAGGTGCGAAGGGTGGCGGTGGGGGGCGTTGGTTCGACGGTTGGGTGCGTGGGTGGGGCGCCAAAGCTGTTGTGGATGTCGGCGATCTTGCGGTGGAAGAACGAGGCGAGGGAGTCGCAGAGGTCTTGTGACAGAGTGATGTCGTTGGTGCCGGTGCTGGGGTTGGAGAACTCCTTGACGATAGTGAAGAGCTCTTTGCTGTCGTGGGCGTTGTTGTCCAGTCGTTCCTTCAGGGATTTCTTCTTGGTGGTGAGGATGAGCTGGTGGTGCTTGCGTGTTTGAGGGCGGTCATGTTGTCGGTGGTCCGGTCGAGGAGCCAGGCTTTCTCGAGGGTGCGGCAGGTCTTCTTGGAGTCCTTGAGGTCGTCGGTGAACCAGGATGCCTTCTTGCTTCTGGGTCTGCTGGGAGGGTTCTTTAGTGGCGCGAGGTCGTCGGCGCAGGTGGTCAGCCACTGTGTGAAGTTGCGGGCTGCTTCGTTGGGGTCCGTTGTGTTGGCGGGTGGGCTCTGGCTGAGGGAGGTGGTGAGCTGGTCTGCGGTGATCTTGCTCCAATTCCTGTGAGGTGCCTGTTGCGGGTGGTGGTGGTGAGTCGTGGATCTTTTGAAGCTGAAGTGGACGCAGCTGTGGTCGGTCCAGTGGAGTCTGGTGGCGTGGCTGAAGGTGATGTACTTGCTGGAAGAGAAGACGGGATCAAGCGTGTGGCCGGCGTAGTGGGTGGGGGTGTTGACCAGTTGCTTGAGTCCGAGGTTGGCGAGGTTTTCCAGCAGGGCGGTGGTGTTGCGGTCCTTGTTGTTCTCCAGGTGGAAGTTGAGGTCCCCGAGGAGGATGTAGTCAGTGGAGGGGAGGGCGTGTGGGCTGATGAAGTCTGTGATGTCTTCGCTGAATCGTGTGCGGGGTCCCGGGGGTCTGTAGACGAGGGTGCCTCTGAGGGTCATCTTAGGGTCTGTGTGAATCTGGAAGTGGAGATGTTCGGCTGCGGCGAAGGAGTCGTTGGCGTCGGTCGAGATGCGGATGGTGTTCCTATGGACGATGGCGATGCCACCTCCGGTCTGGTTGATGCGGTCCCTCCTGATGATCTTGTACCCGTCCGGGATGGCGATGGCGATGTCGGGTGCAGAGGAGGCGTTCATCCAGGTTTCCGTGAGGAAGGCGACGTCCGGTGATGTAGCGTCGAGGAGGTTCCAGAGTTCCACGGCGTGTCTGTGGACGGAGCGGTTGTTGATCAGGATGCACTTGAGGTGGTTGCTGCTGGTGTTTGTCTTGGCGGGTGTGGGGCAGGTTCGGAGGCAGGTGAACTTGCAGGTGCATCAGGTGAAGGGTCCGTGGGAGCGTCTCGGGGTGGCTCGGCAGCAGGCGTGGGTCCGGCCGGCATTGAGTGCGTTGAGAGTGGCGGCGTCGTAGGTCAGTCGGGTCGTCTTGCCTCGGCGGGGAGGGCCAGGGGTCCTGGCGCTGGGCGCGGTCCAGGCGCGGACGGGCGCAGACGGGCTTACCTTTGGCGCACCTTCGGCGCTCAATCGGTGCTCCCGCTGCGCGCGTCCGCTGCGGTTTATAGGGGAATAGGGTGGGAGAAATGTAATTATAATTAATTAAATATTTTAATTTATTGGTATTTACGTACAATTCATTGTTAATTAATTATTAATTGGCAATTAATTAAAATATAATTTGTGATTAATTTTTATTAATTGATTAATTGATAATTATGTGAATTATATTTATTTATTTTCTGGAGCGGGTTGTGGGTTTATAGGGGAATAGGGTGGGAAGTAATTTAATTATAATTAAATAAATATTTTAATTTATTGGTATTTATGTACAATTCATTGTTAATTAATTATTAATGGGCAATAATTAAAATATAATTGGTAATTAATTTTTATTAATTGATAATTATGTTAATTTTAATCATTTATTTTCTGGAGTGGGTTGTGGGTTTATAGGTGAATAGGGTGGGAAGTAATTTATTTATAAATTATAAATTATAAATAATTAAAGATTTTTTTAATTGGTATTTATTTAGATTTAATAGAAATTTAATTTGTAATTGGTAATTATTTAATTTGAATTGGTAATTAATTTTTAATAATTGATAATTATGTTAATTTTATTATGTATTTAATTTTTGTAGTGGGCTGTGGGTTTATAGGGGAATTGGGTGGGAAGTCATTTAATTGTAATTAATTAAATGTATTAATATATAAATTGGTATTTATTTTGAATTGTTTGTTATTTATGTTTGTTTTTAAATGTTTTACTAATTCATTGATATTTGTAAATATTTTGTATTAATAGGTAATTCTTTTTTAGTAATTAAATTAATTTTATTATTTTAAATTGAATAATTATTATAATATCTTAAATTGGGAATTAATTTTAATTAATTTGTAATTGGTATAAATATTTAAATTATGTTTAAATATATATGAAGTATTTACTTTCCCTACTGTTGCACTGACTGGAGTGGGAATAGTAATTTGTTCTCCTACGCTATCCAACGCTTACCCTACTGTTGCACTCTCTGGAGTGGGAATAGTAATTTTGACCCCTACGCTATCCAACGCTTTCCCTATTGTTGCACTCTCTGGAGTGGGAATAGTAATTTTTACCCCTACGCTATCCAACGCTTTCCCTACTGTTGCACTCTCTGGAGTGGGAATAGTAATTTTGACCCTCCCCTATCCAACGCTTTCCCTACTGTTGCACTCTCTGGAGTGGGAATAGTAATTTTTACCCTCCCACTATCCAACGCTTTCCCTACTGTTGCACTCTCTGGAGTGGGAATAGTAATTTTTACCCTCCCACTATCCAACGCTTTCCCTACTGTTGCAGTCTCTGGAGTGGGAATAGTAATTTTTACCCTCCAACTATCCAACGCTTTCCCTACTGTTGCACTCTCTGGAGTTGGAATAGTAATTGTTACCCCTACGCTATCCAAAGTTTTCCCTACTGTTGCACTCTCTGGAGTTGGAATAGTAATTTTTACCCCTACACTATCCAACGCTTTCCCTACTGTTGCACTCTCTGGAGTGGGAATAGTAATTTTTACCCCTACGCTATCCAACGCTTTCCCTACTGTTGCACTCTCTGGAGTCAGAATAGCAATTTTTACCCTCCCACTATCCAACGCTTTCCCTACTGTTGCACTCTTTGGAGTGGGAATAGTAATTTTTACCCCTACGCTATCCAACGATTTCCCTACTGTTGCGCTCTTTGGAGTTGGAATAGTAATATTTACCCCTACGCTATCCAACACTTTCCCTACTGTTGCACTCTCTGGAGTGGGAATACTAATTTTTACCCTCCCACTATCCAACGCTTTCCCTACTGTTGCACTCTTTGGAGTGGGAATAGTAATTTTTACCCCTACGCTATCCAACGCTTTCCCTACTGTTGCACTCTCTGGAGTGGGAATAGTAATTTTTACCTCTACGCTATCCAACGCTTTCCCTACTGTTGCACTCTCTGGAGTGGGAATAGTAATTTTTACCCTCCCACTATCCAACGCTTTCCCTACTGTTGCACTCACTGGAGTGGGAATAGTAATTTTCACCCCTACGCTATCCAACACTTTCCCTACTGTTGCACTCACTGGAGTGGGAATAGTAATTTTTACCCCTACGCTATCCAACACTTTCCCTACTGTTGCATTCTCTGGAGTGGGAATACAAATTTTTACCCTCCCACTATCCAACGTTTTCCTACTGTTGCATTTTTCTGGAGTGGGAATAGTAATTTTTGCCCCTACACTATCCACGGTTTCCATACTGTTGCGCTCTTTGGAGTGGGAATAGTAATTTTTACCCTCCCACTATCCAACGCTTTCCCTACTGTTGCACTCTCTGGAGTTGGATTAGTAATTTTTACCCCTACGCTATCCAACGCTTTCCCTACTGTTGCAATCATTGGTGTGGGAATAGTAATTTTTAACCCTACGCTATCCAACGCTTTCCCTACTGTTGCACTCACTGGAGTGGGAATAGTAATTTTTACCCCTACGCTATCCAACGCTTTCCCTACTGTTGCACTCTCTGGAGTGGAAATAGTAATTTTTACCCCTATGCTATCCAACGCTTTCCCTACTGTTGCACTCTCTGTAGTTGGAATAGTCATTTTGACCCTTACGCTATCCAACACTTTCCCTACTGTTGCACTCACTGGAGTGGGAATAGTAATTTTGACCCCTACGCTATCCAACGCTTTCCCTACTGTTGCACTCACTGGAGTGGGAATAGTAATTTCTACCCCTACGCTATCCAACGCTTTCCCTACTGTTTCACTCACTGGAGTGGGAATAGTGATTTTTACCCCTACGCTATCCAATGCTTTTCCTAGTGTTGCACTCTTTGGAGTGGGAATAGTAATTTTTACCCCTACGCTTTCCATTGTTTTCCCTACTGTTGCGCTCTTTGGAGTTGGAATAGTAATTTTTACCTCTACGCTATCCAATGTTTTCCCTACTGTTGCACACACTGGAGTGGTTATATTAAATGTAACCCTCCCGCTATCCTACGGTAAAAATATTGTATATGTTTTGTTAATAATATATATATGCACTGCAAAGATAAAAGAAGTTTCCTTTTCTGTAATGTGGTGTGTGAACAAGACTAAGTCAGTAGTCGAAACGTTACATTTGGAAGGCACAAGGAATAAATAACATCTTGCCTGGAGTACGTGGGGTCTGTCTCTTCTTTCGCCGCTGCATGTGGAGGTTTGAAGATTGTGCTTATATATATATGTATATGTAAATATATATATATATATACATATATATATATATATATATATTAAATTTAAAAAAAAATTAAGTTACATTAATTATTTATTAATTTTACATTTACATTTATTTCATTTTTTTAAGTATGTTTAAATTAATTATATTTTATATTATATTAGTTTTTAAATAATTTTAAGACATTTAAAAAATCGCTATTTTGACAGTCTATATTTTTTACAATCGATATTTTGGATTCGATATTTTTGTACTTACCTGTTTGTAGATAGGCAGTTGATATTCTGGCATTCTTTATTTTTACCTCGATATATTTGTAGGTCGAAATTGTGTCTGTCGATATTATGTCAGTGATCCGCAGGGAAAGTGTAGATGCATTGTGGTTCTCAATGGCAATGGTGTGGTTGTGTTTTGGGGCCTTCCGGGTATAGTGGCCAAGAACTTGAATGGGTTGCGGCTAATGGATGTAAAAGAGCAATGGGATACGGTCGAAGTGTGGTTAGGAAATTCAAAGACTGTTCAGAGAGGCAGGGGGAAATGTGAGGATATTGAGACCATACCCAGATGAGATGGTTTGCCCTGTAAGCTGGTGAAGCACATTTTGGGCTATGGGCCTTTGTTATGGCGGTTGGGTTTTCAGACATGTGGATGGCTAAAGACTTTTTTATTAGTTGCTTGTGGTGTTGCTCAAGACATTGCAGTTGTTAGGTTTGTCAACATCCAAATTTGGAATGCATTTATTTCATATAGGTGCGTCTACTGAGGCAGAGATGAAGCATTGCTCTGGAGATAAGTTAGAGAGCTTGTGGTTGTAGAAATCGGATTCCCGCAAGTGTTATTTAAGGCCTAGTTGGTCTCTGGAGTAATGATTCATAACAGTTTTCTTCATTATTTTGCAGGTTGTGTGCCGGGACCATTGATAGGTTACAGTGAAATCTGGATATGCAATACTTGCAATACTAAAGTGCATGCACAATGGCTTGGGAGAGGAAGAATGTGGTGGAATGAACTGTAGCCAAAGTTAAACACTAGCCTGTGGTGGGTTTTGTAATGATGTACTTACTGGTAGTTCACCTTGAGGAAAATTATCTTGAGCAATTAAAATGTATGGCGTTATTGAAGAGCATAAAAATGGATTTGTTGGCAATTAAGATGCTCTAGGCAGAGACCAAGTTGCTATGGACAGAACTTATACCAAGGAGAGAGCGACTGGGTAAAGAAGCAGGCGGCGATAGCAAACCACGATGGAAGGTAAACAGAGAGTTGTGGAACTGGACTTAATGCAGGTGAGAGACGCTTTGGCAATTTTGCTAGGAGACGAACTGTGGTGGTGAATTGGTGGGGCAGAAAAACTCCTTGTGGAGGGTTTTTAGGTGGTAGTTTTGGGGAGGTGAGCAAGACATAAGGAAGTGTGGCTATGCTCATGGTCTGGCAGATCAGTGCAAGTGGGGAGGGGGCGGTGGTGGGGGGGAAGAGGTGAAAGTTAAGATTTGCTTGAAGAAAGTTTAAGTATACCTTAGCGCGTTGATTTGTTAGGTATGCAAGATTTGAGAGAAGGGTGTGGGGCTTTTGCACATTGTAATTGTTGATGTGTTTAATTGTTGATGTGTTTGTTTCAGTGGAGGGAGTTCTGGTCAGGTTTGCTCAATGTCTAGTGAGGCATTATTTGTAGTATGTATGGCATGATTCAAGGATTATTACCTGTGATGCTCATCTGTCTCATTAAAGCAGCCTTTTTTCACAGACAGAAGAGTTGCCAGAGTGGTGTCTGGCTTCCGCCATCCTGCCCTACGTGCAATTATTTGATGTACATGGCCGAAAAATAGTAGCCCGCGATCTATATATTAAATCCATTTGTTTGCGCAAAATATTTCTGATTTGTGCAGCGGCTGTCTGAATGACAACAGCGGGGAAACTGGACGTACCGGTCATCAGGTGTCATCAGGTGTTTCCCCAGGAGGCTGGAAGGGTTAGGGCCGGTTTTGTTAGCGGGCGGTTTTGCAGCAGTTTTAAAAGCACTGCAAAGTTCCTTGTATATTCAGCAGTTTTCAGGCAACAATAAAAGTGTCAAGTTAACTCTGGTGATTAATGTATCTGCTCGAGAGAGTTGGGAATTTTGACTAATGGCTGTTTTGACTCACCTAAGGTGGTGCAGTGGCTTAATATGCCTCCTGCAAAGAACTAATACCATGCATAGCAAAGAACAATATTTTATGTGCATAAATCAGTGGATTACTGCTTTTGTCACAGAGATTCTTTTGTTACTGTGCAGTTCGTAAATTACAATCGTAATCTACCACAGTGAGCTATGAACTGCCTGCAAAGAGCTACTTGGTACAGGTTACAAAGTTATGTTTTTTACAAGGCTTTCATTGTCCTGAGGTTTGTTGTTTCAGTACATGTTCTTTACTTTATTGCGTGATTTGTTAGAAACGCTTGCAACAATATAAAAAAACAGAGATTCATTGCTAGGCGCTTAGCGATGATAATAAAATTTAAAAGCATCAGTATGTCCTTTGGTACTGACTTTGGCGGTAAAAACCTACTCTAAAAAGATTGTCCTATGCTTGTGCACTGTAAGGTCATTTGCTATGCTTTAAAAGATTCTACAATTGAATATACAATGGCAAAGGTATTGCAGAATGCAGATTTTTTCCAAAATGTTCTTGGTTCGGGGGACCCTGCCTCCCCGCCCCCGTTTGTGATGGTCAGGCTTGCTGAACTCGCAATGCACCGCACGGGGGTCGGTCTGCCAACAACTTCCAGGACTGCACCGAGTTCCCAGTCCGGCCCTACAGGGCAATAAATCTTCTGCCAGAGACAACAGGTGCAAAATATGAACTTTTGGAAAAGCACTCAACAAGTTCGCGGCCAGTCCTGCATGAAAACGCTGCGGAATCCAGTCTGAAGAGGCAAACTCAGCGCAAAGAAAACAAACAACTACGCCAGAGGGAATCCCTTTCACATCTGAAAGAAACCTTTCCTCTCCTCCAACCAGAGCAGAGCTTATATTGGGTAGGCTCGGTTGCTAGCCAACGGGAGGAGGTCTTACATCGTGTGCACTTATCAGCAGCTCCCAGCAGGGCTTCTGTCAGTCCCAGGTTCTCACCCGTCATCTCCTCCCTGCCTCGCCCCTCCATCCATCCTCTCTCCCAGGGTCACGTGTGCCTCACCCTGGACACGTCACGCTCAGCATCCTCTGGACTTCCTCCTCTCCGAGCGGGGTCTGCGGGGAGGGATGCCCGGCCTGTTGCTCATCACCGGGAGCCCCGCTGAGTGACTCGGACCTGCGGACAGAGGCGCGCGGATACAGGGGATCCGCGGATACAGAGGGGCAGGGCCCCCGCAGAGAGGTCCGGAACCACGCACTGTAGATACGGGGGGAGAGGCGTGGATGCGGGCACCTGGGTCTAAAGGGGAGCTGCAGATACAGGGGCGCCAACAATTAAAGACCTTGGATATACAGGGGAGCTCTATATCTGGGGAATACTACATCCCCTGTGCATGGAAGGATGCTGTCTATAAGGGGACTCTATACGACATAAAAGGACCCTGAAGGCTGCAGGGACTGATGGCGAAGGCGGAACAGTGGGAGATAAGCCTAGCTCCGTAGGGATAAGTGGAGCCGCGGATACATAGACCCATAGGAGAAGGAACCCAACGCAAACCCTACACATACAGGAACCCAAAGATACAGGGACCCTGTGGATACGGGGCCTCTGGGTCTACGGGTAAGGCAGACTTACTTGGAATACAGATGTGGATGGGACTGCGTGTGTGAGTTCTGCGGTTAATCTGAGGATACAGGGGAGCAGCAGCGACTGAGATCTGCGGGTACAGGTGGCGCCGAGGGCCTGCGGATACGGGTAGCAGGCAGGATACAAGGAACCGAACACGGCGGAGCTGCGAGTACTTACCGCGGGGATTCGTTTCAGCACAGGACGTGCGGGTGCCGAGGTTTCGGACCGCTGTGAATAAAAGACCCTATGAGTGAGAAGGCCCATGTATACAGGGGGTCCTGATAAAGGAGCCCGTGGACACCCGGGACCCAGCGACACTGGATGCAGGGGGACCTGTTGGTACAGTTGGCGTCCCAGTCGGATACGGGGCGCGCGCAGATAACTGGGATCCGCGGATACAGGACACTGCTGGTGATGGGAGCCTGTGAATGAAGGGGACCTGTGGATACAGGAACAGCAGATACGGGGCGCGCGTGGATACAGGACACTGCTGGTGATGGGAGCCTGTGAATGAAGGGGACCTGTGGATACAGGAACAGCAGATACGGGGCGCGCGCGGATACAGGACACTGCTGGTGATGGGAGCCTGTGAATGAAGGGTACCTGTGGATACAGGAACAGCGATACGGGGCGGGCGCCGATACCGGGGTTTCTTGCGGAAACGGAGGCCGGCTGCTGGTGAGTATGGCAGGGCTTGTGTTTGGTTCCCCGGGGGTCGGTTGGGGGATGGGGTGAGGCCGTTTCCATCACCCCTGTGGCTGTGATGAGTCTTCTGCTTGGGCCCCAAGCTGCGGGGCCTGGCTCCTGATGCTGCGGTTGGAAGATTCCTGTGCCGGTGTGCCCGCTGAGTGGTCTCTGGCAGATATAAGACCGAAGCCCCTTAGGTAAGAATGACTCGGGGTCCTGGATGTGGGGGTGACAGAGAAGCAGGGCGTGGCTATCAGACCAGCAACAGATGTACAAACACAGAGGCTCACGAGACTTAGGGGCCCTTTGAACCCCGGCTATGTCTGAATTATACTACAGTGCTAGCTGACAGCGGGGCACCTGTTAGCTTCTCGCACTAGGGTTCGTGACGTCACAGAACTAGGATTGACTGGGCAAGCTGAGTTCGTGTGGTATAGGATGCAATGATGCATGTTCGAATTGGTGTTTTTTTATACGTTTTATTTTTATACTATATGACTTCTTCAGGGCGTGTTCTGTCTCACCAGTACAGTGGACGTGCTTAGAAGCCTCGAGCGGGCCGTGCAGCGCTGTACACAGAAAATGAGAGGTTGTCTGCAAATCAAATGAAAATGAATCGAAGTCGCGATAGAAAGAAGACGTGTAAAACTCCGCGTTTTCAAACGCGTTTTCACGCTTAGAGACGCTAATGACAAGTGCAGCGAATGGAAACACTTGACTCCGCGAACCCATGAATTAAGGGTCAGGGTGTGACAGCGGAGAGGGGGCGGAGTCATAAAAAGCCGAGCCTGAGAGGCAAGGTGTGTGTTTATTTTTTAAAAACGCTTCGGCAAAGACTTTCCCAACAAGAACAAACGTGCCAGTAAATTCTGTTCTGGCTCACTTGTTCACAAAGACGCTGAATTTTTAAAAGGATTTCGGGATATAAGGCACCTGCAGCAGAAATCTTTTTGTGGCCAACAATTTTCACGGGATATTAATAACAACAAGATAACTCACTTCCTGGAGATAGACTCAGAACTTAGCCTAGACGTTTACCGTGCCTGCCGCAAAGCACAACGTGTAACACGCAGATCACAGCTTTGTATTTTATTAGCCTGATAAGTGGGTTACTGCTTTTGAGACAGAGATCCTATTGTTAGTATGTACAGTCCCAACCAGTGCGCTATGTTTTAAATCCTGATTTGTGTTTCTCCTGTGCATTCAATCTTAACATATAATGCCCACCAATATGTACTATATGGGCCCGATTCACAGAACTAACTTAAGACAAAATCCTAAACTTACTACCATTTTGGTATTCACAGGAAGCACTTACTCATTTTGGTATTCACAGAAGGCACTTACTCATTTCGGTATTCACAGAAGTTAGGACTCCTAACTTTACTACTACTAAACTGAGAAAAATCCTAACTTTAAGACTTTCGGTATTCACAGAAGGCATTTAGGAGTCCTAAAGTTAGGACTCCTAACTTCTGTGAATACCGAAATGAGTAAGTGCCTTCTGGGAATACCAAAATGGTAGTAAGTTTAGGATTTTGTCTTAAGTTAGTTCTGTGAATCGGGCCCTCCGTGACTTATAGTGCCTTATGTAACATTCACCTTACTTTGATTTGGAAACTTTTTTTATTTACTGTCCATGTATAGTGTGTCTATATGGTGGAAAATACTCTGACACCCTACATTTGGGTGAGTAGTACTATAAATGAATTAAATAAACAATACATTCGTAAATGCTATTTAAATCTTTAATTTTGTAATTATTTATGCTGACAGATACAGCTGATATTCGTACGTTCCATGCAGATCGCTTAGATACATGGCGTTGAACAAAGTAAAAAAACCTGCCTCCAAATCATAGTTTCTCCTAAGCACGTGTTTTGTGAAAACAAGCAGAGCGCCTTTGTTTTCTTACATTACATAGGGATCTAGGTGCTGGGCTCCAGGAGCCAAGATTAGACTCTAACAAAAAAACAAACAGTTCTGATTACCTTTAAATCAGGCATTTGTTTTGGGCCCAGCTGGAAATGAAAATAAGAAAGCCCCCTCACCGCCTCTAGGTTGATAGACCAAATGGAAGGCAAACATAGTGCAGGCCGTGCTGATTGTGTCTTGGTGCCGGCAAATGACATTGGGTCAAATTCAGCATCTTTCACTGGCCCAGCCCCAATGACGCATAATATTAACTACTTCATCTGGAATCCGACTGCAGACGCCTGGGTTCCTGCAATGCTAATGAAGAATGTACTCACCTGCTGAGGACAGTCCCTGATGCAATAGAGGAACCAAAGCCTTTAAATGCATCTCCTTATCTGACAATCACCTCACTGAGTTACTGACCAGGCGCCCCTGACTAGAAATGAAGGGCCTCATTTATGAAAAGTGATGCATCACTGCGTGAAAACAGCGATGCGTCACTTTTCATTGCGCCCTCCTTGCGGCACCTATGATGCGTCATATTTACAGTACGACGCATCATCCCGCAAGGAGTTACAGATACGCCAGAAATGACGTGTCTGTAGGCGCAAAAATGACGCATTATGTAGTGTGTCACAAAAGTGACGCAACTCCATCAATGAGTCATTTCACATAGGCAAGTCGCGTTTCAAATTTGCCTGCGTTAGTCTTACAAACAATTAATGCCTCACTCATTTATACACATCCAAGTACAACGTAGACCTGGTAGATACACAATTTCAATGCTACCAGAAATATGTTATATAACATAAATTCCAAGGTCTGGACGTGTTCAATAAAAATGCAATCACACAGGAACAGAAGATTCACCTAGAAAAGTGTGAAGAATAGAGAGAGCACCTCACGGTAGAACAACCCGAGGGGGTTCCCGGTTGATGATTACCGGTATACCCACTTCTCATCATTGGCAACTCTCTCTATTGTGAAAAGACAAACGTGCACTCAACAGAAAAGTAGTGCGGACGTGAGAATAGTGAAGGAAAAACAAAAATAGTGACCAACGTATCAAAACACTGATACCTGTTAGAAGTGTCAAAAGTACACTCAACAGAACCCCAAACAAACCACAACACCAAGAGAAAAATAAATCATTTGTGTAGTGGTGCTTTGCTTGCTGTTACCGTTTTATTCTGATGCAGCAGAGCACTACTAATTAAAAATGGATATTTCATATACCATAAAAGTTCCTTTCCTCAAGCCGACATGTTTCATCGCTCCTTCTATGGCGATTTCATCAGGGCATATGAGGGGTTTATTATTCTCAGTCTTTTCAACCTGTACTGGACCTGTGTGATGAATAAAACAGAGAGACGCTCAAGGCGTCAATCAGATACCCACGTACTAGGTATTGCCCCCGCAGCATGTCTTGGCACACAGATGTGAAATAATTTACCTGGAGTGCGCTACGTCAGCACATACCAGCGTCACTCCTCAGGACACCGTGTCAGCTGTCCACGTGTCCGAAACCGTGACTCGAACTAATCACAGTCACCTGTTTCAAATTAAAATTAAAATAGCAGTTTCAGACCAACACATTTGTGACAGGTCCAATCATTACATTATGCACGTACGAGGTGTCTTGTTACGCTCGCAACACTCCCCACTTTTGATGGAATGATATTTGGCCTCAATAACTTGGTGGCGCACCCTTGTGCAGAAAGACACATCAGACAAGCATTCCGAACCCGCATTTGTCAAGACATCCTCGCCCCACAAGCTGGTTCGAGTTCCATACATATTCGCCCAAATGCGCTTAAATGTCATAATGCGCGACGTTAACAGGCTGCACTCAAAATATACTAGGGCATCGCCCTCCGCCAGCAATCACTCAGCACAACCACGCTCTTACTGTAGCCGCGTCCCTCCGGCGCTTCCGATGGTCCACACACACAACCTGTGTGCTCGGCCGGAAATACTACGGGGGCGGAGCCCCGCCCCTCACGCTGCGTGTGGCGGCCATCTTAGAACAGGTTCTCAACGCGACCTCACACTACAGTTTGCATTTAGTTTCATATCGAGGCATGGAGTTTCCATAATTTTATAGTTTTACCCTGTCGATGGAGACAACTTAAAGCACAGGTACCGGCCCATATATAAATATGGCTGCTAGGGATGCTAAAGATTGATCATCATCTCACATAAAATATTACTCCTATGCTTTATAATTCCCAAATAGACATAAAAAGTACCCCTGGCCCTGTATAATGCCTTCATACATGTGTAGGTGTCCCTAAGTGTGGATTTTAGGAAAACAAAAAGAGGTCAAAGGAGGGGAAAACCAAAAAGGGTCAATCCTGTGCTAAATATCACAGGGGCACTAGCCTGGGATGGAAATGAGACTAATCAGGAGTGAAAAAATGGATGGAGAGGCTGGTCGATGACAGGGCCCTGTCAGCGCCTACTGATTTTGTTCCACTCAATATTTTCATTGAGTCCCTCGCGATCTGCCCTCTCCAAATATATCCATTTTGCCTCCTTTTTTGCCAAGATATTTTCCAGATTGTGTGAGTCGCCCACCACTTTTTCCAAGACAGTCCACTTCAGCTCCCTCGGGTCGTGTCCTGATGTGTTAAAGTGTTGGACCAGCCGTGTAGTCAATTTCTTAGCCCGAATGGTACTCAAATGTTCCTGTACACGGATTTTTATCTTCCGGGTTGTGAGGCCGATGTAATATAGACCGCAACTGCACATCAATCTATATATGACATGAGTCGTATTGCAGTTGCTGAATCGGTTGAGGTACCAGATTCTGCCACCGCGTAGACTGACAGTCTTAGTTGCTTCTGTAAGCCCACAGACCGAACAACATCCACAGGGATAATGCCCAGCAGGTATGCTGCTAGTGTTAGCTGGAACCCGATTCCGTGTATGGACCAGTTTGTCCCGTAAGTTAGGGGCTCTCCTGAAGGCGAAGCGCGGACTGGGCATCTTATTTTCCGCTGTATCAAGAATGGACCAATTTTTCCTTATAATTTGCCTGATTTTACTAGACAGGGGATCAAAAGTGCAGGTGCACCATAAAACAAACAGTTTTTCAATAGTCACTAGGTAAATATGAATGTCCAGCAAGTCCGTTTTATTCAAGATGATTTATTTTTCAACAAAGTGAAAATAGAACAGCCGACGCGTTTCGTCCCAGCCGGGACTTCTTCAGGGCTGTGTTTACAAAAAGATAAGAAAAATAAACATACAATTAAAAGATGGTACATTGCAACACCCAGCCGAGTATACAATGGTCCCATGCATTAAAAACAACGTGCATCTACACTGTGCAGTTAATCTGTACTAATTAGGCGAGAGCCTTTACATTACTGCATTTCTGGAGTCTAGCCAGTCAATGATACCACAAGTTAACATTGTACAAACATATATTGTTTTTTGTGTTATAACTGTTATATACAAAAGTATGTACATCCATTGGGAACTCAAAGTTTAAGGGTGAGAGTATACATTAACAATATATGATGTGCAGTTTGTTTATGGATGGGACATAAACCTCTCTTCATATTTAACAAAGAAAATGCACACTCTAATAACATGGGTGCCTCTTGGTACCCCAAGATTGTGGGGCTCAAGGACAAAGAAATGCACCTACCAATGGAAAATTCAATGTCCAGAATGTGATGACAAAAACCAGCAAAAGTTGTTGGAACCAGCTGTGTGGCAGACCGCTCTGTCAATCCCTATTTACAATACTGCAATTAGAATCAGTAAAAGATAAGTGTTAATATAGACTCTGAATCTGGTGAAAATACCACCTATGCGAGCATCCGAAGCGGATAAATATGCAAACTGGAGATTACAAGGTGAAAAGAATCAAGAAGCGTATCAAATATTCCAACATCCCAGAGTAATCCATGAACATTAATCATCATCAACACTGAATGACATGCCACTTACAGAATGGTCAGTATCCATATGGATGTTCAAGAGACGGTTCAATCATATGCGGTCATGTATACACGGGGTCTTGGTACCACAAACTATGACAAAGGAAAAGATGAACCGACTTGTTACAAACTATTCTGTTTTTTGATCAAGCAAGTCTGTTAAGAGGAGTCCTACAAGGATTCAATATATGGATAATAAACGGTCCATGCACCGATGTGTGATTCAATTTAGGATTAATGACAAGGTAAAAGGGGGGTGTATATCCAACTTGCCTATAAACCTACTATCCAGGTCTAGAGGATAAAATGAATAAGTGTCCAATTCTTCATATGTGAATAAATATCCAGTGCACCATACATACGATGTGCACTAAAATCTGGAAATAGAAAAACAGAAACCTATTTAATATTGATCCTATTATATGACATTTGAAGATAACGTCAAATAACCAAACAGTACCTATGGTTGACCAAGTGCCCCTTATAGCGGATATCCTGCCATCAAAAGAAATGTCTTCGTGGTTCCACCTCCGTAGTTCTAAAATATCCAAGTACATCCAATGATCAGAAGAAGGATATGGCAACAGGCTATCTATAATATAATCAATCTACAACTACATGTACCCAAGACCAAATGTATTCCAGGTGTCCCCCAGTCCCAGATGTTCATGATGGATGGGGATATTTTATTAAAAGTCCTTTGTCAAACAGGTAGGAAATAGCACCCAAGTGGTAGCCCAACCATTACTCTATACTAGAAGGCATACTACTTAAATGAAGAGAATAACAAAGAGAAAAAGAATAAAAATAAACCCCCAAGGCACAATGAGCCCTGTACCAAAATTAAACTTAACCCAAATTTGATTTAACCTCAACCAAAATTATCAAAGAAAAGAAGGCTAGAAGGACTAAAGTGGATAAGCAATGGAAACATGCACTTACCTTGGAGAAGAGAAATGTAGCGGAAAATAACCGCCCAACCGAAAGGTCCCCTCAGTGTGAATAACGCCTGATGGTAACCTGCCATAGCAGCACTGGTATATATACCTGCCTTGATAAGTTGATTGGAATCACCTGCGCTAAAAAAGACCGAAAGAGGTCGAGATCACACGGCCGCCATTTTGAACTGGTAAAAAACTACCAGTCTAATGGTACTAATAGTAGGGATAATTGGTTCATAATCGGATAAACTGTAAAATGCCAAAGGAATACCATCATAAAGAACAAGAAACGTTATAGCTACCCGTTCATTGTATATGAAAAGTTGTCCGCTAGGATGTCTCCGATGTCCGCTATATTTAAACAGACCCCGGATATCCAATAAAGTGCGGCCATCTTAGAACGGTGTAAACGTACCGCGAAAAGCTAATCGGGACCCTTAATATACATCCTTTGAAGGTGATGAGGTCTGTGCAGAATTGGGGGTGGTGGATAATTTGACATCTGATAGTGGCTTAAAACCCATGTCCAAATTCATTCCTGTAGGGACACATGCCAACATTGACATTTTCAGACAGAAGGTCACACAAGGTCTGTACCATCTCCTTGATCATCCTATTCGTCCTAATGCACGCCAATACAATCTCTCATCAGAGGAACGCATTGCCCTTAACAACCTTAAAAAAGACAAAAATATAGTCATCCGCGAAGCGGATAAAGGGGGGAATATAGTTCTAATGAAAAAAGCAGATTACTTTTCTGAAATCGAACGACAACTTTCCGATATCTCTTGTTACACCAGAATTCCTACTAATCCCATTGCTGCCCTGAGTGCCCACATCAATATGCGACTTGTTGATTGGCGAGAAGAGGGACTAATTAGTCCTGAAGAATGCAGATACCTCATGGTGTCTGAGCCCACGTTTCCTTGTATTTATATACTACCTAAAATACATAAGGGCGGCGTTTTTCCACCGGGCCGCCCTATTATTTCAGGGGTCAATTCTCCGACTGAACGCCTCTCGGAATATGTCGACACCTTCATCCAACCGTTTGTACAGAATCTCCCGTCCTATATTAAGGACACACAGGATATCCTAGCTAAATTTGAAGAACTGACATGGGCTGAAAATATGATTTTCGTGACACTAGATGTCACGAGTCTGTACACCTGTATCAGAAAAGAATTTGGCATCAGAGCATTGGAGTTCTATCTTGGACAAAGGGCGGCAGGATACATGGATCACAATGAGGTTCTTTTGGAGATGACTAATATCATTCTCTCCAAGAACTTCTTTTTATATGATTCCATGTGGTACCAACAAATCCAGGGCACGGCAATGGGCTCCAGGTTTGCTCCAGCCTATGCCGGCCTCTTCATGGGGTGGTATGAGCGGGAGCATGCCTGGAGTCGTCATGCAGCAGAATGGTCAGAGCATGTTATTTTCTGGGGCAGGTACATTGATGACGTGATTATGTTATGGAATGGACCTGTCCCAGCGCTACTGACTTATTTTGAATATCTGAACAATAATCCCTACAATGTCAAGTTCACTATGGAGTACAGTGCAAGTGAAATCAATTTCCTTGACATTACATTCTTTGTGGAGAACAATAAGGTTAACAGCAAAACCTATAGGAAGGCAACCAGCTGCAACAGTACACTGCACTTTACTAGTGCGCATCCTCGACATATTGTGAATAACATCCCCTATGGGGAAATGGTCAGGATGCGCCGAAACTGCAGTACTCCCGATGCATTCTCAGAGAATATTAAGGAAACAACCAATCGATTTCAGAAGAGGGGATATCCCCCACAGGTACTTAACAAGGCTTTGAAAAGAATCAACAATGTTCCTAGAGAGTCTACTTTAACTTCATCTAAAAAAGTAAGGATAATTTTCCTGGTGTTGCACTCATCACCCCCTACACAGAAGAGAGCACAAGAATCTACAACACCTTGCGTAAACATTGGCATTTGCTTACTTCCATACCTAGCCTACAGGGGATTATACCAGATAAACCTAAGATCACTTATAAACGGAGTCCCAATCTAAGAAACATCCTCTGTCCTAGCTACATCACCCGAGAAAAAGGGGTGGATTGGCTCAGTAGAAAGCCAACAGGCTTTTACACTTGTAGAGGTTGCAATATGTGTAGCCTTGGTAAGGACAAAACAAAAGACTTCTGTTTCAATACCTCACATAGGCACAAAATCAATCATTACATCAATTGCAATACTCCCTACGTAGTGTATGTTTTGGGATGTCCATGTAATCAAATTTATGTGGGCAGCACAAAGAGGGCACTTAAAATCCGAGTACAGGAACATGTCAGGGCACATAGGAATGGTGACTTCAAATATGCAATGACACATCATATGCTAGAAAAACATCTACCCAGTGATACTATCTGGTTCATGGGTATAGATCATATCCCGATCAACCCCAGGGGAGGGGATAGACTACTAGCACTACGCAAGAAGGAAGCAATGTGGATATGTAGATTGAGGACACTGGAATTTGGCCACAATTTTGACGATGAATTACATCACTTTCTATCATAAGTTGATCACTTGCTCTGACTAAAAAATGCCTGTAACACTCCCCTTCTTTAAAGTTGTTGCTCTGTTACAAAGATTGCCCACGTGTTGGTAAGGCGCTCTTCGGGATGTTTGTAGTTCCATTGCTGGATTGTCTGTGTTACGAACTATTACCAGCAATGGGACAATTTTGTACAATACGGTTACATTTTACGCTATGGATATTATGAGAATATGTATTATGTTAATTCATAGCAACACATGTTAGAATACTTCTCCCTCCCTGTTATGATTGTCTCTTACACCTCCTTCATTTTCTAACCAGTTGTTGTTTGAGTCCAGTTTGGTGACATTGCGCTCGGTCTCCGTCTATGTGTACCCCAGATTCTATTTCCTTATTTTGGTTAGGTATTTCTATGCATCTTCACAGTTTGAATCTTGTATACAGCTCATATTTCTCACACCACTTTCTTTACTCTTGAAAGCACAGATGGTCTACTATTCAACACACCCTATTGGTGGTTGTTAGATCTTTCCTTCGGGTTATATAGCTCCGATCTGTTTACTGTTAACATTTCTCTTAGTATAAGTGAATAATTGTTAAATACCCCCACTGGCGTCTGTTAATAATATTATCTCAGATAGGATACCTGGGCTAAATAGAGACTGACTGCTTATATAAAACTATCTGGCTGTGTATGTATACAGTTGGTTAGTATTATCAACAAGGGTATATATATAAATATTTTTTTACATCTTTTTACATTTTTTTAATTTTTTTACACTTTTTTACACTTTTTGTTTATAGTATGGACACTTTTCTATTTTTTTCTCTCTGGAATTACTATTTAAGCCGCATATTCTGTGTTATATTGACACATGTAGACATTCAAATATGGCCGACACGCTTTTGCTGCTCAATGGATGTCCCCACTATTATAGCCTCTTAGTACCGCAGGGAACCGTCGGGCTGCTCTCTTATTTTATGAATGGTTCCCGGTAGATTCTCTTTTTTCGTTGCAATCTGCATCAGGTTGTATCTGATACATGAGTTACCTGATAGATTCCGAGGCACGATTCACTGCTCTAATATGGCCGCCGGCGAGGGTATGGACCCAGACCTTTCCATCATGGCCGCCACTTTTTTTAACTTCCTTTGTAGGCTTTATAGGCTGTGAAATGCATAGCGCCGGTCCCGTCACGTCAGTGAACATTTCGAAAACACAATGCACATATTAGATGCAGTTTTATTTGCTCTTTCTGGCAATATCAGGCTCCGGTCATTCATACAGCCCATATTAAGGGTCCCGATTAGCTTTTCGCGGTACGTTTACACCGTTCTAAGATGGCCGCACTTTATTGGATATCCGGGGTCTGTTTAAATATAGCGGACATCGGAGACATCCTAGCGGACAACTTTTCATATACAATGAACGGGTAGCTATAACGTTTCTTGTTCTTTATGATGGTATTCCTTTGGCATTTTACAGTTTATCCGATTATGAACCAATTATCCCTACTATTAGTACCATTAGACTGGTAGTTTTTTACCAGTTCAAAATGGCGGCCGTGTGATCTCGACCTCTTTCGGTCTTTTTTAGCGCAGGTGATTCCAATCAACTTATCAAGGCAGGTATATATACCAGTGCTGCTATGGCGGGTTACCATCAGGCGTTATTCACACTGAGGGGACCTTTCGGTTGGGCGGTTATTTTCCGCTACATTTCTCTTCTCCAAGGTAAGTGCATGTTTACATTGCTTATCCACTTTAGTCCTTCTAGCCTTCTTTTCTTTGATAATTTTGGTTGAGGTTAAATCAAATTTGGGTTAAGTTTAATTTTGGTACAGGGCTCATTGTGCCTTGGGGGTTTATTTTTATTCTTTTTCTCTTTGTTATTCTCTTCATTTAAGTAGTATGCCTTCTAGTATAGAGTAATGGTTGGGCTACCACTTGGGTGCTATTTCCCACCTGTTTGACAAAGGACTTTTAATAAAATATCCCAATCCATCATGAACATCTGGGACTGGGGGACACCTGGAATACATTTGGTCTTGGGTGCATGTAGTTGTAGATTGATTATATTATAGATAGCCTGTTGCCATATCCTTCTTCTGATCATTGGATGTACTTGGATATTTTAGAACTACGGAGGTGGAATCACGAAGACATTTCTTTTGATGGCAGGATATCCGCTATAAGGGGCACTTGGTCAACCATAGGTACTGTTTGGTTATTTGGCGTTATCTTCAAATGTCATATAATAGGATCAATATTAAATAGGTTTCTGTTTTTCTATTTCCAGATTTTAGTGCACATCGTATGTATGGTGCACTGGATATTTATTCACATATGAAGAATTGGACACTTATTCATTTTATCCTCTAGACCTGGATAGTAGGTTTATAGGCAAGTTGGATATACACCCCCCTTTTACCTTGTCATTAATCCTAAATTGAATCACACATTGGTGCATGGACCGTTTATTATCCATATATTGAATCCTTGTAGGACTCCTCTTAACAGACTTGCTTGATCAAAAAACAGAATAGTTTGTAACCAGTCGGTTCATCTTTTCCTTTGTCATAGTTTGTGGTACCAAGACCCCGTGTATACATGACCGCATATGATTGAACCGTCTCTTGAACATCCATATGGATACTGACCATTCTGTAAGTGGCATGTCATTCAGTGTTGATGATGATTAATGTTCATGGATTACTCTGGGATGTTGGAATATTTGATACGCTTCTTGATTCTTTTCACCTTGTAATCTCCAGTATGAATATTTATCCGCTTCGGATGCTCGCATAGGTGGTATTTTCACCAGATTCAGAGTCTTTATTAACACTTATCTTTTACTGATTCTAATTGCAGTATTGTAAATAGGGATTGACAGAGCGGTCTGCCACACAGCTGGTTCCAACAACTTTTGCTGGTTTTTGTCATCACATTCTGGACATTGAATTTTCCATTGGTAGGTGCATTTCTTTGTCCTTGAGCCCCACAATCTTGGGGTACCAAGAGGCACCCATGTTATTAGAGTGTGTATTTTCTTTGTTAAATATGAAGAGAGGTTTATGTCCCATCCATAAACAAACTGCACATCATATATTGTTAATGTATACTCTCACCCTTAAACTTTGAGTTCCCAATGGATGTACATACTTTTGTATATAACAGTTATAACACAAAAAACAATATATGTTTGTACAATGTTAACTTGTGGTATCATTGACTGGCTAGACTCCAGAAATGCAGTAATGTAAAGGCTCTCGCCTAATTAGTACAGATTAACTGCACAGTGTAGATGCACGTTGTTTTTAATGCATGGGACCATTGTATACTCGGCTGGGTGTTGCAATGTACCATCTTTTAATTGTATGTTTATTTTTCTTATCTTTTTGTAAACACAGCCCTGAAGAAGTCCCGGCTGGGACGAAACGCGTCGGCTGTTCTATTTTCACTTTGTTGAAAAATAAATCATCTTGAATAAAACGGACTTGCTGGACATTCATATTTACCTAGTGACTATTGAAAAACTGTTTGTTTTATGGTGCACCTGTGCTTTTGATTATCTCCTGTTTTAGTTCTGTTTGAACTGGCATTGTGTTGGCGGGTGTCATATCAGTGTGCACATGATCCCCACCTAAGGGTTAAAATAAGGGGAATCTTCTTACATAAGTGGCATATTTTTGTATCAGGTGCATTAATTTCAAGGTTCCGCCATCCATCATGCTTTAAAAAAGGGGATCAAAAGTGGTCACCACTGGTAAGCACACTTATTTTTCTTTCTTGTTCCGCTCCAGTAGTGCTTCTCTTGGAGTGTTCAGGGCCCTCTTCCGTGCGTGTCTTATAACTTTAGCCGGATACTCCCGTTGTTGCAATTTAGTGGCTAATTCAGAGGACTGTTCTAGAAAGGTTTCGGTGGATGAACAGTTCCGGCGGTATCGCAGAAACTGTCCCACCGGCAGGTTGTCACGTAACGACCTCGGATGGAACGAATGGTAGTGGAGGAGGGAGTTGCGATCAGTGGCCTTGTGATGTACACTAGTCACCAGCTTCGAATCAGTCACAGTGATGTCTACATCAAGATATACTGCAGAGATGTTACTGATAGACCAAGTGAACCGGAGGCTCGGGTCCACCTGGTTGAGCCACTGTAAGAACGTCTGTAACCGGTCCTCTGTACCTGTCCAGATACAGAGGACGTCGTCTATATAACGTTTCCACAGAGAGATGTTCTCTCTGTAAGGGTTGGACTCATGGAGGACCACATTCTTCTCCACCTGTCCCACATAAATGCAGGCCAGGCTAGGAGCAAATGTGGCCCCCATGGAAGTCCCAGACGTCTGCAGGAACAGTTGGCCTTGGTACTCAAAGAAGTTTCTTGTGAGTGCTACCTCAATACACTGCATGACAAACGTTTGAGGTGTGTCGTAGAACCACTCCATCTCCCCCAGGGCCCGTGCTGCTGCCACCAGCGTGGCGTCCTGGGGGATGCTGGTGTACAATGACTCAATGTCAATTGTGACCAGTACTTGGTTGGCAGGGTCAAAGGATGTATCTTTCAGAATATTCAAGATATCCGTCGTGTCTTGAACGTACGACTCTTGGGTCACCACCGCCTCCCTCAGAAAGAAATCGGCGAACTGGGAGAGGGGTTCAAGGATGGACTGGATCCCGGAGACAATGGGGCGTCCCGGGGGCGGACGTTGGGGCTTGTGGATCTTTGGCAAGATGTAAAATGCCGGCACCCTAGGATTACTAATGATGATAAAGTCCGCCTCTTTAGGTGTAATCCATTTCTTTGTCACTGCCTCTGCCACCATCTGCTTGATGATCTTTGCAAGTTCAGGTGTGGGATCTCGCACAAGAGGCTGGTAATTGGTGCGCACTCCTAAGAGTTTGAAAATTTCAGTCTCGTAGTCTATGGTGTTGAGTACTACCACTGCCCCACCCTTGTCAGCTGGCTTGATGGTTATAGCCGAATTTCTTTGTAGAGTGCCAACTGCCTGCCATTCTGCCTTCGTCATATTGTGACCCAGATTTTGTCTGGTGGTTTTTTCCAAAGATTCTATTTCACCGATGACACGTTGTTCAAATACTGCCACCTCTGGTCCTACAAGTGATGTGGAGGGGCAGAAATTTGAAGGCCTACGGAGATTGGTGTCAAAGAGAGAGAGCGGTGCACTATCTTTGTTCGCAAAAAATTTGTGAAGTTTTATTTTGCGCATCAACTCTGAGACCTCGGTCCTACATAAAAACGGATCATGGTTCGGTGTGGGGACATAACCAAGTCCCTTGTTAAGAACACTTTTTTCAGTGTGTGTTAATTCGTAGGAGGATAGATTCACTACAATGTCAACAGCAGTGGGAGGGGGTGACTGATTCATTTCCCTTAGTTGCGGAATGTATTGGCCCTGCTCCGTGTAATCCGAGGCGAGAACGATTGCCATGTTTGTTGTGTCCCCCTGCCTCGTCCCTGTGGTTGGCCCCTTCCCCCACGGGCCCCTCTCTGGGGTTGGCCTAAAAAAGACCTCAGTAGGGCTCCCAGGTCCTCGTCAGTTCTGCTTTCAGAAGCAAAGTTAACCCTGGTGTTTGTGGGCACCGTTTGGCGTGCTGGGCCCTCCTCGTCCTCGCTGCTCGTATTATCGAACCGCCAGTTGTTGGGGGTTTGTCTATTGCCCCCTTGTCCCCTATTGTGTCCTCTCTGGTTAAATTGTCCCCGCCTCTGATATGGTTGGTTCCTTATAGGTTCTGGTTGCCTATCATAGTATTCATCCTCTGTGTAGGGAAATGCCCATGAGTGGGTGTATCGTTCAACGTTCTTTTTAAGACCCTTGATCTTTTGATTGACCATGTATGTTTTATATTCTGCCAGATCTGACTGTATGCGAGAAAGCTGTTCCTTGGCATCAGTGAGGGCCTGGTTGTTGTTAAGGCTGTCCTCCAACTCCAGTATTTCAATGAGTAATGCCTCACTTAGTCGTTTCGCCGTGTTGATTATCAAGATCAACCAATCTCGGGTGCATTTATTCGCAATGTAACTCCAATCCACCCGAAATTGTTTGTCCTCTAGAAAGATTTTAGGCTCAAGACGAACTATCAAGCTAGGTGGCGAGGCGCCAGCTCGTAGATACTCAGTCATAAGCGCACCATGTAGTGCCACACGGATTTGGCGCTTTTTTAGCACACTAAGTTTCTCACACTCTTCCCTAGCTGAGCCCTCTGTGGTGAGTGGTGCATCAGGCAGTAATGAGGGACCAGCTAGGATAAGGGCAATCTGCTCATCAGAGAACGCAAGGCAGTTCATTCCAATGGTGAAAATAGACCAGTTGAAACCAAATGCGGTGGCTGCTATTTCCCTACTAGTGCTTAATATGTTTTTATTTATATTTTTTAATTTTTATTTTTAAGAAGACCTGTGTGCCAAAGAGCCGCTGCGTAGATAAAAGAAAAAGGGGTCACTTTCATGTACCACTTATTTAAAAAAAAGGGGTAAACCCTCACGGCTGAGCCGCCGTACTGAATCCACAAAATCTGAAGGGGTACAGGGGGAGGGGGAATGGGCGAGGCAGCCCCCCACTCAAACAGTATTCAAACAATTAATGCCTCACTCATTTATACACATCCAAGTACAACGTAGACCTGGTAGATACACAATTTCAATGCTACCAGAAATATGTTATATAACATAAATTCCAAGGTCTGGACGTGTTCAATAAAAATGCAATCACACAGGAACAGAACATTCACCTAGAAAAGTGTGAAGAATAGAGAGAGCACCTCACGGTAGAACAACCCGAGGGGGTTCCCGGTTGATGATTACCGGTATACCCACTTCTCATCATTGGCAACTCTCTCTATTGTGAAAAGACAAACGTGCACTCAACAGAAAAGTAGTGCGGACGTGAGAATAGTGAAGGAAAAACACAAATAGTGACCAACTAATCAAAACACTGATACCTGTTAGAAGTGTCAAAAGTACACTCAACAGAACCCCAAACAAACCACAACACCAAGAGAAAAATAAATCATTTGTGTAGTGGTGCTTTGCTTGCTGTTACCGTTTTATTCTGATGCAGCAGAGCACTACTAATTAAAAATGGATATTTCATATACCATAAAAGTTCCTTTCCTCAAGCCGACATGTTTCATCGCTCCTTCTATGGCGATTTCATCAGGGCATATGAGGGGTTTATTATTCTCAGTCTTTTCAACCTGTACTGGACCTGTGTGATGAATAAAACAGAGAGACGCTCAAGGCGTCAATCAGATACCCACGTACTAGGTATTGCCCCCGCAGCGTGTCTTGGCACACAGATGTGAAATAATTTACCTGGAGTGCGCTACGTCAGCACATACCAGCGTCACTCCTCAGGACACCGTGTCAGCTGTCCACGTGTCCGAAACCGTGACTCGAACTAATCACAGTCACCTGTTTCAAATTAAAATTAAAATAGCAGTTTCAGACCAACACATTTGTGACAGGTCCAATCATTACATTATGCACGTACGAGGTGTCTTGTTACGCTCGCAACACTCCCCACTTTTGATGGAATGATATTTGGCCTCAATAACTTGGTGGCGCACCCTTGTGCAGAAAGACACATCAGACAAGCATTCCGAACCCGCATTTGTCAAGACATCCTCGCCCCACAAGCTGGTTCGAGTTCCATACATATTCGCCCAAATGCGCTTAAATGTCATAATGCGCGACGTTAACAGGCTGCACTCAAAATATACTAGGGCATCGCCCTCCGCCAGCAATCACTCAGCACAACCACGCTCTTACTGTAGCCGCGTCCCTCCGGCGCTTCCGACGGTCCACACACACAACCTGTGTGCTCGGCCGGAAATACTACGGGGGCGGAGCCCCGCCCCTCACGCTGCGTGTGGCGGCCATCTTAGAACAGGTTCTCAACGCGACCTCACACTACAGTTTGCATTTAGTTTCATATCGAGGCATGGAGTTTCCATAATTTTATAGTTTTACCCTGTCGATGGAGACAACTTAAAGCACAGGTACCGGCCCATATATAAATATGGCTGCTAGGGATGCTAAAGATTGATCCTCATCTCACATAAAATATTACTCCTATGCTTTATAATTCCCAAATAGACATAAAAAGTACCCCTGGCCCTGTATAATGCCTTCATACATGTGTAGGTGTCCCTAAGTGTGGATTTTAGGAAAAAAAAAGAGGTCAAAGGAGGGGAAAACCAAAAAGGGTCAATCCTGTGCTAAATATCACAGGGGCACTAGCCTGGGATGGAAATGAGACTAATCAGGAGTGAAAAAATGGATGGAGAGGCTGGTTGATGACAGGGCCCTGTCAGCGCCTACTGATTTTGTTCCACTCAATATTTTCATTGAGTCCCTCACGATCTGCCCTCTCCAAATATATCCATTTTGCCTCCTTTTTTGCCAAGATATTTTCCAGATTGTGTGAGTCGCCCACCACTTTTTCCAAGACAGTCCACTTCAGCTCCCTCGGGTCGTGTCCTGATGTGTTAAAGTGTTGGACCAGCCGTGTAGTCAATTTCTTAGCCCGAATGGTACTCAAATGTTCCTGTACACGGATTTTTATCTTCCGGGTTGTGAGGCCGATGTAATATAGACCGCAACTGCACATCAATCTATATATGACATGAGTCGTATTGCAGTTGCTGAATCGGTTGAGGTACCAGATTCTGCCACCGCGTAGACTGACAGTCTTAGTTGCTTCTGTAAGCCCACAGACCGAACAACATCCACAGGGATAATGCCCAGCAGGTATGCTGCTAGTGTTAGCTTGAACCCGATTCCGTGTATGGACCAGTTTGTCCCGTAAGTTAGGGGCTCTCCTGAAGGCGAAGCGCGGACTGGGCATCTTATTTTCCGCTGTATCAAGAATGGACCAATTTTTCCTTATAATTTGCCTGATTTTACTAGACAGGGGATCAAAAGTGGTCACCACTGGTAAGCACACTTGTTTTTCTTTCTTGTTCCGCTCCAGTAGTGCTTCTCTTGGAGTGTTCAGGGCCCTCTTCCGTGCGTGTCTTATAACTTTAGCCGGATACTCCCGTTGTTGCAATTTAGTGGCTAATTCAGAGGACTGTTCTAGAAGGTTTCGGTGGATGAACAGTTCCGGCGGTATCGCAGAAACTGTCCCACCGGCAGGTTGTCACGTAACGACCTCGGATGGAACGAATGGTAGTGGAGGAGGGAGTTGCGATCAGTGGCCTTGTGATGTACACTAGTCACCAGCTTGGAATCAGTCACAGTGATGTCTACATCAAGATATACTGCAGAGATGTTACTGATACCACCAAGTGAACCGGAGGCTCGGGTCCACCTGGTTGAGCCACTGTAAGAACGTCTGTAACCGGTCCTCTGTACCTGTCCAGATACAGAGGACGTCGTCTATATAACGTTTCCACAGAGAGATGTTCTCTCTGTAAGGGTTGGACTCATGGAGGACCACATTCTACGACACACCTCAAACGTTTGTCATGCAGTGTATTGAGGTAGCACTCACAAGAAACTTCTTTGAGTACCAAGGCCAACTGTTCCTGCAGACGTCTGGGACTTCCATGGGGGCCACATTTGCTCCTAGCCTGGCCTGCATTTATGTGGGACAGGTGGAGAAGAATGTGGTCCTCCATGAGTCCAACCCTTACAGAGAGAACATCTCTCTGTGGAAACGTTATATAGACGACGTCCTCTGTATCTGGACAGGTACAGAGGACCGGTTACAGACGTTCTTACAGTGGCTCAACCAGGTGGACCCGAGCCTCCGCTTCACTTGGTCTATCAGTAACATCTCTGCAGTATATCTTGATGTAGACATCACTGTGACTGATTCGAAGCTGGTGACTAGTGTACATCACAAGGCCACTGATCGCAACTCCCTCCTCCACTACCATTCGTTCCATCCGAGGTCGTTACGTGACAACCTGCCGGTGGGACAGTTTCTGCGATACCGCCGGAACTGTTCATCCACCGAAACCTTTCTAGAACAGTCCTCTGAATTAGCCACTAAATTGCAACAACGGGAGTATCCGGCTAAAGTTATAAGACACGCACGGAAGAGGGCCCTGAACACTCCAAGAGAAGCACTACTGGAGCGGAACAAGAAAGAAAAACAAGTGTGCTTACCAGTGGTGACCACTTTTGATCCCCTGTCTAGTAAAATCAGGCAAATTATAAGGAAAAATTGGTCCATTCTTGATACACCGGAAAATAAGATGCCCAGTCCGCGCTTCGCCTTCAGGAGAGCCCCTAACTTACGGGACAAACTGGTCCATACACGGAATCGGGTTCCAGCTAACACTAGCAGCATACCTGCTGGGCATTATCCCTGTGGATGTTGTTCGGTCTGTGGGCTTACAGAAGCAACTAAGACTGTCAGTCTACGCGGTGGCAGAATCTGGTACCTCAACCGATTCAGCAACTGCAATGCGACTCATGTCATATATAGATTGATGTGCAGTTGCGGTCTATATTACATCGGCCTCACAACCCGGAAGATAAAAATCCGTGTACAGGAACATTTGAGTACCATTCGGGCTAAGAAATTGACTACACGGCTGGTCCAACACTTCAGGACACGACCCGAGGGAGCTGAAGTGGACTGTCTTGGAAAAAGTGGTGGGCGACTCACACAATCTGGAAAATATCTTGGCAAAAAAGGAGGCAAAATCGATATATTTGGAGAGGGCAGATCGTGAGGGACTCAATGAAAATATTGAGTGGAACAAAATCAGTAGGCGCTGACAGGGCCCTGTCATCAACCAGCCTCTCCATCCATTTTTTCACTCCTGATTAGTCTCATTTCCATCCCAGGCTAGTGCCCCTGTGATATTTAGCACAGGATTGACCCTTTTTGGTTTTCCCCTCCTTTGACCTCTTTTTGTTTTCCTAAAATCCACACTTAGGGACACCTACACATGTATGAAGGCATTATACAGGGCCAGGGGTACTTTTTATGTCTATTTGGGAATTATAAAGCATAGGAGTAATATTTTATGTGAGATGATGATCAATCTTTAGCATCCCTAGCAGCCATATTTATATATGGGCCGGTACCTGTGCTTTAAGTTGTCTCCATCGACAGGGTAAAACTATAAAATTATGGAAACTCCATGCCTCGATATGAAACTAAATGCAAACTGTAGTGTGAGGTCGCGTTGAGAACCTGTTCTAAGATGGCCGCCACACGCAGCGTGAGGGGCGGGGCTCCGCCCCCGTAGTATTTCCGGCCGAGCACACAGGTTGTGTGTGTGGACCGTCGGAAGCGCCGGAGGGACGCGGCTACAGTAAGAGCGTGGTTGTGCTGAGTGATTGCTGGCGGAGGGCGATGCCCTAGTATATTTTGAGTGCAGCCTGTTAACGTCGCGCATTATGACATTTAAGCGCATTTGGGCGAATATGTATGGAACTCGAACCAGCTTGTGGGGCGAGGATGTCTTGACAAATGCGGGTTCGGAATGCTTGTCTGATGTGTCTTTCTGCACAAGGGTGCGCCACCAAGTTATTGAGGCCAAATATCATTCCATCAAAAGTGGGGAGTGTTGCGAGCGTAACAAGACACCTCGTACGTGCATAATGTAATGATTGGACCTGTCACAAATGTGTTGGTCTGAAACTGCTATTTTAATTTTAATTTGAAACAGGTGACTGTGATTAGTTCGAGTCACGGTTTCGGACACGTGGACAGCTGACACGGTGTCCTGAGGAGTGACGCTGGTATGTGCTGACGTAGCGCACTCCAGGTAAATTATTTCACATCTGTGTGCCAAGACACGCTGCGGGGGCAATACCTAGTACGTGGGTATCTGATTGACGCCTTGAGCGTCTCTCTGTTTTATTCATCACACAGGTCCAGTACAGGTTGAAAAGACTGAGAATAATAAACCCCTCATATGCCCTGATGAAATCGCCATAGAAGGAGCGATGAAACATGTCGGCTTGAGGAAAGGAACTTTTATGGTATATGAAATATCCATTTTTAATTAGTAGTGCTCTGCTGCATCAGAATAAAACGGTAACAGCAAGCAAAGCACCACTACACAAATGATTTATTTTTCTCTTGGTGTTGTGGTTTGTTTGGGGTTCTGTTGAGTGTACTTTTGACACTTCTAACAGGTATCAGTGTTTTGATACGTTGGTCACTATTTGTGTTTTTCCTTCACTATTCTCACGTCCGCACTACTTTTCTGTTGAGTGCACGTTTGTCTTTTCACAATAGAGAGAGTTGCCAATGATGAGAAGTGGGTATACCGGTAATCATCAACCGGGAACCCCCTCGGGTTGTTCTACCGTGAGGTGCTCTCTCTATTCTTCACACTTTTCTAGGTGAATGTTCTGTTCCTGTGTGATTGCATTTTTATTGAACACGTCCAGACCTTGGAATTTATGTTATATAACATATTTCTGGTAGCATTGAAATTGTGTATCTACCAGGTCTACGTTGTACTTGGATGTGTATAAATGAGTGAGGCATTAATTGTTTGAATACTGTTTGAGTGGGGGGCTGCCTCGCCCATTCCCCCTCCCCCTGTACCCCTTCAGATTTTGTGCGTTAGTCTTACGCCTATGAGGCAGGCGTAAGATATTGACGCATTTGCGTCCTAGAAGTGACGCAGTGAAATCTTATAGATTTCACTGCATGACTTCTACTAGGCTTACTTGCGTCAGAACACCCATCCTGCATACATTATACCTGCTGGTGGGTCACGAAAAGTGACGTACCGGCAGAGCAAAAGTGACACAAGGGCTCATAAATAAGCCCCAAAGCCTTTAACTTACCTGTACCAATCCAAGCACTGAGGGGTTGCACTAGTATATGTATGTTGGTATGTGTGGGTATTTATATATCCTAGATCATGTACATGAAGTGGGGTTTTAAATCGGTGAATTACACAATTAAATTTCAAAGATATGCAGTTGCATTTAAGAACCAGGACCGGACTAGGAACCAAAAACCGGCCCTGGCAAAGTGCCCGCCCCTTCCACTCTCCCCCCCTCCCTCCCCGGGGGGTTGGGGATGCCGCCGAGCTGTTTGTCAGGGCCGGTTTTCGGCCGATTTTATTACAGGGCCGATTTTGCAGCTAAGCTGCAAAAATGGCCCTGTAACAAAAACGGCCCCCCAGGGGCCCAAAACCGGCCCCACCCTTGCGGCGCACCGGGGTATTGCCCGGTGCCCGGAAAGGCCAGTCCGGCCCTGTTCAGAACCTGTGACCTGCAAGAAGCCACAGAATTCTGAAGTTGGTGCATTAGCCACTGATCAATTTCAGTGAAACCGGTGACTAGTAGATCAAATTTTGAGATCAGCAGTTTGCTACATTAACCCACTGGAGTATGCTATTCAATGCTTAAGTTGTAAAATAATAAGTGCCTTTGCCCAAAAAGCTGCTCAGACTCCCGCTGCTGGAGCTTTTAAATGTCAGGTAGGCGAACACCAGGCTGCGTACCCTGGAAACCTCCTCTAGGCTCTCTAATCGACTACCAAACACTCTGTGCCCCTTTAGCTCACTTTAGCAGGTTCCTGCTTTCTCTTTTCCTGAAGATTTTTTTTGTCTTTCTCTTCCCCTTTTTTTAACGTTTGTGTGTGCTTCCCTCTCTTGCACTCAGGAAACGCCTACTGTGGAAAAATAGTCCCCAAAAATGAGCGCTGGTGGCCCGTAGTGGCAACCACCTGCTCAAATTAAGCACCAATGCTACTTCATGGTAACTTGAAAAATGCAGATCCTGTCAAAAACACCTGTTGGGTTACACACTTGGGAAACGACAAAGCACTATAAAATATTCCCCCCTGACTAATGATCATAAAATTCAGTTTCTCTTGATCAACGGCCTGTCAATGATTAACCATAAAAACGAAAGTTTTGAGGTTCTTGAAGAAAACCAGCCAGACGCCTTGTTTCTGACGGAAACATGGCTTAATGAGTCCTCATCCCCTGAAATTTTAGATGCAATCCCGCAAGATTATGGAATATTAAGCCAGGACCGCGCTATTAAAAGAGAATGAGGGACAGTAATAATTTACAAACTATCCCTGAAATGTATTACCAAGGCCGCTAACCTTGAGAACTGTGAGCCATCTTTTTTACCGTCCCCACATCAGAAGACTATGTCATAGCGGGCTTTTTAATCTACTGTCTACCGGGACAGGCGACACAGTTCATATCTAGTCTCGCTTAAAATATTTTTCAGCCAGCACCACACCATAATAACCTGATATTCCTTGGTGACCGTAATACGCACTTTGATAATAACTCCAATCTAGAAGCACAATCTCTATGTAAGGATCTCAAAACCATGAACCGAATCCAAAAAGTGTGTATCGGTGACAGGTTTAGATTAGTTTCAGGATGTGATGGCGCTCTAGCATGTGTGTATAAAAGTCTCTATTATAGACCGTGTCGGCTGGTTTGTTTCTCTTTCTGTACTGATCGAGATTAATTTATTTGCTTGAAAACTGGAGATATCATCCGCCATTATTTCGTCAAAAACTTTGTTTAAGTACATTTGGTTTTGACACTAAAACCTACTATACACAGACGTGTGCACAGGACTTTTTGTTCCTAATCCAAAAAGTGAGCGCCCCAACCAATCAATTAGGACATATTTTAGACCCGATATTCGCCAATTTCCCTGTCAGCCCACATCATGACAAACAGATCAGACCTATTGCACTTGACAAAACTTTCCCAAATAACCAAGCAGGTCTCTATTCTTTATCATTAGCTTGTCGCAATACCATCTCAGACCTAGTGTATTGAGCATTTGTTTTCCAATGAGCAACCATCAAATATACTGTGTTAAATAAAAAAATATGTAGAAAACTACAGTTGTCAAAACAATATAGTACCCCTCGTAAGAGGGCATAATAAGGACTGCCCAATGCAAATCTTCTTTACCCAGTGTTTGTCAGCGCGATAACCAACCCTAAGCCTCTTGTAGACTATGGTAATCTATAATAACCCATGTAACCAAATACCTATCTACAGGCTTTAAACACAGTGTAATAATAGTTCACCCTTGAAGGTATATTGACGTTAACATGGACTTGTCACAATCAAGGCCTACTGCTTTTCTTTGTAACGTTTCATAAAAAACAGATCAGACCTACGATATGTAAAGTAAAATTGTTCCAACAAAAATGTTCCCAATGAACCAATCAGGCCTATAGCCTTTATCATTGGCTGATCACCACCTCAGGCCTACTGTATTGTGCATATGCTTCCTTTCACACAAGACTAACACCAGGAATACAGTCATAAAATTACAAATGCAGTGAAACTGCAGGTGGCAAAACAACATACAACCCCACCTAAGAGAGTTAGCAAAGATTATCTAAGTGAAAATCTCCTATCACCACCATTTGTCTGGTGGGGAGGGGGGAGGTGGGGGTGATGATCGACAACAAAGCCCTTGTCTATCACTGTAATTTGTAAGAGCTCTTGCAACACAATACCTGTCAACCTGTCGGCTGGGTGTAGCACAGTGTAATACCAATCTATCCTCAGAGGCCTGCTGTATTGAGAATACACTTTCCATTAAGGCAGCCATCGGGTATATATTCATAAAATTACAAATATGTACAACATTATATCTAGCAAAACAATGCACAGCTCCTACTCTGGGAGCCCAACAGAGATTCCTCCAAGGCCCATCTTCTAGCCCCAGGGCCTACTAGCTGTGGTAGCCAACACCAAAACCCTTGCGTACTATGGCATTCTTTGATATTTCACGTAACAAAATACCTGGTTACACGCTTTAACACAGTGTGTGATACCAATCCACCATCAAAGGTCTATTGGCTTTTCACTATAAATACCACAGGCCTACTGCCTTTGTCGTCATTTTTCAATATCAACAAATCAGAGGTAAGGAATTTGACAGAACCTTTGTAAATCAACCAATCAGGCCGATAGCCTTTATCATTGACCTGTTACTAACTCATGGCTACTGCAGTGCATATTAACCATTCCACACCATCAGGCCTAGAGTCATAACATTACAAATACAGAGAGGCTGCAGTTGGCAATCCTATGTACAGCATCTCCTGAGAGAGTTGACAAGGAATATCAGAGTGAGAATCAGTTATTCCCAGAGTTCATCAGAGGGTGTGGCCAACACCAAAACCCTTTGCCACAACCTTGGTTCCTCAAGAGCAGTACCCCCATAAAGCTCACCTGCAGGCAGCACCAACCCTGAATTGAGATATTACAGAGGTTCAGAGTGGCCAGACACTAAGGAGGGTTTTGGGGGAGGGTAAAGCGGGAAGGAGACCATGAAAGGGAAAGTTAGTTTCACCTTGCAGATTCCAAAGTCTTTAAATTCAGCTTTCAAGCAATTACGCAACCAGAGTTTCAGCGACACTGGAAGTTAAATCACCTGTCAAATAGTTTTTGCCTTTAAAGGTTTCTTTCTGGTCTCATAACATTGTCCCCACTTGAACACTGGTTTTGAACCCACATATTTCTTTGTGTTGAAAAGGCGCCTGTTCTGGGAGATAAGTACCATAAATCAGCAATCACCAATTGCATTTGATTGGTAGCTCTAGCCTTAAAACGGATACAGTGGATAGGGTAATCTGTCCCGGACCCTGGTCTGAGTGCATACCTCTGTTCCCATGCTACCTTATCGGTGCTTACCCACGAGTACCTGACAGTACCTTTGCCTCCTCTATGTGACCTTACTTTTTGTTAACACATTTCCATTTATCCCTTGTAGACCCTCCATTTTAGCCACTCCCTACACTGCATGTTTTCAATCACGATGACCATTGCTTTACTTATGCATAAGCAATTTATTTTCTTTTGATTTTTTTTGTGTGCCGTGTTCCAATTAATTATTTAGAGATCCATTGCCTGCCTTTTGGCTCAGATCATATCACCTGATTTGCCTCCCTCCTCTTCTGTTGTACTATCAATTTCTCCAATGCTTCCTCAGTGACCCCGGAGCCTCATACGATTCCCATCTTGCGTACCATATTATCAATGAGGGGATCTCACCGTCCACTACTTTGTCAAAAATTGGAAACTTCCTTGCAGTCCTGCCAACTCTAGGGTAGCAATTCCAGCCATGATGGCGATGAAAGGGAAATTTTATGGGAATGGCACCAACTGGTTCGCAATACTTCCGTGCATATCAATTCTTTATATCCATCTCACATCACCGAAAAGTTCTCAGCTCACAACAACCTTCAATACTCTGCTTTGCAACTTTTTACCTGCCTCCAGAACGAAGACAGTATGACATTTCTTATTTGTGGCTTCTCCCCTCAGGTTGATCAATGCCAGAGTCCAGGGTCTTAGCAATTAGTATCACCCTGTTGCCTCCTCATTTGTAAGACGTCTCCCTTCTGGTCCAGATGTCATCAAATAGTGTTTGATAGAGGTGGTCAAGCCACTGAAAGCTCGAGCCAGCCTTGTGCCTGATGCCATTCTCTAGGTCAGCTTGAGATCCTCTTGGACCCTCGAGACCAAAGTGAGCTGAGCTTTCATGTAGCTATTGTCTGCTACCTATGCTCGACCCTCATGTCCCAAGAAGGCAAACGGCAGAAGAAACAGAAGCTCTTTTAGTGGCGGAACTGTACAATGTTGAACTAGAAACCAGTAATCAATTCTGGCTTCCCTGCTTCTTACAATTGTGTGATCCTTGGCAAATATTTTATTTTACCAGGCCTCCATTTTTAATGATCACATATGAGAACACATTCCAATATGCAATTTTAGGATGTGTAGTGTACACAAACTTCTTGTGTAGATTTTAATGCTGCTCCATCTAATAATCTAGACCACATAATATGGCATGCACACGACTAAAATGTGAGTAACAGCCCTTTCAGCCACTGCATCGCTACACACCGCTTGACCAACAGTAATGCCATAACCACAAACTGTCTGTGTTGTTTGGGTATATATGCTTCCTCTGTCAATGGAGGGCTACTATGTATGTTTAGAATGTTTTTCCCCAGAAGGATTCTCCTTACGTCCTGCAGCGGTAGATGTCTCCTCCCATCTCTTTCTCATTAGTTCTCGGGGCTCTTTTTTTCATCAGCACTGTCTTCTTCTGTTATAAGTCATCAGTCCTCCCAACAGTAACACTCTTTACACCGTGACTCTCTATGGTGTAAATGTACATTCCTCTTGTAGCATTAGTTAGCCTCCTGTCATTGAAGATTTGTAACTGTTTTTTTCGCTCTGGGCATACAAAAGCTTGTGCACTCCAGGGGGTGGATTAGTTAAGCTAGACCTGAGCGTTCTCTTAGTTACAGTATTTTTCTCCAAGGTCAGAACCTGCATAACCTGTTCTTGTAAGTTGTTTTCAATTGTTACTTGACCTTTTGCTGATTCCGGGAGTCCAGTCTCTCAAAGGTTGTTCTGCCAGCTCCATGTGTCTGTCTTCTCGACTGTAATAGTGAATAAAGCCTCCTTGCCTGCAAGTTTATTTTTCTTGGTTGAGTACTTTTTTTTCCATAGTCTCAAGTCTCCTGTGTAGCCGTAATTCAGCCTCTGAGACCTTTCACTTAAACTATTTTATTGTTTACATACCTGTTGTGATTGTGGTGGTGTTAATCTGGTGCCGTTTTGGAGCATAGCTCGCTGCGCTTTGTGGTGAAGCAGTAAGATGTTTTTCCTTCCCTTTCCATTGTTCCCTAATTTTTGTTCCCCACTACACATCATTTGAAAGATTTCCAGTTACACTCAAATTACCCAAACTATGTTAATCTCGTAGGTTGCCTGGACCAAGTTATCATCATATAAATATATATTTACCAATTCTGGGGTTGGCTACCTTCTCATCAACGAAACATCGTCGTAAGCAATTTGGGTATCTCGTCCCTCCTCTTCCCGAGCAATACATTATCACATTTTAAAATATTTCCTTAATTCATTCTTTCAAGTTACACCTTGCCCAAGTCCCCTCAGTAGCCCCTAACACCTTCATAAGAGTGTTTGAACTCTATCTCCAGACTCCATCAGTTATTTTCTCTTCATCGCTGAACTCCCTCCAGTAGCTGATCAATCCCAATTGAGGGTGTTCCAAATTTTAAAAACAGCCCTCTAAGTGGGGTTTTCCCCATCTACCCTGTTCTTCCGGTGCTCCATTCAAGGACGTATAAATAGGAATGCAGTAGCTGTGCTCCAGTATGTATGTATAGATGAATGTATATATATGTTTTCTTATGGTGCAAACCAAGCCATAAAGCAGAGGAGCGCTGTACAGTGTCAAAGTCCAGCATAAAGTCAACGAGTGATAGGAGAGAGAGCTGGGCTGTGGATGGTTAATACATTGTGATGTAGTGTTCTTTAAAGAGGCGAGTCTTCAGTTCTTTCCTTAGTTGAAGCAGCACTTAGGCGGATTTGATGGATGGGATGGGATGTTGTCCAGATCCTGGGCGTATCCATGGAAAAGGCCTGCTGCCTTGTTCTTTCTTGTTACACATCTTCGTGTGCAGTTTGATGGTGTTCTGGCTGCGGGCGTGCCGCAAATAACCAGAGAGTTGAGGTATTATTGGTCTACCTTTAAGATTACCTGGCCACTGTTTAAGCCTCCTTTCCCCAGTGTATTAATGCAGTTCTTACAAGCTCCTAAGACTCCCCAGTCATCATTATCATGTCATCTTTATTCGGCTGCGAGCAACCATAAAAGTACACAGAAAATAAAAACTCTCCAGTCATTGGACCCTGGGTGTACGGAAGCACCACTAGTATGTTATGCAGCTGCGGTCGGTAGTAGGTGTACCTGCAGGAAGGTGACGTGGGGAGGGAAAGGGGCAGGGTGGAGGGTAGTAATCTATGGATTACGGAGCTTTACAGGTAAGTAAACATATAAATAAATAAAACGAGTTTCGTTGCGTCACTGCATCCACAAATGCAATGCAGTGCGTGCAATGAAATTTGTTTAAATTATTTATATGTTTACTTACCTGTAAAGCTCCGTAATCCATGGATTACTACCCCCTCACCCTGCCCCTCCCCCTCCCCACGTCACCGCCCTGCAGGTACACCCACTACCGACCGCGGCTGATGTTATGCATCATTCCTAACAGTGAGCAGCTTTATCCAGCCTCCGTGATAAAGCCACCCTTCTATCCTACCTCTTTACATTGCATTATCTTCTACTTTTCAGTCTTCTGGTTTTGAATGGTATGCTGAACAGAACTGTAGCGTAGCTTTAAAAACGAAATCACCTCAAGGCGCTTCTCAATGTTGCCAATACATGGATAATAACCAACCAGCGACTTTTTATCTTGGGCGTTAGTAAAAACAGCGAGTAAGCTGCTGATCTGCAAAAACAAAGTATGTTCCCCACACAGGCACTGGTAGCCAAATCTAGGCAAATATATTTGCAAATGTCTGTACATGGATTTCAAATACACAACAAATATTTCCTGGTGCAAAGTAGAATCTAATAGCCTAGTCTGTCCTTAACTTTATGTGCACAGAACCACCAGTGGCCTTTCACTCACAGAATCTCTGGGTGGGAAACACTTGAAGGGCACCTTGATCACCAAGAATATCCCCGTTGTCATTCTCCACCTGAGAATAGTTAAATTATGGCCAAGTGTATTAAGCGATTTAGCGGTTGCACACCCTGCGAATCGCTAACTTCCAGGATCTGCAACCATATTTGCTTACTTACAAAACCAGTTTTGTGATTTGGAAAGCTTTTCCCAAAATGGGTTCAGAATTGATCACTGATTCGGTACTTGAAAGAGGTGTGTTTTGGCAGTTCCTTTAAAATTGGAAATCTGTAAAATATATATCAATGGTTTGGAGCCGTAATTTGCATCCGCAAACCATTGATCAGTTGCCGACTTCCAAGTTGGGGTGGTAACTGATTCCTAGGGGGAAAGTGGTCCTCTTTGAACCCCATGACCTTTGGAAATGTGGGTGGCAACTTTCGAGGAGTAGGCAGCGGTCTAAGAGATCTCTGCCAACTCTCACTGAAGTTTTTCAAAATGGAAAACTTTTTTTTAAGCAGCCCACTTCCATTAAGGAAATCGGGCTGGTTAAAAAAAAAGTTTTCCATTTGGAAATGCAATCACAGGGATGGTGGTCTGCTGTCCATTTCAGGCCACCATCCCTGTCACTATAGCCAATTGCAGGGTATTGCAAATTGAGACCTGCTTAATATTAATTAGACAGGACGGTCTACAAACCTTTGTGATTCCCTATTTTGCAAACGGATCTTTTAGTACATAGGTCAGTCGGCAAAATAAAATTGCTTTTTATGGATGTATGACGTTACAACGCATACTTTTACCACGCATACCTTTACAACGCGGGTTTTACATCGCATACCATTACAACGCATAGCGCTTTTGGGTGTTGGATAGTGAATAGTTTAATTTACTATTCCAACTCCAGTCCCCGTGGATAGTATGGAAGGTTATTGGATAGTAAATTAACCTATTCCCTATCCTAGAGCGCCCCCCAGCGCAATGCGTTGTAATGGTTTGCGTTGTAATGCCTGCGTTGTAATGGTAGTGCGTGGTAAAAGTTTCGTTGTAAACGTTGTTTACCGCTTTTTATGAATCCAGTCTTAGTACATCTGGCCCTTATTCCTGGTGCCTAATTTAAAGTGGTTGAACAATCTGAAAAATGTTTGGCAATTGAATTACTGTATATTTAGCCCATTCTTTTTTTTCATTAATGCAATATCATCGTATTTGCATTAATATCACTTTCCAAGTTAGGTAATACTGCTAAACATCATAGAAATAATGCGCCTGTTTATGACAATCAAACATTTCCTGGGGCACCACTCTCAGACACACATGAAACGTGGTGGCAGATTTACAAGCCCCTTGCGCCACTTTTGCATCATTTTTAACATGGGAAAGGTGACGTAAAAGTGGCACAAAGGGCTTATAAATCTGCCCCTTGGTGCTTCTGGTTAAGTGCGGTGAGAGTAGTCTCCACTCACTCTGCAAGTTGAAGGGTTGCTCTGTTTCCTATCCTTGTCCTCAAGCACTTGCAAAGTAGCCTGCTACATCCACTGACCTTCTCCTGGCTGAGCATCAGTTAGGCGCAACTAATATATTTAGGAGGTGGGGATGTAGTTCAGGAGCAAAATTGTTTATCTCCCATAATGTTTAAGTCAATTTTAGTGAGATTTGGGGGCGACTTTCAACACTGCAAAAATTGCTCATATTCCCTAATTTCCTTGTGGGGCTCAGACATATTGCCACTGAACCTATACAGTTACCATAAGTTCTCCCTCACGGTGTGATGTTTTGGTCCCTTTGCAGACTGGCTAACGTTTCACCTTTTGTCGTCCCATAGCATAAACCATGAGCAGCGAGTTGAATGTCCCAGGTGGCTCATCCACGCCTGCCAGCGCTGAGCACCAAAGCAAAGGCATGGATTATCGCGACTGGGTCCGACGCAGCTACCTGGAGCTGGTGACTTCCAATCATCACTCGGTTCAGGCTCTCTCCTGGAGGAAGCTCTACCTCAGCCGTGCCAAGCTGAAGGCCTCCAGCCGGACATCGGCTTTGCTCTCTGGCTTTGCAATGGTGAGTTTAAATGTCAATTTGGAAGGTCTGACCAATTCTACATTGTACATTTGACCTTCTTTGCATGATACCCCAAATTAATGATTACATCTAAAGTTTTCTGGCCATAATAGGACTCAGTGAAAAAACTGTCTTCGCCACTAAACAAGTTGATACCTAACGTAATGTTAAATTACTCAGAGTTGCAGCTGAGCATGAAGCAGGGGCGGCTCCTCCATTACGGCGGAAAAGCATTGACCCACTGCTTTCTCACAGTGGAGGAAGCAGAAACATAAAATGGTAAAATGACCACTGTGAGAAAGCAGAAGGGTATGCCTGGTGGGGGTGGGCGGGTCAGGGAGGAGTGGCTTGCCCAATCCTTTGGGCTTTGACTGTTGCCGACCAAAGCAGTCATGCGCTCTCTCCCTCCCCATAGGCTCCCCCATGGGCGCCGTCCCCACCAATCACAACGCAGGCTTAGGTTAGGGGAGGGAGGCTGCCTGCTTCCTGTTCCCGGAGGCAGAAGAGTAGGAAAACGCGGGACCCGGCCAGAGGCAGCAGAGGTGGTGCAGGACCCGGTAAGGTAAGTTTTTTGTTTTTATAAACCTGCGAACCCCCGCACGACCCCCCCCACCCACGAGTCATGCCGGCTGCGACTGCACATCCCCCCTCCAGATGCGAAGTGAGCTGCACTTGCCAGTGCTACAGGTCTTTTCGGAAGTTTGGGGCAGATCAACGTGTAAAGGACTGTGACGGGCCCTAGGCCCTCATGCTGGCAAGCACTCACACACAGACGCAGGACACACTGGAGGTATGGTGCAACTGGCCCAGAGCACGTGGGCTCGGCCTCTTTTATTCATGCTGTGTCACCTGACCAGTGACATCAGTGGTGGGTGGGTGTTCAGTGTAGTTACAGGCTCAGCACTAGAATGCTGACTTGTGCTGGGCATTACATCCCTTCCCAAATTGGTTAAAAATTAAACCAAACAGAAAAAGTCCAAAACCTGTGGGGGAAAGAAAACACAGAAAATAACATTGGACTTGCGCTTTCAAAATGAGTCTCTTTGGCTGCTTGCAAGCCACAGGCAGTATAGTTCTTGTGTTCAGGACTAATAGTTCCCGGTGGCACGGTTCGCAGTTGTTCGGCGGGTTCATTCTTTGTCTGTGCTGCCTGTTCGCTGTTCTCAGCCCTGCCTTTGCTTCGCTCCATTGGTGATGAGAAATAAATGGATGACACAGGTGTCAACAGTCTTCTGGTTGTGTTCTCTCTTCTGGCTTCGTGATGTTTTCCGGGCAGGCTTTAGTGTTGACTCTTGGCAGGTGAATAGAGTAGGTGCACACATCCCTCTCACTAGGATGCCCCTCTCTCCGGTATTCCTCTCTCACCAGATATCCGGGAGGACCTCTTTGCCAGGCTTCCACTGGACTGGTGTTTTCGGTCGTGTTGCTCTACCACAGCCTTCGGGCCGTGAGCAGGGCGCTCCACGAGCCTCACCGTCGTGTCCTAGTTCCACCTGAAGGTTGAGTTGTCGACTCTTCTCATCGCTCGCGAGGCTTTCATCCCCCTGGGTCCTGCAGACGTGCATCTGTAGACCTGTCTCCCGTGCGGGACTTGCTGCCACCAGAGTCCCTCGAGGCCGCTGATTCTGGTTTGCCACAGGCTGGTGCGAGGTGGTCAGGTCCTCAACTTCCGGAGGCCTGAGTAGTCTCGCCATCCAATCTTCCGCTCAAACCCCAGAGGTAGATGTCGCCAACAGTCTAGCTTGCTCTCTTCTGTGATCGCCATGTGGATGAATGGCTCGTAGGTGGTTGTCCTTGTTCTGCGCTGCCGGTGCTCTTGCCAGGCTTTTCTTCCATTGCACTCAGGTGTTCCAGTGCCTGTTACCTTGCTTCTTTCCGCAGGGGCGGCTTCTTGCAGTTGCAGCGTGCCATTCCGATTTCTCCCTTCTTTTCTTTTTAGTGGCGGTGGCCACTCTGTTCTTTCTTCCTTCTTCTTGAAGTGGCTGCGTGCCACTCTGATTTCTCCTTTCTTCCTTTCCTCGGTGGCGGCGTGTCACTCCGATCTTTCTTCTTCTCTTCTCCTCTTCTCGCGACGTACCCTGGTCCCCTTTTCTTCATCTTCTCTTGCCAGGCTTCCCCATGCAGCGCGCGCACTCTGCACTTGTCGTCCTGGTCTTGTCCTAGTCCTAGGACACCGTCTTCTTGTCACTCACTTTCCAGGATTAGCGTCGCGACCTTCACTTCCTCTTTCTGTCGCTTTCATTAATTATGGGGTTGAAGTTCATGGGTCCATGTCCTCGGACCGCGCCTTGTCTGAACTTCTTTGGACCTCATGCTGTTCCCCTCTGCCGATCACTGACAGGTAGGCTTCTCGGTGCGACCATCTGGCTGGTCGACTTCCTGGTGTGGCCATCTGGCTGGCCGTCTTCATGCTTGGTGACCAGGCTGAGTGGACATGTTGCTTCTGCGTTGGATCCTCACCACTGCGGGTTGTCTGCGCAACCAATTTCTTTCCTTCTCAGTGTCTTCCTTGTGACTTGCTGCTTTGGGCTAGTGCTGTCTGCACTGCTGCGCAGTTGCGTCATGCGCTTTCGCACTTCCTGGTGCGTCCTTGGGGTTTCCTTCGCGCTCTTTTGTGCTTCTGGCGCGTTCCGTGCTTCCTGGCGCGTTCCTGCGCTGTCTCCTGGCGTCTTCCTTGCGCTTTCTGGAGAGTACCTGCGCTTCTGGCGTCGCAGTGCTGGTGCCTTTTATCTTCTCAGGCTTCTAGATGGCTCGTGGCTTTTCCTCTGACTTCCTCCTGGCGATGAGGAGACGTCCCTGTCTCTCTCTGGCACACCTGTGTGCTGTCCTGCAGTGTTTCTTGGGTTTCTTTTGGCGCGTCCCGCGCTTCTGGCGTTGCTGGCTCTCCTCACCAACACGCTTGTGGAGCTGCCCTCTGCAGGTACTGTGTTGTTGACTTGCGTGGCGTTGCGGTGTCAGTCTTGTACTGCTGTGTGGGTGTCCTGGGTCACTGTGCTGTGACAATGGGTTTGCAATCACTGTGCTGGGATTTCTTGCTTTGTGCAATGCTCGTTGCAGTTTATTGTGGATTGCAGGTGCAGTTCCGCGATCAGCCACTAGGTGCCAGTGTTGCACATCTTCTAAACCACCGTCAGCTCTGTACTCTGTCACTCGGTGGTTTCTTCTTGCCCCGAGGGCCTCACTTACGCGACCCCCCACCAGGCCTGCTTGCTTCCTCTTCTTCTACCTCGGCTGCGCCCGCACTCCACATATGGTAGGCATTTAATTTCTATTTTATACGCCCGGACACCTTCTTGACGTTTTGCCTTTGTTGCCTACAATCGCCTGGGCTGTGATTCGCACCCCATATGCTGTTGGTGCTTGGGGGTGTTAAAACCAGGATCAGGGTTGCTGGTGCCGGTCAGGCTATTTCCTTCCCGTTGGGGAAACCGCTGCTGAGGGAGCTGCCGGTGCTGTGCTTCCCTGTTCTGAAGGAGTAGAGGGGAAAGGCAGTGCAGTCTCTCTCCTCGTTACCCTCGCCCGCAGCTGCCTCTCATTCACACGCTGCGCGGTGGGGGAAAATGGCTGGCACTGCTCCTCTTGCTGCGAGGTGGGCACTCATCTGTTGCTGCGCGGGTGGGCTCCGCTGCAGTTCCTGATGTCGGGCATACGCTACCCTGCCACTCCTGTGTCCGCCCTGCCCGCAGCCGTCTTTCTGGGTCACACGCTGCACGGGGGCAAACGTGGAACACTTAGTTGCTTCTCTCGCTCCTGGCACTCAGCAGCGGCGGTCGGCGTGGATGCAGACCGGCCGCTTGCTCATGCGTCAGTCTTCCTCTCCGGCTGCTCACCTTCGGTTTGGGCGGACTGCTCTCCCATTGCGGGGGTACGCTCCTGCTAGGCCGCCTCTACTCTGGCTCAATGCGGGTCGGCTCCGCTTGTATTCAGTGTCCCACTGCGGGGCTGCCGGGGACAGGAGGCACTATAGGCAGGCCGCGGGTGGGCTCCGCTGGTCCTGCTTTCACGTACAGTTTATTCCCTCGCCGCCGCACTTGACACACGCGGCGGGGGACGCAGCAGGCAGGCCGCGGGTGGGCTCCGCTCTATTGTTCAGTCATGGGGGTCGCTTCAGGCTCACGCGGCCCCCCAGGCAGTCTATCGCCAGGGCTCACCTCCGGCCTACGGGCCATTCACGTCGTCGCGGGTGTCTCCGCGTTGGTTGCCGAATCTGTGGGGCATTCTGGTCCGCCTCGATGGCAGTCGATGCGGGTGGGCTCCGCACGGCTCTCACTACACCCCAGGCAGGGGGGCACACACGCTGGGCACGGGAGGTGCAGGGTCGGCTCCCGGTCACCTCTTTTCCTTCTCTGGCCCCGGGGCTCGTCACACGCCTCGTGGGCCTCTCGGCGGCCGGCGCTTCCTTGTGGGGGTGTGCCTTCACTGCTGGCAGCTCCCCTTTCCTTTTTCCCCCCGAGGTTCTTCAGCCGTGGCACGAGTGGCTAGCGTTACCGCCTCGTCGCCAATGTAAAGGACTGTGATGGGCCCTAGGCCCTCATGCTGGCAAGCACTCACACACAGACGCAGGACACACTGGAGGTATGGTGCAACTGGCCCAGAGCACGTGGGCTCGGCCTCTTTTATTCATGCTGTGTCACCTGACCAGTGACATCAGTGGTGGGTGGGTGTTCAGTGTAGTTACAGGCTCAGCACTAGAATGCTGACTTGTGCTGGGCATTACACAACGGGCTCTACCTGCCGGACGGACATGGGTCCGTTCGGACGGAATGCAGGACGGCGTGGGTAATGGAGGTGAACGGGTTAGCCACACAGAAGGAGGCTCCGGGACATTAATCCCGCAAATTAAGAGAAAATCCGCTGGGAGCCTCCCAGATCTACCTGCCTTTGCAGGGCATTCCCTGGGAATGTGCGGGAGCTGCCTTTGACTCCTGCTGACCCAGCCATTGAGTGCATCGAGCCATAGAGTGCTGCCAAGTAGACACACCAGTCACGGCAGCCTGGGGCCCAGTCAGGGTACAGGGACAACCCAGGGTTTGCTTCGAGACAGACATGGAATTCAGAGAGTCAGGCGCTGCAAATGCTCCTTGGGGGCTGTGGCAGCAATCCCCAAGCTCCTACACTACGCACTGGTTGGGAAGGGTTTAAGTGCGCATGTCGGGCTGGACAGAGCAAGGCACCAGTCTAACCCGCCATGCACACTTCACCTTAAGGAGCCTGTCAATCCTCAAGCTCCCGGTCACGCCCTTCCTCTCCACGTTCGCCCACTACAGCTGGCTGTAATAAAGCCATTCTGCGCACTCGTGTCTAAAAAATAAAAATTAATAAAACAAAAGTATATATTGGTTAAGTAAAGTGGGGGCACGTGAACCAATAAAAACAGGAGGGTGAGGCCCTACGAGGAACCCGCCACTGGGTTTTTCTGTCCTATTATGATTTTCAATCTAAGCTTGGGATGCTGGAAGATTTGGCTGCAGGTCACAGCATCGCCATACTTCTGTCATGCCTTATGAACACAGGGCCTAGTACAACATACAACATGACAAGTGCCGTCCACTAGAATGAGGATACCAGTTAAGGTGGCTGTACAAAGTGATGCTGTGGTATGAATTTTTCTCAGAACACATCTATTCTAAGGGCTGCATCGCTAAGAAAACCAAGACGGTATTGTACGTGGTCTACCTCTGGAAAGAGTGACACCTTAATTACCAGAAACCAATATAAGATCAACTGTTCAAGCATTTGTTTCCTCACACATGGATGGAGGCAACACTCTTGTCAACAGCCTCCCCAAATTGACATTGCTGTAAGGCATCCTGTAAGCTGTGATCTATTTAATCAACGGCCAGAAGAATTTAGACCACAACACTCCACTGTGAAAAAACTTCATTGGATCCCCCTTCAGGCCCCATCAAAGTCCAGGACCAGCTGCATCACATACAAGGCCTTCAGAACCAACATTCCATTACCTGGCAGAGAAACTAGCCCTCTCAGACAGACAAGGCCACAGTAGGAGGGAAGAGGTTGTGAAAATTACCAAAAAGCAAGCTTTCTCATCCTTGAATCTTGAATAACACCCTGATCAAGATCAGTACTGCTCCCAGAACTCACTTGTCTTTTCCTTCCTCTTCTGCTTCCTCCTTGGTGCAGACACTTCTTCCCTGCACTCATGCTCGAAGTTCCCATGTTTTATCTCTTTTAAGAAACTGTTGACCCTGGGGTGTCATTTCAACAGTGCTTTATCCTCCGACAGGACCACACTGCCCATTACATTCTTAAATCCTAGCCAGAACGTTGGACAACGCAAATCTGTTTTGTCCCTCAAGCTGTTCCCCAGCAGCTGCTCTGATCCACGCTGTCCCAAACTCACAGATCCGCAGCTTGGCCAAGCCCAACCTCTCCCTGCCACGCAAGCGCCTCTAGCAAGAGAAAGGGGGTGGCCAGAGAGAGGAAACTGGGAAGATAGTCCACCTCCCCACCCTCCCGCAGTCCAGAAAGGAATTGACATCTGAATCAGCTTTGCAACTCAAACAGGGGCTTGGTCAGGACAAGAAGAGAATCATCTGACCTGTATGTGATCCTAACTCCAAGGCAAAGGTTGTGTTCCTTGTTTTCTCCTGATGTAGTGCTTAAACGTTAGCAAATCCAATTGTTATGTATTTGACTGCTGTGCTATTTGCTTTACATTGGTTGATTCATTTTTATTAACGTATAATAAACACTATTCAAAGATGGCCGCCTGTTTGTGCAGAAACATGTAGATTCACGGTGCCCATCCTGTAATGGTTTTATATACTTTGTGAAAAATAGCTAGCCATGCATGCACAAAGCTGTTTTACTCCTTAAGCTCTCAAAATTCAACAACATTCCTGTTTGTAAATAGAAACACTCATGTTCAACACATATTTACATTCCTAACTCTTCCTCTTTCTGCCCTGCACTTCCATGATGCTGTGATCTGCAATACATTTGTATGTAACTTCCATTATCTCTTGTTTAGTACCTGCACCCTGTCCTCCAAGTTATTATAGTTTTGCTTCACTGGAATTCTAGTCTTCTAGTCTTTCTACAGCTGCATGCTCAATTTAAAGCCAGTGGCCCTCTGCAGACAGCAGATGCACTATCTCTAAATAGCCACTAATCAACTATTTATCTATCTATATCCATGGGGCGGTAATGGGTCGTTATAGTTCGGATCGTGTTTCCCCATAGGAAATGCATTTTTTGTGCTGCTAATAACGTTGGCACTGTTTGACAAATCTACACTAAACTTTCCAAACAAGTGCTCTTTTTTTGCCTAGCTTGAGCATGGAAAGGTTTGGGATGACCTGTCAAGCAGGGACTGAGATAAAGTAGGGTCCCAAAACACGTTTTCCCTATCCATTTTCCCATAGGAACCTTATACACAGCTACAGCCTAAACCGCTGACCGGATTTACATCAAATTTGGCTAAGTCAAGAAAGAGTGTTTTTTGTTTTTTGGTGTAAGTCTGTTTAGTAGTGTTTGAGCAATTAATGCTAAAGAATGTTGTATATCTAGGAATGCGAAGGATCCGTGGATCTCAACAGATCTCAAACTGAGATCTGATTGGTTGCCACCACCTCAACCAGGAAGTGGTGGCAGCCATTTTAGGACTTGAGACTCAGTCCAGAGTCCTACATTTAAAAAAAAAAAGAGACAAGGGGGCAGGGTAGGAGTGCCCTGACCCCTTAGTCCTAGTGGTGGGGTACGCATGGTGGTGGTGGGGATTTTGCAAAAACCGTTGAAAAAACACTTGGGGCCAAAAGTGTTTTTTCAAAGGTTTTTGCAAATTTGCTGAGGTTGCACAAATCCGGTGCAAAATAGACAAACAAAAAAACAAGTGCTTGCTTTTTAAAGCCCCCCTATTGGGAACACATATTTATATTTTGGGGGCGTGTGGCTCCAATCCATAGGCCGATTTTAGTCCCAGGGACCCCATCCCTGGGCTGTGGCTGGGGGATGGGGTCCCTGGATTTCAGTCCCAGGGACCCCATCCCTATTCCCCAGTGTCTGGCTTTATTTCAAAAGGGGGAGGGGGGCACACGGCCCCCCACTCCCAGGCCCATTTTCAGCTCTGGGGACCCAATTCATGGCCAAATATGCAATGGAGGAGGGGGGACTGCGCAGGCGGAAGCGCACGGGGGAGCAATGCTTGCTCTCTCACATGCAGGGAACCAGAAGGGGATGCTCCCCAGGATTCATAGCGCTGCCAAGTATATTTTTTTCAAATAAAGCTCTTTGAATCCTGGAATCAGGCTTTGACTTACTTCTTCGGTGAAGTGCTGTGTGGAACATTTCAGCAGGAGACTCCGTTCCTGCTATGTCAAGAGCCACAGTCCGCAAACTTTTGTGGTGGTGCTGCCTTTCTGACCTGGACCGGCCGGTTAACATCATCCAAAGGTTATCCACAAGCAAAGGTGCACACAAAGACAGGCAGGCCCCAACTTCACAGAGGAGTCCTTTATTCAGCATAAACCGGCTAAACACACGAACATTTCTTTGCTGGTTTCTGATAGGGAAATACTGGCACCCTCCCAGGAGCATATCATGAATGAAACTCACCAGACATAGCAGGCTGCTCAGAAACAAAGTGAACTTTATTAAATGGTACCAAAATCATGCATCATTGCTAATCAGCAAGGAAGAAGTCAGATCTGCCACCTTAGGGGCTCTCAGACCGCTTCTTCCCAGAGTGACAAGTTTCTAGGTATTATATACTGTATTCAATGCCATGTCAGCGGAACTTAGAATAAGGCACCAAGCCAAATATGGCTGACATGGATGTGCAATGTCTGCACCATGCAAAACAGCCAGATATGGGCAGACCAGAAAGGCAGGCTCTGCACTGTGTAACATTTGCATATCATGTAGTCAAGACAAGCAAGGTGACCTGTAAGGGTGTACAGAATAGCTTGTTGAAGCTTGTCCAGTCAAGGTCAGATAGGAAGCCATTTTGAGCTCCAGGCCTCATGTTAATGTGATCTTATATAATCATGAACTCTTTGGAAGTACATGCAAATGAATTTATATGGATATTCATATATATTTTGTAACAATCCCCCCTTTTGGATATACCTATCCAACATTAGTGTAAAACCAAAATATATATATATGTCTATATATGTAGGAAACATTAGTTACATATCTTTGGATGGCATTACACAGTCGTTGCATAAAATGCATATATTGTCACATTGATACATCTTGATGATATCAATATTATATCAGCAGGCTGTTGTGATACCAGCAGTAAGTGTCCAACAAATATTGTCTCTGTGCAATGCATAGTGCTACAGTAACACTACTAACTCAGTTCCTGGGCACCTTTTTTGCAAGTGTCAGTAGTTGAAAGGCACGCAGTAAGCGGTCGTCTGCTTCTCTTCCTGGTCCACAGTCTTGTTCAGGGGCAGTGTCACGGACCTGCCCTGCGTTGTCCTCTTCAGTCTATTGTTCTGCAGGTGCAGACCATCATGTGTACTTCACTCAACAGCATCAGTAGATGTAGATGTTGTGTCCCTCTGACACTTTATGATGGGCCCTCATGGATCGTGGAAATGGTCTGGTCTGTCCTCTTCTTGACTGCTGTGTTGCTCAGGTCCTCTGGTGACAGATGGTCATCACTTTCTGGTACCGTCCTCTCAGGCGCTGGGGCGCTGCCTTGCATCTTCTCCCCTCAATCCATTCATGGCGTGTGTTCACCGTCTGTGGTCCAGTCCACCTAAAACTAAAAGAAACAGCTTTTATTTTTCTTGCAATGACCATGTATCCATAATCACTTTAGAAGTCCTTGCCACATTGCAGGCAGTCCTAAATTCAGAGCACCAGGCCCTTTCAGGAATGTTCCATCAGTTGCTTTTACTAATAATTAATTTCTTTATTTTTATTTTGGAGTTAATTTACTCCTCCTGGCCTAAAGTTGGAGGGTGGTCTGGGGTATGCATGTTATACTTTATTCCCAAAACCAACCTCTTCAGCATAAATGTCGGCACTAAGTGATTTCCTTTTTATCACTATTTATGCCCTGGTGTGTCCCTAGCCTTGGAGAGATGGCTTTACTGAAGTACTGCGCCCCAGTAGCTGCATCATTCTTCCCTGTTGGATACACCTCCATTCATTTTGAAAACATATCCACCCACTCCAGCAAATATTTAAATCCATTCACTGGGAAGCAACATGCATCTGCGCATTCATCCTCTCTTGTGCAATATCAGAGGGTCCCTGCTCCAGTCTTGTAAGGGAAAGGAACATACCGCTTGAGGACACAGGCATCTCATCCTGGTAGGCCCATACTCTCTTCATTATTCAGCTCACATCCATCATCAATCCTCCCTCTATGTCTGTTGTTGGAGACCATTGTTCTTCCTTTACATTAGCTTACAACAATTGTCTCTGAATGAGCTGTATTTTTGGAATGCTTTATTCATTAGTTCCATCTGCACTGGCTGTAACATATTTTCATTTAATGCTGTGTCAGCAATGTCATCATCTTTGGCTAACTTAGTATTAGCTCCTGTGTATGCTTCACATTTTATTACCGCTATCCTAGTGTACAATAGTATTTCTTTTAACAAGATCCTTAATAAAGGACCATTTTTAATAAGGCGCCCTGTTTCTGTTATGAATCTGTGATACTTCCACAGCTGGCCACAAATAAGAACTGCAAAGCATAATGTGAGTCAGTTTAAATGTTAACAGTTTTACTCTTGACTAGTATTCATGCTTTTGTCACAGCAAACAGCACATCTTATTGGGTAGATGTTCCAAGAAGCAGAGCTGCACTTCAGCTATTGCTTTTTTTTTTTTTTCTCAAATTTTTATTGGCATCACAAGCAAAATCACATTTCAAAGAAAATACATTTTTACAAAAAAATACTAAAATAAAGAGGAGATTTATGATACATAGACTCATTGAAAAATTTATCAAAAAGGAAAAAAATCAGAAACTGTTCAAGATCCTAAATAGGGAACAAGTTACCCCAGATTTTATCAACTTTCTTCAGAGAGCGAATCCCTCGAATTTTAGCAGTTGATAGTTCCATGTCATATATTTCATTTACCAGTAGCCACCATTCGGTTACCACTGGTGGTTTATCAGAGATCCAAGCCCTAGCAATTATCAATCTTGCACAAGAGATTAAAATAAACATTAGGTCCTTATAAGTAGCAGAGTTAGGTTGTGTTCCCAAAAGTAACATCTCGGCGGTAATTTTACCAAAATACAATTTATGCTGTTTCAGCACTTTCTCTATTTCCTCCCATAATGTTTGTAAAGCAGGGCATGAAAAAATTATATGTACAATATCTGCTGCTAATAGATCGCATTTAGGGCATTTTGTGCGTTCAGGTAGTACATTGTTCCCTGACCATTTAAAGAAGTGAAGCGGCGTATAATATAACTGGCATATGGTCTTATAAGATTGAAGTTTTAAGCTAGAGTTAGATAGAGTATTACTGTTATGTAAAAAAGGTTGTAATATTATTTGAAGAAATGGGCAATCCTAGAGTAGTAGTAAGCATGGGCGTAAAATCCGCTCCGCTCGCGGATTTTTCGGATTTTCGGCAAATCCGCAATCCGCGAACGCTCGCGAATTTGTCGAAAATCCGTGAATCCGCTCGCGGCGGATTTTTTGCTTGGTTGCGGCGCGCGGCGTGGTGCACGGCGTTCACTTTCCGTCATTTTAGCGTTTGCCGAGTTGTTTTTCTTTGCGAGTGACGCGCCATTTTAGATCTTGCTGCGTGTTCCCGCGGGAGTTTGTCGCCCGCGAATACGTACTCGCGGCTTGCCACCTTGCACAGCACACCTCGCGAGAGTTCGCAATTGCGAACATGTAGTTGCGGCGGAAAGGAACAATCTCGCACTTGCGAAATAGAGATTTTGCAATTTCGCACAAGAAAATCAACAGCAAACAGGATAAACCTTCAGAAAATTATGATTTTTATCAGAATCACTCCTCAGGTTGACATTTGCATGGCCTTTTTTTTTGCAAGGAGTCCATTTTGGGGGGGGGGGGAGGAAGGAAGTGCCCCACAGTCTCCAACTTCCTGTTCCTGTCCAGCAGGCTCCTCCCAGTGCTTTGTCCATCTCCTGGTCACTTTCATTTGGATCTGGAGCTGGAAGGATTACTTTTTGTGGGTGCTGCTGGATATTTGGATTTGAGGCCTTTTTGACTGTCTTTGGATCACTTTTGGATTAGAAATCAACTTTCACAAGTAAGTTTGTTTGGGGCATTACAGTTGCTGCAAGTACAATTTTGGAACTTTTTCAGAAAATTAAATAAATTATATTGTGGGTAGCCACAGTATCCAGTAGGACCAGGGTTGGTTATGGGTGCATGATACAACTGTTTTGTTGAATTTAAACACCATTGAGGCCATGGATGGGCTGGGATTGTGCAGATTTTATTGTTTTTTGTCGTTTTTTTGGGCCTGCTGGTGTGGCCCTTTGCCCAGGGGTGGTGAGTGTTGCATGGGCCTAGTCTTTCTGTGGGGTGTCTTCTTGAATTTAAACATAATTGAGGCCATGGATGGGCTGGGATTGTGCTTATTTTATTGTTTTTTGTCGTTTTTGGGGGGCTGCTGGTGTGGCCTTTTGCTTGCCCAGGGGTGGTGGTGGTGCATGGACTGAGTGTGCCTGTGGTGTTGTCTCACTCTCTTTGATGTAAACATCATGGATGGCATTGGATTGTGGTGATTTCTGGCTGTTTTTCTGTTTTTTGGGGGTGTACTGTTGATGTGGTCTGGCCATGTGGGTGGTGGTGGTGGCCATCTTGAGTGCTGGCTGGTACAGGCAACATGTGCTTGGGGTGTAAGGGGGCCATTTTGAGGAGAGGCAGTGTCTGAGGCCTGCACTTATTTTGCCTACTTTTCATCCCTTATGCCCAGGGGTAGTGAGTGTTGCATGGGCCTAGTGTTTCTGTGGGGTGTCTTCTTGAATTTAAACATAATTGAGGCCATGGATGGGCTGGGATTGTGCTTATTTTATTGTTTTTTGTCGTTTTTGGGGGGCTGCTGGTGTGGCCTTTTGCTTGCCCAGGGGTGGTGGTGGTGCATGGACTGAGTGTGCCTGTGGTGTTGTCTCACTCTCTTTGATGTAAACATCATGGATGGCATTGGATTGTGGTGATTTCTGGCTGTTTTTCTGTTTTTTGGGGGTGTACTGTTGATGTGGACTGGCCATGTGGGTGGTGGTGGTGGCCATCTTGAGTGCTGGCTGGTACAGGCAACATGTGCTTGGGGTGTAAGGGGGCCATTTTGAGGAGAGGCAGTGTCTGAGGCCTGCACTTATTTTGCCTACTTTTCATCCCTTATGCCCAGGGGTAGTGAGTGTTGCATGGGCCTAGTGTTTCTGTGGGGTGTCTTCTTGAATTTAAACATAATTGAGGCCATGGATGGGCTGGGATTGTGCTTATTTTATTGTTTTTTGTCGTTTTTGGGGGGCTGCTGGTGTGGCCTTTTGCTTGCCATGGGGTGGTGGTGGTGCATGGACTGAGTGTGCCTGTGGTGTTGTCTCACTCTCTTTGATGTAAACATCATGGATGGCATTGGATTGTGGTGATTTCTGGCTGTTTTTCTGTTTTTTGGGGGTGTACTGTTGATGTGGACTGGCCATGTGGGTGGTGGTGGTGGCCATCTTGAGTGCTGGCTGGTACAGGCAACATGTGCTTGGGGTGTAAGGGGGCCATTTTGAGGAGAGGCAGTGTCTGAGGCCTGCACTTATTTTGCCTACTTTTCATCCCTTATGCCCAGGGGTAGTGAGTGTTGCATGTGCCTAGTGTTTCTGAGGGGTGTCTTCTTGAATTTAAACACCATTGAGGCCATGGATGGGCTGGGATTGTGCAGATTTTATTGTTTTTTGTCGTTTTTTTGGGCCTGCTGGTGTGGCCCTTTGCCCAGGGGTGGTGAGTGTTGCATGGGCCTAGTCTTTCTGTGGGGTGTCTTCTTGAATTTAAACACCATTGAGGCCATGGATGGGCTGGGATTGTGCAGATTTTATTGTTTTTTGTCGTTTTTTTGGGCCTGCTGGTGTGGCCCTTTGCCCAGGGGTGGTGAGTGTTGCATGGGCCTAGTCTTTCTGTGGGGTGTCTTCTTGAATTTAAACATAATTGAGGCCATGGATGGGCTGGGATTGTGCTTATTTTATTGTTTTTTGTCGTTTTTGGGGGGCTGCTGGTGTGGCCTTTTGCTTGCCCAGGGGTGGTGGTGGTGCATGGACTGAGTGTGCCTGTGGTGTTGTCTCACTCTTTTTGATGTAAACATCATGGATGGCATTGGATTGTGGTGATTTCTGGCTGTTTTTCTGTTTTTTGGGGGTGTACTGTTGATGTGGACTGGCCATGTGGGTGGTGGTGGTGGCCATCTTGAGTGCTGGCTGGTACAGGCAGCAACATGTGCTTGGGGTGTAAGGGGGCCATTTTGAGGAGAGGCAGTGTCTGAGGCCTGCACTTATTTTGCCTACTTTTCATCCCTTATGCCCAGGGGTAGTGAGTGTTGCATGGGCCTAGTGTTTCTGAGGGGTGTCTTCTTGAATTTAAACACCATTGAGGCCATGGATGGGCTGGGATTGTGCAGATTTTATTGTTTTTTGTCGTTTTTTTGGGCCTGCTGGTGTGGCCCTTTGCCCAGGGGTGGTGAGTGTTGCATGGGCCTAGTCTTTCTGTGGGGTGTCTTCTTGAATTTAAACATAATTGAGGCCATGGATGGGCTGGGATTGTGCTTATTTTATTGTTTTTTGTCGTTTTTGGGGGGCTGCTGGTGTGGCCTTTTGCTTGCCCAGGGGTGGTGGTGGTGCATGGACTGAGTGTGCCTGTGGTGTTGTCTCACTCTTTTTGATGTAAACATCATGGATGGCATTGGATTGTGGTGATTTCTGGCTGTTTTTCTGTTTTTTGGGGGTGTACTGTTGATGTGGACTGGCCATGTGGGTGGTGGTGGTGGCCATCTTGAGTGCTGGCTGGTACAGGCAGCAACATGTGCTTGGGGTGTAAGGGGGCCATTTTGAGGAGAGGCAGTGTCTGAGGCCTGCACTTATTTTGCCTACTTTTCATCCCTTATGCCCAGGGGTAGTGAGTGTTGCATACTTGCATGTCCCTAGTCTTTCTGTGGGGTGTCTTCAATGTAAACATCATGGATGGCATGGGATTGTGCTCATTTTTCTGTGTTTTGTCGATTTTTTGGGGTGTATAACTGAACTGATGTTCCTCTGTCTTCCATTGCTTTTAGGTGCACAAGAAGACTCAATAGAACCACCAGTGCCAGGAAGAAGTCCTGCAGCGGTGTGTGCAGCATAACGTCACGCGACGTCACGTCTGGACACAGAACCCTCTGCAACTCGTGCAACTGCTGCCTGCTGACCTGCTCTGAAGAAGATGGCCCCAAAAAAAGTAACCCGTAGCTCCTCTAGCAAGAAAGGTGCCAGTAAGGAGCAGAAGAAGCAAGTTACCAAGGACACTGGTGTGCCGCCCGCCCCTTTTTTTGTGAGTAAAAAAAAAAGTATGCCTGCAGCAGCTGCAGCGGGATCTGCTGGGGACCAAGCTGGCAGCAGCACCCCCGCTCCATTGGGCTCAGTGCCACCACCACCACCACGCCAACTTAAGTCCAAGCCCTTGAGTGCTGCAGAGGCAGCCAGTATACTTCTTCAATCACCATCGACCAGTGATGTTGGCTCATCGCAAGAAAGCAGCAGCAATGTCCCTCAATCAACACAGGTTGTTGTAGCTCATCTGACGAGTGTTGAACAACCACAGCGGCAACAACAATCACATGTGCAAGTACAAGCCCAAGTACATGTGGAAGGAGAGGCAGCGCAAGGAGATGCGCATGCAGAGGTGCATGGAGGGTCACAACAAGTGCCCACAATAGTTGTTCCTCCCGAAGTAGGGGCACATCAGGAAATCGACAATCAAGGCGAGGTATCATTTGAGGAAGCCACTCCTCCTGATGATCCTTCATTGTCTTCCACAACCCTAGCAAGGAAGAGATCAAGGGTGGTGTCTACATCCTCTTCAAGCACACCTCCTTCTGATGATACGGATCAAACTTGGGAACCAGCACCACAGCCGTCTGAGAGTGAGGCACACCATGATCCAACAAAGGTACTTAAGCGTAAAAGGAAGCTCGTCCAAAGTCTCAGACTTATGGAGTGTGATGAGGCTCAACAAGAAGTGGCGGATACTGCTGCTGATGAAGACTCTGCCAACGACGACCCAGTCATCATAAAGGTCACTGCAGCCCCAGCGGGCATGCAGCAAACAGACATTTTGACCCTAGCCCGAAGAGCTGCTGAGCGTGATGATGATGATGATGTTGTCGATGAGGAGGCAGTGGAAACACCACAATCATTGGAGTTAAGTAGTACACCAACTCGTCCCGCTTCCATATTTCTTTCTGGCAAGAAGAGACCTCCGTCAACCTCGACCTTAATTAGTGGCGGTGAAAGTGCAAAACGTACAAAAGTTGGGCAATCCAGATCCTCCACTTCATCTGGCATTAGCTTCATGACCACCACCACCAGTATCGCCGCCTCCTCCATGTCCCACAGACACTTCAAGTCCCCCGTTTGGGACTTCTTTACTGTTTGTCCAAAAAATCCAAAGTTTGCCATTTGTACCATTTGTAAGCAAGCAGTTAGTCGTGGTAAGCCAGGTACCAACTATGGTACCGGAGGCCAGAGAGGTCATCTTAGGAGACAGCACACTGTCAAATGGTTTGCGCACCTAGATGCGATCAAGAAAGGCCAAATTCAAGGAAACGTTGATGTTTCATCTGATGATGACGAGCAGGAAGAAGACGTGTCAAACACTTCCCTTACACCCAGTACCCCTGTCAGCAGCACACCCAATGTGAGGCACACTAAGAGTGTTGGAGCGAGTGAGACACCAACGCACAAAAGTTCACCAGCGAGCAAAATTGGGTCAACGAAGTCATTATCAGCCCGTAAATGCTTGGTCCAGGGCAACATTAGAACAATGCTTACTTCAGACGTGCCATATGAACGCAACCACCCACTGACGCGTCTGTATAACACTAAGCTGGCTAAAATGCTAGCTGTGGACCTTCTACCTTTTTCTTTTGTAGAAGCGGTAGGTTTTCTTGAATTAGTTGCAACGCTCTGCCCTAAATGGAAGGTTCCGAGCCGGTTCTATTTTGCCAGAGTTGCGGTTCCAGCACTACATGAAGATGTGCTGCAGGCGATTGGGGCAGCTTTGCAGAAGAGTGCTGTTCACACAATACATCTGACAACAGACATGTGGACCAGTGGCCCAGGCGATGATTACATGTGCATCACTGCACACTGGGTCTCTTTTTCAGGTGTTATAGCAAAGCTAAACGCAGGTGTTGACCCGGACCAAGTTTTCAAAGCTGCTCGGAAACATGCAACACTAGCCATGTTTGCCTTGGAGAAAAGTCACACAGCAGAAAACCTTTTGGAAGAGTTTGACAAAAAGGTGTTGTCAATGCTATCCCCCCTAAAACGCAAGATTGGTTATGTTTCCACGGATAATGGCGCCAATGTAGTTAAGGCCATGTCACAGGGTCACCATGTTAGAGTGCCGTGTTTGGCGCACTGTATCAACCTGGTAGTTCAAAAATTCTTGAGTGATAAAGAGAGTCCAGCGTTCGAGGTAATGGCCACCTGCCGCAAAATGTGCAACCATTTCAGCCATTCTTTTAAGGCCCGGAAGCATCTGCGGAGACTGCTACTTCAACGTGGAATGCCAGTGAAAGCACTCATCCAGGAGGTGGCAACACGTTGGAACTCAACCTTCTACATGCTTGAGCGTCTGCATGAGCAGTATACGGTACTCGATCACTATTTCTTGACAGAGGCTACATCTCAGAAGGAGGACCTGCGGATGAGTAAGGCGCAATGGGCCATAGTTAAAAGCCTGACAGACATGCTTCGTCCTTTTGAGTTCTTCACGCGTGCAGTCAGCCAGGAGGACTGTAATTTGGGAAAAGCTATCCCATTGTTGTGCATACTGGAGCACCAACTGATGGCGGTTTCTTCTGAGTTTGAAAAAGATGAAAAAAAAAAAAACCATTTCATTTTGTCTGAGAAATTATTACATCGCCTACGTGGTGATGAACGTCTTAAAAACATCAACTCAGATCAGCATTACATTTGTGCTACTATTCTGGATCCACGCTACAAAAAGGCGCTGGCAGACAACGCATTCTTTCCTTTCGCTGATGCAGATGTTCAAAAGTACAAACATTGGTTAGCCTGGTCAGCCAAGAGGTTTGAAAAAGAACGGCAGGTTATTGAAGGAGAAGCCAGTACATCAGCATCAGCATCAGCAGGCCATCCGCAGTCACAAGAATCCACTTCTGCACCTGTGGCTGGGGCACAAGTGACCTCTCAGCCGTTAAAGACACCGGCAACTGGATCATCTGCACCACACACAATGACAACACTAACAGTGGCTGGGGAGGAGGATTGGCTAAGTTTGATGGGGTATGGTTCTCTAAAAAATGTCACAGGCACAGCAAAAAGTAAGCAAAGTGGAGGAACAGTTGATGACCTTGAGTCGATGGTGCAGGACTATCTGAATGACTCAACAGTGGTCTTTCTTAATGAGGAGCCATTGCAGTATTGGCATGGCAAAAAACAATTGTGGCCACAGCTCTACAACCTGGCTATAAACTATTTGTCTTGCCCACTCGCAAGTGTGTCTTCTGAACGTGTTTTCAGTGCTGCTGGTGGCATTGTAACTGCCAAACGGAGCCGCCTATCGCCCAAAAATGTGGAGCGGCTGACAATGATCAAGATGAATCAGCACCTCATACCACCAGATTACAAAGTGCGAGAAAGCACGCCACATGAAGACGATGAGGACAGCAACGTAGATGAGGGGATTTTTTCTCTGTTCGGTGCCACTGACCTCATCCAGCCTGAATTCGCAGAGTATGATGACGAAATCTTGTTCTTATTCCCTGACACCGAGCCCTGAAAATGAGACAATCAATCAAGAACTTTCTTTTTCGTCCTTATTCAGTTTTATTCCTGTGTGCTTTGTGTCTCTCTTTCTTTGTTTTGCACAGTTAATTTAATTCAAACTTTAATCACCTAATCCCAAAAAGAAGACCATCATCAGTACTGTCTTCACTTGTTTGCTTATTGATTTGAAGGTGCCGCAGTCTACATTCCTCAGGTTCACAAGTTCTGAAGAACATGCTCCTCTATCCTCCTCCTCCAGACTGCGATTTCCCTCCAAGCAGAGTGCTGGATTACGCACAATGAAGAAAGACTCAGCACTTGTGGGGGTGTTGTACTTCTTTGCGGGTGAGTTGACGGTTTTGGGCCCATTGCTGTGAAGCTCTAATAATGGACAAAAGTGTTTTGGACCAAATATGAGGTGAAAATTTCTTGCCGTTTTTGCTGACTTGCTTGCCTTTGAGGTGCTCTTTGGCGGGGTTCCGGGGGTTTGTGTGTAATTTTTGGTGTCTGTCGAAGCACTGCTGCGACAGTCTAATCTTGATTGCATTTGCTTTTCAGGAAATCCGTGGTGGAAAACAGGAGTTATGATGATTGATGATGACCTAGCTGCACAGCGCGTTACTTTGGACCGAAGGCCGAGAGATATTGTAAGTATGAGATTTAGCTTTTTCGCTGTTTGGGGGTGTTGTCGGGTGTTTTTTTGCGGGTGGGTTGGCGCCGGCGGGTCTTGCCTGGGGCATTCCTGGGAAGGTCTAATACCGGATACAAGTGTTTTGGACAAAATCCATAAGGAACAGCCTTTTTTTTGCCATTTCTTCAGACATCTTGCTCAATGTAGCATTTTGGGGGGCTTCCTGCTGTTCGTGGGTGGGTTGCGGCCGGGGTCTCTGTCGAAGCACTGCTGCGACAGTCTAATCTTGATTGCATTTGCTTTTCAGGAAATCCGTGGTGGAAAACAGGAGTTATGATGATTGATGATGATGACGACCTAGCTGCACAGCGCCGCGTTTGGACCGAAGGCCGAGAGACATTGTAAGTATGAGATTTAGCTTTTTCGCTGTTTGGTGGTGTTGTGTCGCGTGTTTTTTTGCGGGTGGGTTGGCGCCGGCGGGTCTTGCCTGGGGCTTTCCTGGGAAGGTCTAATACCGGATACAAGTGTTTTGGACAAAATCCATAAGGAACAGCCTTTTTTTTGCCATTTCTTCAGACATCTTGCTCAATGTAGCATTTTGGGGGGCTTCCTGCTGTTCGTGGGTGGGTTGCGGCCGGGGTCTCTGTCGAAGCACTGCTGCGACAGTCTAATCTTGATTGCATTTGCTTTTCAGGAAATCCGTGGTGGAAAACAGGAGTTATGATGATTGATGATGATGACGACCTAGCTGCACAGCGCCGCGTTTGGACCGAAGGCCGAGAGACATTGTAAGTATGAGATTTAGCTTTTTCGCTGTTTGGTGGTGTTGTGTCGGGTGTTTTTTTGCGGGTGGGTTGGCGGGTCTTGCCTGGGGCATTCCTGGGAAGGTCTAATACCGGCTAGAAGTTAGTTGGACAAAATCCATAAGGAAACACCAGTTTTGGCACTTTGTAAGTTAGGGTTCGTTAGGGTTAGCCCTAGCAGCAGGATTGCATGTGTTTAGGGGGGTTCTATTGCAACGCGGTTCTGTTGTTGTAGAGCACTGTTGGAGCGATGCTGGCTATGGATACTTTTGCTTGCAGGCAAGTGGTTTGAATACAATCCACGGTCTGTATTTGGGTCTACTGTTACTTTCAAAGTACGTTTTGTAACCATTTTTCTGCTAGGCATCATCAAAGTGTGACTTTTTGAACCACACAGCGTACATACCTTTTATTTATTTATCAGTGGTATTGTAATAGCACTTCCTGTTTTCCGTTCAATAATTACAGGCCGGGTTTCAGTCAACATCCGCCAGGCAGGCAGTGGACAGGGTGTCTCTTCTGTCAGTGGTCACCACCACATTGATGGACGAAGCGTCAGCTGGAATGGAGGAGTGCCGCCAATAAGAGGAATTGTTTGCTGCATGCAACTTACTTACCAATTTCAACAGGACAACTCCAACAACATACGCAATACAGATACAGTATCCATTGTTGTCTTTTATTCTATGAGTGTGACTGCATGTGCTTACCTTTACTTTGTAACCAAAGATTGTCTGTAAACTCTGTATCTTCAATTATTGTTTGTCCATGCTCTGCTTTTTTTTTCTTCTCTCAACAAAACCTACCCAAAAAGAAACCCCCATTCCCATCCATTTTACAAACCCTAACCCTCTTCCCCCGGGCTGTGTTGTTTTGCTTGATGTCTGACTAAAATGACATCAATAATTCCACACACTTGCTGGGGAGGATAAGGTGATAGCAGCAACAGGCTGGTGAAGGAATACGAGGATATCTTCTAGACTTACTCAGCTTCAGTACTATATCTTCTAGTAGTAGTAGCCAATGTCAAATAAATTCAACGCAAGTACTAGTTATACTTGCAATACTTTACCATTTGTTAGGCTACATTATGGCACTGTTCTAGTGTACTGTCACCTGCTATTTTCTCGATCGTACCGTAACCGTTGTAATGCTACAGTAAGGAGTACAAACAAGGTTTCGTTTTCTTTTTTTCCATAGGCATGCAACTGCCACTGTGTCACACCACTAGTAACACCGCAATGAGGAAATGTCACCCGCCCAGGAATGACAACGTTAATCCCCATTTCACCTGGAGCCAGCCCTGGGCCTAGCCCTAATTTCTAACACAAATTACAGGTAAGATAAGCGTTTGGTGGGAGGTAGTATAATGGAGTATTATTTCGGAGTAGACAAGAGTTTGACGGTTGTACTACTAAAGTCCTACGACTGTTCAGGAAAACAAAGTTACTGTTACACCCCCGCCCCCCACCCACCAGACTGAAAAGCAGTAAAAAACAGGTATGGTCAGATAAAGTAGTTGAAAAATATATTTATTTATCCCTAACAAAATAATCTCCCTCACCCACCCTAACCCCAACGATTGTCTCTGAAACGTCCCAAAACGATCCCAACTCCCAAATCCCACCCCCCAAAAGTCTATAAAAAAAGGGCAAGGGACACTCCACTACTGGAGGGTGCTGGTGCTGGTGCATGATGCGGCATGGGCATCATACTCCTTGCGGAGGGTGGCAAGCTCGGAGCGGAGGCCCTTAACCAAGGTCTTATACCTCAGGACCTCCTGCTCCAGGTTGGACATGCGGACTCGGAGGCGGTGTTGGCGTTCCTTGCAGCTCCTGTGGGGGGCAGCTGGTGTTTCCGGTGCTTGGCGGTGGCGGTCGGCTTTCTTAGCCCGGCTCGGTCCCGCTGGTTTAGTCACGGAGGAGGATGCAGTCGAAGATGTTGCCCCGCTCGACTGCGTGTCCTCCTCCTCCTCCAGGGCCACCAGCCGCCGATACTCGGCGACTGTGGCCTCCAGCCTCCGTTGCCGGGCCAATCTAGCCTGCTCCCTCCTTGTTGTTGTTTTGGAAGAAGGAGCAACTATATGAAGAAAGAAAGACATAGTCTGTAACCAATGCTCCTTATTAATAACACAAAGTGATTGAGCCGAAAGTTGGGTCACAGAGTACAAGTAGCAAATTGAAAGCACAGTACATAACTATTGAGGACAGTATCTATGTAACCCTCCCACTTCTGCATCCTTGCTCTAACAGTAGTGGTAGTTTAATGAACTAATTCTACGACCACTATGGACTTCCATTACAGTCGACTATGACAGTACACCAGTCTTATTCTTCTTCTTCTCTCTTGTTTAGGGAAATGGGTACGTTATCTTATGCAAGCCGGCAGAATGACATGGACACAGCACAGTGAAGTTGCACCCGAGAAAAAAAGTTGCACACCATGATGATGGAGACAGACTTGCGTTACTGTACCGGTCCAGTACATGCAGGTGGTGAAGCTATTACTTTTCTATTACGGGTGGCACTGAGAATACTCTGTTACAAGGGCTACTGCTTAATTAATTTACCTTTCACCCTACAGTGCAAATGAGTACTAGAAAAGGAAACTGAAGAAGCTAACTAATTTGATTATCTATCACTTCACATGGGACGTATTTAATGACAGATGAGATGACTTTAGGTGCTTTGCTTAATATTGAGTGAACACAGTGATACACCCACACATGAATGACGTACTACAAGTAAACTAAAGTTATTAAGAGAGGTACGGAGTGTCCACCGTAATAACCAGATATATGCTGTGAATGCAAACGCAATACAAAGTACTGCTACTATTCATGGAAGTATTGGACACATTTACAATTTCTTTTCCTTGCCTTCCCTGCACTGGGACGGACGTGCGGGTGCGGTGGTACATGCTCTTCAAGGTAACACTTACTTCACCTGGCGACCATCTACTCTCTCTAGATACACATTTGCTATGTAAGAGTCAGAGAATACCATGCTCCAGGCATCCATTCATTCAAAGTATACGCACACATACAGTTTCTGTTTCACCCACCCAGGCTGCTGTCCTTCCACCCATCCTTGCTTCATCATTGACCCAGCCATGCACCATACCATATTCTTTCCTTCCCAGCCACCTCTGGGTCCAAGCAAACACATATCGTTCTTCTTTGCCAGCCATCATACAAGTTCGCGTCCCACTTACTTACACCCTTCTTTCGCTTTTCGTTCATCCCATCCATCACGTTCGTCTTAGAACTTATTGGGATTCTTCTCACCAAAAACTTCACAGCTAAGTCGAAGTACATTTCGAGGAGGCTACTACCTGGTTGATTTGTAATTGTAATACACCCGTGCAGAAAGCACACTATGCAGTCTTCAATCTCAATAAGTAAGGAATATATAGCTTACCTGTTTCCGCCACCACCGTTTGATCCCCCACAGGAACGGCCACCAGCTCTTCTACCGCCGCATCCTCCCCAGAGGCCTCCGAGTCCAAGTCCAACACATCAGCCACCTCCGCGCTGGCCCCGTCACCAGATGTTACACCTACAAAGTACATTTAAGAAAGTTAGAATACACCACTCACTACTATATAATATTTGGTCTAGGAGAAATGTTAAAAAAACAGAATACAATGTAATAATTTGTGACTGTCTACTCCATAGTAAAAATGTCCCATTTTCCAGGGAAGGCTGTTGTCTTGCTGCACTTTTATGCACAACTGATGAATGCTTGCTTTTGATTTTTAACACGCACCACTTTTTCTCCTAACAGACAGAAGCTTGACTCCTGAGTCCTAAGAACACGACCAGGATCAAGTTCAAAGTAGGTGAGAGTTCGGCTCGACCACAAGAAATGTGTCCAATTAATCGTCAGCACTAACCACTTTTCCGTTTACAGTTAAATAGTTTTATGACAAAGTAGATTTCAATAAATGTGTTTACTTTTAATAAAGCTTTTACACTTAAATAGACTCTGTGGTTTTTGTTCCTCTAGACTAGAGTGGATGAGCTAAAGGTTTTGGAATTTTTGCAAGCATGAGTGCCTCTGACACTTCTTGACTGTGCTGTGACTCCGTACTACTCTCTTGTCCTGCGTACGATAATCTAGAGATCATTGGGGATCTATAATCGGTGACTTCGGGAGCTGAATGACTCTGCCACACTATCTAGTCAGTAAGGAGACAGTGCATAGAGGTATTGCTGAATATAATGGGAGTCCAATGGAATTGCCAAATGTCCAATCTTAGTTAGCTACACAGACAGACTAATAAAAATAGTCTAGTAATACCACAGGGAGTCATCATATTCGAGGCAGGATAAGAATTTATATTCAGTCTACAAGAAGATCAAAGACGATTTAGAAAAAATCGAATGAGGAACGCTAGGAAAAAATAGGTACTGTTTAGTAAAATGTAAACTTACTGGGGCCAGCAAAGGAGCCCTCGCCTGCCCGATCCTGGCCTGCATCCTCAGCACCCTCCTCCTGTGTCCTCTTGCCCTTGGGGGGAGCTGATGTACAACATGAAAGAAAGAAAAACCATAAAACATGGATGAGATTTTTCAACCAAATCAAACATTTCAAAAGAACAATAACAACATATTTTGGAAAAATAGCAAATAGATAGACAACTATTCCACGGGATCTATCTCATGTGGTATACTACGTTATTCGTATTGCCTGATTTGCGGAACGTTGACTTAGAAAGTTCCTATGTAACTCAATAAACAGACTACTAAAGAGGTTTGCCTAGGCCTGGCACTGCAGGCAGTAGTGCACAACACGTGACAGACAAAGTCCATCCTGCTTGCAGATCAGTGAATACTCAAACTATCAATCCACCCGCCACCACCGCCACTATTTCTTCTGATAGCCATGTGACTGTCTAAAGGAAGGACACTGGACTTCAGTCTGTTGGGGCTGATTTATAAGTCCCTTGCGGAAGTTGCGGCTGATTTTCCTCCATTGTTGCGTGCCTTTTCTGACGCAGCGGCAGAACAAAAGACTCGCCATGGTGTTGGTGCGGCGTATATATTAAAAAAAAAACACATATGGGCATATGGGCGATGCATCACGTTGTAAAGCCCTGCGCCATCAGGGGGCGTTCCGGCGCAAGGGAGGGCGTACCTGCGCAGGAACGAATCCTAAAAGTGGCTGAGGGAAATCTACAAGATGTCAATCAGTCATTTTTATGACAATGATGCATGACTCAAACCCTGCGCGCTTGAAGCCGACGTACGGCTTGATGCAGCATTGGGGAGATAGGGTACCCCAGAGCATTGCTGGAGCTGCGCCATCGTTGGCACGCAACTCCAGCAATGCGCTGCCTTTACGGCACAGATGCGTAAGGCTTCTGTGACGTTTTGGGCCAATGGGTGGTGGTGGCATGGCACACAATTACTGCCGCATCCCTGCTACTTTGCAGGGATGCGCCGGTAATTGAAAATATGACCCTTACTGTCTAGCATTACGCAGTTCTTTTCTTTACAGTACACTGATACATAATTTCTCAGGCCAATGAAATGCTTCTGAACACAACATACAAAACAAAGAAGCATAGTAGCAAGCAAGGCTACTGAGAAGGAGAGCAGTGCACCTGAAAATGAAATGCATAGAAGATTTTGAAATATAATTTACCTCAATGTAATCGGCAGCATTATTGCTCTTGGTAAAGAACAAAGATTTGCAAATAACAGAGCCGGATAAAACAGAGTAGTAAATGTACTACTACTACTACTCACCAAGCCCGGGGACCTCTACGCCGAGCGCGTCCAGCAAGTCCCGCTCCCGGTCCATGACATCGGTCCAGCGGTGGGTGGCCTGGTTATACGTGCGCCGGACCCCAGAGATCTTGTACATGGCCCGGCACACCTTCTCCCACCGCTGGCGGCGCTCCCGGATGCCATAGCCGGTCGCGATCTTGCCGCCTCCCAGGATCGTCTTGGGGAGGCGGCGCTGGACATGGAAGATCAGTGCCGCCACTTCCTCCGCGCTAAAGATCTCCCTCGGGACCACTTGCTCCCCCCTTAAACGCCCGCACGGGAGCCGGGCACGGGGTGCGGGACCCTTCCCCTTCTCAGGGTGCTTCCCGGCTCCCTTTACCATGGTCTGGGCAGAAATAAACTTAAATGATAAAGAAGAAATAGAATAGTGAAGAAGAAAATAAAAGAGTTTAAAAAAGTAGTTTAAAAGTAACTAAAAGCTGCAGAAAACACAAAAATATAGAGCTAGAAAAATAGAGGGTTAGATAATAAGTAAAATTAGATCAAAAAAACTTCAAACAAGCAAAGGATGGCAGAGATTGAGAGAGGATAGAGAAAGCATGCCCAGAACCATAGCAATGAATGAGAAACAAGATGGCCGCGCCCGTTCACGACCGCGTGGGTAAGTTCGCGCGAGATTTTCCTTGCGAGTACGCGCGAACTTGTACTCGCGAGCAGCACACTTTGCGAGATTACACATAGCGGGCGGAAACGGAATTACGTCACGCCAACAAGATGGCCGCGCCCGTGTACGACCGATAGGGTAACTTGGCAAACGAATAGCTAGAAGCGCCTCGCGAACACGCGCAAGATCACGCGAACATACACGTCGCAACAAAAACAATTTTGTATTCGCACGTATTCGCGGCTTCCGAAATCGATCTCGCACGGATTCGCGCCCCAAATAACGCGCGAAATTGCAAAAAAAACGATTTTAGCTAAAATGAAAGCAATGAGCAGGTGCAAAAGTTCAAACTTAACATTAGTAACATTCAAGGTAGTGCTTCCTGATGGGCCCCTCCAGAGTTTGCAACAATTCTATGACCCTGCTATGACCCAAACAGCAGGCTCATAGAATAGCACCATAAAGGTCCTGTAAAAAAAAAAAATCACTGCAACAAATAGCAAATTACAGATAAGGAAGGAAGCAGGTGCCAGCCAGACTGGAACTTTCAAAATTACTGACACATTAATGAAACACAAATTAATTGATGGCAGTTGAAGAAGGGCAGGTGTGCTAGCTTTTTTCAACCACCATAATCTACAGTAATAAATAAACCTAATAGGTGCCTGTGAGGATGTACTAGAGGGTGGCATGGGTGTCCCAGAGGGTGGCAGTGGTGAAACAGAGGGTGCTGTGAACCTGTGATGATAAACCAGACGTAGAAACAACATAGTCGCGGCCGTTGCAAGCCGAAAAGTAAGTTCGCAATTGCGAACTTGTCCCAAAATCGGCGCGAACACGCGCCAACACAAAAAACGGAAAAATCCGCAAGTCCGCTAGAGTTCGCGGATCTTCGCGGATTGCGAATCCGTAAATACGCAAGTTCGCGGATTGCCAATCCGCAAAATCCGCCCATGCTTAAGTAGTAGTCCACTTCTGTGCTATTTTATCGCAGTCATCAGGCTTAGATTGAGTAAAGCATTTGTACCCCATGCTAATTAGTTTGTTTATTGTTTCACCGTAAATGCAAGTCCATATTTCTGAATCTATTGCTATGGCTTACCCTGCTCTGTAATCAGTGTCTATCGCTATGGCATACCCTGCTCTGTAATCGGTGTCTATCAGTCTGCTGGAGGAACCATCAGTGTACCACTCCTATAGTGTACCTTTTTTAATGGTGTCTAATCTTGGCGGGGTGCCGTTTTCTACAATCTCAACACCAACTTACTTAGGGGTCATATCTTTTCCTAAGAGAATGGATCTCATCAGAATAACCTATTGCAGGTAATACTTTTGACAAATTAACAGGTGGGCATCTTACATGGTGCCATTATAACCTGTGTGCCTGCTAGCAGAAAAATGTTGTGTCGATCCAGACAGCAACCACTGCACCAAATATGGCACCTAGACAATACAGGTATAGTCCAACACAATGAGAGCCATCCTCTCCACCATCACAGCTGCTGACCCCTAGTCACTGCAGAAATCAAAGTCACATAGTTGTGTCCCACAGGCCTTTCTTTTCCAGCTGTGTCAGCACATCATTGGCAGCATCACTTCATTTGCAATGTTATTTTGCTCTGAAACAGAGATGGAAAGGCAGTTTGTAGTCAGGCAGTCCAGCAGTCCCCATGAAGTTGCAGTACACAATGTCTCTCAATTTCTTGAAACAGTTTGCAAGTACATTTTGTAACAGTCATAGCATCTGCATTCATTATCCATTGGTGGCAGTAGTTCATTATCCCCAGGAAGGACATCATTCCTTTCTTGGTGTGCAGGAGCTGAATGCCCTGAATTTAATTCTGTCAGGTGATATGCTGCGGGTACCTTGGAATATCACTAAACCCAGGTAAGTCATCTCATTTTGGCAGCATTGGCATTTTGACAATGAGGCTTCTCTTCTCTCCTGGAGGTAGTTCAGCAGAGCTACAGTGTCTCTTGTCACAGGCTTTCACAGGCCTCAAGTGATGGATAGGTCACACGGAGGTTATCAGCATACTGCAAGACAATGTACCACCTTCCAGGCATCGGTGGCCCAAGTCTCTCTTTACTGCGTGCGGCTTGACATTGGGACTCACAGTGAACATAGTGGATTTGGTATCTCAGTATGATGGCAAAGAGGTTCACACCCAGTGGATGGACTTTAATGCTAAAACCCACTGAGGAGAGAAAAATACTCTGCCTCTACAGGTATAAATAATAAGCACAACAGGCTCTAAGGGACCCACAAGCTCAAAAGGTAATCACTTTATGGGGACAGCATTTTTTCACCAGCCTCTCTTTTTTTTTTTTTTTTGAACTTTTTATTTATTTATTTTAAATATCACTTTGTAGTGAGGGCATTATATCCTTCGGTATCAAGGTTGCACTATATAAAACTTTATAATAAATACATTTATCCAAAACCTCGCCGTTCCCTATATCTATAAACTTCTTGTTAGTTATGTGTACATCCATCCATTTACTTTTCAAATGTAACAAACTGCAGTCTAACAGCATCATTCATCATCTCTCAACACATCCATGCGTGCACTACAGAGGTTGTATACAACAGAGAATCCTTACTGAAACTGTAAGCAGTACTTGCCCTGTTCTAACCTATCATTAGGCATTTGTGAATAAATTCCATTTATTAAAAAAAATATATATATACTGTTGCAAAATTATATTTATTTATATTAAAGTTGTGAAATGTATCCCTTTATCTCCCACATTAGTGGAAACACCTTCCACTTTAGTGGAACCATGATATTCTCCTTGGGCATGTCTGATATCTTCATCCTGATACACTGTGCAACAATAAAACTGATACCATACTCTTATCTACTCTCTGGTATTTACGCTGCACCCCTTGATATGTCCTTCAAAGTTATTATTTCTCAAAAAACGGTTATATCCCCATCTGCTACTAAAACAATGCAATTTACCCTTTAGCTAATGGTACCTAAACACATCTTTGGTGTCCAATGTGGTTCCAGGAAGGCTAATGTGATATCCCTAATATAATTACCATGCATTGAGAATTATTTTGGACCCTAATTTCCCTAGGCACATTATATTTAGACATCATTAGAGCAAGATGTACATTTACCTGTAGTGTTGTACCCTACAATGGTAGAATCAGGATATTTAATTAATATAAAGGAATTTTAAGTTGTTTAAACTACTCGTCAACATCACAAGCAGTGCATTTGCTTAACACTCATTTGCTGTAGGCCAAAATAGAAACAAATCTACTGAAAATGTATATGTTCCCTCTTCAATCAAACACAGCCCTGTGCACACACACACAGTGGCTAACCTCAGCAAAAAATGCTCAAAACTCCCTGCGTGGACAGACTTCACATTACTTGTACAGGACTGCAGACACTTCTGAAAATTATTTCTTTTAATAAAAGCACCTACAGCAGGAAAATCCCAAACTGCTAATTTTACAGGCATTCTAGTGGGTAAATTTTCTTCAAGATCCAAACTATGCAACATCAGCTCTAATAAGCATGGTCCGCTTATTTACACAGACTAGCTAATAAAGCAATGTAGACTACTTATCCTCTTATTAAAACATCAGACTGGATGGGCAGTAACATAGCATATATATATTCATTTTATCAATGCTAACACTTTTTAAAACCTTATTACTGAATAGCCAATTAAATGTCTCATGGCTATTTCATAGACAGTTTAGACAGGCTCAAAAGATATTGAGAAAAGGAGAGAGCAACCACATTTTTTCTGACCCTTAATTTGTACAGGAGCTAACCACCTTGCTCCATTTTGAAAGTAGAAAACCTGAAACAGTTTTCACTTGTGTCAACACTATCACCCCTATATGTAGAAACTGGGCATTAACAAACTCTGAGGAAGTAAATAGCATATTTAAACAGCATTGTTCCTTAGCATGAGTGCATATAGTTCTTTCTTTAGAGCAAACTTCTCGTTTTCTCTCCCTGTGCTGCCATCTCCTCTTTCAAACCTTTTAAGAGGTCAAAAATGTCAAAGACAGCCCTTGCTCTTGAGCCCTTTTAGGCTTCTAAATGTGGACCTCGACCTTCTAACCTATTAGCAGCTGTTCTTCCAAGGCGTTCCCTATGTGTGTTATTTGTTGAAGGAACTTCTCCAGAAGCAAGACTGAGGGTCCGTGCCTCCGTGGTGATATTTTAAAAGGTACGATCACATTTGAAAGTATCTCTCAAGAAGCATGGCTGAAAAATATTGCTGCTCCGCGCCAGCACGCCCATATATCTTTCTTTTGAGGTAGGATCTTTATTATTTATTTTTTATTCTTGTGTACTAAGCTTTTCTAGTAATCTAAAAAGTGGCTCAAAATAGTTCACTTTTCAGAATGCTTTAATTTTCTCCCAGTATTCTTGTGCATGAAAGCAAAAAAAAATGCATAAATGCAGGTCTCTAGATCTACTCTGCATTTCTTTTGAAAGCCTTTGTTTTTGACACTGCAGCAATTAAGCCATACTACATTTTAAGTTTGTCACTAAGAGACAGTAATATTTGGGTTGTTAGATAAATCAATATCCACACTTTTCATGTGGTGCAACAACATAGTTTAACCAGTTGGAGATACATTTTAATGTGCACATTCAAAATCTGAATATATATTTTTATATACTTTGCACAGAATATGTTTCAACAGTGCTAAATATTCCAAACCAGTCTAAATCTATTAGCATTTTTAATTTTACAGCAGCACATCCTCTGAGCAGCCACCCTGAGTAGCCACCAATTAATGTGAATGCCTTTTAATATTTAATATCATGTATGTAAGGCCACATCAATGTCTTTTTTAATATTTGTTATGTCCTAATTTTGTAGAAACACACAAATTCGTTTTTCTCTATGAGGCCTACTTTTTCTAAGTAGTGCATTTTCCTAGGAACAGTCTTTTACATTTATCATGTAAAAATGTGTTTTAAATACACACTGTCCGTCTCTACCAAACCATTCCCCGCACTCCTACACATCTATTTCTGCTGACCTTTTCTGCCCTTTTGGCACGTCCTGGGTTAACAGCTGCCAAGAAGCCTCAGATTCTGACTGCACCACCGCTGGTAGTTCCAGTGAGGCTATGTAGAATGATCCGTCTTTTTATTTTTATTTTTCAATGCAAGCCTTCTTCTAGGCATTGTTTTTCTAAACCCATATCAGTGTTGAAGCTGCTGGGCCCTCACCATTCTAACAAGCACTGGCAAAAGCAAAAATCGTTTTTTGGTCTAAAAAGTACTCATTGCAACAGGAATTCTGTGCACTGTACAAAACTACTTTGTGGGTCTATATGCTCCTTGTGCAAGAGCAGAATACAGTCACTCACAGTGATCCCAGCTGATCGAGAGAGAGAGAGTGACGGGCATACTTTTGATGTACACAAAAAGTCATGGCTAACGCCAGGCCTAATTCAAAGCCCACTTATTAAACAAAGTCTCAAAAAGTGCATTCATGGTGTATATCCTTGCATATATAGGCCAAGAAATAGTACTCCTAGAAAATATTTGTGAACTGAATTTTTCCATGAGCAACTCTGCATGTGTAGATTTGTTCATGTGAAAATCTAAATGTTTCCAAGTTCATTTTTTCTCCAACCACTTTTTCCTAACACTGGAAGAACTTTTGTGTCTGCCACTGTCAAGAGCACATTTTCAACCCCTCTCATTATGAGAATATTTTAGAAGAATTGGTGCAAACTCTTAAACATGCAAGTCACTAGGCTTACACAGACTCAAAAGGGCTTTCCAACCCTACTTTGTACTTGCTTCACTGTCCATATTACTTTACTTCATATTCTTACCTTCATTTGAATTTTTCTCTCCGGACGGTTTTTTAAACAGCTTTCTAGTGCGCTTACCATTATTTTCATCTGAGATCCCGTCTTGTGATATCTGCTTTGTACTTACAATGTGCGCTTACCCTGAAAGATAAATTCAAAATATCTCCTGCAAAGGAAAAGTGTTAGGCAATTTCCCTCTCTCATGCACTAATGCGCCTTTATTTAAATATAAATCATGAAACATAGATATTCAGTACTGAAAATCAATACCCTATTCAAATGCAGTCATTCATCCATGACATTACGCATATTTCAAAATTATTTCCCTGTGTTCCGGTGCAACCAGCAAATCAGTAGCTCCACTCACTATATTCTGGGAGTGTTTCTTTTTGTGGGTAAAATTAATACCTCCTCCTAGCAGAGCTCTCCTGAAATGGATTTATAAAACTCCCAAAGAGTCTAGCCATTTGTCAATATTTATTGACATAAAGTAACTTAGTTACTTATCAGTCACCTGCTTCACTACTTCTTATATGTTTAGGTGCACATACATTATTCTCTAACCCAGGCTCTCCTGCAGTGTATCATACCAATTAGTTTATTGATACAGAGAACATTTTAAAAACATTCTCTACAGTCCCCTGTCTATTTTAAATGCCAGTCAATGTCCCTTTGTATTAATACTATGAGTTAAATACATATTTGAAAGACTGAAAGGTCACTTGCAGCAAGGTTAGTTATTTAACTTACATCACAGTCCTCCAATATGTCCCACTTCTAACACCATTCTGATAGGGAAATACTGGCACCCTCCCAGGAGCATATCATGAATGAAACTCACCAGACATAGCAGGTTGCTCAGAAACAAAGTGAACTTTATTAAATGGTACCAAAATCATGCATCATTGCTAATCAGCAAGGAAGAAGTCAGATCTGCCACCTTAGGGGCTCTCAGACCGCTTCTTCCCAGAGTGACAAGTTTCTAGGTATTATATACTGTATTCAATGCCATGTCAGCGGAACTTAGAATAAGGCACCAAGCCAAATATGGCTGACATGGATGTGCAATGTCTGCACCATGCAAAACAGCCAGATATGGGCAGACCAGAAAGGCAGGCTCTGCACTGTGTAACATTTGCATATCATGTAGTCAAGACAAGCAAGGTGACCTGTAAGGGTGTACAGAATAGCTTGTTGAAGCTTGTCCAGTCAAGGTCAGATAGGAAGCCATTTTGAGCTCCAGGCCTCATGTTAATGTGATCTTATATAATCATGAACTCTTTGGAAGTACATGCAAATGAATTTATATGGATATTCATATATATTTTGTAACAGTTTCCCTACGCGTTTCGGAGCTCCTGCTCCTTGCTCACGGGAAACATGCAAATGGGACCAACGAATAAGGAAATCACACTAGAGGGAATGAAAATTGCGAAATAAAAGGAATCATGTTCTTTGTTGTTGAATTTTCCAAACCCATTTGTTTGCCGTTATGAATTCTTTGGTATTCCTGGCAGTGGCGGCTGGTGACATTTGAAAGTGGTGAGGCGTAAAACAATAATTGTACTGCACTGTGGTGAGCGAGCGAGTCCGAACCACCTACAGAGGGTCCCGGGGGCAAATGGTGCATTTTTAAGCAAATTTGAGTAACCAGGAAGGTTAATAAAGCAATTGTGAATCTTTTGTAACAAAGACAATGACTGGTAAAACCGTCAGTGTGATCGGATGCATATCAGACTCCGGCCTACCATGTGCTCTGTCCATCTGTGCCACTGTGTGCTATTCTTTCACAAGTCTAATGTGCCCCCATTACTAATTGACAGGCCTTCAATCCACCCACTGAAAACCTCCTCAGTTGGCATAGACGGAATAATGAATTATAATACCGTACTGCCTGGGATCATTTATTTACAGTGGCAAACTGAAACTGTGCAAAAGCAGCAGTGCACTGAAACCTAATCGCGCCAGGATTGTCTTTTAAATGTTTCATTCATATTGCTTATTCTTTCCTAAGTCAAACTCTCTCTGCTTCATAAATAGATCAGCCCTATAAAAATGCCACCTTGTGATTGTTACTGTGGCACCCTTGACAGTTATCTTTTGGTTCTGTTTGCCAGCTTTCTGATTAGAAAGCCTCTCCTCTCCTGAGGGTCAGTAGTCTTTATACTTCTCACGTTGTCTGTAGGATAGAACTTAAAGGAAACAAATTACATTTTACAACCAAGTTCAACCAGATAGAGGCGCCAGCCGCGCCACGTTCGGAATTCTGGAAACTCGCGCCCCTATCTTTTCTCTGACTAGATAGATGACTAGAGATTAGAAGCATTGAGTCACACCTCGCCTAGATCATGAGCCCGAATCACTCTTTACCACAAAAAGATCGAGTACAAGGTGACGGTGATTGGCACGAGGACAGCTTTGCTTGCAAGACACTACCCCATTGCCACTATGTATTACAGGACAGACACAAGACTACAACACCTCCCCTATGTTGTAGCCCAGAGGCACGCCTTGCATCTGCTCTATTACAGCACAGAGAGGAGACTACATCACCCCTGCTGTATTGCAGCTCAGTGAGACAACGCCATCACCTATCGCATAACAGCTCAGACATGACTGCAACACATCTGTTAAATTACACGGCAGACAGGAAAGCATCACCTTTGCTACATTACAGCACAAACTAGGACTGGACTGCTTCATTACAGCGCTGAGGCAACAGTGCAGCGCTATTTCTGTATTCAGAACTGTTGTGGCCGCATCACCCCTGCTATCACAGCACAGGCATGCCTGCATCACCTCAGCACAGGCATGTCTGCATTACCTCAATCACAGCACAGCGTGTCACGTGACTGCATTACCTCAGCACAGGCATGACTGCATCATCTCAATTACAGCACCCGCATGCCTGCATCTCCTCTGCTATAGTACAACAGAGACACAGCTTCATCACTCTGCTCTGCCATATAACAGCACAGACATCACTACATGTCTCAGCCCGAATCCTTTGAGGGGCTGACTCAGCCTATCATCTTTCTAAGGATGATAAGACAAGTACTCGTGAGCTGAGTAATGCTATTTGAAATTTCCCGTTACTTACAGCCACAAAGCTAGTCAGTATTATTACTACTCACCCTCCTGCTGGTGCTTGATCTGCGGGACTGTGGCAAAGGGCGCGCAAGGACGTTCAGTGCAAGCGATGCCAGGACACATAGGACGAAGAGGGTATCATAGATGCCAGAGATTCTCCTAACTCTGCATCCGAAATGGAGGACTCCCCTCTGGTCAGCCTAGCCTTGTCTGTGTCTTTTGGTCGTCGCAGTAGAGATAAGCACTATTCATGTTGTGGCATGGCCTGCAGCGGCAGTCGCGGCCGGCATTACAGGTGGGTGGGGTGGGGTGGAAATGGTGTTGTCACGCTGTGGAGGGGATGGGGCGAGACGGGATAAATAAAACTTTTATTAAAATTATTTATTACTTTTATTAAAAGTCAAACTTACCTGCTTCCCGCCTTTAAGTTCAGAGACTCCAGACTACCGCTGTCCTGCATTTGGAATTCCCAGGGTGCTGCTCGTCAACAGGAAGGCTGCAGACAGCCTCCCTCCCCTCCACCACAGCGCAGCATACAGAGAGAACAGGGAGAGTGGGCGGTGTTTCTCGAGGGCAAGGGGGAGGAGTGGCTTGCCCACTGTTGTTAATACTGTCTGTTTGGGCGGCCTCAGGCTGCCCAAACAGACAGTATTAACAACAGTGGGCAAGCCATTCCCCCCTGCCCTCGTGTAACACCGCCCACTCTCTCAACCAGGAACTTCTGCTTTCTCGCCGTGCGAGAAGGCAGAAACAAATGGTAGTTATTGCAGTAATAACTACCATTTGTTTTTGCCTTCTCGCATGGCGAGAAAGCAGTGGGGCGGCGCCCAAACGCCCCCATAGAGGAGCCGAGCACTTCCTGGCAATTGCGCAGACTTTACAGTTGGTACATTTAAATAAGCCTTTGGGTTTCAGCCATGTCTCCTGCTTCTTTTTAGGTTGAAAGTGACTGTGGACCACTTGATCTTTGAGATTTTCGGCCCATCAAAATATGATACTTGGATGATCTCCTACTATTTCGGAGACTGTTGGATCTAGATGTAATACATGCCAGTTCTTGCGCGTTATTTACATGATTTGCTGATTTTCCGTGGAATATGTTGTGATCAGATGGATTTTTTGATCATTTTCTTCATTTCTCCCTGTAATTTTCTCTCTTTTATCAGTTCAGTTCTGGGTAGTGCCATTGTTCTTTGTAGAGAGGCAGTGACAATTTTTTAATTATATCTCCATTTTTTTTAACATGTCGGTCGCCAATCGATAATTCCTTTGCCATTCTTTTTCCTGGGAGCATATTCTTTTTATCCTGAGGAATTCCCCATAAGGGATATTATTGATCAGACTGGTTTGATGGAAACTTTCCGCGTGTAGGACAGCATTAGTTGCTGTACTCTTGCGATGTAAGGTGGTATGTACTTCATTATTGTGAATGTAAATTTCAGTATCCAGAAACACAACTCGTTCTTCACTGATGTTATATGTGAATTTCAGATTTGTTTTCTGTATTATTCAAGATCTCAAAATACTCTGCAAATTCCTTGTTAGTTCCATCCCAAATTAACAACAGATCGTATATATACCTTAGCCACATTATAGTTTTGCTCACATGGCGATCATTTTCTTGTTTCTAGGCCAAGGTTTTTTCCCACCATCCCATGGTTAGGGAGGCATAATTGGGGCTAAATTAAAAGCCCATCGCTGTTCCTTTCACTTGGCGAAATATTTCTTCTCCAAACATGAATGTGTTCTGTTCCAGATACAGCTTTATCATATCTAACAACATGTTGTTGTGATCTGAAAACTGGCTGTTTCTTTCCTATAGATATGTTCACGCGCTGTTAAGCCAATATCATTTCTTATGTTCGTATAAAGTGATATCACATACCATCGTTATCCATTTATATGTTGCTAGCCAAGGAGTTTCCTGCAAGTGTCTTCATAGGTCTCCTGTGTCTTGCAGGTACGATGTCAAGCTTTTGACATATGGTAGTAGGTACACATCCAAGTAGTTGGCCATGGATTCCAATAACGTTCTCTTCGCTGATATTATTGGCATTCCCGGTGGTCTAGTGGGATGTTTATGAATTTTTGGGAGAAAATAGATTGTCGCCATTTTTGGATGTTCTGTTCTCAGATATTTAACTTCATCCTCATCCAATGGATTACTGTTCATCCATAGGGTTAGTTTAGCATCCAGATCTTGTTTTCACTTCATTGTCGGATTTTCTTTAAGTTTTTCATAGTATTCTTGGGAATATGCCTCCCGCATATAGGATTCTTTTTCCAAAATAATGACATTGCCTCCCTTATCTGCCATTTTTATTTCAATTGTTTCATCATTCTTCAGGCTTTGCAATGCTGTACGTTATTTAAAAGTAAGGTTATCTGTCTTTTTCAAATAATTGAGATGGTAAAAATCTTTTATTACAGACTCGTGGAAAATATCGATTTTATTGCCTTGTGCCAGCTGTGGGTAAAATTTCGATCAAGCTTTTTTCCTGCTGGTTCCAGTTCCTAATTGTGGGCAATGTATGTTTAATTCTCTACTTTCACATTCACGGTCTTGATCCAATTCCATCAACATCACAAAGTTATCTGAGTCTTTTGCTATAGTTCCTTGCTCGGTCCTGTGATTTTTTTTTCTGTACTGGGCCTTTTTTGGATTTTTTGCGAAGAGTTTGCCCAATTTTACTTTTCAAACGTATTTGTACAGATCTATTCTTATTTCTGCTAAGTCAATATTATTAGTAGGGCAGAAATGTAGTCCCCATTTTAGTAATTTGGTTTCTGTTTCCGTTAGTATTTACTTGACAGATTGATTACTTCAAGTTCCTGTTAGGGGTTTGTTGAAGAGGGATCTTATTCCATTTCTGCTTCATACTTCTTGTCGTTGTTTCTACTCTTTTTGGATTTGCTGTTCAGCTTGCCTCGTCTTGTTGGTTTATTCGGGCATGTCCTCGTCCTCGATTTGTCCCGACTGAGTCCCCATATTCTTTTCCCAGTTTTTTTGTTGGAGAGCCAATCACATTTCTCCTAAAAAAGTGCACCGCGGACGTCCTCCCCACTGTTCTCCTTCCCCCTCACTGGCGTCAGTAGATGTCAACAATGATATACTGCCAGTTATGTTAGTTGCCAAATCCAATTTTTCTTCTTCTTTTAAACGCTGCTGATAGATCTAGCAGGACGAGGATAGATGCCTGTCCTCTGTCCAATGCCAGTCTGATGTTATCAGTTACTTCCCGCAGAGCTATTTCGGTACTATGGGCTTCCTTAAAACCCAGTTGTGAGGGATCAAGCAATCCCTGGCTCCCAAGATGGACAACAAGCTGTTGATTAACCAGTGACTCAAGCATCTTCCCAAAATGAGGGAGCAGCGATATTGGATGATAATTGGAAAAAAGTTTCGGATCTGCAGTTGATTTTTTTTAGTATTGGCCTAACTCTGGCGGTTTTCCATATCTTAGGGACTTCAGATTGTGACAATGACTTGTTAAAAAGGTCTGTAAGGTTAATTAGCAATGCTGGGGCTATGATTGAAAGGCATCTTGGTGGCAGGGGGTCTGTTGGTGAGTCAGATTTAATTTTTAGCATAACTTTGGTCACTTCTTCTGAACTACACTGGGTAAATGTATCCAGAATGTGGGGGGGAGGGGGGTCTGAGGCTGTCGTAGGAGGATTTCCTAAGACATTGATAATGTCTTGTGGGGGAAAGGAGTTATGGATTGCTATGATTTTGTCGTCATAAAATTTAGAGAGGAAATCTATCCAATCCTGTGAGATAAAGGCTTGCGTCTGAACAGGTGGAGTTGTGAATTCTTTTAGGATTTGATAGAGCTCCTTGTTGAAGTTTGCTACCTTCTCAATCCGATTTAGGAGAAATAGTTTTTTGTTTGTCTGATGTTTTCCATATAATTGTGGTGGATACATTTATATGTTTCACGGTCTATGGATCTTTGGTTTTTCTCCATTTCCGCTCTGCTATCCTACAGGAGAGCTTTGCTGACTTCAATTGCTCCGTGAACCAGGGCATTGGTTAGTGTTCTTTCCAAGGAAATTGCTCCCTATCGATGTTGTCATTTAGGCTGAGTTGGGTGGAGCTGAAGTAGGTAGTAAAAAGGGGTAAGGTAACTTTACACCATGATCTTCGCCAGATTGGTTCTTTCCTGGGGTCCGTTTTGATGGTGTCATCTGGGATAACAAATTTTAGTAGGTTATGGTCAGACCATAGTAATGGTAGGGGTGGCTCAACCTTAAACTCTGTAGAGTTTGTTAACAGTAGGTCAAGCGTGTGACCAGCGATATGTGTGGGCCCTGTTACCAGTTGGGCTAGTCCCAAGGTGCTCATACTTGAGATTAGCTGACCTGTGTCTGGGTCTTGTAGTAGTTCACCATGGTACTTAAAATCTCCTATCAAAAGGTAAAAGCCGGAGGCCAATACACGTGGAGCAATTATCTCAAGTAACTTGTGTGGAAAGACATTTTTGGAGCAGGGAGGTCTATATACTAATGCTCCTCTCCATGTTCCTCCTAACAGACCCTTCATTTTAAGACACATAGTTCCAGTTTGTCAGTACTTATGGTTTCTAAAGAGGTAATATTCATGCCAGGAATAGTGGCTATAAGTAAGCCACCTCCTCTGTTCTTTTCTCTGTCCACTCTTATTATGTTGTATTGTGGTGGAAAAGCAGTGACCACATCTGTGGATGCTCATGTAACCAGGTTTCAGTAATGAAACAGATATCTGGCAATTCCGTGTCCATGAAGCTCCATATATCAACGGCATGTTTAGGGATAGAGCGTGCGTTGAAATATAATGCTTTTAGTGATTTGGAGATTTTGGTGTGATTCAGGTTACATAGTGTTTGGGTTTTACTGGGTGGAGCTGATGTGTTAGGACTTGATGTCCTTTGCACCCCACAAGTTGTTGCATCTCCTAGTGTAGCTGAGTGTTTGAGAAATGAATGGTTTAGATCTTTCAGCTCCTGACTTGAGTATTTGAACAAGGTCATTGTAGTAACTCACTAATTTGAAAAGGAGGAAGCACGGGAAAATGTGAAAACAGGCAGGGGTCCTGGCAGCTGTCTGGCGCGGACAGGTGCAGACAGGCTTGCCTTTGGCGCTCATTAGGTGCGCCGCAGCACGCGTCCGCTGCCGGCATTTTGTAGGGCTGAAGGCTGGTTGGGAATGATGGTGTGCTAACTTCACTTCCGGACGGTAAACAGGCAGCCCTGAAGTGATATTGACGCCTTCTAGTCCCTCCGCTCAACCAGCACAAGCCGTGGCGGAACGAGGACACAGGCAACCGCTTTAAGGTAGGAGATTTTCAAAAGTGTTGAAAGAATATATGCAAACAAAAAATGGTTCTGTCGGGTAAGAAACATGTTGATATTAGATGCTCAAAACAAGTAGCATGGAAAATACAACATAACCTCTACACAAAATAACTCAAAAGGAAGTAACTCTGTGTCGTTACTTTTTTCTAGAGCATCCAATACAAACGACTCAAAAAGATAGAGTATGAGACAATCACTTTAAATTGTTACTTTTATCTGAATTGCATCATTCAATGATATCCAAAGTAAACAAACAAAAGTAAATACTGTCAACAAGAAAGTTGCACGTGAGTGACGAGTGAAGTGACACAGGTGCTTATAGTGCTTAAATTGTGAGCTACTTGTTTTGAGCATCTATTATCAACATATTTCTTACAGAACCATTTTTTGTTTACATATATACTTACCTAGGTTCTGAGGGACACAGGGTTACTTACCCTTTTTGAATACTAGAAAGAATATATGCGGCGCAGTCAAAAATGATGGGGTGATAATGGCGCTAGTCTTAAAATATTGAAATGCGGTTTCTAGTTTTATCTAAGGCCTAATTCATGTACATATATGTGGCAGTTAAAAGATGGACGTGTAACTTATAATAAAAACCTGCAGCCTGCACTTGCAGAGTATCCACTTTTGCTCTCCACCACCTCAAACGGCCCAGTCCACTTGTCCTGCAAGGCACAAGGTTCCACTGGGGCCATGACCCACACTTTCTGCCCAGGTTGAAATTCGACCAGAGTGGCATTCTGGTCATACCACCTCTTCATTTCTTCCTGGCTTGCTTCTAGATTCACCTGAGCAAGATTCCTAAAGTAGGCAGTTTGGTTTTGGAAGGCCAGCATGTAACTAAACACAACCTCTGGAGTTTTCCTGGGAGCTGCCTCCCAGCCTTCCTTTACCAGAGTCAGAGGTCCTCTAACAGGGTGTAGAAAAGTCAGCCCATATCGCACCCGATGCCCAGGCTGCTGGTGCAGGGCGACTCCTCGTTCCCATCATAAATAATTACCAAATAAAGAGACGGGCACTGGAAGTAGGAAAACAAGAACAGAGTTTATTACTCATGAGGAGAGCATGTCATTTGGGACACTCGCATAGTGTCTTCGGGAGGTGCTCTAACAAGTTTCTCTGAGGCTTCGTCTTTTATACACAGGTTTAAGGCACACACACATCCTTCATTACAATCAAGACATTGTGAAGTATGAAGATATTCCAACACGTGGCTACAGTAGGGGCCCTTATCCTCCATGCAATAGGAGGGGGCTGTCACGCAGCTGAGTGTTCTGCTGATTCCATTGGAATGTGTGTGCCTGATCGAATCTCAGGGGGTGGGGTGGTCATGATCAATAGTGGCTCCTTTCAAGAGAGGCGAGTGCATACAGTAGTGGGCAATAAACTGTATCCTCGGGCTAAGGGATGACCAGCGGTCCGTGCAGACATTCAGGCTCAGAGGTCGGGGTCATCAAAGGAGGGGTATTCATGGAAGGAAAGGAGGTGTTGGTCAGGCGCGGGGTGTGATCCCTAGAGACAGAGTCATGCGGGAGTGGAGGCGCTCATGACTTGTACATGTGAGAGCGGGGGCAGTCAGGGTGCATGGGGGAAGCTTGCAGGGTCAGGGAAGGGGCTGATGATCGATCGTGAACAAGGAGACCATGATACCTAAAATGGCTGTCGTGTACGTGTGTGCATGAGTCTATGCTAGCGGGATAACACAGTCAGTGTTTTAGCGATCTTTGTTCTGCTTACGACAAGGGGTACTGTGAACACAAATGAACGCCGCTTATGTACATACACATTGCTATTTTCAACAGTCGCCGCTTTTTTACATAACCAAGTTCAATTTCTACATAGTCGATGCAATAGGCAGAATGTACTACATGTTAATTTACATTTGTTGAGTTCTTCATACAAGCCTAGAGATCGGCATAATATTTAGTCGGAGTCAAGAAAAGAGGTTCCGAAACATTACAGCATCAAGTTCAGACTTTTTCTCCGATGACATTAATTAAGAGTAATCTGATACCTTCGGGTCTTATCAGTACTTTGGAAAGCTAGATACATGGGTGACCGGTGAAACATTTTTGTAAGCAATAAAATTGAGGGGGGAATGCAATTCGATGTAAGCAACTAGTCAAGGGGTGGGTAGAAAGTTCAGGAAGGGGGGTCTTAGTGAAAATATCTTTTTCAACGACGAGCCACCACTGGTAGACTCTGGTAGTCCGTTTTCTTTTCGTTGGCGCTTTTGAGCTATAAGTCCAGCTCGGAATCATCCTTACACGTTGCAGGGTGCGATCAGTCCTCTGCTGTTAGATCACAGTCCTGTTTCCTAACCCATTTTCTTAGGGGTGCCTCATGCTGGGCACCTGCCTGTCTTTCTTTTTCCGTGGCAAAATCCCAGTCCATAGTCAAAGTTTATATGAAAAAGTTTGTTGAATAATCGAGGGAAGAGAGGGCGGAGTGGGGCCAGATCTTCGAACACACCAAGAGACCAAGGGAGCAAAGGACAATGAGCAGGCAGGCCCATCAGTCGGACTCAAAAGGGGACGGGGACTTCAGGCACGAGTGGGTCAGCAAGTCGAGGGCTTCAAGGTAGCCCTTCATTCTTTCATCTGCCGAGTTTGAGAGTTGTGCCTCGTCCCGCGTCTCGTTGCTCTGCGGCTCCACCTTTGGTTGCGGTCACATGTGCTTCATGATCTGTGGCCAGGCTGTGCGTCACGTCCAGCTCCTCTCCTCCGGTAATTGGATCTTTGAATGGGTAGAAAACAAGTTTTAGAAAAACTGGCAGGAGAAGACATTTATACCTCTCAATTCCGTCCCCAATCCTATGTAGGTGGGGAATAAGTTCATTGGCCACAGTCAGAAGTTGTCATTTATGGAGTCTGTAGGAGTGCATTGCTATGGAATTCATAACTCTGTTCGGTGCTCATTCGTGACGTACGTGGAGAGAAATTGGACTTTTATACACAGTGTATTATAGCAAACTCAAAGTCGAGTCCTTATGTAGAGACTCGCCCTTCCCTTTAACCCAAGCATCGACAATCTTACATCTCCCTTCGGGGTCGGCTAACTCTTGTAAGTGGGACGTTATCGTCATGAAGAAGGGGGAGGGGGTGGACGTAAAACATGCTCTTCTTGGGGAGTGAACGTTTAATCAAAGTCATCAATTTCGCTTTCGAGGGTAGATGACATGAAGCTGGGGTTAATCGGGGGAAAGGGGACGTTTTGGACAGGGAGCTGGGGTCGATCGGGAGAAGTGGGGTATTCTGGACATCCACATTTAAGTGCAGGGGGTGGGACAATCGGGGCATTGGGGATCGTATTTCTAACGAGCTGAGAAACAGAAGACCATTGACGTTATAGTTCCCTTAGGAAAAGCCAGATTAGGGGACATCCGTCGTCTTACCTGTCCTTTCCTTCATTACCAACTCGGGTTCTATCGTTTTGCATAAAGGAGAGGTAGTAATATGGCAAGTCACAATTGTTTTGGTCAATTTTGCTGAACACCTTTGCGTTTGAGGAAAATCCAATAATGTTTTGTGCCGGAGAGCACAACGTCATCACACACGAAAAGAGGAAACGGGGCTGAGAGAGAGAGAGAGAGAGAGAGAGAGCGAGAGAGAGAGAGCGAGAGAGAGAGAGCGAGAGAGAGAGAGAGAGAGAGAGAGAGAGAGAGAGAGAACCCTAAATGGTCCATTCGGTACACGTATGACATGGGGAGAGAGAGAGAGATGTGTACAATAATGGACCATTCAGTGCGCGCACAACACAGAACAACAGGGGTTAAGTAACACGGAAACACAAGCAGAGGGATGACGTAGATCCATGCATCACGTATACACAAACTCAGGCGGAGAAGACAGTACATGTATTATGTACGAAAATCCAAGACAAAACATAAAACAGTTATTGGCCAAAATTATCCCTTTTCTGTATGCTGTGCATTCTTAGCATCCTAAGCTCTTTTTACCTTTTTCTTCTCTTTTAACCGCCGGCTGCCCTTACTGGTGGCTTTGATTGTACACACTTACGCCTTTGGCAATTGGTCATGAACTAACCTGGTCGGACTAATGCTCACGGTGGTTTATTCGAGTCTTTTTTTAGCAAATGCGTTTCCGGGCTGAGACAACGGTTGGTGTCAGTTGGAGAACAATGGGGCAGCTTGGAGTTACATGTCTAGGAGGGTGCGAAGAAGGATGCAGTAGATTTTAAATGTACCTCACCTCAAAATATTCCTTAAACTTTCCCTATTTAATTATTTGTAGGATGCTTATTCATTAGCGCACGTCATTTTAGTTGTACTATTCGGGGTGCCAAGCGAAGTTATATTTTGTGGTTTTCCCTTCAGGCTGCCCTCCCAGGCGCTAAGTTCAGGGAGAGAAAATAGTCATGGGTTGCTAGTTGCGGTTAGGTACCACAATCAAACCCTTTTTCCCGTCTCTTCGTCCGTTAGATCATCGTTTTCATACATTGATCGATATTCCGATGTGACCTGCAGAGAGAGGGAAAAAGAAGGGGGCAGGGGCTACATTGATAGACACATTAGCGTGCATAAACCCAGAAAGGCTTTTACTTACTGCATACTCGGCCTATCTCCACAGGATGCAGTCCCTGCCAACTGGGCGTTCAAGCCCGGGTGGACCGTTAGTGTGACTCTTTATATACAGGTAGCACATAAAGTATAGGCTAAACACCAGGATTTTTAGCGGTTGCTTTTTGGCTGCACAAAAAGGAAAAACGCACACAACGAAAACTTGGACCCTTCATTTTTGCAATATTTCTACGTACTATACTTTTTAATCCTTTAAACAGTGGTCATTTATTCGAAAATTTCCAATTCACACGTGACAACTACGCTTGCTTTTTCCAAAAATCTTTAATAAGAATGTCAGTGCATAAATATGGGCCTACAACCCCGTGGGCCGAGACTTCAGTATGAGCGAGTGTCATAAGTGTTGGGCTTCCAACTTTCAATAATCGTGATGCGCCAAACTTAACAATAATTCATTGTCCGAATGTTCAATTAATACCCATCTGATGTCAATTTACCGTCTGAACACATAATCAGTACCCACCCAATATCAATTCATTGTCCGAACCTATAACCAGTACCCATCCCATATCAATTCATTTCCCGAACTGACAGTACACATCCTGAATCCATTAATTGTCCGAACATGTAATCAGTACACATCCTATATCAATTCATGTGGTTAAAAAAAAACCTTCATACATATCTCATGACACCAGGGCTGAACAATCCGGGTACAACAAGGAGTTGAAAGTTTCATTTGCATCGGCGCCATTTTGGGTGCAGTCAGGCAGACCAGGCATAGTCTAAATGTCTACTAACTCGTGGTTGGCCCAGAGCTTCTTTCGGCAGTCCAAAAGTTCCGTAAAAGGGTAAAAGAAAGGATCGGTGGTCTGAACCATCAATCAAAAGGGGAGGGAGGCAACAATGTTCCTACCGGGTCATACTGTGCTTTCACCGGAACTGATCCGAACTGTAGTCTGCAGGATTCTAGTCATTCAAACTGAGGCTGGCGACAGCATGGGAGCGCCGACGTCCTGCGGCTACATTTCCATTGTTCCGTGGGCAATCATGGCAGTCATTCCCCATCGGGGGTATCTGCGGGGGGTCGGGGACTCCCGCGGCTCCTCTAGAATCTTCAAGGTCGTGGAGAACTATGATGGTGGAGTCAACAAGTGACCGGGCCATTCCTTCATGCTGGGCCCGCTCTTGCCAGGTCGATCGCCATTTTGAGAGTTCGGCAGCTACCGGCGATCGCGGGGTCAAATGAGCGGACGGGCTCCACCCTGCCGGGCGAGGCGTTGCAGCATCGCCACAGTGGAAGAACCCTTTTCCGGGCGCCTGGAGCGCTGAGGGTGCAGCTGGGAAGCCTCCACCTGGGGAGGCGGGAGAGACTTGTTCGCACCGTCTCTCCCTCCCAGTGCACCCCACGGCGTCTCGCTTGACATTTGTTATGGCCGGACCAGGCGATGAGGACGAGGGGGGGGGGTCGGAGGCATGTGCAAGACATTCCCCCCCCCCAGGGTTGTCGCAGCCATTATTGAAGAAAGAAGTGGCGCCTGGCATGTTTTCGGGCTGGGCCTCCGGTGGATGGTGGCCGGACGCTCTTCGCCCTGGCCCCAGGAACGGGTTCCTTGGTTCATCCGGTGGGGTAAGCCTCGGCGTGTGACGCCTCTCCTGGGCCTTTCGTGCAGTGGCCTCTCCTCTCCCAGGCCCTTCATGGATGCTGGTCCAGACTGGGAGAGAGAGGGGAGGTTCGAGGACATAGACATTCCCCCTCTGCAACTCTCCAGGGTTGTCGTAGCAGTCCCCTTGGCCGGGTCCCTTCGGCCTCGGCCTCTCCTCCGGCTACACCCTATGTGATGATCTCCGGCCGACTGTTGGCAGCAGGACCCGCCCTATATGTGTTGCTTCCGGCTGGGCGTAGCCGCAACCCTGTTGCACTTTGGAAGTTTCCAGAATGGGGGCGGATGTCTGTTGCTTTGTATCTTTCTCAGGTTGCCGTTATTGGGCGTGGCAGGCGGTGGGACAGACATGTTTGGGGCAGTGAGGGGTGATGAAGCCTCGTTGCCTTGTGGCCGTTGTAATGTCACGCTTGGTTTCTCTTACTGCTTTCAGGTTTCTTATTACGGGCTTATTTCTAACGTTTCTTGTTTCTAGGACAATAATAGGTTTTATCATTAAGTATTGTTATCGTTTCCTCGTTCGTTATTTAATAAAAAGTTCATCAGTGGCCTACTGATTTTCGTTTTCCTATTCCTTTCTTTCCAGGTTGTTTCATGCTAAAGTTTCTGTTAACAGGATACAGTGATCACTTCGTTATTATTGCATATGTCCTTTTCACTAGGGGTGCTCTCTGGTCGGGCCAGGTGACCTATCTCTAGTAAATGGTCCGGGTGAGACTGGTGCATCAATCAGTGGGGAGTAGATAGGCATGATTTATTACAATGGGGGACAAAGGTCCGCATTACCTACCCTTCACTACTTGCAAAGACTAGACAGAGTATGGCGACTCTGTGCTTGTTTGTAAATAGAGAATACCTCCAAAAAGAACCAATTCCAAACAGTCAATGTTCGGGCAAACAATCAATCAATGAGGAATGAAATAGGTACGACGTGTTAAAGGTTTGCGTTACCTACCCTTCACTATCTGCAAAGGGAGAGAGAATATTCCTATTCTTCCCCGTTTGCAGACAGAGAAGATCCTTAAGAGAACCAACTTCGAACAATTCAATGCTCGATTCAATCAATCAATCAATGGGGAGAAAAATAGGTATGACGGATTACAATGGGGACAAAAGTCTGCATTACCTATCCTTCACTATCTGCAAAGACTAAACAGAGTATGGCGACTCTGTGCTTGTTTGCAAATAGAGAATCTCTCAGAAACAATCAATAAGTAATACTAGTATTTTCAAACAATCAATCAATCAATTTCGCGATTTGTCGTGTGTCACGACCTTACCCGGACCGGACCATGTGGACAGTTCTTTGCCTTCCTTTTTCCAGCGCCCGATCGTTCTCTTTTCTCCATGTTTTTACCGCAGCAGTCCTGTGGGATTCCAGTCAGGACAATAGGTCACTTGAGAGAGGTCCGTTCGGAATCGGTGAAGTTCATTCAATCGGCAGCCGGACGAGGGCCCTCTCAAGGCAGGTATACTCCAATCATTTAGATGTTCACCCCATCGTCTGGACCTCTCTTACCGGACCTTATGTCGCTGATGGACCCCGCGTTGGGACGCCAATTGTAGAAAAGTCAGCCCATATCGCACCCGATGCCCAGGCTGCTGGTGCAGGGCGACTCCTCGTTCCCATCATAAATAATTACCAAATAAAGAGACGGGCACTGGAAGTAGGAAAACAAGAACAGAGTTTATTACTCATGAGGAGAGCATGTCATTTGGGACACTCGCATAGTGTCTTCGGGAGGTGCTCTAACAAGTTTCTCTGAGGCTTCGTCTTTTATACACAGGTTTAAGGCACACACACATCCTTCATTACAATCAAGACATTGTGAAGTATGAAGATATTCCAACACGTGGCTACAGTAGGGGCCCTTATCCTCCATGCAATAGGAGGGGGCTGTCACGCAGCTGAGTGTTCTGCTGATTCCATTGGAATGTGTGTGCCTGATCGAATCTCAGGGGGTGGGGTGGTCATGATCAATAGTGGCTCCTTTCAAGAGAGGCGAGTGCATACAGTAGTGGGCAATAAACTGTATCCTCGGGCTAAGGGATGACCAGCGGTCCGTGCAGACATTCAGGCTCAGAGGTCGGGGTCATCAAAGGAGGGGTATTCATGGAAGGAAAGGAGGTGTTGGTCAGGCGCGGGGTGTGATCCCTAGAGACAGAGTCATGCGGGAGGGGAGGCGCTCATGACTTGTACATGTGAGAGCGGGGGCAGTCAGGGTGCATGGGGGAAGCTTGCAGGGTCAGGGAAGGGTGTGGTAAATAAATAAATAATACCCTATTTTTGAATGCTTGAATGAATAACAGATAGCTCAATAAATAAGAGTCAAGATTCGAGGTAGTAGGAGTTTCTGCAGGTTTATTACAGCATAAGGACAGGATCAGGACAACCTGCATAGGATGAGCAGAATGACAGGGCCCAGCAGGACAACTGGGACCCAGTAGGGGAAAAAGATGCCCAGCAGCTGCTGGGGCTAGGTCTGGGATGAGCGCGCTAACATTCAATAATAAGACACAGGCATATATACATAGCGCAAACACATAGCATTACATTGCAGTAGGCGTAACAGTGGGTGGAGTAGAAGGCGTAACGCGTAGCAGTCGCGAGAGATAACAGTAAAAGTGGGTGTAACTGGGAGTATACATAGACATGTGATGCGAACGTAACAGAATATGTCATGAATGGGCGGACACATAGGAGGGGGCTACCTAAGGAGCCGGGACCTCTAACCTAATGGTACGCGAAAACTGGCAATGACGTGTTACTAGGAGAAGCTGGGGGCTACGAACTCTGTGCTAGGAGCAGAGACTAAAGTCTGGAGGGTCGGAGCGACATGTACCTAAATCCTATCTGGTATCTAATGTTTAGGGAACATGTTGATATAAACTAGAAGTCATGAGGGGAAAAGCTAACTTGACTCTAAGACTGGACCATGCATTATTCTACATGTAGTACGTGAAGAATATTAAATGACTATTAAATACAGTATTTCTCTAACGTGGAGACGAGAAGGCTAGACAATGACGGAAACTATTGATGCAGTTCAGTAGCTTAGGAATGCAGAAGAGGAGGACTGAACTGATAGCAGGAACTATAACATACTTTTGGCAGACTCAGAGGCAGAGCCGGGCTACACCGGGCACTGCTAGGCAGGAAGTAAGTGAAAAGTCGAGGATACAGGTGGGGGCTGTATCGCTCCTCAGCGAGGCTTTCAGGAAACAGGAGCTGAATCTATGGTCCGGGCCCTTTTGAGGCCTAGAAACGGGGACTTTATAATTGAATAACGTGCACACTGAGAAACGTGGCAACATCACTTACATAGGCCTGATATTCGTAGTATTCACGAGGACTGGAAACTAACATACCAGAGGTGGACACAACTATAATTGCGTCTTAATTAGAAATGGGGAATAACATATGCATATTGGTCATGCACACATAACATATGACGGATGGGGCGTAGGGACACAGAACATGGCAAAATTTACTTTTCCACATTCCCTCCTTGTCACTACGTTTCCATCAGGAAACATCAATATTCATGATACCATCTATCATTTCATACAGTACCATTTGCTCGTCTCGAATTGTCTTGGAACGGGATTTAGAACGGGGCTTGGGACTAGGAATACAAGAGGTAGCACACATGCTGCAAATCGCAGGGCCACATTGTATACAGAGGCAGCAGCTAAATATGATCGCTACTGCAATACCTAGGAAGGACAGGACTTTCCATCCCCATGCGGAAATTATATTCCAGAACCAACCGGACCATGTCCAGGTGCCTGGATCTTGATGTAACAGATGGGCAATTTTATGAAGTCTGGTTATAGCTGAATAAACAGACGGCGCGTTATTTGGAATGAAAATGCAACAACTGGATCCGAGAATTCTACAGGCCCCGCCCCTATCGGCCAGTATGACGTCAAGGACGAGACGATTCTGTAAAACGACAAATCTCATAGCAGATTGTTCTTCGGTTAGGTTACCTAGAGCAGAGGCAGTTTCATTTACTACTGCTTCAAGGGTTCTGGTTAGCCTACGTATTAACTTACTATTCTGGACAGGACCTATGAAGAAAAAGAAACCTTTATTGAAATCTGTGTACTGTTCTAGAGTAGTTTCAGTTTGATCGACAATTGGGGACTCCCTTCTATGTCTAGTGTGTACTAAGAAAGAATTCCTATGATAATCAGGTGGGGCTAGAAAAACAGGTGGCAGTAGGAAGGCAATGTAACAGGTTCCCTCCCAATCGAGGGGCAGACGGACATATGCAGTTTGACCACAAACAAAATAAGAATGACGTGAAGCTTTGAAAATAGATTTCCCACTGTCACCATACTTGACAACAGTAGTACATTCACTATGACCTATATGTACAGAACCATAACTATGGATACATAATTCGCCTTTGACTGGTAGTACTGAAATAGCAGGTAAGTCTGGAGTAGTATCAGACTGAACATTCAGGACCATGAAATTCGACGAATAATTTCCTAAATTATATACCTCATTTTCTAAATCTAAACCTGTTCTATGGGGGAGACCTTGCTTGTCTGGAAAACATGTACTGTTAAGAAAAGACATATCTGTTGAGGATGACGTTAACGTGGACCATGCTCCACACGAACCATTGTGTGAGAATGGATAAGGAAACAGTGGCAGAACTCCCTTCGATGTCTGGAAAGGGGGGAGTCGACCACACACCCAACAATTAGTGGCATTGCTGGTCTGGTGTGAATAATGTAACATACGGATGAATGTGTTATTACGCATGGCAAGGCGGTATGAATATTCGTGAGGAGGCAGATCACTAAACGTGTGCTCTACTGTAGCATTAGTAGACATATTTACATGAGGAACTGGTAAATACAGGAAAAATGCGTAGCTGGTGCAAGAAATCATTAGGCTGAGAAATAATATGAAACTCAGAAAAACGATGCAATGAAGTGAACTGCGACTGACTCTCTCACTATGGGGGTCTATTTTATACATGTCAGAAACAGTCTAACCGTTTCACCTAGGGGAGGACTTATACAATCAAACTGGCTGACTTATTAGACCTGAGCTTTAACTTATACTCCTGTTGCGGAGTTTTCTCTAACAAGGGAGGGGTTGTAACAAAGTCTGGTGCGGGACAGTCCTTTAAAACAATGTTCTGGCAATCCTTCGAATCCTGGGAAATGTTCTTGGCAATGTCTTTGAAGATTGGCTTTGGTCCTTTAAAAAGTTTTACATGAGAAAGGTGTACCCACCCCTTCCTGCCTTCTAGCTTGACGGCAGTTCGGGTGGTCAAGAGGACCTGACGTGGTTCCTTCCAACGGGGTTCCAGCGGACTTGATCGGTCAAAGTTGCGGACGAGGACCATCGAACCTGGAACGATTTCATGCGGTGCCACCTCGGTATTGTCTGGAAATGCGGCGGCAACCTGTGAACGACATGAGTTGAGGGCAGACATCAAGGAAGCTAGGTAATCTGTCAGCATATTACATGAAACATCGGTAATACTTCGGGGTCTAGGAGTACCCCACATGTTAGGGGGGCGGCCGAAAACGACCTCATACGGGGACAGACCTGATCTGGAATGTGCGACCATTCGCATGTAAAACAGAGCGACTGGCAAAGCTACTAACCAGTCTACACCTTTGTCTTTACAGATTTTTGCTATACGGATTTTCAGAGTCTGATTATGTCTTTCTACTAGTCCAGCTGCTTCCGGATGGCGTACACAATGAAACTTCCACTGGTACCCTAACAACAGGGAAACATGTCTCATGAGTTCGGATGAGAATGGCTGACCGTTATCAGAATATACGACTCTAGGGAGTCCATATCTAGGGAAGAATTCACGAACCAACTGCTTGGCAGTGGTCGCGGCTGTGTAATCTGGGACTGGATATGCTTCTGTCCATCTGGACAAAGCGCATACAACTACAAGGATATACTTGAAACCTCGACATCGCTCCATTTGAATATAATCCATCTGGAGGACCTCAAAAGGGTGGTCAGGGGGTTGGAAACCACCTTGTTCCACCGGGACACTTTTACCTGGATTAAACTGACAACATATCATACAGGTACGGACTTTCTGCTTGGCTGCAGCTCGTAAATGCTTGTTGAACCAAATGTTCTGGATACTGTCTAACATAGCTTTTTCTCCTAAATGTGCTGGACTATGTGCGGTATTGATAATGACTTGAACCATAGAATCGGGGAGAAACCATGTGGCTCTACCCTTCGTTAACCATCCTTGATCTGTCTGGACCCCTCCTTGTACAGACCATTTCTTGATTTCATCGGGAGTAGCATGTAACTGGATATCTATGACATCTTGTGTAGGGTCCTTAACTGTCATGCATGTAATCAGATCTGGAATATGTGTCTGATTAACTGGAACGTCTGGAGTCTGTGCTGTAAGCTTGGCTGTACGGTCTGCTAGATCATTACCTTGGGAAATAATGTCAGTAACTTTCGTATGTGCTTTGCACTTCATGATAGCAATAGATGTCGGTAAATGTATGGCATCTAACAGGGCTTGAATAAGGAGACCATGCTGAATCTTGGTTCCATGAGAAGTCATAAAACCTCTCTCCTGCCAGAGCACTCCGAAGTCGTGTACAACTCCGAATGCGTAACGTGAATCTGTGTAAACATTAACCTTCAGGTTCTTGGCATGTATACAGGCTTGTGTCAGAGCGACCAGCTCTGCTGCTTGAGCGGACAGGGTATCAATACGGTGTGTTTCAATAACTTCAGTGTCAGTAGTCACTGCATACGCGGCGACTAGTTCTCCTGTACTAGTTCTCATACATGAACCATCCACATAAAGTGTCAGGTCAGGATCTAGTAATGGAATGTCTGTCAGGTCTTGTCTGGGCTTTGTCGTAATGTTAACTACTTCCACACAATCATGTGGGTCTGGATTTGAATTAACTGATGGTAACAGTGTAGCAGGATTCAGGACGTTGCAGCGTCTCATTTCTATGTGTGGCTGGAACAGTGTCAATTCATAACCTGTTAAACGTGCAATTGTCAAGTGCTGAGTCTGTGTTCGGTTTAAAAGAACTTCTACTGAATGTGGAACTTGTACTGTCAGGGAATGTCCTAAAACTATGGAATCACTTTGTCTGATAGCTAGTGCTGTGGCTGCAACTGACTTGAGGCACGCAGGCAACGCCTGGGCGACTGGATCTAATGTGCTCGAAAAATAAGCACAGGGCTTGTATTGTCCTGCTTGATCTTGTGTGAGAACAGATAATGCTGTACCTTCGCGTTCTGTAACGAAAAGTGTAAAAGGCTTACTGTAGTTCGGTGTAGCTAGAACTGGAGCTTGACATAGGGCTTTCTTTAACTCGTTGAAACTAAGTGTATGGTCAGATGTCCAAGGGAGGACAGTCGATACGGCTGCCTCCTGTGTCGTTAACTGTATCAGTGGCTTGGCTAGGAATGCATACTGGGGAATCCATTGTCTACAATAAGAAGTAAGGCCGATAAAAGCACGTACCTCCTTCTGGGTTCTGGGCTGGGGAAGACTCGCTATTAACTGGATACGGTCGGGTGTCAACTGCCTACCCCTCTTGGACAGCAAGTGTCCTAAGTATACCACTTGCTGGACACAGAATTGAAGCTTCGAAGGTGACACCTTGTGCCCCATCTCGGCAAGAAAATACAGAACTGTAAGTGATGCTCGCTCGCAAGCACGTTCAGAACGGGCTGTGATCAGGAGATCATCGACATACTGGAGCAGGGCAGTGTCAGTTGGCATGTGAATGTTGTCTAGTTGTCTCTTGAGTGCTTGACTGTAAATACTAGGGCTTTCTGTGAAACCTTGAGGAGCGCGTGTAAACATATAGCTCCTTCCATTTAAACAGAATCCGAAAAGAAACTGGCTGTCTGGATGAATTGGAACACTAAAAAATGCATTCTTGAGGTCAATAACAGTGAAAAACATGGCTTCGGAATCAATGGCTGTTAACAGGGAAGAAATGTCTGGAACAACTGGATACTGAGGAATAATACATTTATTAAGCTCTCGTAAATCAATCACTAATCGATATACTGGCGGTGCATTCGGATCAGTACGTTTCATGACTGGAATGATCGGGGAATTGCATACATTTGAGTCAGTTTCTACAACTACTCCTTGAGCCATGAGCTCGTCAATAATTTTGGATAAGGCTGCTACAGCCTCAGGTGGCAATCTGTACTGTCTGATTCGGGGTAACACTACACCTGGTTTGAGAGTCACACGATAGGGTGTGATTTGCATGTAACCTACATCAGTTGGACCTTGCGCCCATAAATGCTGCGGAACATTAGACAATCTTGAATCAAAATCTCGTAATACATAGTGACCCTTAAAGTCACGTAGGAACAGACGTATTCCCTCTGGGGAACAACAAATAATTGCACCTAATTCTTTCAATGTCTTAATACCCAATAGATTTTCTGGACATGACTCAGTAAGTAACAGATCAGTGGTACGGGACAATGGACCTACTTCTAGAATAACTGGCTGAGATATTTCATTAACTATGGGTTTTCCTGAAAATCCAAGGGAAACATTTCTTGAGCCTGAGAGCGGAGCCCCTGGAACTTCGGCATGACTAATTGTGGTCCTACTTGCCCCTGTATCGATCAGAAATTTTCTGTCTTTCCCTAATACTTGACTATGAACATAGGGACCTTCTTGGTCTACAGGTATCTCGATGAGAGGCAAGCCTACCTCCCTCTCTAGGCTGTTTCATGAATATGACTGGTACTCTGGATACTCAGACTGTGCATACTGGTACATCTGCGATGTAACGTGCTGTGTTGCAGCAATAGGCTGCGGTACTGTAACTGTCTGTTGTGTATTCTGTGACTGAGGAGTCTGTGAAACTTGTTCTTGTCTAGGCGGACGTGGTCTTTCTTTAGTCTTACCAGTAGCTATATTATGTTTCAGAACTGCACACTCGTTTATAAAATGACCTGGCTGTTTACAATAATTGCAGTTCCCTTTAACGGGAGCTGCAGGATGACTGGCTTGATTCGGACCCCTCTTCTGACTGTCTTGGGGAATAGATTGTGCAACTAGCACTTTCATTTTCGTATCTTTCATACGTTTTCTCTCGTGTTCTTGCTCTTCTCTGATTCTATTCTGGTGGTACTGGAGCATCTGGAGCATCTGGGACGGACTATTTGCTTGCCAGGTGCTTTCGACTTTCAAAACTCGATTTTTGATCTGTGGACTTGAATTCTCGACCAATTTGGTAACGAAAAGATGAGGGTATGACTCACTACTTGTCTTGAGACCACTGTTAATACTGAAACATTTCTCGAATCTAGAATAAAAATCACTAATATCTTCTTCTTGTTTCTGTTTACAGGCTGAGATTGCATCCCAGTCTTCTTTTCTCGTTGTCAATAATCTGGGTAAAACTTGAATCAATAATTCTGGTAATTCTTTACATTTATCTCCAAGACCGGTACCTGGTACTCGTGCCTTGTCTTCAGCTTCTAGAGCTGTCCAATCGATCTTTTTCTCTCCCACCTCCCATTCTTTTTCCTTTAGCTTTTCATACACCCCTGCGGGTAGCAGGACTTTTAACATTTTAATGATATCTGGGTAGGTGTATTCTCCCATACGGAGCATGTCTTTTAATTCTCGATGGAACCCTGCTGGATCTTTGTCATGACAGGGAATTAATTTCTTCATCTCGAGGAGTTCCATCTTTGATATCGGAGTGTATACAAACACTCGTTGCATGTCGCCACCCGCCCCTTGGACTGGGTGGACTTCTCGTAACGGATTCTGTCTGTCTGTGTAAAATGGTTTACTTTCTGGGGGTGAGACATGAACAAAATGCGGGTTCAGGAACGTTCTGTACTTGTGGCGCTGTTCTAGAATGACACTAATTAAATCAGTACCTAGACCTCTCCATCTATACTGGAGTAACTCGTTCAGGATATCATGTAACGGGCCTGGATCAGAATGTTGACCCTCATACAGGGTAATGAGGTGCTGGATCATATACATACCCACCAGTCGTTGCTCGGCTGGGGGCAGTTTCAGAAACATTTGTGCCACTATTTCGTCTGGAAAAGTGGTAGAATCAGTAATCCATCGGACTGCTGATCGGGCTAGTTCTTGTTCGTGCATAGTACTTAGTTCGCTATAACCGACTCGTGATTTCAGAATGTGATCGGTAGCTTGAAATACTTGTTCTAGAGAGCAAGGCTCTCGTGCTGAATGATGAAAAATAGACTTAGGTTCTGGACGTAAATGGCGATCTGGAAATCTGGATTTTCCTACATACGCTATTCTGACGGGATTCTCGTCTTCCTCTTCAGGATCAGAGGCACTTTCTTTCTCGCTTACTTGTGCTGCTTTACGCTGTTCGTGTAACTTTATTATTTCTTTACGAATTTTCTTGTACATACTTTCCATGGTACTAATGGTCTTGTGCTTACCCTCGGCTATATTATCACTCCACCTTGTTAGGATTCTCATGTCGGCGGGATCTTTAGTCGGGTAATCTTGTTCTCTTATTAGACAATTGATCAGGAACTTTAATATCATGAGCTGAATCTCGGCTTTTCTTTGAGACATAATCTCGCCAATACTTTCTGGATCATCCCCTGTACGGATGAAACGATATATTCTGTCTAGATCTTCTTTCATATTCGGCAAGGTGACTAGATACTCGGTTACTCTTCTTACACGCAAGGAATATAAAACCATAGTATTTTCGCCTGGAACTGGATCATAACTACATTCGTTAAGGGCTTGCCTGATTTCTGCGACAGACTTATTACTCTTGGGAGTACGCTGTGATGCTTGAGCATGTAATTCGAGTGCTGATAAACGCTTGTGTGGCGGCGGGGTTTGAGGAGGACCTCCTCCTGCGGCCCCTAGACTAGAATCGTCGACTGACATTCTTCGTGCTTGCAGGGTCGGTAATTGTAACGTGGGCTGAACTTGTATGACAGGCTGACCCGGGGGTACCGCAACAGGTACTCCGGTGTCTGGAGGAACGGGAAGTGCCTGATTTACAGGGACAGGTGGAGCGCGAACTGGATTTGCATATTCTGGAACTGTGTCATCCAAATAGGACGAAATAAAAATATCAGCTGCGGTCGGTTTGTGACGTAGCTTGGTCGGAACTAATGGTGGCGGGAAATTACTGGATGCCTCCGGGGTCGCTTTTGGCACACCTTCGGCAAGAAGAGGATACATACCCTTAATAAGGGCATGTCTCTGTCTGTCTGACTGTTCTGCTTTGACTTGTTCACCTATCTCGATTAATTCTCTTTCTTGGGCTCGTTCTTGGGATTCTCTACTTAACTCTGACTTTCTGACTTCCTTTTCCGTTCTTCTATGCGCTTCCTTACGCCATAACTCGATGGCATCTTTCTGTGACTGTCTGGCTTTCTTTTTCCATAATGCTTCTTCTACTCGCATGATACATTCGGCATCCCATGTACCCGATACGGGCCATCTATACTTTTCTTCTAACTGTTTGGTATACTCTACCCATAAATCTAAATACAATATGGCGCTTATGCCATGTTTCTGATACATAAAGTGACCTGGACTGTCCCTTGGCGGAACAGGAACTGCTGCTTCCAGCAGACCCTTTCTAGTTTTTAACTGACGTAACTTTGAAAAGAGCGGCATTCTAAACTTAAATCGGAACACAATACAATACACGGAAAACAATAACAATTGGGAAAACAATTCAGGCATACCACGACATTAGGAATACATTAAACAGTATCATAACATAACAGTTCGAACAGAATACTACCTGAAAATACTGAAAACAGAAACAGAACAGAATTCTCGAGAACGGAACAGACTAGAGTTACTGGATGCACTGCTGTAACAGTACGGAACATACCGGTCCCATAAAGGAACACATCAAGACCCGTATCCACCTAGGTGAACACTTCGTTTGCGGGCTTGGGTACCACCAACCCACGGACCAGAGTCAATTTAGACTGACCCTGTCTAGACACTACCCCAGCAATGGTACTCACCGGGCAGCACGGAACGGAAGGCCTCGGACGGGGCTGGACTACGACGACGAACTTCGGACTTCGGACTTCAGTTACGGGTGGACCTCCGGATACCTCGGACCTTGGACTCTCGGCTTGGGCTCTGGTCGGGACTCGCCGCGTTCCTCCACCGTCTCGTTCGGATGCTGGACCGCCTCCTCCGTCTCCTCCGTGGGCCTGAGGGATACTTGAAGCAGAAATATCTGCACTTGGCCAGAAGAGTTCCGTCACGACTGCAGAGGGTCAGGGGGTCGGCGTGGCTTCACCGACGCGTGGGGAAAGGGCAAGTCCCTGTTCGGGCGCCATTATGTGGTAAATAAATAAATAATACCCTATTTTTGAATGCTTGAATGAATAACAGATAGCTCAATAAATAAGAGTCAAGATTCGAGGTAGTAGGAGTTTCTGCAGGTTTATTACAGCATAAGGACAGGATCAGGACAACCTGCATAGGATGAGCAGAATGACAGGGCCCAGCAGGACAACTGGGACCCAGTAGGGGAAAAAGATGCCCAGCAGCTGCTGGGGCTAGGTCTGGGATGAGCGCGCTAACATTCAATAATAAGACACAGGCATATATACATAGCGCAAACACATAGCATTACATTGCAGTAGGCGTAACAGTGGGTGGAGTAGAAGGCGTAACGCGTAGCAGTCGCGAGAGATAACAGTAAAAGTGGGTGTAACTGGGAGTATACATAGACATGTGATGCGAACGTAACAGAATATGTCATGAATGGGCGGACACATAGGAGGGGGCTACCTAAGGAGCCGGGACCTCTAACCTAATGGTACGCGAAAACTGGCAATGACGTGTTACTAGGAGAAGCTGGGGGCTACGAACTCTGTGCTAGGAGCAGAGACTAAAGTCTGGAGGGTCGGAGCGACATGTACCTAAATCCTATCTGGTATCTAATGTTTAGGGAACATGTTGATATAAACTAGAAGTCATGAGGGGAAAAGCTAACTTGACTCTAAGACTGGACCATGCATTATTCTACATGTAGTACGTGAAGAATATTAAATGACTATTAAATACAGTATTTCTCTAACGTGGAGACGAGAAGGCTAGACAATGACGGAAACTATTGATGCAGTTCAGTAGCTTAGGAATGCAGAAGAGGAGGACTGAACTGATAGCAGGAACTATAACATACTTTTGGCAGACTCAGAGGCAGAGCCGGGCTACACCGGGCACTGCTAGGCAGGAAGTAAGTGAAAAGTCGAGGATACAGGTGGGGGCTGTATCGCTCCTCAGCGAGGCTTTCAGGAAACAGGAGCTGAATCTATGGTCCGGGCCCTTTTGAGGCCTAGAAACGGGGACTTTATAATTGAATAACGTGCACACTGAGAAACGTGGCAACATCACTTACATAGGCCTGATATTCGTAGTATTCACGAGGACTGGAAACTAACATACCAGAGGTGGACACAACTATAATTGCGTCTTAATTAGAAATGGGGAATAACATATGCATATTGGTCATGCACACATAACATATGACGGATGGGGCGTAGGGACACAGAACATGGCAAAATTTACTTTTCCACAAGGGGCTGATGATCGATCGTGAACAAGGAGACCGTGATACCTAAAATGGCTGTCGTGTACGTGTGTGCATGAGTCTATGCTAGCGGGATAACACAGTCAGTGTTTTAGCGATCTTTGTTCTGCTTACGACAAGGGGTACTGTGAACACAAATGAACGCCGCTTATGTACATACACATTGCTATTTTCAACAAGGGTGGCCATTCAGGAGCTCAAAGGGGCTGAACCCAGGAGACCTTTGAGGCACCTGCCTATATGTAAAGAGAAGGCATGGTAAGAGGACGTCCCACTTATGCCTCATGGGTTCTTTTAGGCCCTTAATCATGCCCTTCAAGGTCTGGTTGAATCTTTCCACCAGACCGTCACCTTCTGGGTGGTAAGGGGTGGTGTACTTGTAGGTTACACCACACTCCTTCCACAAGGATGTCATATACTTGGATATGAAATTGGTCCCCATGTCAGAAACCACCTCTCTGGGGAACCTCACGCGGGAAAAGATCCCCATTAACGCCCGGCCCACCACTGGCGCCTTCTTTGTCCTGAGAGGGATTGCCTCCGGGTACCGGGTGGCATGGTCCACCAAGACCAGGATGTACCTGTTTCCCATGGCTGTCTTGGGATCCAGTGGCCCCACAATGTCCATCCCCACCCTTTCAAAGGGTGTTCCAAGAACTGGAAAAGGTTGGAGAGGAGCTTTGACCTTCCTTCCACTCTTACCACTTGCCTGGCAAGTTTGGCAAAAGCTGCAATGTCCATCTGACTGCCTTCGCATTTGGGGCCAGAAAAAGTGGGTGACAAGCCTGTCAAAGGTCTTGTCCTGCCCCATATGTCCTGCTAAAGACACGCCATGAGCCAGACCCAGTAGGAAGGTCCTGAAGCACTGGGGTACCACCAACACACGGGCTGACCCTGGCTCAGCGACCTTAGGCTCACTATACAGGAAACCATTCTCCCAGTAGATCCAATGTGATCCGGACTTATCACCAGCTGCCTGGTCTGCAGCCTGCTGCCGCAGACCCTTCAGAGAAGGGCACTCTTTCTACTCCCTGCAGAATTCTTCCCTGGTGGGACCCCCTTCTTGCTGCCAATGGGTCAGCTCAGAGATGTCCCCCAGTTCAGCTACCTGCTCCCCTGTAGACACCGGGGCTTCCCCCTCAAGGTCCACCTCCTCCCGGTCCGTGGGAATGTCAGAGGCCGGTTTCTTGCGCCCCTTGCCCTTTCTCTTGGCAGGGACTTGGGCCACTATTTTAGGCTCCAAGTCCTCTTGTTCACCCTTTCTGGCCGGCATTGACTGAGTGGACATGCATGTCCACTCTGGCAACCCAAGCATCTCCAAGTGAGACCTTAGCTCAACATCCTTCCATAAGGACTGCTCCAGGTCGTTACATAGCAGACAATCTACAGGCATGGTAGGGCTCACAACCTCCCTCAAGGGACTTTAGACCCCATCCCCAACTCTAAGGGAAACTGCGCCACCATACACTAGCGCTCTGAATTGTCCACAGCAATTACTTGGTGGAATGCCCCTGGGACTACCTGCTCCTCAGAGACCAGGTGACACCGGACAGACGTCACACTGGCTCCAGTGTCTCTGACAGCCTTCACCCTTTTCCCATTGATGATCACCCAAGTGCTGTATTTCTTTGTATTATGGGGCACCTGGTTTCCTGGGGCCATCTCACTGTCCCCTAGTGAGACGAGGGTCCTCATCCTCCTGTGGGTCCTCCTCCTCCCCAAGCACTACACTAGCCAACACCTTGGACTGCCCATCAGTGGATGGGTGGTCCCCCTTTGGGCACTTGGAGTCCCCCTTCATGTGACCCACCTGGTCACATGCAAAGCACCTGCGGGGTTCGGTCTCTGCAGGATTTTGCTGAAGAGACCACAGCTTTTTTTAGGTCTCGCTAGACGAAAGCAAAAGCGAAGCTTTTGCTGTCTATGCGAGACAACTTATGTAGTTACTTTTGGGGGAATGTGGACAGCAAAGTGCCACGCGCTTTTTCAGGCCAAAATTTGACCTCGTGAGCGCGCACGCCCAGCCCGGCGCCGTGCACGTCCCCTGCCACAGACACACACATGCACACGCAGGCAGGAAGGCCCACACGCACACACAGACACGCGCGCACACACCCCCCCCCGCCGCCGCCGCCGCACACACGCAGGAGCGTACCTACACACACACACGCACACACACACACATACAGAGACACACCCCCCCCGCCGCCGCCGCATACATAGAAGCGCCCCGGCCGCCGCATACATAGAAGCGCCCCCGACCGCCGCATACATAGAAGCGCCCGCCGCCGCATACAAAGAGCTGCACTTCTTCCTATTCCCGTAGTGAAATGCCCGGCCTGTTAGAGAAATGTTTTTTATGGCACTCAAGTTTACACCTCTCTGTGAAATACCAGATATGGAAAAAAATAGAAATATAAATAAAGTATTCCATATGTAGCGGCGCGCCTTAGCACGATCTGTGTCTGGTAGACAAGGGCTGTCGAAAAGAACGTTTTCCAGTACAAGCTGCATATCGAAACTCGACAGCACAAGCGTTACCTCCCTCCCCTCCAAGCCCCCAAACTCCTCAAAGACGTATCTACAAAGAAGGTTTCACATACTGTAGCGATACGCAGCCCCCACGTGCTACTGCGAGGCCACCACGGACATTCTGCGAGGGTCTGATAACACTCAGGGGGCACCGTGACACGTGCACACCAGCCCCTTCAACAACAGGTGTAGCGGAAGAGATCTGCGCACGGAGCCCATCAAACGACAGGTTAACAGCTTGCACCTAAACAGGTTTAATGGGGTTGGGGGCTCCTGTGTGGGGGGCAGAGAGAGTATGTTCCAACAAAAGGTTTATGGGAAGTAGAAGGGGCAGGCATTACAAATACCCCCACCCACAAAGCTCTGCAAGGGAAGGGGGAAGCGTTCAGAGCACACAATTCCTCCCACCCCTTCCTAGAAGCAGGCACTGGCAGACACGTGGGGACACCAAGGGCTCCAGTTTGTCCCTGCCCAGCACAGTCGCCTTCAAAAGCCGTGTAGCTGTCCTGCAAGCCGCCGGCCACGCTTCTCCCCTGAAAAGTGCCTCCAGCTTCATCTGCGCGCTACAAGGGCTGGGCTCCAGCGCTTGTAAAACATTAGAACACTGAACTGTCAAAAGAAACACGTGCTTCGCGGGGAGAGGAATGGGGTGCACCCGAAAGCTACGCTGCCTCCTCAACTTCAAATGTCACTATTTTGTTCTCGGGGAATCCAACACGACATGCATTTTGGCTCGTTGCTCATTTCCATATCCCTCACCTCACTCCATATCCTCGCACACCAGGTTTCCAGGCCTCATCTTTCAACACGCAAACCGCTGCTATCAGTTCCGTTAGTGAAAATAGGTCAATGGAAGCAAACCAACACTACAACACCCACAATGCAGTATGTTGACAAATTCAAGTCCAGGGCTGGAAACAGTGAACGTACGACAGTGTGTGGTAGTTATCCTTGGGCTCTTAACACCTTCACGCTACATCATCTCTAGTACCCCGCGTAGACTCAGAGTACTATTAATGTCATGTGGCCCTTGGCCTTTCTCCAATGACCCATAAGTAGAACGCGTAGTCTTCAATGCACTAGTACTAGACATAAGCACTGCTCCCCATACAGCGAATCCCTTCCTATTCTCTGTCCCACCACACAGACTGACACGAACTGCTGCATGTCATGCAGAGCTGGCCCTTTTCAGTGCCTCCTCCTTGAACTGCATCCTTCTCTTTGCCCTGGTGTGATCTTATCTGCAGCATGGAAATCGGAGTCCGTGCAGTGACCCTCCCTGCAACGTAGCTAAACTGCCCCCACCCAGGTCTGATTCGGACAGCCACTGCCCATCCCACGGCCCGGGTCTGACCTGAGTTGCAGCATGCTGAGTAGTGCCCGTGTAGTGGTAGACAGAGGCTCGCGCTGCTCGTTCTACTGCACGTGGGGATAGAAGCTGCAGCCCCTCCAATGTAACCACTTACAGCAGCTCCAACCCCGCTCCTCTGTGCACAGGGAACGGCAATTGGCTACCGCCGCGCGCTGCCCAGCACATTGGGCGTGACCAGAGCGGAGACACGCGCCCCGGGCTTGAGGGCGGGTCTCAAGAGATCCTCTAAAAATACTATAAGCAAGCGCAGGACAACGTCACATAGGAGGCCATGGCATGCCCAGGCACCAGGGCGTCTCTGTGTTTGGACGGTGAAGGCGACGCCACTCATGTCGACGCTTTGCTCTTAATGTTACACTTCGCCTGACTTGAACGTGGCCGCGGTCGAACCGGTCCCGTTACCACGTGCGTACTGTGTACGACAGCCTATAAGGGTTATAGACCACGAAAGCGGACTACACACAAGGGTTTACGGCCATATCTGATCAGTCTGTTTAATTACCTATGCAGATAAGGTGGGAAGACCGCGTAATACTGTACCGCTTGGATTAAATAAACCAATCGAACTAGCAGAGCTCCAGTTAGGCTGCCCTTCAAGTTAGGTTTCAAAGCATGCTTAAGAGATTCCCCTGAAATTGAGAAGTGAGGAGCCTGAAACTGCAAAATTATTCAACCAATTATCCATGTTACTTAAAGGACAACGAGAGCAAAATAGATTAGTGAATTAGACTCCCTCCTCTCACTACTGCGACCTCTGGTCTTAGACTTCGAATCCCAAAACAACTAACGCCGCTTACCATCCTCCTGTAACTAGTAAACTCAGTTCTGTCAAAATGATTATTAACCTATAATTTGCAACGCTCAGAAATGGCAGTGTTTGTGAATCACCACATATAAATACAAGTTGTTAGCAATAAATAACAAACATTTGCAATGCAATAGGTCTCGCATTTACGCGAGTTTGAGTTATTGACATTGCAAATTACAAAGCCTTTTATTTTTGTTTTCATTTTTAAAGTATAAATAAAAGGCATTGTCATTACAATGCCAATAGCTTAAACAAGCGTAAATGCGAGACCTATTGCATTGCAAATGCTTGTTATCTCCTGCGGGATAGGAACCGTTACCCTGGGTACTAGTTTGGGGCCCTTTAGAGAACTCCTGTGCTTCACCCTTGTCCCTCCCACTTTTCTGCCCACCTTTGGCTGAGTCTCCCCCAAACACTACCTTGTGCACCCTGGCACTCACCCAGCCGTCTGCCTCCATAGCGAGCTGTCTGGGGTCAGTGAGCTTACTATCAACCAGGTGCTGGTGCAGATCTACAAAACATAGACTAGACAAGTGCTCCCATGCAATTAAATTGTAGAGCCCCTTAAAATCTGTCACATTACTGACCTTCACCGAAAATGTTAGAAATGGGATCCCCAGCTGGCCAGGGCTTGCGCCAAAGTCAGTCAGAGACCACCACTTCCACGTCAGGGCAAGGGAGTTACACGCCAAGATAACCCCTGCTCACCCCCTTGGTAACGTAGCACGAGCAGTAAGGCTAAACTTGGAGGCAATGTGAGTTAAGTGTTTGCGCACGCACCCCCAACAACAACACCCAAGGCCCACCACAAAGGAAACTCCACACAAGGGTATGTATAAAAATAGCCTTTGTATTACACCAAAACACATTAGATGAAAACACACACTTTACAATGTGCCAACAGGCACGGGCAGAATTTACAGGGGATATGTACAAGACAGGGCCACCTGGACCACTGTCAGGAATCAGCACTTTTAGAACTTGCACTTAGAACATAGGATATAAATCACTGTAGCACAGAATAGAACATAAAGCACACAACCAGTAATCACTGGTAACCAGTAGTACCACCAACGCAACCCTAACCACCTTAGGAGAATGTCACGCAGGGAACTAGGACCTCACTAGCACCACCTGTACTAGCAAGAACAACCACCTAAGTATCACAATACCTGTAGGGGTATAAGCACATAACACATGATGCATAAACATACATTCAGCGGTGTAAGGAACAACAATTGCGCAGAAATCACCTTAGCAAGTAAATCGCAAGTTGCGCAAAACTCACATTAGTCACCACCTGTGACTGTCCCTAGGCCAACTGGCCTCTCTAGGGCTAGGACGCCCTGTGTCCCAGTGTCAAGGGTGCCTAAATGTAGCAGCTGCCCACGAAGTGCTGGGCAGCTGTGTAACAATGATGGGGACAACGTTGGAGCCTTCCAGGCTCTGCACAACAAAATGCCCCACACGAGCCTCTCTGGGCTCGCAACACAATTCCCCCTGGACGTTGGAGTCCCCCCTCTGGGGACTCGGGATCGCAAACGGCCCACTGGGGCCTCGGGGCTTCAGAAATATTGCCCCGTGAGCCTCTCAGGCTCTCAATGAGGAAATGCCCCCTGAGCCTTTTCAGGCTCGAGCACCAAATGCGGCCGTTGTTGGAGTCCCTCCTCGGGGGACTCAAATGCAAAGTGAGGCCCCACGGGCCTCAAACACAAAGGCCCTCGCACTGGAGGGGAGGGGCGGGCACCGGCAATGTGCCCCGACGCCCCCCTCTCCTTTACACTGCACCGGCCCCACTCACCGGATCTTTTGCAGGCGGCTGGTAGCGGGGCTCTCCCTCGCGCTGGGGAGCTCCGCTTCTTCTTCTGACACGGCCTCTGCTCCTCGGGCTTCTTCTCCTTGCCGGGCCGCGGGCGGGGCTCTCTCACCCTCGAGAGCCTCGCCGAGGACAAGACGCTAGGCTCCTTCTCGCTCTCCCTTCACTTGGGAGCCCCGGCAGGCAGCTTCCGGCGTCCTCTTTTGGTACAGGAGCGCGGGGTGGGCTCCCGTCAGCTTCCTGTTGTCCCGCTCGTCCCGCCCCCGGCCTGCCTGACTTCCGGCCGGGCGGCGATACTGACAATGCAAAATGCGGCAAGGAGCGGGGCAATGCCGGGTGGGCACCGGCTGAAGCACACAGAGCGCTCCCAAGCGCCAAAGACGGGCACAGCGCTTCCAGGGGCTTTAGAAAAGAAATGAAGCGCTCCCAGTGCTAAGAGCAAAATAAAGCGCCCCTAAGCGCTATGAGCAAGGAAACAGTGCTCCTAAGCGCTATGGACATTAAAGCGCTCCCAGGCGCTTTAGGAGGGCACAAGTCCAGGAAAAAGTCCTTCAGGAATGCAGCCACGCAGGGGGGGCAAGGGTGGGCCAGGGGCCAGCTCACTGGGCCCTCCAGGCAGGAAGGCAGTCCCAAGTGGCAGTTCCTTCTGGCGCCAGCAGCAGCAGCCCCCCTCAAGTAGGATCAGGAAAGAACAGTTTGTGTGGGGACACAGCCCCCCCCATTTTTATACAGGTCAATCCTTTGTTCTGGCACAGGGTGAGGGGGCAAACCAGTCGCAGCTGGTTGGTGAGCACCGTTGATGTGCTCAGCCCCTCACTCTATTCATTGGCAGGGCTAGGGTCATTAGACGCACCACAGGGGGCGGAGCCAGCATTGTGTGGTGAAAGCCCAGCCCTATTCAGGACCCAGGTGCTGCCCCTCCCTCACATCAGCATGCTAATCTCTCCACTCACCACCGGGCAGACCCATCATGACTCATGGAGCCTGGCATCCCAGCCAGCTCCAGCCAATCACACGCCAGCACCTTCACAGCACACGTACAGCCATGTCTAGAAGTGGCTCTTCCACACTAGACACATACATGCCGCATACATCATTTCGCAGCATTCAATCACACGAGTCCGCACATACCAGACTCGAGCCTGTACACCCCACGCATCAGGAACTACCAGGGACACATACATTCCCCATGCATTCCTATGGGAGGTCAGGCCTATCTCATCACATGCACTCCGAGTGCGCACACACTTTCCACTGGGACACAGTGAAAGTGCGCAGAAACCAAAAATCACTACTACTGGGTCACCATTAAAAGCAAAAAGTTTAGAGGTGAACATGCCAGAAGGGCCAAGTCCAACACAACCCCCTTCCAGCCAAAATGCAGGGGAGACCAATCACCACCGTGATGGACTTCCCTGCTTGGGGCGATAGAACACGGACGCGGGCCCACAACTGCAGGGACACCCTCCTGTTCTACGCCACGGTGAACCCATGGGATTCCTTCTAAAACCACTGTCTGGACCAACTGGGCTACCCCACTGGTACTCCCGAGCTGTCCGCGGCCAGGACCAGGCCCTGGGCCACCCAGGTGCCACCGGTCCTTGCCTATTCGCAGAGCGGGGGGTAGTAACCCCTGGCACATAGTAGCCATTCTCCACCCTTCCTGTCTGCAAGACAGGACTAGACTGCCACTGGTTCTCCAGCCTAGGGTCTACAACCTCAGGCGGACCAGGAGTCTCAGGGAAGGCTCTCCTCCCCCTACCTCTTCTTCTAGGGTTCCTCCACCTCCGACGGGGGGTACACCTAGAACGCCATTCACCCAACCTAGGGTTTAACCCCTCAGGTTGCACCGGGGTCAGAGGTGGACTCTCCCACCCTCTGCACCCCGTTCCAGAGGTCTGCACTCTCCCAACTGGAGAGGTTCCTCTGGAAGAAGAACCGGTCAGGACGCTGCTTACAGACGTCCAGGCTGAACCTGAACCTGGCCTCCCAACCTCTGGTCTAAAACCTTTGGTGGAACAATTGCCTGGCATTCCAGGACTTCTGGGGAGTCACACACCATTACCCTGAGGCTAACAAATGACACATATGTTGTGTGACTGTCTGTCTGGTGCAGATCTTCCGTCCCCTGTCCACCTGACAGTGCGCGAAGATGCCCCAGAACAGAAGTGGCGCCACCCGGGTCCCCCCAAGAAGATCTAGCCCAACTGGCTAGTCCCTGGTCCACTGGTGCATCCACTGGGAAACTCATCCCCCAATCACTCCTCACTTCGGACTTCTGTGCCCTCCCTCCTGGAGTAGCACTGCCGGACACTGGAACCCCTGGAGCTCTAGTTACAGATGCTCCAGGTTCCCTAGACACTAGGAGAACTTCCTCAAATGGACTAACAGGACAGCCTAGGTCCCCAACCTGGTGTTCCCTCAAGAACTGCTTTTGCTTGCGCTGCTCCCTTGAGAACAGCGTCTCCCCAGAGCACTCGCGTTTGATTTCAATAAAGTTTCAATGCTTGTAACCAAAGTTCATTGCGTTTTTATTCAGATTTTTGTTTTCTTTTTTACACATGATATTTCTCTTCTATGCCATTGTAACCCATTTGGCCCCTGAATTGAATCAATCAGTTCCCTCAAGAAACCATCCAAGTCCTGAGGCAGGGCTTTGGGCGTCGGGGGACCCTCGGTCACCCTCTCCCTCCTGCTCTTTTGAGCCAGGCAGTAAGCCCCTACACCCTCCTCGATATCCTGGGACCTAGCTGGGCTACACTGAGCCTCTTCCACCACGCTGGGCTTGAAGATCCCTGAACCACTACTTTTGGACTCACTCACTAATGACTCTAGAGAACCTCTAGCACTTTCCCAGCGGTCTGCTTCATCTGCAAGCTCACATGCCTCAGACAATCCACACCCCAACAGGTGTTGGCGCAACCCTGGTGAACAACAACTGAGCAGGTGCTCTTTGACAATCAGATCAAACAAGACGTCAAAATCATCTTTCGTGTGAACCTTTACCCAATCAAACAGTGTCCCACAACATTCATCCTCAAAATCTTCCCAAGACTGGTGAGACAGTTTCCTACTGTCCCTGAACTTTAACCTTAACTCCTCCTTTTGGGAAACAGGTACCATACTTTGGGGAATGGGACTGCTCGCACTGGGCTCTATATAGCTGCCACCACTGGACTCAACCCGCCCTGGGGAGTCCAGAAAATTAAAACTGCGCGCAAGGGATAGTCTACCCTCCAGAGGTAATTTCTCTCTGGTGAAGGCCCTCTCAGGCTCCTCTATCCTCTCTTGCGCTAAGACCCTCTGAGTCTCTAGCTGTTGCTTTCTAACGCCCAGCTGTGCCATAGCCTGGGCATGCTCTAACCTGAACATTTCTAAAGCCAGCTGGTGCTCCCTTTCTCTCCTCCTATCTTCCCACTCCTCTGGGGACAGGGAAAGGGATGAGGCGCTGCCTCCTACACTGGACCCAGCAAGGGACTCCCTACCTATGGGGTCTTCACTCTCTACTGGCGTCCAGGTACTGACATATTCTCCCTCCTCTTCTGAATCTTCAGGGCTCCCTACAGACCCACCACCCTCATGGTGTGAGGCCCAGGCCCTTTCCTCACTGCGCTCAAGATCCCATTGATCCTTTTGCAATCTGGCCATGCAGTCCTTAAGTTCGTACCAGCCTGCCTTATCCGCCCCTATGCCTCTCTCTTCACAGAACCTTCTCAGCTCCCACACACCGTATGTGGCTAGCTCATTGAAATAAAAAACAGGCTCCATCTTGGCAGGACGTTACAGAGACAAGATTACACAGGGAACCTAGGGGTCTGAGCTTAACACAGGAGTACACAATTCACAAAAGGTATTCAGCAAGTTCTCTATCCGAGAGATCTCACACTCACTTGTCTAGTGCCACACACCATTCATCCACACACAACCCTCCCCTCGGACTGGTAAGGCAGTTTCTACCACCCCTGATTCCTCAACCTGACCACACGTGACACAGGTACCGGACTCTGGGCGCAGGGCGGGGAACAAATGTACTTGACACAATTGCACAATGATACCTTTAGGAGAAGAAAATAATGGAACTTGAAAAACAATAATCCCCTAAAATGTGGTCATCTAAAATGCAGAGTTTTGTAGTGCGGCCAGTTGCCACGGTGGTACAACGCAAACACAAATCCGGATCCCTTCCGCTGCCAGCCAATGTTAGAAATGGGATCCCCGGCTGGCCAGGGCTTGCGCCAAAGTCAGTCAGAGACCACCACTTCCACGTCAGGGCAAGGGAGTTACACGCCAAGATAACCCCTGCTCACCCCCTTGGTAACGTAGCACGAGCAGTAAGGCGAAACTTGGAGGCAATGTGAGTTAAGTGTTTGCGCACGCACCCCCAGCAACAACACCCAAAGCCCACCACAAAGGAAACTCCACACAAGGTTATGTATAAAAATAGCCTTTGTATTACACCAAAACACATTAGATGAAAACACACACTTTACAATGTGCCAATAGGCACGGGCAGAATTTACAGGGGATATGTACAAGACAGGGCCACCTGGACCACTGTCAGGAATCAGCACTTTTAGAACTTGCACTTAGAACATAGGATATAAATCACTGTAGCACAAAATAGAACATAAAGCACACAACCAGTAATCACTGGTAACCAGTAGTACCACCTACGCAACCCTAACCACCTTAGGAGAATGTCACGCAGGGAACTAGGACCTCACTAGCACCACCTGTACTAGCAAGAACAACCACCTAAGTATCACAATACCTGTAGGGGTATAAGCACATAACACATGATGCATAAACATACATTCAGCGGTGTAAGGAACCACAATTGCGCAGAAATCACCTTAGCAAGTAAATCACAAGTTGCGCAAAACTCACATTAGTCACCACCTGTGACTGTCCCTAGGCCAACTGGCCTCTCTAGGGCTAGGACGCCCTGTGTCCCAGTGTCAAGGGTGCCTAAACGTAGCAGCTGCCCACGAAGTGCTGGGCAGCTGTGTAACAATGGTGGGGACAATGTTGGAGCCTTCCAGGCTCTGCACAACAAAATGCCCCCACCAGCCTCTCTGGGCTCGCAACACAATACCCCCTGGACGTTGGAGTCCCCCCTCTGGGGACTCGGGATCGCAAACGGCCCACTGGGGCCTCGGGGCTTCAGCAATATTGCCCCGTGAGCCTCTCAGGCTCTCAATGAGGAAATGCCCCCTGAGCCTTTCAGGCTCGAGCACCAAATGTGGCTGTTGTTGGAGTCCCTCCTCGGGGGACTCAAATGCAAAGTGAGGCCCCACGGGCCTCAAACACACAGGCCCTCGCACTGGAGGGGAGGGGCGGGCACCGGCAATGTGCCCCGATGCCCCCCTCTCCTTTACACAGCACCGGCCCCACTCACCGGATCTTTTGCAGGCGGCTGGTAGCGGGGCTCTGCCTCGCGCTGGGGAGCTCCGCTTCTTCTTCTGACACGGCCTCTGCTCCTCGGACTTCTTCTCCTTGCCGGGCCGCGGGCGGGGCTCTCTCACCCTCGAGAGCCTCGCCGAGGACAAGACGTTGGGCTCCTTCTTGCTCTCCCTTCACATGGGAGCCCCGGCAGGCAGCTTCCGGCGTCCTCTTCTGGTGCAGGAGCGCGGGGTGGGCTCCCGTCAGCTTCCTGTTGTCCCGCTTGTCCCGCCCCCGGTCTGCCTGACTTCCGGGCGGCGGTGGCGATACTGACAAAGCAAAATGCGGCAAGGAGCGGGGCAATGCCGGGTGGGCACCGGCTGAAGCACACAGAGCGCTCCCAAGCGCCAAAGACGGGCACAGCGCTTCCAGGCGCTTTAGAAAAGAAATGAAGCGCTCCCAGTGCTAATAGCCAAAAAAAATCGCCCCTAAGCGCTATGAGCAAGGAAACAGCGCTCCTAAGCGCTATGGACATTAAAGCGCTCCCAGGCGCTTTAGGAGAGCACAAGTCCAGGAAAAAGTCCTTCAGGAATGCAGCCAGGCACGGGGGGGGGGGCAAGGCTGGGCCAGGGGCCAGCTCACTGGGCCCTCCAGGCAGGAAGGCAGTCCCAAGTGGCGGTTCCTCCTGGCGCCAGCAGCAGCAGCCCTCCTCAAGTAGGATCAGGAAAGAACAGTTTGTGTGGGGACACAGCCCCATTTTTATACAGGTCAATCCTTTGTTCTGGCACAGGGTCAGGGGGCAAACCAGTCGCAGCTGGTTGGTGAGCACCCTTGATGTGCTCAGCCCCTCACTCTATTCATTGGCAGGGCTAGGGTCATTAGATGCACCACAGGGGGCGGAGCCAGCATTGTGTGGGGAAAGCCCAGCCCTATTCAGGACCCAGGTGCAGCCCCTCCCTTACATCAGCATGCTAATCTCTCCACTCACCACCGGGCAGACCCATCATGACTCATGGAGCCTGGCATCCCAGCCAGCTCCAGCCAATCCCACACCAGCACCTTCACAGCACACGTACAGCCATGTCTAGAAGTGGCACTTCCACACTAGACACATACACGCCGCATACATCATTTCGCAGCATTCAATTACACGAGCTTGTACACCCCACGCATCAGGAACTACCAGGGACGCATACATTCCCCATGCATTCCTATGGGAGGGCAGGCCTATCTCATCACATGCACTCAGAGTGCGCACGCACTTTCCATTGGGACACAGTGAAAGTGCGCAGAAACCAAAAATCACTACTACTGGGTCACCATTAGGAGCAAAAAGTTTAGGGGTGAACCTGCCAGAAGGGCCAAGTCCAACATGGACCCTGGCACTCACCCAGCCGTCTGCCTCCATAGCGAGCTGTCTGGGGTCAGTGAGCTTACTATCGACCAGGTGCTGGTGCAGATCTGCAAAACATAGACTAGACAAGTGCTCCCATGCAATTAAATTGTAGAGCCCCTGAAAATCTGTCACATTACTGACCTTCACCCAGCCATCCAGTGACCTGTAGAACACATCTACACGTTCCAACCAAGTGTTGGCATCAGACTTCTTACTGGACCTGAACTGATCCCTGTATTTTTCAGGTGTGAGACCATATTTAGTGAGAAGGGCCTCCTTCATGTCTGCATAGGTGAGGTTATACCCCTTACCCAAAGCTATCAAATTATCCCTTGCTTCTTCTGGAAAAGGAGGCCACAATCCTGTTCCCCAATTCTTCTCAAGGACCCCATTCATGTGTATCGCTGCCTCGTAACCCTGAAACCACCTTTGTATGTCATCCCCCTTCTTGTATTCCTTGCCAACATTCTTAGGGATGTGCACGATTCTGTCTGCCTGTCCTGACTGGTTGGTGCCACCATCTGAGACAGGTCTACTCTTTAGCTCCAGCTCCTTAAGACGTACCTCATGATCTAAGAACATCTTCTTTTCTTCCATGGCTCTTCTTTTGTCTTCCCTCTCACTTTCCAGCCTGAGTTTCTCCAATTCAAACTTCCTGGCTTCCCGTCTGTCCTCCAGCTCCTCTGGGGACCAGCTACTGCTGCCTAGCCTGGAGTGTTCCCCCTCTCCCAAAAGCACATCCACCCTAGGAATAGGCTCCTCCGCCTCTCCACTGAGAATACCAGACTGCTCGCTGGCATGTCTGGCTGCTACCCAGGCCCTCAGCGCCTTTTGTAGCTCCTCCTTCCTAGTAAAGCCTCTGACTTGGACTTTTAGGTTTTTGCTAATCGCTTTCAGTTCCTTCACACTGTAGGATTCCAACCTATCCAATTTCCAGCCAGGGATGCAACAGATGATGCTCTTGATTCAGGCATGGTGAAGTAGCAAGTTCAACACTGACAAGAACCAGTATGTGGCACGTAATGGTCTGCAATATGGTAGTAGTGCACACCAATCACTGTAAGTCAAGTGCAAACACAAGTCCTATTCTCACCGCTGACAACCAATGTTAGAAATGGGGGTCTCTAGTTGGCAAGGGTTTGCACCTTTGTCCAAGTAGGGACCCTTCTTCCTAGTCAGTATAAGGGAGTTACACTCTTAAAATAACCCCTGCTCCCCTGCTCCCCCCCCTTCGTAGCTTGGCATGAGCAGTCAGGCTTGTTCTAGAGGCAGTGTGTAAAGCATTTGCACATAACCAACAGTAATACAGTGCTAGCACTGCAAAAGGATACCACACCAGTTTAGAAAAATATCCAATAGTTTTATATACTTAAGACAAGACCAAAAACGTTAAAAATCCACAATACAGTAGTTAGAAATCTTCAGTTATCAAAATAACCTTGACAAACAGTTCCTTGAAATCGATAGCTTCCTCTGGGACTATCACGGTGTTGTGAACAAACAAATCCAAACAGTTCTGGCTGACAGCGGTGTCGCAGGCCAGGTACGGTGTCAGGAAGACCCACAAAACAGTACCTTTTAGAAATGCAGGGCGTAGGCGACCTCTCGTTGAGCTTCTGAAAGTATGGCGTAAGCAGGCGTTTGTTCTAGAGGTCGGTGCAGGAGTCGTTGGGCCCTCGTAGTCAGCCGCGTTGCAGATCGACCTCTCTGTTGAAGTCAAGAGCGTAGACAGGCGTCGGGTGCTGTGGTGTGAAGTGCAGCTGTGCGGCGTGCGGTGCACTCAGGTCGCGGTGCGAGCAGTGGCTCGGTGGCGGCATCAGCAAGCGGCATCGGTGAGACCAGGGTCACGGTGCGGTATTGCGGCTGTGCTCTCTGCGATGCCTTCAGTACACAGAGTCGACAGCGGCGTCTTAGACAGCGTCGGGTTACTTTTTCTTCTGTTGCAGCACAAAACACACAGTCCCCAGTGCTGAGGGCAGAAGAACTTGAAGTCTTTGCTGTTCCTGAGACCTTTTGAACGGGGGCAAGCTCTACCTCAAGCCCTTGGAGAAACTCACAAAAGTAGATTGAAGAAAGTTCAGTCCAGTCCTTTCACTGCCCAGGACAGAAGCAGCCACAGCAAAGCACTCACCAAAGTGGTAGTTTCTCCTCACAGCTTCTCCAGCTCTTTTTCTTGGCAGTCTTCTTGGTCCAAAAGCGTTCTAAAGTTCAGGGGTTTGGGCCTTAATATTATTCCACAAAATCCTTTGATCTCTGAAGGCAGTGATTGTCTGTACCTGGACAAAACCAGCTCTGCCCTCTCTGGTGTGGTTTCCTGGCAGGGTATGGAGACAGCTTTGTCAGAGGCAGACTAGGCCCATGCAGGTGCAAGGAAATCTCCTCCCCTACTCAAAATGCACCCAGGTCTATTTAGTCCTTTCCTGAACCATCTAGACTATCCAAAGCCACTCTTGATCCCTAGCCCCTGTCATCTAAAACCCAGGCAGTCAATCCACAAACCTAGCAGAGGTACACTGGATGTTAAGGCAAGAAAATACCTACTTTCTAGAAATGGTATTTTAAAACACAGAATGTAAAAATCCCCTTCACTAAAAGATACATCTTTAGAGTCCAGGCATACTAAACTTGGTTTTCCTACCTAGTTCCCATGGCCAGTTATGTTTATAGATGTTATAAACAAACTTCCCATTCTGTCCTATGGGGAACAGGTAGCCTTGCAATAGTGAAAAACGGAATGGGCAGTAATTCGCTATCAGGATATTCCACACATACCAGTGCATGTCCTACCTTTCACATACACTGTGCCCTGCTCACAGGGGTTCCTTGGGCCTATCTTGGGGGTGACTGACATGTAAGAAAAGGGAAGGTTAGAGCTTGGCAAGTGGGTACACTTGCCAGGTCGACATGGCAGTACCAGACTGCACACAGGCTCTGCAATGGCAGGCCCGAGTTACATTTATGGGCTGTTGGTGTGGGTGGCACAATCCAGTGCTGCAGCCCACTAACAGCGTTTGATTTACAGGGCCTGGCACACTCAGTGCACTCTACTAGGGACTGACACATAAATCAAACATTTTAATCATGGAAGCACCAATCCATAACACATTTTACCACAGGAGCACTTGCACATTACCACTGGTCAGCAGTGAGAAAAGTGCGCAGAAACACTGCGCCAGCAAAAACAGAGTCAAAACCGGGAGGGCAGAAAGCAAAAACTCTGGAGAAACATGCCAAAAGATGCCAGGTCTAACACTCACCTACTCAGAGACTCATGCACTCACTCACAGTTCCAATCAAAGATTCATGCGCTCCTCAGAGACCAACTCAGAGACTCATGCATCCACTCACAGACACACTTGCACACCCACTTATGAAAAAACATAGAAATTCACACAAAAATATAGGTTACTGGACGTTATCGTTAGGAAATAGAAAAAAAAACTTTAGAAATACACTGAAAAACCAAAGGTTACAGGGACGTTATAGTTAGGCTCAGATTTCACTTGTACAAAACCAGTGAAATTCAGTAGTTATAGTTACCTGTGAGAACTATAACTTATGTATCCGCAATGCACTGCTTATGACCTCACATATTACATCACTCATTACGTGGTCAGTGACAATACTGATGACATCACTGATGCCATCTCAAATGACATCACTGATGACATCTTCTGCAGAACAACTCACAGACTCATTCACACCCCTATAGAACCTCTCATAAACCTCTAATACACCCACTCACACACCCACACAACCACTCGCATACCCATTCATAGACACATACAATTAACACACCCACTCACTTATCCATAGAGATACTAACACACCCACTCATTCACCCATACAGCTACTAACAGAGCTACTCACTCACCCATACAGCTACTCAGACACCCATTCACTCACCCACACAACCACTTACATAACTAGTCGCACTTACATACAAGCTCTCGCGCACACACACTCATTCACCTATACAGCCACTCACACAGGCACTTACTGCACAATAGTCACTCACACACTTACTCACTTACCAATACACCCACTCAAACAGCCACTCACTCACCCATACACTCACTTACACACCCAGTCATTCACCCATAGAGCCAATCACATATCCACTCATTCACCCATATAGGCACTCATACATCCACTTGCCCACCCATAGAGCTACTCACACAGTTACTTACCCACACATATAGTCACTCACACAGCCACTCACCCATCCATACAGCCACCAACACACCCACTCACCTATTCAGCTACTCACACAATCACTCACTCACCAATACAGGCACTCACACAGACACTCACTCACCCATACAGCCACTCATCAACCCATACATCCATATATATTATATAGGCCAGATGATCAAGGCCGCTTGGACGGCCGAAACGCGTCTTGACGAAATGTGGGAACAATAAAATAATGCTAAATAATCAAGTTGGTCCATGCCCGTGATTTCCGCGTGTAAGCGGTGTCTTGTTGCGAGCTGTAGCTAATATATATATATATATCGAGGACGGGCCCACTTGTGGAGTCCATACAGGACTTGATTGTGTGCTTCCCGGACCACACTTCCCAGAATGCACAGTCTCATTTGAGCCTCCCATCGGTGGGTGTGTTATATATAAAATGGGGAAGTGGGTCGGTGGTTGTGCACACCGCTTCCGTTATAGCCCCTGAAGAGAAGCATATGGAGCTTCGAAACGCGTCGGGCAGATCCCGTACGGAGTGGCGTCTACGAGTGGATCCCCGTCCTCACCTATACATAAACCAAGCTGCTGTTCGCGTGCTACTCAAAGGTGGACACCTTCAAGCATTGATTTATACGCGGCCGTCCAGCCGCGGAGTATGCACCACCCCGGTACCCTGGGGTCACGAAAGTGAAGCAGCAGTCGTACTTGGAATCGAGGACGGGCCCACTTGTGGAGTCCATACAGGACTTGATTGTGTGCTTCCCGGACCACACTTCCCAGAATGCACAGTCTCATTTGAGCCTCCCATCGGTGGGTGTGTTATATATAAAATGGGGAAGTGGGTCGGTGGTTGTGCACACCGCTTCCGTTAAAGCCCCTGAAGAGAAGCATATGGAGCTTCGAAATGCGTCGGGCAGATCCCGTACGGAACGGCGTCTACAAGTGGATCCCCGTCCTCACCTATACATAAACCAAGCTGCTGTTCGCGTGCTACTCAAAGGTGGACACCTTCGAGCATTGATATATATATCTCTACAGCTACATGCTACAGTTCCAGTTATGGATCCACCCGGAACCCGTCCCTCTCGCAGGCTGACAGGCTGACACGAGTGGTTGAGGTCGGAATATACCTCTCTTGGGCACTATGCCCCTGTTCGATTTTCGACCTGCGTGAAGGACTGACAGTTTGAGGGGGCCCAAGGAGAGACTTTGTTCGTCAGAAACAATCCCGCTTCAGCCATCCAAACCCAGCTGCTTTTCTCCTCGTCTCCGTTAATTCCACCACTTTGGATCATCTTTTACCCTTCCCCACAACACCAGCCTGGAGTACATTATCATGTTGCATTCTGGGGGTTGCAGTGCGCAGACATGAGTCGTACCGCAACAGGTGTGCGGAATTGCATGGGGGAGGAGCGGAATGGCGCCTTTAACAACAAGCGGCTGGCAGGCTGTTCGAGACTTTGTCAGGTGTTGGGCGCTGAGGAAGGCAAATGCGCCGAAATGCATTCGCCGCCACCGGACTGCTGGTTTCTTTTCTAATAAAGCCCCTCCTCACATTTCCCCTCGTGGTTGCTGCTTCTCTTTTCCTCGGGGGAGAGACTTACCTGCACATGTTCTGCGCACAGCCAGAAGCGCACGCAGCATACCCCTGTCGCCATGGGTCCGGACTTTTCTGGTCAGCTCTACAGCTACATGCTACAGTTCCAGTTATGGATCCACCCGGAACCCGTCCCTCTCGCAGGCTGACACGAGTGGTTGAGGTCGGAATATACCTCTCTTGGGCACTATGCCCCTGTTCGATTTTCGACCTGCGTGAAGGACTGACAGTTTGAGGGGGCCCAAGGAGAGACTTTGTTCGTCAGAAACAATCCCGCTTCAGCCATCCAAACCCAGCTGCTTTTCTCCTCGTCTCCGTTAATTCCACCACTTTGGATCATCTTTTACCCTTCCCCACAACACCAGCCTGGAGTACATTATCATGTTGCATTCTGGGGGTTGCAGTGCGCAGACATGAGTCGTACCGCAACAGGTGTGCGGAATTGCATGGGGGAGGAGCGGAATGGCGCCTTTAACAACAAGCGGCTGGCAGGCTGTTCGAGACTTTGTCAGGTGTTGGGCGCTGAGGAAGGCAAATGCGCCGAAATGCATTCGCCGCCACCGGACTGCTGGTTTCTTTTCTAATAAAGCCCCTCCTTACATTTCCCCTCGTGGTTGCTGCTTCTCTTTTCCTCGGGGGAGAGACTTACCTGCACATGTTCTGCGCACAGCCAGAAGCGCACGCAGCATACCCCTGTCGCCATGGGTCCGGACTTTTCTGGTCAGCTCTACAGCTACATGCTACAGTTCCAGTTATGGATCCACCCGGAACCCGTCCCTCTCGCAGGCTGACACGAGTGGTTGAGGTCGGAATATACCTCTCTTGGGCACTATGCCCCTGTTCGATTTTCGACCTGCGTGAAGGACTGACAGTTTGAGGGGGCCCAAGGAGAGACTTTGTTCGTCAGAAACAATCCCGCTTCAGCCATCCAAACCCAGCTGCTTTTCTCCTCGTCTCCGTTAATTCCACCACTTTGGATCATCTTTTACCCTTCCCCACAACACCAGCCTGGAGTACATTATCATGTTGCATTCTGGGGGTTGCAGTGCGCAGACATGAGTCGTGCCGCAACAGGTGTGCGGAATTGCATGGGGGAGGAGCGGAATGGCGCCTTTAACAAGCGGCTGGCAGGCTGTTCGAGACTTTGTCAGGTGTTGGGCGCTGAGGAAGGCAAATGCGCCGAAATGCATTCGCCGCCACCGGACTGCTGGTTTCTTTTCTAATACAGCCCCTCCTTACATTTCCCCTCGTGGTTGCTGCTTCTCTTTTCCTCGGGGGAGAGACTTACCTGCACATGTTCTGCGCACAGCCAGAAGCGCACGCAGCATACCCCTGTCGCCATGGGTCCGGACTTTTCTGGTCAGCTCTACAGCTACATGCTACAGTTCCAGTTATGGATCCACCCGGAACCCGTCCCTCTCGCAGGCTGACACGAGTGGTTGAGGTCGGAATATACCTCTCTTGGGCACTATGCCCCTGTTCGATTTTCGACCTGCGTGAAGGACTGACAGTTTGAGGGGGCCCAAGGAGAGACTTTGTTCGTCAGAAACAATCCCGCTTCAGCCATCCAAACCCAGCTGCTTTTCTCCTCGTCTCCGTTAATTCCACCACTTTGGATCATCTTTTACCCTTCCCCACAACACCAGCCTGGAGTACATTATCACGTTGCATTCTGGGGGTTGCAGTGCGCAGACATGAGTCGTACCGCAACAGGTGTGCGGAATTGCATGGGGGAGGAGCGGAATGGCGCCTTTAACAACAAGCGGCTGGCAGGCTGTTCGAGACTTTGTCAGGTGTTGGGCGCTGAGGAAGGCAAATGCGCCGAAATGCATTCGCCGCCACCGGACTGCTGGTTTCTTTTCTAATAAAGCCCCTCCTTACATTTCCCCTCGTGGTTGCTGCTTCTCTTTTCCTCGGGGGAGAGACTTACCTGCACATGTTCTGCGCACAGCCAGAAGCGCACGCAGCATACCCCTGTCGCCATGGGTCCGGACTTTTCTGGTCAGCTCTACAGCTACATGCTACAGTTCCAGTTATGGATCCACCCGGAACCCGTCCCTCTCGCAGGCTGACACGAGTGGTTGAGGTCGGAATATACCTCTCTTGGGCACTATGCCCCTGTTCGATTTTCGACCTGCGTGAAGGACTGACAGTTTGAGGGGGCCCAAGGAGAGACTTTGTTCGTCAGAAACAATCCCGCTTCAGCCATCCAAACCCAGCTGCTTTTCTCCTCGTCTCCGTTAATTCCACCACTTTGGATCATCTTTTACCCTTCCCCACAACACCAGCCTGGAGTACATTATCATGTTGCATTCTGGGGGTTGCAGTGCGCAGACATGAGTCGTACCGCAACAGGTGTGCAGAATTGCATGGGGGAGGAGCAGAATGGCGCCTTTAACAACAAGCGGCTGGCAGGCTGTTCGAGACTTTGTCAGGTGTTGGGCGCTGAGGAAGGCAAATGCGCCGAAATGCATTCGCCGCCACCGGACTGCTGGTTTCTTTTCTAATAAAGCCCCTCCTCACATTTCCCCTCGTGGTTGCTGCTTCTCTTTTCCTCGGGGGAGAGACTTACCTGCACATGTTCTGCGCACAGCCAGAAGCGTACGCAGCATACCCCTGTCGCCATGGGTCCGGACTTTTCTGGTCAGCTCTACAGCTACATGCTACAGTTCCAGTTATGGATCCACCCGGAACCCGTCCCTCTCGCAGGCTGACACGAGTGGTTGAGGTCGGAATATACCTCTCTTGGGCACTATGCCCCTGTTCGATTTTCGACCTGCGTGAAGGACTGACAGTTTGAGGGGGCCCAAGGAGAGACTTTGTTCGTCAGAAACAATCCCGCTTCAGCCATCCAAACCCAGCTGCTTTTCTCCTCGTCTCCGTTAATTCCACCACTTTGGATCATCTTTTACCCTTCCCCACAACACCAGCCTGGAGTACATTATCATGTTGCATTCTGGGGGTTGCAGTGCGCAGACATGAGTCGTACCGCAACAGGTGTGCGGAATTGCATGGGGGAGGAGCGGAATGGCACCTTTAACAACAAGCGGCTGGCAGGCTGTTCGAGACTTTGTCAGGTGTTGGGCGCTGAGGAAGGCAAATGCGCCGAAATGCATTCGCCGCCACCGGACTGCTGGTTTCTTTTCTAATAAAGCCCCTCCTTACATTTCCCCTCGTGGTTGCTGCTTCTCTTTTCCTCGGGGGAGAGACTTACCTGCACATGTGTATATATATATATATATACATATATATATATGTATATACATATATATATATATACATACATATATATATATATATATGTATATATATATATATATATACATATATATATATACATATATATATATACATATATACATATATACATATATATATATATATATATATATATACACATATATTTGAAAACAAAGGATGTGGCACTCTCGAGCAATTTCTGCTTAATTTATTTGTAAGTGCTCTCTCTCTATATATATATATTCACTCTTGAGCAATTTTTGCTTTATTTATTGGTAAGTGCTCACTTCCTAATAAAGAAGTTTTGTATGTGAAGCTTCCTAATAAAGAAGTTTTGTGAAACTCACTTACTTGTGGAGTGGCGTCCTTGAGATTGAGGAACCCTTGGAGAATATATATATATATATATATATATTCAAAAAGTCCGAAATCAACTTTAGCATACGCATACGCTCAGGCTGACGACGAAATTTGAGAAAAGCCACAAACTCAGTGCTCTCGTTTTCAGTGCTATTTATTCGTGAATAACAGCCCACCAGTCGCCATAATATATATATTCACTAAAACGAACAAAGATTTAAAGTAATGTTATAGTTAGGTGAATATGTTAGTGACAACTTAACGCTTTGAAAAAAAACAAACACAGAAGTTTACCCCTGCCATGCACTGACATTTCAAATGACATAATTGATAACATATATATATATATATATATATATATCTGTATTATATATATATATATCTATATATATATACATATATATAGATATATATGTATGTTTTATTATATATCTATATGTATTTTAAAAAAGAGATTTGGTGTTTAAATATCTAAACAAAGTCACTCAGTCTCAAAAATCACCTCATTAATGTTTTCCTCCGCCTGAATTCCCTTCCTAATATTAGTATGCTTTCAAAAATGTATGTTGTCTTTTAAGAGCCGATAGGTCTCATACCCAATTAATATGTATTAGAAGAATCAACAAGGGGATAAAAAGAACCAATAAACAGCCAAACACAAATCTAGCCACTGCATGCATACTCTCCCAGAATCCAGTTCTACTTCACCGTTAGATGTTCTGAAGAGGGGCACCCACACACCTCTGCTGTGGGCAATTTGTACCCCGCTTACCTTCCTAGTAGGTCAAGTTGCTTCATTTATTGTCGTGTATTTCTATAGGTTCTGAATCGATCCCCCTATTCCTGACCCTATTCTGGTTAAACTACCTAGCTAGTTAACTAACAGTCAGCCCATGAGGCAAGAAATCCCCCATGATGCAGATACCGTTATCTGACGCAGTCACACTACGGCACAGGAACGTGTTATCTGATTAGGTCATAACGCTTGAGATCTAATTAGACAAGCGACATTCCTCCAGCCCCTGATAAGGCATACGACGTTCTCATAACAAATCAAACCTATGACAACCTGGATAATCCGTGCGGCCATTGTTTTGATTTCACAGAGAACTTTAGTAAAGAATGTGCTAACGAGCAAGTCGTATGACATCTTTATTGACGTACCTATGTCCATCCTTACGTCAATCCCGGCACCTTTAAGGTATAAATATTGCCGACCTTGCCCTATGCAAAACACACGCGTGGTGACAAGACGGAGCAGCCATACTTGCCGAAGCCGAGAGCAGAAGCAGACCCCGCAGGCAGCAGCCCCGCCTTCCTGACGCGCTGAGAGACGCGCTGCTATCTCAAGCCGAGAGACCCAGCACCGGCGTTTCTGGGCAGCCCTCGCAGGCAGCCTGGAATATCGAGAGCAGAGAAAGAGATACCATTCCTCATTCATCCTAAATTCCAGGTACAGAACTGAATAACCCCTCCTAGAGAATTCTTTAGTTATTCACTTGGCAAAAACAAACTTAACTTAAACTGTAACTTTCTATTCCCGCCCACGCATTAGACTTAGGTCAGGTACACGGGGTAGGCGTATTTAGAAACACCAGTTGAGTACGTTTAGTCAAATGTATATGTGTATGTAAATATATTTTAATCATTTTAAAGCATCATATGGCTCAGAAACCATATCAATGTTTTTACAGTATTATTTTATACTATTGCTTTTAATGTATGCACTTTACTTAACTATAAGTATTGCAATAATATCGATCCATTTCTCTTGTACGAGAAAAGAGACTGATCAATAAATAACATCTTTTATTGAACACGCCCGTCTCTTCCTTTTCTCTACATTCTGATGAGACTAAGAATGCACGTACTGACTGAGTAAAATAATTGCCTTGTGCTCACACGACTCTTGAGATTGACTCTTGATTAGGGGAGAGCAAAGTTGTCATGTTCTATGGTTGTCAGAAACTAAATCCCTTCTTGTCTAATCAGGGGAGGTAATCCTTCCTTGAACATTCGAGAAAGTTTCTAGCGAACTCTGAGCTTAGCTGGCAAACCCAAAAATTAAGTCTAGTATCGACAGTAGTAGACCTAGTTAACGTCTGGTCTAGGCCTTTACTGCCGTAGGTACTATTCCAATGCGCAGAGCCTATTGGGAAAATAGGAGCTACACTACATGGCGCCCAACGCGTTTGGAAAGGGCGATAAAACTAACGTAAGACATTTAGAGTAACTCAGTCGTGCTTTCTCACTCAGACCCCTTTTCCCGAATACTCCAAAGACGTCTGGAGTGGGTGAAAGGTTATTATATCCTCCAAAACCTCGCAGGAGGGAACTCCTATGTATGGTTCTTGGTCTAGTCAACGTTGAAGGATAAAACAGTTCCAGAATATTGTGCATCTAATCTCTGTTTCCATAAAGAAACCTGATCTGCAAACAAACATAATACCATCCTGTCTGTAAAATGGCAGAGAGTGATGAAGAAAGAGAAGCAATTAGATTAGCTACTGAAATAGCAGATGCTGATGCTACCATGCAAACAGCAGACCCGGATATAATACTCATCCAGGTCGCCAAAAGGAGATCTATAACGTTAAAACTTATAGAAAAAGGACTGACACCTAGAGGTGGCACAGTCATATTCGTAATTGAGGCACACGAATATCGGCAGACAGAGGTATACTATACATGGATACATTTTCCAGCAGCAAATGCTGTAACAAAGTACTTCCACTATTACAAAGTAGAGGAACCTCCTGAAACGTACACTCCTTTCGAGGAGGTGGAAGTACCACTCAAATTCCAAGAGCATTTGCTCTTATTTGATGGCGCCCTAATACATAACAATCACATTACAAGGCTCGGTCCTTTAGGAAGACCAGGAGCAACGTGGCCGGTCCTAGCCGGATACACACCACATCCAGACATCGAAAGAATGCCTGCAGCAGAGCTATTAATACAGCTAAAACAACTACTAAAAATTCATAGACAATTAGTTCAGTATGTAATGCGGACTTCAACAATTCAGCCAGCGATTAAACTTCCACAGCTGACCCCTCACCAGGGGAACACAAATAAAATTACACCACAGAACATCCAATCCTGCCTAGGTAAAGTTCCAGCTAAACGGGAACAAATACCATTCTGGTTGGCACAGAAAATCACCCAAATAGAGGCGGTGTTTCCTGACACCACCCCGCTGGAAAAACACAGGATTCTGACTATATGTCTCCCAATGGGAATCGCACCACACATTGAGGACTGTGACACTTGGGGTACAGTCTTTGCTTCCATCTACACCAAAACGCACGGTGTCCCATCCATTTCGGTGATACCAGAGGTGCTAAAACAAATTCAAGATGAATACGGTCCAGAACCTCCTTTAACCCTTGGTATGAAATTACTGAAAGACTTCAAGCAGGTCTCGGCTATATTACTAGCCAACATAAAAGGTGAAGCAGCAAACGTGGCGATCCGCCAGAGGTTAAAAGAGACAGATATAGCAGACCAACCAGCTGAAATTGCCAGAATCATAGAAAAATCCTATGAAGAACTAGGCAGAGATAGTCTATGTGGAATACCAGTAAAACCGCAACTGACTACAAGTCCAGAAAAAATGTTTTTTAATAATAATAATAATTCACCAAAGAAGAACTGGGATGGGAACAAACAATCCAATCCTAAAGAAAAGAAATTCCAGTCCAGAGGAAGGTCTCCTAGGCGAAGAGAGAAATCTCCAAACCCAAGACAAAGGTCACCCCAGAGTGATCCCTCTGGGAATAGATATAACCTTAGAAATAGGGATAATATTAAAAAACCTGATAGATATCAAGACATTGATACGCGTCCCTCTCAATCTTTTCAGAATTCCTCGCAGAAATCGGAAAGAAGAGGACGATCAGAAGAGCACGCCAAGTCCAAAGACAAGGAACCTGCTCAACTGAAAAAGAAGTTACAATTTCCAAAAAAGAAGGTAGCCAGTATCAAGGTAGTAAACAATGCCGAGAATACTGAGGACACAACTGAAAAACGGAGAGTGGGCTCAGACAATGCTAGACAGCGCAGCAGAGGTGAGCATAGCTCGCAAAGTCCTTATGAATCATCTGGAGACAGTGGACACGAATGAATACCTTCAAGTGGAAACTGCAGATACCAGAGTTAGCAAGCCCCACAAAATATACGAGATAACATTACGTATAGAGGGAGATAAGACTAGGAAAATAAGGGGACTATTCTGGGATAACCTATCCAAAGGCTATGACATCCTTCTAGCTGGAAAAGACTGGCCACCAGAGTTTGTCAGGGAGTGCCCTCATGGCGAAGAAGTAATTATGCCTGCCTTCTCGAATCAAATCCCGATTCATAAAAAATATACACTTGCTAGAAAGTGGGCAGTGGCCTTAGCACCTGCTTTATATAAAAATCATGTAGGATGGGATGAGGATTCTCCTCCTCACAAAATCCAGTTAAAATCACAACCAACCGCACAAAGGCAGTACCCAATTAAGCAAGAAGCTAAAAAACAAGTAAATGAAATACTAGATCAGCTAGAATACCAAGGGGTGATTGAAACTTGCACCTCACAAATGAACAATCCTTTGTTTCCGGTCTCCAAACCAGACAATTCGTACCGTCTAGTTTTGGATTACCGACACCTTAACACATGTTGCAAAACTTTTGCAGTGCAAAACTCACACAGTGCTGCACTAATGAATAACATAGTGCGCAAAAAATACAAAACAACCTTGGACATCTCCAATGGATTCTTTTGTCAAAACATAGCACCAGAGAGCAGATATTTAACTGCATTCTCAGTAAATGGCACTCAAAAACAATTCTGTCGGTTAGCACAGGGGTACAAGAATAGCCCGGGGGTATTCTCAGCGAGAGTAACAGAATTACTACAACAATATGATGATGAAGCATTATCTTATGTCGATGACATTTACTTAACAGATGATGACTTGGAGACTCACTTGAAAAGAGTGAACACCATAATACTTGGTTTCGCTGCAGAAGGTTACAAATTCAACTTCAAAAAATCCAGAATTGCCCATCTGAATATCCAGTACGGAGGATATGAATTATCAAGTATTGCCTGGTTGACAGTCTTTTAAGAACTAGAAGAATTGGAAAATCTAAAATATGAAAAGACATATCCTCTGCCAATCGACATTCTGCCTCTACGACATTACGCCTGTGTAATCTATACAGACGGACATGCTCAACCCTCCGTTTGGGGAGAACATGCATACAATCCCACATGTGAGATTACAAAAGAAGTGTGGCGCGGAGGTAAACTAAGACCTCTATTAACAAAATCACACTCAGTGGAAACTAATTCAGAACTACAAACTGAAATAATAGCTTTGAAAATGGCGCTAGAGAATGCGGATCGCGAATTCCCGACGCTTATAGTGTCAGATTCATATTTCTGCGTCAAAGCATATAACAGCGATTTGCAGACCTGGATTCAGAACGGTTACAAAGATGACACAGATGCACCAATAAAGCAGAGACTTCTCTGGGAACAAGTAGCTCTTTTGAAGAAAGAACTACCAAAGACTCACGTGACTCACTCACTGAGTCATCAACGTGATGGCGTTCACGTTGTAGGGAATTCATTGGCTGAAACAGCCACAGCGGCAGCCAGTAAACCGGCTCCCGTAGATCGAAAAAAGCGTACATTAAAATTCATTGACGGCGAAACGTTGCTGGCGGTGAAAACGTCATCAAAAGGCGACTGCTCAGCGTTACCGATCAATTATCCACTCAATTATACATACATAATCGATGCAAACTCCGTCCCTTTTGCTCGAATCCCTGGAGTGGGGGATAGAGTGATTCCAAACATGGACAGGAGAAACTTGTTAATCGCAGACGCACACATGGGCGAGGGTCTCAGACACCTTAAATTAAAAAATTCTCTGGAAGAATTACAATCACGGTACTGGTGGCCAGGCATGAGCCTGCACTACACCATGTTTGTAAAAAACTGCCCAAACTGCAACAGAGATCGCAGTGGGGAGAGAAGCAGTTTAATACCTCGTCGTATCAAGGCAGATAATATTACCAGCAAAAGAATGGCTTGCGATTAACATATACAGGCTAGTTTCCACTTATAATGTAGATCCACAGCACTCGGCTGACGTCCGGACTGTTATACAAGATTCGCGAGTCTAAATGGCATATACGCTAAGAGCATGCTACGTTCGACCATTTTTTCTTTTTCTCAGGCAATCCAGCCTGGGGGGGGAAAGAATGGCCAAATGAGCACAGCCCAGCGGGAATCTTCTCACTTCCTTCCTGAGGGTATGGGATGGTGTAAAGAAAAAACCAAGACAGAAAGCAATCTATAATAGAAAGGATATTAGGTTCGGGAGCTGGGTGGGTCAAACATGGGTCAAGTGTCCAACGTAGTCTAAATAACTTGCCAAGAAATTCTCTGAAGGGATTCAGTCCGTACGAATTATTATTCGGAACTAGGATGTTGATCTCTGACCTTGATAGTCAGACTTCAGTGGTAATAGAAAAAAGCTTTGATGTCAAAGACCGTTTGGCTATTTTGCAGGACTTAAACAAAACAAGAAAAGACCTGAGCAACATACAGTTGAAACAACAGCCAACAACCACTGAAGAATCACCACCTGTCCCAGCAAGACCTGTCTGGATTCCAAAAGTCGGGGATCTAGTCAGGGAGAAGATCGCGGTAAAGAAGGAATTTGGGCCTTCTTACAGAAAAGCAGTTCCTGTCTTGTCTGTCAACGGGACAAGATCAGTTATACTACCGCCACTTGCTGGAAAAAAGGAGAACCGAGTTGTATCCATCGACCTGGTAAAACCACAACATGTGGCCGATAACAAACAGTAGGCCAAGTGGACTTCCAATAAGTAGCAGAACACCAAGGTTTGCTACCAGTAAAGAGGTCCTAACAAAGAGGCTCATCACATTCGAAACGCCTACAGAAGAACAACAAGGACTATGCAACAATGCAATAGAACTAAGACCTCTGAAAACCCAAATAAAGACGTTTAGCAGAGACACACCAATCTATACTGAAGTACCAAGTGAAAATGCAAGAAACAAAAATCCTGAACCAATTGGAACAATTGACAGAACTGCATCCGGTTACTTCATCAACTTCGATGATTCCTCTGAAGGTTTCAGCGAACAAAAGACACAGCCATCATCAAAATCCTTTAAAGACAAAGCGAAGGAACTTTTGAAACAACTAAAAGAAACATATCTGATTTCTCCATGGATTGAATTTTGGGTGGGTTTTGGTGCATTTATCCTCATACTTTGGCTCATCATGGTATTTACTTTGGGACGCTTCATTGAGGGAAAATATGCTAAAATGAACACAGCAAGTCAGAACATCAACTTGGTCCTCAAACCACACACATCTTCACACGTCGAGAAAAGAGAACTTTCTTCAGAACTTTCTTCAGCCAACTTCACAGCAATTCCAATACCTGGTGGGGTAGCCTGGGACAACACTGACTATGAAATTTATGGTCCGTTCGAGATCCTGAAATATCCACACCAAATTAAGATCTCTTTGAGTGACTTTGCAAAACCAAACTCATTTGCTGATGATTGGGACTTTGAAAGTATAAACAATATGATGTCTGACTTAGTAATGTCTGCTAAATTTACAAAACATGATTATTTGCAAGGTTCTACAAATTATGATAGTATGTATTGCTATAACCATTATGGTAACCATTTCCTGCATAAATCTGCACAACCTAGAAATGTTTTAAATTATAATCAATGGGAACATTGTGCTACACCTCCAAAAGGGAGCTCTAGAACCGTTTATGACAAATATTCATATTTTTCAGGTTTTAACATAACTAATGCTGAAACATTTTATTACAAATTGTCAAACAAGACAGGGACCAAAACCATGATAACCAACACAAAATTGATATATTCAGACATATTCTTTGAAAAGATGAATACATTTGGATTTGATTATTGGGACAAAAATGTTGATTTGAAAAGTGTTTGGGGTACAAAAGAATGGCAAGTACAGGGTTTAGAAGCTTTGTTTAGAGCCTGCATGATCCCAGAACAAATGATATTTTTAAATGACACTGTTCAACAAACCACCTGTCTTGGCTTAGCCAAAATCAAAGATTTAAATAACCTGTCTATTCCAAAGCCAACAATGTTTAGCAATAACTCTGATACAGATGAAGAAATAGACATAAACCATATACTTAACCAAAACAGAACACATCCTGATTGGAAACAATGGTTGATCTGGCCCACAGATACAAATAACTGTCAAGATAGATTCCTGAATAAAACACAGGGTTTCAAAATGACCAGGCCAGACCCTAGATATCCCCAAAGACATCACCCAGGGATAATAACAACCTACAGTGTGGGCAAATTATGCCTTCAATGGCTGCAAACTTCCACACTGCCTGAAATTAAGCAACACCTAACTTTACTTACTGATGGTGCTGACTTGCGTGATTTCATACTGGGACCACGCAAACAGCGTCATAAGCGTTTCATAGCAGCCTCTGTATATGCAGCATACAATGAGGCCTGGAAGGTTACTCAAATTGAGACAGCAGAGAGAATACGGGAAATTGACCGTATTAATTTGGAAAAATCACTTTCTGTAGTGGACAATGGGTTAATGACTCTGTCCTCCAGAATATTTTCATTGGACAGCATTGTGTCTTCAGCAATCGACATATTATCGCAAGACTTACTGTTATTACAACATGGTCAGTCACAATTGCGTTCTATTGTACAGCTTGGCTGGACGTTACAAAATCTGCGTTCAGGCTATGTGCCTTGGCGTTTAATCAACACAACGTCACTATTCCACATCTTTAACCTTACTGATAGACAAATCGGTATGGCGCAGAAGGGTGCTGATTATACAATCTTGAGCATTGAAAAACTAGAAAGATTACCGTTGACAATGTCAGAACGACCTGTCAGTGAATGGATAATCCACGGAATCATAAACATTCCAATCTCAACCTTCAGGTTTCAATACTGCCAAAAATATATACAGGCTGGCATGTACGAGAAATTGGGAAAGGGGTACCTTAAAACAACATGGAACCTGCCCTATTCACATGCATGTGTCAGTAACAAAGGACAGAAAGTGTTTCTTAGTGGCAACAATTGTGCTATGTCACTAAGCGGCACGCTTCTGTGTAACGGTATTAGTTTGCACGGAGCCTGTGAAGGGAATTCATACAACCTTTCATGTCACCAGCAAGGCGCACCTGCAACTGAAATAGAACCATTCTTTCAAAGACTCTATAATGGGAGTTACATTCTTATTGTAGACCGCAGATTTTGTAGTCTTATGCCCGGGACTCCTTATCTCGTCACAACGACGGCGAAGGTCAAGTGCTGTGGACGTTCTTTGTTCCCCAGCTCCTTTCCAGACAGGGAGGCGAGGGCATGGCCCAGTTTGAAAATTACTTCTATTCGAATAGATACTTTAAGCAGAATGAAAACAGTGCTTCTTCAGACGCCTACAAGGCTCACGTCATCTAAAGAAACGTATGATCTACAAGTCGCAAGGACGACTGCAGAGATACATACATTATTATCAACCAATTCCCCCGTACATTTCGCGGAAATCCTGAGCGAAATCTTAAATATTTCTGATACCACTGGGGTCTCAAAGGTATTTAAGACAGTATTTTCGATGGCATTAACACCATTCAAAGCCATACTGGGTATTTTTCCAGATTTCGTCCATTCGATTTTTGGCGGACTTCCCTTGATCCTGGGACTAATTGCAGGAATCCTATTCCTAGTCCTTATTTTTCGTTATGGCAACCCATGTCACAGATCAAACTCTCGCGACAATGGAAGATACGATCCTAGCCATTGGATACCGGGACCGGATATCAAAAATCCTGGGACTCTCCCGGCTTAGAGACCTGAACATGACTTGGTTTCTATCATTTCGACCAATGTGGCAAAGGTGTGTTTTACCTGTACTAAGGTGTCTGCTATGCGGAGAAGAATGCGTGTTAGACACCTGTCTGACGCTACAATCGGATGCGCCGGTGGATGCAGATACACTGTTGGTTCCTACCAAGGTTCACGCACTGTGCTGCCCTCAAAGGCTGCCAATTCTGATGACGGCATTCCTGGAATCTTCACCACTACGATTGAAGGGTAGTGAAGTTCAAGATGAAAGCAACATCGAACAGGTACGACCTTCTGTCAGCAATGCAAATCAGAATGTCAATGGAGACAATCATGCGCACGAATGCATGGTTACCCCTATTTCCGACTTAGAGGAACTTTCCCATGAAGCTGTTGACAGTTTTTTCGAAAGCCTGAATGATATGATGTTCTCTCCGGAACAGAAATAGAGACTTTTGAGTAAACTCGCACACGGCGTTCCCTGAATTCGGCCTTCAACTTTAAAAATAAAGTCACATGAACAATTACAATCCAGTTCACGGACAGCAACCTTTTTCAGCAAGCCCTTAAAATATTTTTCTATATATTTTTTCCCCGGGACACTGACCTTCTGCTTAAAGTAAGAAACTATTCCTAGAGAACTAAGATTTCTATTTTTTTAGATACTTTATAGACTTTATATAGACTTTAGCTGCCCGCTGGTATGTTCACACTATATTTTATGTGATGAAATGGTTTCGACTTTTTTTCTGTATAGCCATATTAAGAGCCATTTCATGTGTATTTCTCATATACCAACAAGCAATAATGCATAACAATGCGTGTTTACTTTTGCATTTAATTCATAGCTTAAGTGCATACAATATATATGACTGCAATTTTTCAGTATATTTGAAAATTTCAAAATGCATTTATGTATTTTGGGGTGGTAAGGTATACACTATACTCTATAGTATGTTGTACTATGTTATACTATGCATAGATTAGTAGATATGACCATAGTTAGCGTGGAGTGGGTATCGTGTATTTCTATAGGTTCTGAATCGATCCCCCTATTCATGACCCTATTCTGGTTAAACTACCTAGCTAGTTAACTAACAGTCAGCCCATGAGGCAAGAAATCCCCCATGATGCAGATACCGTTATCTGACGCAGTCACACTACGGCACAGGAACGTGTTATCTGATTAGGTCATAACGCTTGAGATCTAATTAGACAAGCGACATTCCTCCAGCCCCTGATAAGGCATACGACGTTCTCATAACAAATCAAACCTATGACAACCTGGATAATCCGTGCGGCCATTGTTTTGATTTCACAGAGAACTTTAGTAAAGAATGTGCTAACGAGCAAGTCGTATGACATCTTTATTGACGTACCTATGTCCATCCTTACGTCAATCCCGGCACCTTTAAGGTATAAATATTGCCGACCTTGCCCTATGCAAAACACACGCGTGGTGACAAGACGGAGCAGCCATACTTGCCGAAGCCGAGAGCAGAAGCAGACCCCGCAGGCAGCAGCCCCGCCTTCCTGACGCGCTGAGAGACGCGCTGCTATCTCAAGCCGAGAGACCCAGCACCGGCGTTTCTGGGCAGCCCTCGCAGGCAGCCTGGAATATCGAGAGCAGAGAAAGAGATACCATTCCTCATTCATCCTAAATTCCAGGTACAGAACTGAATAACCCCTCCTAGAGAATTCTTTAGTTATTCACTTGGCAAAAACAAACTTAACTTAAACTGTAACTTTCTATTCCCGCCCACGCATTAGACTTAGGTCAGGTACACGGGGTAGGCGTATTTAGAAACACCAGTTGAGTACGTTTAGTCAAATGTATATGTGTATGTAAATATATTTTAATCATTTTAAAGCATCATATGGCTCAGAAACCATATCAATGTTTTTACAGTATTATTTTATACTATTGCTTTTAATGTATGCACTTTACTTAACTATAAGTATTGCAATAATATCGATCCATTTCTCTTGTACGAGAAAAGAGACTGATCAATAAATAACATCTTTTATTGAACACGCCCGTCTCTTCCTTTTCTCTACATTCTGATGAGACTAAGAATGCACGTACTGACTGAGTAAAATAATTGCCTTGTGCTCACACGACTCTTGAGATTGACTCTTGATTAGGGGAGAGCAAAGTTGTCATGTTCTATGGTTGTCAGAAACTAAATCCCTTCTTGTCTAATCAGGGGAGGTAATCCTTCCTTGAACATTCGAGAAAGTTTCTAGCGAACTCTGAGCTTAGCTGGCAAACCCAAAAATTAAGTCTAGTATCGACAGTAGTAGACCTAGTTAACGTCTGGTCTAGGCCTTTACTGCCGTAGGTACTATTCCAATGCGCAGAGCCTATTGGGAAAATAGGAGCTACACTACATTATTGTGCATTTGTTCTTCAGAGCATCCCCTTAGCATTACATTCTCCTCTCTTTCTAGAAGGTAAAATCAGCCTATTTAGGTTATTGGAATTAGCAATAAAGGAGTGAAGAGACAGGTCTTGTGTATCAGGTCTTTCATGAGAATGAGGTTTGCGAATTGCACATTTAAAGCCACTGTGCTAGCAATATGAATTTTGTTTGCTTTTGGGCCGTACAAATATTACTACTAAGCAATGTCAATAATACTAAAACATATATCTATATAGTATACAAACATATAAAACAATCCCTAGCTTGCAAGTATTCATAGCACACACAAATAATACAAAAACATATATTTTTCTACCCCACCAAAGTGCAGGGGGCAGAAGGTATAGAGTAATAAACCCAGTTATTAGTGGATTCCACTTGGACCGCAAAGCAGGATGAGACAACAGATGCATATAAAAGTTAGAAAATAACTAGAACACAGGCCACCTACTTGTAGGGTAAAGCTCGAGATTGCAAGGAAGTGTGCAAGAACTAGAGGAACAGAAGCACAGGCAGTAGAGGTTTAAGACTTTCTGATAAGGATACTGGTTAGAGGCAGTGACGAGAGGACTGAAAGTTTGACAAAGCTGAATGAGAACATGCACTGGCAAAGCCAAAATAACTGAGTCTCTTCATTGACTTATGCATCAGTGGCAGCTCATTCTAAATGTGACAGGCTGTCTGCCGCAGGTTGTGCGGACTCTCTGCTCGTCTCTAAATGAGTCTCTGGCATAGAGTTCAGTTGACCCTAAGTCCATAAGGCATAGACTGTGGTCCAAGTGAGGTCTTACTCTTATGGTTTTAGAGGACTAGCTTGGTATGCGTCCTTCCAGCCACCCAGTTCATCGTGGGCTCTTCTACCAAGGAAAGTGCATAATCCTTTTGTGGGCAAACCTAGGAGAGGCATGACACATTAGGTGTAAGCATAGTTTGTCCAAGAAAAAAACAGGGAGGAATTCTCACCCCTCTCTGTATCACTACACAGGATTAAGCAAATAAAACCCCTTCAGCCTCAACTACAATTGAGGAGAAGCAGATCCGGAAGGAATCGACAACTGTTGCAAACATTTCAAACTGCAAAACACCATGCTGTAGAGGAGCATGCAATACAGAAAGGACTAAGGGTTCTTGCACAGCCCACTGAATGTCAGGTGTAGCTCCAGTCCCTCGTAGGAAATCAAACCTCGGCTGCTGTTGAGATCATGGGCCTTCCCCAATTTCCCTTCAAAATCTAAAAGAGCAGTGTAGTTGGGAGTCCATCTCTAAGGACCTCCACTTTTGGGTTTCGACTCAGTAGGGATGCTACTGCCTCTGCAGCTTCTTCCTTAGTGGGGTAATAATGTGTCATACAGTCTTTCTTGAAGGTAATGTTAAAGGGAAAAGACCATTGATGTATGGTGTCCTCTTCTATCAATTAATTCATGATGGATTTGAAGTCCAGGCACTGCGGAGAGTAGAAGCTGAAATATGCAGGAAGACTGAATATGATTACACCCTTAAATGGAACCTCTAAGACCACTGACAAGACCTATTCATTCACACAGAAGTAGTACGATTGGACAGGATGCCTCTTGGCTGATGCTAGGCCCAGGCATATCTTGGCTGCACTCTGTTAACCCTCTTGAGACAACCTTCTGAGTGACCGTCTCCTGCAACATCTCCCTGCCGGCCCTGCACTCCGATATGTACTCTCCCAGCACAAAGCACTAGTTCCTTACATGTGAAAAAGGACTGAGAAGACAGTATGCGAAGATTGAACAAAATCTTCTCTGTTTTATCTTGTGTTCCATCAACCGTATGATCCAGTGTTTCAATTCCTTTAATGAGCTTAGTCCTCCCTTAGTTCCTGGAATCCCTTCGACATATCTTCTATCATCACACCTGGACAATTGTTTCTTGATGGGCTGAGGATTTGGTTGGATCAGGCTGTGTTTGTCACCCCCGTGTAAGAAAAGGCATGATTCTTTTTGTACGCTATTTAAGATGGCAAAGGTGGAGGCTGAAGTTGACAGCTGTCAAGATGAGTATAAAAATAAAATGTAGTACTGACACTACACGGTAACACCACCTCTGTAACCCAGAAGAAAAGGCATCAGTAAAGCCAGCACCCTCAATCTGCTTAAATTTTTTTTTGCTTAAGTAGTCTTGTATCAAAAGAAGGGGTTTGTAACATGCTGGACAATGGTGGCCCAAATGGAAACAATAAAATAAACTGCAAGGCCACACAAAGGCCATGGCATGATTAAAGTCCACAGCAGGATGTTTGTACTTCAGTTTCATAAGTGGATCGACACATTATGAGTGCTCATTATAATGCTGATCTCAGTGAGAGGGGAAGTTAGAGATTTGTTTTCTATGGTGTTTTGATTGCTCGGTGATTCACAGTTGGATAATAATTCTTTGAGACACTGTGGATGCAGAAACACCAGAAATGTGTAAATCTGAATCCAGTAAGTTTTTTTTATAAGACTGAGTATAATATTAGGAGTAACAGTGATCACTACATTTGACTTGGCCAGCTCCTACCATTGAACAGAGTTAAAGGAGGGTTCATAGGATATAACAGCTTTCTTGACTTCTGAGAGGTCTTTCCAATGAAAAATCTGCCATTATGGCAAGCAATGCTATTACTGTTTTATTTGACAACCTGCCAATGCATTAAAGTTCCAAGATGATGTAATAATTTTCACAAGGGGTCAGATGGAACATGACAACTTTTATAGAAAGTTGTGAGATTTTTAAGGAAAACGTGTTATTACTAAAACTGAAAATATGTGCGCTTAATCAATGCAGTGTGTGGCACTTAGGTCGCACTATTTCTTTGAGAGAGAATGAAGCCCAAAGAACCTTTTAAAAGCAATTGTTGAAGCCCAGTTTCCAGAGATCAAATGGTATTTTTCTTGGGCCCCACTGAGTTTATACAAAGTTTGTTAACGATTAGAGAGAGTGAGAGAAATTATTCAGTAATTGAGAGATAATCGTTAGTTTGTACATGGGTTTCAGAGCATTGTTGCATGTGTGTCTGAAGGACAACGTTTATCATCATACTGACCATAAACTCCTGGTTAATAAGCTGGCACAAGGAGTTGACCGAACATTAACTGCCAGATTAGCAAAGTTACTTGTAAAGATGGCCGGTTTCTTGTGCAGTACAGAATATGTTCCAGCAAAACGAATGCAAGCAAAATGCATGTCCATGCTATACCCTTGGTACCCAGTATTGATCTACTTAGTTTAATGAATTAACCACCAAGGACTAGGCACGTGGAGCAGAGCCAGAGTCTGCTAAGGAGTTATTTGAGGAGAAGCGGATAGATGAGATGGAGAGAAACCAATGTTTTAACATTTAGGATGTCTGACCCATGCAGACATTCTAATGAAAAAAAGCTTTAAAGGAAATGTTCAAGTTTTGTGTAAAACCCCATAGCAACTTTCTTTAGAGAATGATGTGATTAGGCACTGTGGCCAAATAATTCCTTCTGGTGGCCTACATGGTGCTCTGATTAGAAACAGTTCTAAAAGGTCATGTGATATTTTTTACTTCATACGTAGGATCTGTCAATATTATCGGTGGATAAAGAATGGATGCTGAAATAGATAAGGTGATGAGGTATTGTAAATGCATGGGCTACTAGGCACACATCTGTTTAGTTTATACGTGTGGTTTCAGTGGAAATTTAAAGTAGTCATTCAGAGGGAATCATTCACTACTGTACTTGTTGTCTATCAAAATATCTTGAGGTGACAATGGTTCATAGTATCGCCACTAATATTGTGATTAAGTTTTTTGAAGATGTGTTTTCCAATAAAGCAGTTCTTTATGATTTAATTAAAGCCATTGATACCCAAGTTGATTGTGAGACGTTGTTTGGTTTGCTTGAGAGGTTGTGGGTGAAGAACAAAAGGGTGTTGTATCACGCTCAAGGTATTAGTCAGGTTGAAAGGATAAATCGTAAAGCAAAGAACTCTGATTAACTAGCAGCGAAATTATAAGTATGTTGGTATAAATCCAGGCAATTCACTTTGTTGACTTTTCTGGATGCCTTCACATTCAATAACTAGCAAGTTTCAATTGAATTATTATGTGGTAGGTTGTAGGCAGATTTTGTCCCTGGTGGATATCTAACAGAAAGCGTACGATATGGTTTACAGAAGTTGGCATGAATAGGGTGTTGATTACAAAAGTGGAAAAGTCTCAATGAAGGATGCAAAAGAATATGAATGAAAGAAAGTGGTGGTCGTATCAATAAAAAGGAATTGTAGTAAATGTCTTGTTGCTGTTGATCAATAATTCTATATTAAGTGTTCGGATTGTAGAACAGGAATGCTCTGATGGTCTAATTCAGTTAATTTTATACAAGTTTTCCATAGCGTGATGATATTGAAAGATGATGGAATGTGGAATTTGTTTGGAGTAGCGATTTTCTGTAATTAATGTTAGATTATTATGTGATGTATTGCCTATGTTTTCTGCTTTTATTTTTGCTTGGATGTTGGTTTAGTTGGACTGTGATGGATTGTGTGCAGATGACTGTTGTGTGATGTATAACTGTTAGGGGTGTTGGCATCTAGATGTTTTGTTTTTCTAACTAGTTGTTTTGTTGTTTTTTGTAAAGGAAGGTGGTGAGTGGTATCCTGAGCATTTTGTGGTTGTTTGATTGGTAATATGTGGAATGTGTCCAAAGCTCATGTGTGTGGGTCCCATTGATTCTGTGGGCATGGTTAGAGAGTGATTGTTGGTGGCATGTATCATCACTTTTGATATCAATGGATTAAGTTACATTCTACCCTGCTCATTAATAATTACTTTAATGACATCACCTTATATTGATAAGCGCAATCCATCCTTGAGGTTTCCTTTCAAAAACCTTTGCAAGTCCAATTTGTTCAATACATTTGAACCAGAACCACAACTCCCATAATTCATTAGGCTCCTAAATGGCAAGCCAGACCAGGATTGGAAACGTATTGTCTCTGTGAAAAGGAATTACCTGTTAATGTTACTACAAATTAGTTTTAATATATAATTTAGCACCATTTTGTTCTTGTCTTTTCTTTCCAGTGTCACTCACTTGTACTATCTTGAATCTTTGACCTCACAACATTCTTCTTGTTCTGTCTCCTTTTTAGGTTGCCATGGTGGAGGTCCAGCTGGAAATGCAGTACCAGTATCCTCAGCTTTTGCTCATTGCCTTCAGCGCATGCACGACAGTGCTTGTGGCCGTGCACCTCTTTGCCCTCCTTATCAGCACCTGCATACTACCCAATGTGGAGGCTGTAAGCAACATTCATAATCTAAACTCTGTGAATGAGTCTCCCCATGATCGCATGCACCCCTACATCGAGCTCGCCTGGGGCTTCTCTACCGCGCTGGGCATCATCCTTTTTCTAGCCGAAGTGGTGCTCCTCTGCTGGATCAAGTTCCTGCCCATGGACGCCACGCTTGTCAAGAATGAGGCAGCAGGAGTGGTCCGTGAATCACGTGGGCATGCTGGCTGGCAGGCAGCCCTTGTATCCACTATCATCATGGTACCAGTGGGCCTCATCTTTGTGATCTTCACCATTCATTTCTACCGCTCGCTTGTGCGGCACAAAACAGAGCGGCACCATCTGGAGATTGAGGAGCTCCACAAACTGAAGGTGCAGCTGGATGGACATGATCGTGGCTTCCAAGTTGTGTGACGTGGGAGCAGAGTTGTTAAATATCAGTGCCTCAAGACTGCTAGTACATGTATGGGCTAGCAGGTTAGAGTATGAACTAGGAAATGCAAGTAGACAAATGTCCTCAAAGAAAGCAGCCGTGGGGGGCTAATGAGTCAAGTATTCATTCCTTCCAGCAGGAGGCCAATAATGATGTTGCACTTGCTAAAACAGGCCCACGTTGGTGGCACCTGAAATGTATGCCTGCTCTTCTGAGCACAAATTGTGTGTATTTGCCATAACACACTATCTACTTGACAAAAAGAACACTTGGCACTTTATTCAGACATTATAGCAGTACATTGAAAGGAGCACGGAGCATCCCACATTGACATAAACAAAAAAATATGCTGCACTCTGAACACCAATAAGACATAAACACATTCCCTGGAGCATGTCCTGTAGGCTCAGTCCGGGCGGTTGAGGGGACCATCAGTTCTGGTTTACTTATTTGCTACCAAGCGCTTTGAACTCCAACTGGTCCTGAAGCTTGTTAGGATCCTCTTTTACATTCTAAACTTTGCAGTTCTTTTGCATGTCTTAAGGAAAGTTGATGTTCTCAACTGGGCCGTTATCTCAGTGATGGGTGCGTACTCCAGAAAAATGAGTTACACATCTGTTTACAAGAAAATATGATCTTCAACTCTCGATACATTCTACTCCTTTAAAATGCATGCGTGTTCAGTGTTTCATCCATCCTACGAGACATTTCCTGGAATTAGAAGCAGAACGGTGACATTGTTATAAGTGTTTTCTGAAGTGTGTCTCTTAATGCTGCTGATGAGTAGCACAAGAACATCTGAGGATGATCCACTATTGACCAACTAAGTTGAGATGTTACTTCACAGGACCGCACCAGTCAATGGCCCTGCCAACACCATGAATCCAGTGCTGATGCGGCTCCTTGCTCTGCTTTCGATATCTTACTCTGTTGATACTAATTTATCTAATGGCCATACACACTGGTGAAACAGTATAATATTGTGTTTATATTCACAGATGGATCATGAAGTCTTCTTTCAGGTCATATCAAGTCTGTGATTGAACTCCTCACTGATGAAAATGTGATTTATTCTCATTCATCCTACAGATAATGTTTAGGTCTGGCCAAATGGATCCCTCCACCTTGCCACTGTATTACCATCACGTTTGTTTACCAGGGTACGTTACTGTTTTACCCATTTGACATTAACGGAATGTATGCAACAATGCGCAGTGTAGTGCCATATGTTCACACCTTTTAAAGGGTTATTTGGAACTGAATGACACTTTGGGTGCAAAGATACTCTGGTGCAAATTATATTTGCTCCAGACTGTGTTTGCCTCTAATGACAGCTTAGTAGTGCTCATAAGACTGAATAATGTGTGCAAATGGTATTTTTGCCTATTAGATGCATGTGATTACATGTTTTGTGGTTTGTGGTTCGAACCCGTGAACAGATAATGTTAGCAGCCTGGTCAGAAAGGAAGGGAGCACAATTTGTACTCAAACTTTCAGTATGCTCCGGAGCACAAACAAGCACAAATACCACACTGTGACCATCTTAGCACTTAAAGTCATCGCAAAGTACCATGATGACGAGTACTGAACGTTCTACTTAGGCACGTTGATTATGCCAGATTGGTAAGAGTTTATGTAATAAGTAACCTATTTTATTTTGTCACTATCACTGAAAGGCTTTTGGAGATATGCTTATTCTCATTATAAGATAGATATGTTACATCTATGCCCCACAATGCCAGTGATAAGGGCATGTTGTACCCAGTGCTTCATTTTATTTTGGCACAGAGGCAGAATTGTACATTTGCCCTCTCCCCAAAAGTCATCTTGTAATCAGTATACAGACCCCTAAAGCTACAACGTCTTAATAACGCAGGATTATACAATACTTCAAATGAAAAAGTTACTGGGTAAGAGCTTATGTTTTAAAAACATCCTTCAGCTGAAAAAAGAGTAGTCAATAACTGCATTTCAGTTATTAGCTTATGCCGAACAATGGAAATGTCCTTCACCACAAATAATTTTACTTAGTAGAAAACCAAAGTTCTATTAATGCGATTGAGACGTTTGTCGCTGAAGCCAAATTAAGCCTCCTATTCTCATGAAAGTTCACCTTTTGTTTTGAAATATAACTTTTATGCTTTCGATGATCGTCGCCATTTGATCCAAAATCCCATTCAGGGTGGACAGGGTGCCATATTTCTAAGCCTTTGGCAGCTGCTTTTACCACTGCTGATAGCTGGGGAAACAGAAATGGGCCACCTGGTGAAGGAAAAAAACTGTTCTCTTTACCCTATCCTGTATCACTAAGATCAGGCGTTCCGAAGGCTACTGTGTTTGATGACATCAGCTTGGGTTTTGAGACATACCATGCCATTCACCGGATGGCCCCTTCAAGAGCAGTAGGACAGGAGAATGGCAGTTCTCCAAATAAAATGAAAAGAGAATCAAGATTTCATTAAAGACACGGAGGCTAACATGTTCTTTTAAGGTGCTGCAGAGTAGCATTAAAAGTTATAATGCATAATGGTAGCTTTCGGTCTTGAAATGAACTCCTCTGGGTGTTCCTACCCTGCAGGTAGAGTACCAGGTATTGGTGAGAGCTTCTCATACAAGTAACCGCTGACCCGCTGGGCTCATACACCCGTGGGCTCGTTCCATTCCATTTCATTTATAGAGCGCAGAGCAACCACCAACGGTGGTGTCCCGGTTCATTGGGACAGTAGCCATTACTGTTTGACTGTAACACAGTAAACGTTTCAACTGTAAGCGCTGTCTTACCATCAGTGTGAAACTGACACAATTTACAAAGTGCTTGTGTGCTCTGTTAGTTGTGGCCTACTGATTACAAGCAACATCCTTTACTATTTAGGCGCAAATCTGCACAGCTTCTATTTACTGCTTGATTGTTTTTGGTCCAGGCAGCAATACTTTATGGCAGGGCTGATCCTGTAAAGACAGAGACCGACCTCTCAGCAAGAGCTGGGCACAAGGTCTTTGCAATATTAATGATTACATGCTTCAATCATCAAATTTAAATAGCGAACAAGCTCTTTTTTGGAAACAAAGTGGACATCTTTGCTCTGGTGGGAACAAGGTAGAGCTCAGGTGTATTAATATAGCACCAGCTAAGAGCAGCAGATTCTATGAATGTTATGTCTTTTTATGTACAATGAATGTACTATACCATGTTGCAAATGTCGTGTGGCATGTTTGTTAAGCAGAGGTGTGGTGGGACTCCTATTCCCAGGCACTAGAAATTAAAAGAGGACGTAAATCCATTCACAGGGAAGGTACTTTTTTGTGTGAACTGGCTAGATTTTGGTCTCAGATTTGAGAGTTTTCTAGTTGAAATGAGCAACACTTTCAATCTGAAAACAAAAACTAAGTGTCAACACAAAATATGAACATATTATAGACAGAGTCCTGAATAAGTAAAACTTTTGATCCTACATGGGTACCAAAGTGTTATTTTTACAAGCCCACCAATCACCAGGCGAGGGGTGCTGTTCCTGTTCGCTGGCGAGCACTCCCATTGAACCTGAAATTGGTCTGATTTCCAAGCCAGGGTCTTCACTTGGCTTCGGAACAGTGGGTCATTTGGCCATGCCAATAGTGCCATCAGTTTAGGGGATGTTTAGTGATGTTGCCCATTCAGGTACACTAGTTTTCCAAATGATGTAAAGGGCAGTGTTACAAAGAGAAACATGTATGTGCCTCTGGATGTTCTACACATTCCTATATCGATTGCAAGATATCTGAGCAACACATGTGCCTTGGAGTGCCAATTTGCTTGTCTTATGATGTTATAAAAATCAGGTGTTTGTTTGCACAAGGGGTTTATACTGGCAATTGTGACCTTCAGCCAAAGCTCCGCAGTGTGGGAACTTGTGCCAAAAGCAAAGGCCAAGCACAAAACCTTTCAATCTTTGATATGCTGTAAATGTGCCTCAACTAACACACACCCCCAAGAGGATTAAGGAGAGCAACTTGTACTGTGAGACTACTTCTTTGTTTCATCACTCCTGTCAATAAGATTATGTAGGCCATGATTTGTCACAGAAGACCAGACCCTTTTTTGCTACACCAACTCATTTGGTTACGGGCAAGTCTGGGTTCTCAGCAAGATGTTTGTTACATCTTCTGAAGTTTTCACAGGGAACTTTTTTGTGGGGAGGGGAGCAATATGTCACCAATCATTTGTGTCAAGGTAGAACACCCCAAAACCTAGCTATCTATAAAGGACTGATGCTGATGTTTTCTTATTCCATAGTTTAGACCTCAAAAATTGATCCTTCAAATATTCTTAGAGTAGGAGTTATATCTTAACTTTGTGTGAACATTGTAGTTGACATAAATTACAGTTTACATTAGGTACACCTACATTTTGAAAATGTATTGCATCTGTGAGACAAAATAAACATTTTAGGTATGTATGGGTTTCTCTTACAGAAGAGAAATTGTCTTTTTTATCTCTTAAGCAACCATTATTTTTAGATGGCATGTAAACGATTACAACAGTGGATTTACAAAAGATAAAATATGCTAAACTAAAATTAAGTAGAAAGCCATTCTATTTTAAAACCAATAGTCTTGTATGAAATTATTTCATTTTCAGGCACATTGTCCAACCACAAGGTATTCAATTTTCAAGCTCAAAGTCCTTAGGGAGTTACTTATGTCCAAGTCCAAAGTCTCAAAGGAAGGTATTTAATTCTCAAACTTGAGATCTTGTAAGAGTCTAGTTTATCTTGAAAGTCAAATCCTTGTTGAAAATCACTTTATTTCCAAATCAAAGTTGTATAAAGACAAATACTTTTTTTATTGTTATTAAACTTCAGGTTATGTAGGAAGACACATAGAGCCTCAATACGTGTCATCTGGAGTAGTATCCCTGTGGGGAATACTGCTCCAGATAAATCTGAAAGGCCAGTGTACCTACTTTTATCGTGTGCAGAAACACACCCGGTAAAACCACAGAGGTTTCCATGGACAGTTACCACCCACTCAGAGCAGCTGAAAAATGTCTGCAGAATTCGCTGGATCTGGGAAAAAGTTCCGGTGTTTGACTCAGTTATTCAGCCGTCACATTCTTGTGTCTACAAATCATGGCCCAAAACTATTGTGGTATCTCACCAATCAGTTTCAGGCCCTCTACTAATGAGGGCCATAGAAAATGACTGGCATGGTGTATTATTGTTCTAAATGTGAATTATTGACAAGAATTCAGTGATAAATCAGACTTAACAAAAGGGTAAATCTCACTAACTCCCAGAAAAAATGTAGGCCTTTATTTTCTAATCCAGAGTCTCATATGCAGGTTTTTTATTTTTAGAAAATAATATCATGTAGGAATCCATTTTATATTTAAATCCAAGGTCTTAGAGGAAGTCATTACATTTTCTAACTCAAGATCCCAGATGAGGAAACTTTATTTTAAAGTCTTGCAGAAAGCCTGTGCATGCCCTCTTCTACAGTTTTTCCCTCCCTTGCAGCTGTCCCTCTGCAGCCCGTTGCCACGGGAAACCCACAGCTAGCATGGATTATCTGAGCAGATATCCTTCCCAAGATCCCAGTTACTCAGAAGATCTGAAGAGTTTTCTTTTGACAATTATTCAATCACATCTAATATTAGGCACATTACCAGATTTATACCGAAATACAATAGGGGGTTTGAAAACTCCTTTTAAACTAACTTCTGCCTGAGAAGATCAGGGTAGATGCATTTGCACCAAAGAAACATATCAAAAGATGCAGACATGCTAAATTCTAGAACAAAATCTTTCAACCAAAAGGCTCCTTCATGCCCAAACTTTGTAAAGAATTAAAGGTGGAATTCTTTTATTAAACATTTTACACTTAAGGGCAGCCGAAAGTGGTATTTGCAATAATCAAATGACCAATAAACATATATGCAAACATTTGGCAATTCATATGTATGAATGAATTTCAGTCCCACTGCCACTTTAAGTAATTGACAAGAAATATTTAATACACAAAGCCTGTTTATTTGTAGGGTTTACAGGTAATCTCATCGCCCCAGTTCATTACTTTAGTCTAACTGAAATGAAGCAAGACCTCTAGTTGAAAACTGCATAAGGTAATTCAATTAAAGCCCAGTACTGGGAACATGGCATCCCTGATGGCATAGAATCATCTTTAAAACCCTGTTGTTCCAGGAATTAAACTTTTATTGTTGTGTGTAGATATGGACCGCAAATTTCTTATCAATGTCACAAGCATGAGTGTGTGATGTTTAAAGGGCTCAAATTTTGTAAAGACATGTGAATACTGGTTTTATAGCTGCCATACAATAAGCGATCTGCTGTTCAAATATCTACAGGCCTCGTGGAATAGGCGAGATTCGCTTGAAGGTATATTAGTGCAATTCTTGTTTTGCTCAGATTATGGAGGTCATAGCCACTAAATCATCAGATTTCGGACCTGCACACCTCGGGGTGGCTTGAAATTACATTTATATGATCTTGGACTCATACAGGGATGTTCTAAAAGGCATCTTAGATATTACGTACATTGGTGCCCTTATTATACTTCCCAGAGGACCTTCACTGAAAATTCATAGGAAGGTAAATGCACTTTTCATGTTGGAACCTCCAACTGCTTTGGGTTCTGGTTTGTAGCAGACAGGGCTAGATGCCTTTATTTGTTGTGTACTACATTTCATGACAGCCTGGAACAAGAGTCATATAGGCAGACTGCTCTTGAGGGCTTTCTTCTTGGCCTTCTAATTACATAATATATCTGTCTAAGTGTATGGACGGACTGGTTTAGTAAGTTCTATTCATAATACCCTCTTAGAAGATTCGAATGGGTGAACAGCTTTCTTCATTGTGTAATATATTCCATGATACGCTAATAGAAGGTTAACACAGACCTACTACTCTAGATTTACTCTACTCTAGGTTTCTTTATTGGATATTTTATTCCTTGAATTCCCTGAGGCAAAAGTTATGCAGCTGAACCACTCAAGACTATTTTCATTGTTTCATTAGATTCTAGAGTTGTACTGTTTGTGATCCTGGAGGTGGGTGTTTGGACAAAAACACCTGTTAAACAATATGAAAGGACCATAGTCTCAACAGTTTCAACGAACCCTCCTCTGCTTCTAGGGCACAAATATGTATTCCTTTGATATAAGCTTCATGAACTGAGAACCTGAATCATCTCAACTTCTAAACGTACAACATGAAATTCGGATGATTCCTCTTTTGGCCAAATGGTTTGTAGGGCAGAGGAGATTACCATCACCTCGATAATGACCTAAGAGTAGATGTTGAACAAACTTGGAAATATGTTTTCCATTCGTGATTGACCCTCATTACATATGTTTCTTATTTACTACTCCACTTAAAAATAAAACAAAGCTACGAAACTTCAAGTTTAGGGCTGTTCCAGGAGTTTACTATCAACCAGGACATCACACAAGTACACACCTGTATCCATGAAATCAAGCAGGCTGTCTAAATATGGGTAGATGTTCCCTGAGAGTGGCAACAGCCAATTGTTTTCAGTTCACCATCCTAAGGTGAGATTCCTGGATGATGACAAACGTCTTTGCATTCCCTCTGCCAGATATTGGCATGAAGCCTCTGTACCGACAAGGGAAGCTTTCCAATTGACATGAAGTAATCAGTTCACCTGTGCACAGCCACTTTCTATTAAACAAACACCCATATCGAAAAAAAAACATCTTCCTTAAAAGTTGTGAATTTTTCTAGATCAGGATGTTATGAACCAGGACCCACATAGGATGATCATGTTTCTTGGGCTTGTTGACTCTAGGTAAATACTGAGTTTTTAAACGAAATGCTATAATGCCACATATACTGTTTACTGTATAAATCATATAGTCAGCTAAACGGTACCTAAATGACACTGTTCATATACTGATACAAGGGGTGTACACATCACAAATAAATCACTAAAATAAGTGTCAAATGTACCAACAGGCACAATATGAAAAGTATTGTATGTTTTTGTACTTGCCAGAGTTGTACTTTACTTTGTATAAAACGTTTACCACCGAGCGAAAATAAAATTATCATATTGACACCTGAACCGAACAGTGTTGTGATATAACAATGCATGCCCTTGTTTACAAATATGATTAATATTATGTTGCAATGTGTTTGGGACACGAGCACCTCCTTTTCATGCAGCTATGTTTTTACTGTAGCCCTGCACACTTGACCAGAAAGAATGCTAAGGCTGACATAATAACATGAAGTATCGACATCAACGAATCAACATTTTCATATTAAATCAATCAAAATTGCGCTTTAAAAAAATTATGGTCTATGCACATTTAGACTATCCTCTTTTTCTGCAAAGGGGATGAAAACATATCTAATTATAGTATAAAGTAAACGTGTTTACAGTAACAAAGTGGTGACTGGTTTTCTCATTCTACATTGGATCAGGCAGCCTGTGTCCCAAACCACATACCAATATCTCATAAGGTGCAGAAGAACATCGGGCCAGTCGCACACGCAGAGATGAGCAAATTCACAGGGTTTTGTGACCGCAAAATCTCTTTTTATTATGTACTAAATACATTTTGTCAATCTGAAAACGTTTTCCAAATTGCTGAATGTAGTTTGTAACCTATACTGAATCGCCCTTTGGAAGTGGTCTTCCTTCCAAATTGTGAGTTGAAGGTATCAATGGTTTGCATCCATTATTCCACTGCAAAACATTGACCAGTTAGTGGCTCCCAAGTCGAGGTGTTTTTATTTTCATATTGTTTTTATTGGGTTTGACATACTATACAATATCAATTCAATTCCATGCTCACCATATACATTATATGAATGATCAGCCAACAAATCACCTAACTTCCCTTGCCCCCTACTGCTCTCTATTGTCGTCCTTATATATTGGCTGTACTATACAATAATTAGCGCCTATCTACGCTGAGGCCAATCTTGGTCACCCAGTTCATAAGTTCATAGTCCCCCCACAGAGATTGTCCATAGACTTGAGCAGTCCAAGCAATTATGAGTCAAGCACACCCTTCGTCGTCCTTTGACCCAAGCATTTAATTCGTCATGGTGCTTTGTGTGGTTCAATGATCGCAGCTTTACGGTGACCGGGAGTCGGGGGGTCCCTCAGAGCCTCCAATATGGTCGTCCATACTCGTAAATCATCTACGACCCTGTTGTTGCATCTGGTCAGCTTTATGTGCAACTCTTCTGCCACCGCTCACTTTGATATGTCCCTGAGCTACTCTCCCACACCAGGAGGGTACTGTGCCAACCATCTAATGGAACTGTGCCATTTACCCCAAACCAGCCCTCAGAGCAGGAATATCCTGCTCAGTTTCCGTCCCTTCTGGAGCAACCCCAGCAAAATCAATTTGATGTCGAGATGAAGATGCCAGCCAGTGGCTCGGTTAAGCCTGTCCACACTGGTGTAACAAAACTTGAGGGTGCCCCCCTGCCAGGTTCGTGGAGGGGCCCCCTCCAGACTCAATCAGCAGCTCTCCGGACAGAGAATTGTGCCGAGGGGGCCCCTTGGAGCCCCCTTCCACCGCGGGGGCTGCGGGGGCCTGTGTTCTGCCACTGCCTGTCCACTATCTCCTGCTAGAACAGAACCAGGGATGTACAAGTCCAAGCTATGTGTAAGAAATCTCCCTCCCTCTCACCGCAACTTGAAGAACTTGCCTCTTGTGTGCGATATATAACATGTAAAGTCATGGGGGTAAGGTATACTTGATGATTATAATGATACTGTATCAGCTTAAGTAGTGCATTGGAAGAAACCATTCTCGCTCATCCGTGCTTTCCCATTACTCTTCTGTGATTGGTTTAGCCAATGTACCTGACCATTTCGCCTGTATTTTTTGCTTAGGCGCAAGACGATGATCAGTTAGAGCCCTATACAGGTGTGATATCAGCCTCCTTCCCCCTGCCAATGCCAGAATTTCCCCTAGGGTCTGTGACAGGGGTGGCTTGTCCGGAAAGCACAGCCATAGTTCTCGTGCAGTGGTTGAAAATTTACCATATTGGAGGTATTGTCCCTGGCCCAGTGCGAAGGTCTCCGTAGATACCTGCCTTGTGATGAATCGTCCGTCTGTGTATAGGTCCCCCAGTGTTACGCAGCCACCCTTTTTCCATTGCTCTACTACCATGGTCACTGCCATTTTCACAAACGGTTGGAGTACCCACATAGGTATGTCTAGTGCAAAAGGCGCTCTTTTGATCACGTTTTTTACTGCCTTCTCCCTTATTCCGTAGGTCAGTCTCTCCACATAGGGTGCAACTAAAGGCATTCCCACCCTCCTCATCCGCAAAGTGGGCAGTGACGCCATGTTTCAGGAGCCACTTAACAGTTGCTTCTCCCAGTTATCACCAGGGTTTAACCAATGTATTGCATGTTGCAATTGGGCCGCCATGTAGTATGACTCCATATCAGGAAGCTCAAGTCCCCCCTCCCCCACCCCGAGGCAAGTCCGCTTGAGAGTGTTGAGTCTGACCCTCATCTGTTTACCAACCGCCAGCATTTCTCCGATTAGTTTATCTATCTCTGTGCTGTGAAGTAACAGTGGGGAAATCCAGTGAAGCTAGGCCTGAAGCGTATAGAGGCATCTCGGTAACAACCCTACCCATCGGTGATACGGGCAGTGTCTTCCAGAACCAAATCGCCAGTCCCAGGCTTTTCACCACCGTTCCCACGTTCAGATTCATTAAGTCTGATTCCATCGTTGCAACTCTGATTCCCAAATATTGAACATATTTTGCATTCCATGGGAGACCCGTCGAATCTCAAGTTGAGTTGGTTATTGACTCATGAAGGGGAAAAAGCTCCCTTTGGACACCTTCCCCGTTGTGAACTGGGGTGGCAGCCTCAGTGGGTAGAAGAGGCGGGAAGCCACTGCCTGCTCACACCTAAGTTTTCCATTGCGGAAAACATTTTCAAGCACAAGTTGATTTCCATTTTGGAATGCAATCACAGGGATGGTAGTCTGCTGTCCCTTGCAGGCCACCATCTCTGTCACTGCAGCCAATCACCAGGGATTGCAAATTGAGATCTGCCTATGAATATTAATAAGGCATTTCTGTAATTACCCTGCCTGTATGGCTATTTTTATTTATACAACATGCCAATGCTAAAGTTGGACTCACTTCATTAAAATAAAATGTCTTTCATGTTGACTTCCTTGCACACGGCTCCAATGAAAAATGCACAATAACAAAATACAACATCATATTCTAAAAATAGGAATTGCGTAGTTCAATGTAAATGTTAATCGTACTCCTGAATATGATTGGTTGGGAATTGCATGCACAACCTATCAGAACTGAAAATACCCTCTCTTAAAGAATGCTATCAACTTAAATCTTTTCGCAAAGCCTGGTGCAAGTGTCCTCCTGCATGCATGAGCTCAACTGCTATTTATGTATATGACTAACAGCCAATCCCTATTCATGGTATTCCGCCTATCAGATAAGACACAGGTAAAGGCTTCTCTGGACTTTCTCTTTTTTGAGCAGCACTCTCTTTTTTCTTTCACTGTCTCCTTTCTCTCTCTATACAGGCCTTTTTTTTGTTGCAAATTTAAAATTGTTTGGATTTTGAAAACATTTATTTGCAGAATCAGGCCATTTTCGACTACAAAAAAGCTGTTTACAATGTACAATAGGCAATTTGTGATTCAATACTGAATCGCAATTTGCGTGAGCTACGAAATACTGATTTGGTATTTGGAAGAGGTGGCGCTTCCAAATACCGATTCAGAATAGTAAGTATTAATGTTTTCCAACAAAATTCTGGTCAGAAAACAGTAATACTGTACCACCAGTTTAAAACTTGTGGAAACCCATTCGCAAAGGGGAATGGGTCCTTCCGGGACCTCTTACCATGTGAAAATGTTAAAAATATTTTTAAGAGCAGTCAGTGATTCAAGGGACCATTGGCTACCAAATGAAACAGCAAAGTTTCATTATTTCTTTTTAAATGCATCATGTTTTCCTGAAAACGGACTGCATTTAAAAACAAAAGATTGCTTTATTAAAAAGGAATCACAGACATGGTGGTCTCCTGACCTCTTGGCAATCAACAAAAAGGGACACTTGTAACACTGTTCGACTTTCGGCTTAGTGCAAATAAGGAAACCCTCAGAGAGGTCAATGTTTACTAGCGAGTAGCGGTATATTTGTTTCTTCCGCCCCACATTGACACTCATGCAGTTATCATCGGGTTTTTCCTCTTGGTATGTACTGCTAGCCTCATCCAGAGGCACCTCAAGTCTCAAGTGTAGTGTCCAGAGACAAAAGGACTTTCCCAAAAGGATTAGTAAAAAATAAAAAAGAGTACCCTGAAAAATTTTTTAATATTGGGTAAACTTACATTATTAAAATTTTTTTTTTTTAAATACTCAATGGTAGACGGAGTTACGTGACTACATGGTATTACTAGAATAGTGGTTTTGTCGACATGTTTCAGCTCTATTGGGCCAGGCGGTCTGTAGAGCTTTCGTCAGGACTAACAGGGGGTAATACAAACAAACATATATAAATCTACTCACACGGATTGTGCGGTAATTCCACAACTCAATACATTGAATTGAGTATTCTTCTCAATCTATGAAGAAATGTACACACAAAGCTATGTTATACTTCATGCTGCGAGACCTAGAGGGAGGTAAGTGCAGTAACAAGTATAGTGCCAATATTAACACTCTTGTAGAAATCATGAGATATTATCATGAAGAAGGGCGTTAAAATTTCAGGTAATAAATTGCTTAACACTGAAAAACGCTGGTGTGCTATTAGGAAGGTAGGTGACTGTGGCTATAGATGCTATTTTCAAAACGAGCGTTAGTAGATTTGGTGGCGCGATGTAGGCAAACACTGGTAATCACAAGTGCAAAGAATATAAACCATGCATCATCTGTGGTGTTATTCATATAGTCATGAGGATGCCATTTCATTCGCTTCAATTATTTAACTAGAAGTGCATACCATTATTTACAAAACACTCGTCTGTGTGGCGCATTATTTACATTTAAGATTACAAGTATAGTCATGAGGATGCCATTTCATTCGCTTCAATTATTAAACTAGAAGTGCATACCATTATTTACAAAACACTCGTCTGTGTAGCGCATTATTTACATTTAAGATTACAAGATAGACGCTCTGCATTAGGGTCTAATAGGCGGCGAGGTTAAGGTAAACACAGAGCGGCAGACGCGACATTGCGGAGGGCTTACCTGTCGTTATTACGACTTCTGCTTCCTTCGGGGGTCCTTCAAACGCCACAGAGCTGAAGCGGAGAAGGAACCTCGATCAGGGCCAGTTAGATTAGAAGGGCTTACCTAGGAAGGCGGTCTCGAGACTCTAGTGTACTCCGCCATTACCCGCATGGAGTCCTCCTCCTGCCTTGTGCTGACTCTGCCCCCGGAGTGCTGGGTGCCAGATTGTAGTTTCTTTTTATAGGAAATAGGCACATCGGGGAAAGTACATTTTAGGCGCATTATCGTGGCTTGCTGTTGCAATAGGTTTAATGCCGTTTTTCTTGGTTTTAGGTAATTGCGTTTTTATAAATGGACAATACATCACCCTGTGTGAGGCAGAGGTAATATCTGCAGGGTCCATTCCCAGGGTCAGGGCCACATGTTGATTATAGAGTCCATTGAAACTAAAAAACGGACATTATTGGGTGTCAGGGATAGAGGATCTTAAATCTTATTATACTGGTAGAGATGGTGGTGAATTACTTAGCGAAGTGATGCCAAGCCACATTATCATTTAAACCAGTGTCAAAGGTACGTAAGCGGTCCACCCATCTTTGCTCTTTTTCATAGAGGGTCTTCTCAGCATTGCCAGATTTATTAGTCAGCATTTCTATAACTGTCCAATGCATTTCTTCGTGCGTGTGATTTTTTTCGATAAAATGAGCACAAAGTTTTGTGGTATTCTTTTTCAGTTTTATATTGCTCCTATGCTCTCCTATCCGGAGTTTTACCTTGCGGCAGGTCATCCCGATGTATCTCTTTTGACACGGGCACTGGATCATATAAATCACATGAGATGAGTTGCAGTTGGTAAACTGTCTCTGGGTCCAAACAAAATCCTCTCCCAATTTCAGGCTTTTTGTTGCTGTTGTAGTCTTACAGGCTACGCATACTCCGCAGGGGAAATGTCCTGAGAGCGGGGTCATGTGGGCACTGTTGGTTATTGAGGTGGTAGCTACCGGCCTGGGACGTGTGTGTACCAGGGTGTCTTTTAGGTTCTTGGTCCTTCGGTTCGCGAATCTTGGTCTTGGCCAATCAAACTTGCCAGTATTGACTATGTGCCAGTTCTTCTTAATGAGCTTTTGGACAGCATATGTAGCTGGATTAAAAGTGGTCACACATGTAGTTAGGTCCTTTACTGGTTCTTTTGGGAACGTTTGCAAAAGGCACTCTCGTGGTTGATTATCGGCCCTCTTCTTACATTTTTTGATGACTTTCTCTGTGTAGTCTCGCATTTTCAGTTTCTGGCTTAGTTCAGCTGCTTGTATTTGATAATCGCAGTTTTTGCTGCAATTCCTCTTCAAGCGTAGGAATTGGCTAAAAGGTAGATTGTCCCGAAGGGGTTTCGGATGGTGACTCTTGTGGGACAGCAAACTGTTTTTCGCAGTTGGCTTCGTGAAAGTTTTGGTTTGTAAAATACTGTTGTCCTCAAAGATTGTTAGGTCCAGGAAATCAAGGCGGCTACTGCTGGAGGTGTGTGTAAATTTCAGCCAAGGGTCCAAAGAATTTAGCCATATCATGAATTCAGGGAGGTCTTGTTGGGTGTTCCATATTAGGAAAATATCATCGATATATCTCTTCCAGTATATTATACTGGAAGAGAAAGTGTTGTTTTCATTGAAAACCAGCTCCGATTCGAAATGGCTGACATATAGTCCTGCCACCGAAGGCGCGAAGGCGCTGCCCATGGAGGTACCATGGCATTGTAGGTACAGTTGGTCATTGTACCGGAAGAAATTTTCTTTTAGTGCCAATTTGCAACACTCCAGTACAAAATGTCTGGGTGTATTGTACTGCCATGTTGATGAATAAAGGACGTCCTCTAGCATCTGTAGGGTGGAGTCTTGAGGTAGGCTGGTGAAGAGGGATTCAACATCCAGACCTACTAGAAGCATTGTAGCGGAGTTGAAGGGCATATTTTCAATTTGTGTCAAAAGATCCTTCTTATCTCTCAAGTAGGAGCTTGTCTTCTGCACCAGGGGTTTTAAAAATTCGTCTGCGAATTTTGACAGGGGCTCCAGCACCGATCCGATTCCGGACACTATCGGGCGTCCCGGAGGCGGTATTCTGTTCTTGTGAGTTTTTGGGAGTGAGTACCCACTCACACCCCCTCACCCTCTCACAACAAAACATTGCATAGCATAACAAAACATAGCATAACAAAACAAAGCATAGCAAAACAAAACATATCATAGTAAAACAACAAAACATAGCATAGCATAACATAACACAGCAAAACATAGCAGAACAAAACATAGCATAACATAACATAAAACAAAGCATAGCATAACAAAACAGCATAACAAAACATAGCAAAACACAGCAAAACATAGAATAGCATAACAAAACAAACCATAGCATAACATAACAAAGAATAGCAAAACAAAACATAGCATAGTAAAACAAAACATAGCATAGCATACCATAACACAACAAAATAGCAGAACAAAACAGCATAACATAACAAAACATAGCATAACATAACATAAAACAAAGCATAGCATAACAAAACATAGCATAACAAAACATAGCAAAACACAACAAAATATAGCATAGCATAACTAAACACAACAAAACATAGCATACATAACAAAACACAGCATTGCAAAGCATAGCAAAACATAGCATAGCATAGCATAGCATAAGAAAACACAACAAAACATAGCATAGCATAACAAAACACAACATAGCATAACAAAACAAAGCTTAGCATAACAAAACATAGTATAACAAAGCATAGCATAGCATAACAAAACATAGCATAGCAAAACAAAGCATAGCATAATAAAACACAACAAAACATAGCATAGCATAACAAATCATAGCAAACCACAACAAAGCATAGCATAACAAAACAAAGCATAGGATAGCAAAACTAATCATAGCATAGAATAGCATAACAAAACATAGCATAACATAACATAACAAAACATAGCATAACAAAACACAACAACACATAGCAGAACAAAACATAGCATAACATAACTTAAAACAAAGCATAGCATAACAAAACAGCAAAACACAACAAAACATAGCATAGCATAACAACACACAACAAAACATAGCATACATAAAAAAACATCGCATTGCAAAGCATAGCAAAACCTAGCATAGCATAACAAAACACAACAAAACATAGCATAGCATAACAAAATACAACATAGCATAGCATAACAAAACACAACATAGCATAGCCTAACAAAACAATGCTTGGCATAGCATAACAAAACGTAGCATAACAAAGCATAGCATAACAAAGCATAGCATAACAAAACAGCAAAACATAGCATAATAAAACACAACAAAACATAGCATAGCATAATAAAAAATAGCATAACAAAGCATAGCATAACAAAACAAAGCATATGATAGCAAAACAAAACATAGCATAGCACAACAAAACATTGCATAACATGACAAAACATAGCATAACAAAACACAACAACACATAGCATAACAAAACATACCATAGCAAAACAAAGCATAGCATAATAAAACACAACATATAGCATAGCATAACAAAACATAGCAAAGTAAAACAAAACATAGCATAGCATAACATAACACAACAAAATAGCAGAACAAAACAGCATAACATAACAAAACATAGCATAACATAACATAAAACAAAGCATAGCATAACAAAACATAGCATAACAAAACATAGCAAAACACAACAAAATATAGCATAGCATAACTAAACACAACAAAACATAGCATACATAACAAAACACAGCATTGCAAAGCATAGCAAAACATAGCATAGAATAGCATAAGAAAACACAACAAAACATAGCATAGCATAACAAAACACAACATAGCATAACAAAACAAAGCTTAGCATAACAAAACATAGTATAACAAAGCATAGCATAGCATAACAAAACATAGCATAGCAAAACAAAGCATTGCATAATAAAACACAACAAAACATAGCATAGCATAACAAATCATAGCAAAACACAACAAAGCATAGAATAACAAAACAAAGCATAGGATAGCAAAACTAATAGCATAGCATAGCATAACAAAACATAGCATAACATAACAAAACATAGCATAACAAAACACAACAACACATAGCAGAACAAAACATAGCATAACATAACTTAAAACAAAGCATAGCATAACAAAACAGCAAAACAACAAAACATAGCATAGCATAACAACACACAACAAAACATAGCATACATAACAAAACATCACATTGTAAAGCATAGCAAAACCTAGCATAGCATAACAAAACACAACAAAACATAGCATAGCATAACAAAATACAACATAGCATAGCATAACAAAACACAACATAGCATAGCCTAACAAAACAACGCTTGGCATAGCATAACAAAACGTAGCATAACAAAGCATAGCATAACAAAGCATAGCATAACAAAGCATAGCATAACAAAACATAGCATAGCAAAACAAAGCATAGCATAATAAAACACAACAAAACATAGCATAATAAAAAATAGCATAACAAAGCATAGCATATCAAAACACAACAAAACATAGCATAGCATAACAAAACACAACAAAACATAGCATAGCATAACAAAACAAAGCATATGATAGCAAAACAAAACATAGCATAGCATAACAAAACATTGCATAACATGACAAAACATAGCATAACAAAACACAACAACACATAGCATAACAAAACATAGCAAACACAACAAAACATAGCATAGCTTAACAAAACACAACAAAACATAGCACAGCAAAACAAAACATATAATAGCATAGCAAAACATAGCATATCAAACACAACAAAACATAGCATAGCATAACAAAACATACCATAGCAAAATAAAGCATAGCATAATAAAACACAACATATAGCATAGCATAACAAAACATAGCATAACAAAGCATAGCATAGCAAAACATAGCATAGCATAACAAAGCATAGCATAACAAAACATAGCATAGCATAACAAAACATAGCATAACAAAACATAACATAGCAAAATAAAGCATAGCATAGCAAAACACAACACAACATAACATAGTATAACAAAGCATAGCATAGCATAACAAACACAACAAAACATAGCATAGCATAACAAAACAAAGCATAGGATAGCAAAACATAGCATAGCATAATAAAACAAAGCATAACAAAACATTGCATAGCATAACAAAACAGCATAACATAACAAAACATAGCATAGCAAAACAAAACACAACACAACAAAACATAGCAAAGCACAACAAAACATAGCATAGCTTAACAAAACACAAAGCATTGCATAGCATAACAAAACAAAGCATAGGATAGCAAAAACATAGCATAGCATAACAAAACAAAGCATAGAATAGCAAAATAAAACCTTGCATAGCATATCAAAACAGCATAGCATATCAAAACATAGCATAGCATAACAAAACACAACACATAGCATAACAAAACATAGCATAGCTTAACAAAACACAACAAAACATAGCATTACAAAACAAAACATATCATAGCCTAGCAAAACCTAGCATAGCATACCAAACACAACAAAACCTAGCATAGCATACCAAACACAACAAAACATAGCATAGCATACCAAACACAACAAAACATAGCATAGCATAACAAAACATAGCATAGCAAAACAAAGCATAACACACACAACCACACACACACAACCACGCACACACAACCACAACCACACACACAAGCACAACCACACACAAAACTATCTATCTATCTATCTATCTATCTATTGCCCTCACTCTATCTATCTATCTATCTATCTATCTATCTATCTATCTATCTATCTATCTATCTATCTATCTATCTATCTATCTATCTCCCTCACTCTATCTGTCTATCGCTCTATCACCCTCACTCTATCTGTCTATCGATCTATCGCCCTCACTCTATCTGTCTATCTATCTATCGCCCTCACTCTATCTGTCTATCTATCTATCGCCCTCACTCTATCTATCTATCGGCCTCACTCTATCTATCTAATCGCCCTCACTCTATCTGTCTATCTATCGGCCTCACTCTATCTATCGGCCTCACTCTATCTACCTATCTATCTATCTATCTATCTATCTATCTATCTATCTATCTATCTATCTATCTATCTATCTATCTATCTATCTATCTATCGCCTTCACTCTATCTATCGCCCTCACTCTATCGCCCTAACTCTATCTATCTATCTATCACCCTCACTCTATCTAATCGCCCTCACTCACTCACTCACTCTATCTATCTATCTATCTATCTATCTATCTATCTATCTATCTATCTATCTATCTATCTATCTATCTATCTATCTATCTATCTATCTATCTATCGGCCTCACTCTATCTATCGCCCTCACTCTATCTATCTATCGCCCTCACTCTATCTTGCTATTGCCCTCACTCTATCTATCTATCTATTGCCCTCACTATCTATCTATCGCCCTCACTCTACCTATCTATCTCCCTCGCTCTATCTATCTATCTATCTATCTATCTATCTATCTATCTATCTATCTATCTATCTATCTATCTATCTATCTATCGATCTATCTAACACCTTCACTCTATCGCCCTCACTCTATCTATCAATCTATCTATCTATCTTTTGCCCTCACTCTATCTATCGCCCTCACTCTATCTATCGCCCTCACTCTATCTTGCTATCGCCCTCACTCTATCTATCTATCTATCTATTGCCCTCACCCTCACTCTATCTATCTATCTATCTATCGCCCTCACTCGATCGCCCTCACTCTATCTATCGCCCTCACTCTATCTATCTATCTGTCGCCCTCACTCTATCTCCCTCACTCTATCTATCTATCTATTGCCCTCACGCTATCTATCGCCCTCACTCTATCTACCTATTGGCCTCACTCTATCTATCTATCGCCCTCACTCTATCTGTCTATCTATCGCCCTCACTCTATCTATCTATCTATCGGCCTCACTCTATCTATCTAATCGCCCTCACTCTATCTATCTATCTATCTATCTATCTATCTATCTATCTATCTATCTATCTATCGCCTTCACTCTATCTATCGCCCTCACTCTATCTATCGCCCTCACTCTATCTATCGCCCTAAATCTATCTATCTAATCGCCCTCTATCTATCTATCTACCTATCTATCTACATATCTATCTATCTATCTATCTATCTATCTATCTATCTATCTATCTATCTATCTATCTATCTATCTATCTATCTATCTATCTATCTATCTATCGCCTTCACTCTATCTATCGCCCTCACTCTATCTATCTATCGCCCTCACTCTATCTATCAATGTATCTATCTATCTATCGGCCTCACTCTATCAATCTATCTATCGCCCTCACTCTATCTATCGCCCTCACTCTATCTATCGCCCTCACTCTATCTATCTATCTATCTATCGCCTTCACTCTATCTAT